>NC_140585.1:943822761-944493761 GCF_964204655.1 Triturus cristatus
GGTATCCCCCTTGAAAGGGTGAAAACGTTCACTTACTTGGGGATTACACTCCAAGAAGATCTGGGCTGGGGAGGTCAGGTGGTTAATTCCACACTCAAGTTGACCCAAACAACAGGAGGTATGGCTAGATTGATTAGCGGCACGGTTTTCAAACCAGCGGCTCCAGTGGTAGAAATCTTTAAAACCCAAGCCAGACCTGCCTCAACCTATGGAGCAGAACTATGGGATTTTTCTCAATTTAGTAGTCCTAAGTTTAGACTTAGGACTACTAAATTGAGAAAAATCCTAATTTTAAGACTTTCGGTATTCACAGAAGGCATTTAGGAGTCCTAAAGTTAGGAGTCCTACCTATACTACTACTAAACTGAGAAAAATCCTAATTTTAAGACTTTCGGTATTCACAGAAGGCATTTAGGAGTCCTAAAGTTAGGACTCCTAACTTCTGTGAATACCGAAATGAGTAAGTGCCTTCTGTGAATACCAAAATGAGTAAGTGCCTTCTGTGAATACCAAAATGGTAGTAAGTTTAGGATTTTGTCTTAAGTTAGTTCTGTGAATCGGGCCCACAATCATTTACGAAACCTCATTGTGTTTGTATTGATTGGGAATCGGGCGTAATGTGCTGGATCTTGACGAGATACACTGCCCAGTTCGTATATTGTCCTGCACACACAAAAAATCACATCACAACTTTCACACCAACTGCAATGCGAAACAAATTCCGGCGATAAGCCACGTTAGCACCAGGGTTTTTACATCTGCTTTCTGATGGTGTTAAGCAGGGCGAGTACCTGCACCATGAAAGAGAACACAGCCAAGAGCCACACCAGAACAGCCACAGGTGCCATAGAATAAATGAACATGATACAGGGATACCCATGAGGGCCAAAAGACTCTTCGGAACAACTCCCGGACCGCCAACGCCCCCCAAACCAGCATCTGAGCAAGTGTGTCCCTCTGGTCATTGTGTTAGCATGATAGGCACGAGCCCTGCAACATCACAGTGTGCTATCACCTCATCGTTGGCAGTGAGCCTGGACATTTAGCTACGCACGCATCCTCCTGCATGCACAACCGGCATCTGCTGGTCCGGAGTACACAGGTCAGTGCAGGGGTGTGCCTATCCGACAACGGGAACAGGGTGTCTCGGACATCTCCGTGTACAGGAAGTACGGTCAGTGTGTCTCTGTGTTCTGGTGTGGCCTGCCACAAGGGCTGCAGCAGTCGATGTTGTAAAGTGGCATGCGCCACCTCCACACGGCACTGTGATGGTGTAGTTGGAATGCAGCAGCACATGCGCAAATAGGCATTACAATGGTGTGCCGTACGAGTGTATGAGATTAGGCCTGGGCTAAAAATCCGTTCCGCTCGCGGAAATTGCGATAATTTGACATTTGCGCGTTCTGCGGAGAGCACGAAAATGTCCGCAATCCGCATTTTACCGGAAATTTTTTGCTTGCTCGCGCTGTAAAATAGTACATTCTTGCGTGCGCGCCATTGCCTTACCTGAATCCCCGCGTTCGCCGACAAGTTTTCCCGATCCGGTCGCGTTCTCCATGAGATGTTGGATTGTTGGTAGCCATTTGCGCTGTCTCGCAACAGTTCGCGCCCACAGTAACATCATTCGTCGCGCGATCACGTCTTTCTTCTCGCGATCATGCACCGTGAGACAAGTGAAAACAAGATGGCCGCGCCCGTGAGCAACCGCATGGGTAAGTTGGCGAGCCGCGACCACGCAGAACATACCGCGAACGGGCGGGATAAAAACTTCTGCATCTAAGCAATATTTCCGCGTGTTTGCGGAGATTTCTAACATTTTCGCGATAATTTGCGAAAGTGAATTTCGCAAATTCCGCCCACCCCTACATGAGATACAACAGCACACCGTACAAAAGTGGGGGAGCTCGTGGGAGGGAGGAGCAGCTGTTTGCAACGTAACAGACAGTGAACTCGCCCATGTGCCACGTGCTGGGCATCTCATCCATAATGACCACGGTCGCAGACATCCCACAACACCAATGACCTGCCTTTGTACACATCCTCTATGAATGCAGCGTGGTTTTCACTTTTATGCTCGTTCACTGGTGTGATGTTGGCGAGTTGTGTGACTTGTGCTCCTTGTTTGTCTATACTTGTGCTATACTTAATTGTGCATGTCTGCTATTCTGCCCATCTCCCCCCGTCCACCCACTCCCTGCTTCTTCCTCTTCCTGGTGCTGTTCTGTCTATAATTGTGTTGCTCCAGACATAAATACAAGTAAAGAACAAATTAGAATTGTTCCTTGAATCTTTGAGGTTTCAAAACTTCTCTCTCTTGGTTTCTTTTTAATTTTCCATATAAACAGTTTTTTTAAATATTCAATAACACATAGAAGTCAGAAGTGCAACGTATTCTATCAACACACTTTCTAGAACATTCTACAACACATGCAGGTTAAAAGTTCTCCAATCTTTTTAAACATAACCATTTTTTTGGCACATTTTCTCAAACATTTAACGGCACGTGCAGGTTAAAAGTTCACGATTGTTTTAAGTTCGAACACTGCCTTCCAAATGCAAGTAGCAGGTGTGGTTGAGTTGACAACTTTTATCCTATGATATGTACTCGAAGTTGAAACTGCTTTTTCTTAACCAATCACAAAGATGCTTTTACACAAAACGAAAGTGCACCCTACTTTTAAAAAAGAATGCTTTTCGTCTCCCAATCACGTATGGTTTTGTATGGCAATAAAAAGTAGTTCCCCATCTTTAAACATATCTCTTATTCTACCAAGGAACTGCATGAGCTACAGACATCTTTCCATACCTTCCAGCCATACCTTCAAAATGCTAGTGTGGATCGTAGGACATAGCTATATTTTCTGGTGCATGAGATATGCAGAACAGAGATGTATTGACTTAGACCTAGGTTTACAAAATGTGGACATTAAATGGTTTTCACAGAGAGGATTGAAGTGGCACCAATTGTTGCCTTTGGTTAAAACCTGTTTGCATCTCCAACACCCTGACCTCATGATTTTGCACTGTGGTGGAAACGACCTAGGCACATTGACTGGGGTAGGTTTGGAAATGCTTATGAAGGACACCGTTGGACAATTGATGTTACTTTTCCCTCAAACTGTCTTTGTATATTCCAATATATGCCAAAGACAGAAGTGGAAATGGTCAAAACAATTTTGTCCTCAGATTGAAAAATCTAGGAAGAAACTCAACAAAGCTGTGTCTGCATACCTCAGAGACCACAAAATGGGGTCCATCTACAACAACAACATACATTTTGATATGGCTGAAATCTACAGAAGTGATGGAGTACACTTCACAGATCACAGAAATCGAGTTTTCCTGAATAACTTGAAGCTGTGCATGCGCACTTATATGTAGCTCCAAGTAATCAACACAAGGGCTCTTTTTAGAGCCACCCTATAATTGACAACTTAGGCCCGCTATTTCAGGGCCAGGTAATGGCTACTCCCGCACCCTCGCCAAAATGTATTCTCCACACAGCTGTGATGCAGCGGCCAGACCATCTGACTTTGCAGCACTGAGCTCTCGTTTTGATCACCACCTCTACTCCCCCATAGGGGTGAGTAGTTTGCGCTTTACAAATACTGTGTTGATTTACCTTGCACTCCCTGTACAACACCACCTAAGCACCATATACAATTTGGACAAGTGTGGCACAGCGCCCAGAGCACATGACTTCACAGCATAGTAAACACAGGCTCACGGTTTCATGCCTGAGTCCAGCAGCAGCTCAATTTAGCAGCATGACACTCTAGGAAATACCTCACTTAATTCCGTACCCAGCACTTTCAGACCAGTAGGGGTCAGTAGTTCACTGGCTTTACTCTGAGTCAGTCAGAAGTTCAGCTTACGCCCCCAGCACCATCAGACCCGTAGGAGTAAGTAGTTTGCACTTTACAAATACCGAATTGATATGATACGCACCAATTTATCTTCGCACTCCCTGTATAACACCCCCTAAGCACCATACACAAGTTACAATGTTAGAAACAAAAGTTCCTCTGAGTAGGTATAACTACATACTGACACTACTTGGACAGATGTGGCGCAGCGGCCAGAGCACATCACTTCACAGCATATGACACACTGTTTGGACTCACGCTTTCATCCCCTAGTCCCGCAGCAGCTCAGCCTAGCACCATGAGATTGTACAAAATACCTCACATATTTCCCGTACCCCAGGACTCTCAGACCAATACGGGTCAGTAGTTCATCCTAGTAGGTATAAACACATGCTGACACTACTTCCACATGTGTAGTGCAGCGGCCACGGCACATGACTTCACAGCATAAGACACAAAATTTGGGCTCACGCTTTAATCCCCGACTCCCGCACCAGCTCACCTTAGCAGCATCAGACTCTAGGCAATACCTCAGTAATTTCTGTAGCCCTGCACTTTCATACCGCTACGGGTGAATACTTGACTTCACATCCCGTCTATAGCACACCCTAAACAACCCACTGTGCTCCTACCCTCCTCTTTCCCACTTTTTTCACCCTTTTTTCCCCTTACTCGCTTTGACGGAATCGGAAAATGGCGGCCAACACTTCCTAGTTGCAACCGCTCGCAGCCAATAAGCAGCAAAAAGGGGGGTCCCAAAACGTGTTTTCTCCATGTTAATTTCCCTAGAAAACTTTAGACAAGGCTACAGGTCGAACGGGTGAATGGAATTACCCCAAATGTGACAGGGAGAAGTGTCTTGCTCTAGAAAGCACGCTTTTGTTTATTTGGTGTAAATCCGTTCAGTAGTTTTTGAGAAATATCGAAATTTACAGATATCGATATTTGGGAATTCTGCCATCTGATTGGCTGAGGCGTTACGAGCACGAGCTTGCTGCTTATTGGCTGCGAGCGGTTGCAACTAGGAAGTGTTGGCCGCCATTTTGCGATTCCGTCGAAGCGAGTAAGGGGAAAAAAGGGTGAAAAAAGTGGGAAAGAGGAGGGTAGGAGCACTGTAACCTCTGTGGGGTGTTTAGGGTGTGCTATAGACGGGGTGTGAAGTGAAGTATTCACCCGTAGCGGTGTGAAAGTGCTGGGCTACAGAAATTGACTGAGGTATTGCCTAGAGTCTGATGCTGCTAAGGTGAGCTGGTGCGGGAGTCGGGGATTACAGCGTGAGCCCAAATTGTGTGTCTTATGCTGTGAAGTCATGTGCCGTGGCCGCTGCACTACACATGTGGAAGTAGTGTCAGCATATGTTTATACCTACAAGGATGAACTACTGACCCGTATTGGTCTGAGAGTCCTGGGGTACGAGAAATATGTGAGGTATTGTGTACAATCTCATGGTGCTAGGCTGAGCTGCTGCCGGACTCGGGGATGAAAGCATGAGTCCAAACAGTGTGTCATGTGCTGTGAAGTCATGTGCTCTGGCCGCTGTGCCACATCTGTCCAAGTAGTGTCAGTATGTAGTTCCAACTGCCGCAGCTCTTTACGCCTAGCATTGATTTTCTTAAGAAAGTCCTGCGCTACTTTCGGCGTCTGAAGAATGGTAGATCGGCCCTCATGCAGCACTGTGAGCCGCGCCGGATACAGCATGGCGTATTCGATTTTTAATTCACGCAGTTTCTGTTTGACCGGGTTGAACTCTCTCCGCGCCAGCTGCACCGACATAGTGAAGTCTGGGTAGAACTCCAGAGCGTTTCCCTGGTAGTTTATCTGCTGTTTCTCACGTGCCAGCCTCAGGATTGTGTCGCGGTCTCTGTAATTAAGGACACGGGCAAGTATCGGTCGCGGAGTGGCCCCAGGTTTCGGCCGCGGAGCACAAGATCTGTGCGCACGTTCAATCACAAACATGGTAGAAAGTTTTTCCGTGCAAAAGACATTGCGGATTAGCTCCTCAACATAGGTTTCCATGCGACCTGTGTTTGTTGATTCCGGAACCCCCGCGATTCGCACATTATTGCGTCTGAACCTCGCTTCTAAATCCTCCGCTTTAGTTTTGATAACTTCCAGTAGCCTCTCCATCTCCGTGCATTTTCGGGTCGTATCATGTGATTCATCCTCCACCGCCGCGATGCGAGTTTCCGCTTCGACAAGGCACTCTTCGTGCTTGTCCAGCTTGGCCGCCATATTGTCCACCCGCAAGGTAATCGTGTCTAGTTTGCCATTTATGTCCTGCTAGCTTCGCTGTATGGCCTGTAAGACCCCCTCCATACCCGTAGGTACTTCAGGATCAGATTGAGATTCGGCCTCCGGCGTCGCTGTTGCACCTTTGGTTTGTTTTTTTGCCTCGAATGGGAGTTTAGTCTGCATCCTGTCCGCTTTTCCCATGTTCGCGTTATGAAGATCCCACGACCTGTATACCAGGCGAGTCCGCAGCACAGCCCAGCGTAGAGATCAAGGAACCCAGCTCACCGCTCCGGATGCGACCACCGGCCCAGCATGCGCCGTCCTCCGCCACCAACCTTCCGACGCAGCCTCTGAGCCTGTTCTGGCCTACAGTAGGGGAAGCGCACGACAGGCCACGACACTCTCACTCCCCTTTAACGTGAGACTATACAGCTGCGCAGCGATCCCGTCAGGGGGGCACACACGCGGACAGTCAGCAATTGATCCTTCAATATTGCACCGCCGACTTTTTGCCCCCAAGTCGCGCCCTCAGCCACCGTACCTTCGGGCCATATTGCACAGGAACACGGCCAGTCATGCCCAAGAAGTGCCTCACAAGCCCCTCCCGGTGTCTCGCCTTGGTCCGGCCGTATCGCTCTCCACTCCAGCACATGTAGGGCAGTAGGGGGGTGGTCACGATCCCCCCAGCGGTGCACGAAGGTTTCTCGTGAGTTGAAGGCACAGCGCACCTCACATCACACTCAGCCCAGCATGTGCCTTCCCCTCGAGGACACCGCTCGCCTCCGCGTCGCGGGCCGACATCGCGCCGGACCAGTCACAGACCAGCAGTAGTCCGCCAGCCTCACAGCCGGTCCGCTCCCTCCGCCTCACTGTATGCCGCCATTTTGTCTGATCCCAGTGTCAGGCCGTTGGACGGGATGGAGCCCCCGCCGCCGCATGTAAATAACAGGTACGCCACCGGCCAATCCAGCAGCGCCGTGTATTTATCTGCCTCCCAGTCACAGTGCGATCAGGGCGCTAATGCATCGCTGTCTCCGCTCTTCGACTCGTTAACTTCCACTGGGCGCCACCATCTTATTCGCGCCGTATCTCCGCTCGCATCTGGCAGACAAACTCGATTTGTGGGGTTTAGGGGTATTTTCACCACCTCTTGCCGCTCATATTGCAGAGCCGAGTGGTTCCGATCCTTACTTTTTTCAGTTGTGGGCAGTTGCAAGCCCGCTCGCGATGGTTATATCCGCATTTTCGGCTTGACCGGCGGAGCCATCTCAGAAGGCGGCCATGTCGCCATGCGTCCTCAGTGTCAGTATGTAGTTATACCTACTCAGAGGAACTTTTGTTTCGAACATTGTAACTTGTGTATGGTGCTTAGGGGATGTTATACAGGGAGTGCGAAGATAAATTTGCGTGTATCATATAATTTACCCAACTGTTTATCTGAAATAGTTGTTATGAATTTAGCCCATAATTAGGTATATATTCAAATTTATTTCAGCAAAACCTGCGTGTTGCATTGAAACTACTAGTCTGTTGTCTCTTTTTTTATTGTTGTAGTTCAACACGTGACTCGTTAACATTCACAGTTAAAAATCCATGAAAAATTTAATGAATTGCTAGTGAACGAGCCTGCAGGCGAAACGCGTCTAGCATTTTCAGCTGACATTAAAGGAATTCTGCGCATAGACACGGCGTCGATTGCTTTTTTTTTTGAGGAAAGTTTGGTGAATTACTTTGGACCGTGATTGGGAGGTCCAGACTTCGACGCGCCCTTTGGTTTGGAGGCAGCGGGTGTTCCCAACCGTTTGTGGACTGTATATGTATATATATATATATATATATATATATATATATATATATATATATATATATATATATAAGTGTCAAACAACAAGTGCAGTGGAGCGCGAAACACGTGTTGGCTTTGTTTTTTTTGACTACATAAGAAAAATAAAAACTAGTAAAGAAACGGAACAAGAAGATTTATTGTTGTATTAATGTTTATTGAAGGAATGTGTGAACATCTCAGTGTTGTTTGACTTATATAACTTAAAATACTGGTGGGGACCAGTATCTGAGATAATAGGCACCGGGCAAGATACCTGTAACCCATTTTGTAGAGGGCATATATATATAACGCTACAATAACACCCTTGTAGCCTTCTTGTTTCTGTGAATATATATATGTATATATATATATATATATATATATATATATATATATATATGTGTGTGTACATATATATTTATAATATATACATATATGTACATATATATATATTCACTTAAAAAACCATAGGTTTCACACATGTTATAGTTAGCTGTACATTTCACTCGTAAAAAACCAATGAAATTCCACGTTATAGTTAGATCAGGTAACTATAACTTGCGCGCCCACAATAAACTGCTGATGACGTCACATATTACATCACTCATGACATGGTCAGTGACATCACTCTTCACATCAATGATGACATCTGAAATGACACATTGTGGATTGCGGTCGCGCAAGTTATAGTTACCTGATCTAACTATAACGTGGAATTTCATTGGTTTTTTACGAGTGAAATGTACAGCTAACTATACCATGTGTGAAACCTATGGTTTTTTAAGTGAATTTGCAAGGTTTTTTAAATGTTAATTCCTAACTATAACGTGTGTGAAACCTATGGTTTTTTCAGTGAATTTGTACGGTTTTTTAAATGCTAAGTTATGTATTTATTTTTAATTTTATTTTCTGGTTTTTCAGCGTGCGCACACCCTGCGCGCACGGTGCGCTTCGCGCACCGTGCACGCGCTGTGGGCACACGCTGCGCTTCGCGCACCGAGCGCCCACGTTGCGCAGTTCATACCGTGCGCGCCTCCCCTTTTTTTACTCAGTAACAATTTCTTTTTCTCCCTTGCGGGACCTTCAATTTATTTAATAAATGTGATTGTTATTTCTTTTTTTCTTTTTTTTTTTTTTTTTTGCCGTGCGCGTACGGTAAGCTTACCGTACGCGCACTCCGTATTTTTTTTTTAAAATTATTAAATGTATTTTTCGTACTTTTTGGTCCTTCGTGGACCCCCTGACAAACGCTAGGGGGTCTGCACCTCTCTTCGTTGCCCCCTTTTCACGTTATCCACCTTTGTTTTTCAGTGCGAGAGACAGAAAATGGCGGCCGACACTTTCTGATTTCGACCGATTCGAATGTTTACAGTCATGTAACCACCAATCAGAATTGAGCTCGCGCACGGCTCCGTACGCGTACGGTAAGCTTACCGTAAGCGCACGGAGCGCGCTTACAGATATATATATTGATTTAAATGCTATTTTCTCAGGACCTACTGAACAGATTTACACCAGACCTGCAAAAGGCACATCTCTGACCTGAGGACTACCTCTCTGCCAAATTTCAAGTAATTCTGTTCAGCCAAAACGCGTTTTCCCCATGCATTTTCCCATAGGACCTTTAGTCCGAGCTACAGCCCGAACGGCTGAACAGAATTACTTGAAATTTGGCAGAGAGGTAGTCCTCAGGTCAGAGATGTTCCTTTTGCAGGTCTGGTGTAAATCTGTTCAGTAGGTCCTGAGAAAATAGCATTTAAATCAATATATATATCTGTAAGCGCGCTCCGTGCGCTTACGGTAAGCTTACCGTACGCGTACGGTGCCGTGCGCGAGCTCAATTCTGATTGGTGGTTACATGACTGTACACATTCGAATCGGTCGAAATCAAAAAGTGTCGGCCGCCATTTTCTGTCTCTCGCACTGAAAAACAAATGTGGATAACGTGAAAAGGGGGCAACGAAGAGAGTTGCAGACCCCTAGCGTTTGTCAGGGGGTCCACGAAGGACCAAAAAGTACGAAAAATATATTTAATAATTTTTTTAAAAAATCGCGGACTGCGCGTACGGTAAGCTTACCGTACGCGCACGGCAAAAAAAAAAAGAAAAGAAAAAAAAGAAATAACAATCACATTTATTAAATAAATTGAAGGACCCGCAAGGGAGAAAAAAAAATTGTTACTGTGTGAAAAAAGGCGAGGCGCGCACGGTATGAACTGCGCAACGTGGGCGCTCGGTGCGCAAAGCGCAGCAAGTGCCCACAGCTCGCGCACAGTGCGCGAAGCGCACCGTGCGCGCAGGGTGTGCGCACGGTGAAAAACCAGAAAAAAAAATAAAAAATAAATACATAACTTGCATTTAAAAAACCGTACAAATTCACTGAAAAAACCATAGGTTTCACACACGTTATAGTTAGGAATTAGCATTTAAAAAACCTTGCAAATTCACTTAAAAAACCATAGGTTTCTCACATGTTAAAGTTAGCTGTACATTTCACTCGTAAAAAACCAATGAAATTCCACGTTATAGTTAGATCAGGTAACTATAACTTGCGCGACCGCAATCCACAATGTGTCATTTCAGATGTCATCATTGATGTGAAGAGTGATGTCACTGACCATGTCATGAGTGATGTAATGTGTGACGTCATCAGCAGTTTATTGTGGGCGCGCAAGTTATAGTTACCTGATCTAACTATAACGTGGAATTTCATTGTTTTTTTACGAGTGAAATGTACAGCTAACTATAACATGTGTGAAACCTATGGTTTTTTAAGTGAATATATATATATATATATATATATATAGATATATAATATATATATATATATATATAATAAATATATATATATATAATATATGTATATATATTACCTACTGGCGGTCGCCAGTAGGTAGTTATAGTTAGGACCCTCTTACCATAGGAAATCCGCAACATTCTATTTTGAATAACTTTGGCGCCGGTCGACGAATCCTCGCCAAATTTTCAAAATAGGTGGGGCGCTGCGCTCCGCTCCTACCCTGAAAGTCTCGGGGGATTCGTCAAGCGGGGGCTGAGATAAAAGGGGGGTCCCAAAACGCGTTTTTCCCATGCATTTTTCCATAGGACCTTTAGACACAGCTACAGCCCGAACGGCTGAACAGAGTTAAATTAAATTTGGCAGAGAGGTAGTCCTCGGGTCAAGGAAGTGCCTTTTGTAGGTTTGGTGTAAATCTGTTCAGTAGATTCTGAGAAAACAGCCTTTAAATCAATATATATATCTGAGCCAGCTTACGGTGCGCTTACGGTGCGCTTACCGTACGCGTACGGTGACGTGCGCGAGCGCGATTCTGATTGGCTGATAGATCTTAGTAAACATTCGAATCGGTCGAAACCAGGAAGCGGCGGCCGCCATTTCATGTGTTTCAGTCAGAAAAAAAGAGGGAGATAACTTGAAAAGGGGGCAAGGAAGAGAGTTACAGTCCCCCTAACATTTGAAAGGGGGTCAAAGAAGGACAGAAAAGTACAAAAAAAACATTTATTAATTTTTTTAAAAATCGCGGGGTACGCGCACGGTAAGCTTACCATACGCGTACGGTAGGAAAAAAAAAATAAAAAATGAAATGAAATGCAGATTTAAGTGTTTAGATATTAGGGGGCTCTAAAAAGAGCCGTTGTGTTTATGAAGTGATTTTTTAGTGGTACCTACAAGTAAGTACCGATGCAGAGTCTAAGGTTCAAGAGGAAGACTCTGTTCCCTTCATCATTGAAGTGCACACCATCTCCTCTATAAATGTCTTGCATGTCGTAACGCAAGTTGTTGTGGTAAATGGAACCCATACCATAGTCTCGGAGGAAAGCAGAAACAGATTTGTTGACGTGCTTTCTTGCTTTGTCAATCTGTGGACAGAAATGATTGGACCAGTTCCATTTTTGCCTTTGGCATATGTTAGAAAACACAAAGGCAGTTTTAGGGAAAAGTGAAAACAGTTGTGCAAAGGTCTCCTTCATAAGCATTTCCAGACCTACCCCAGTCAAAGTGCCTAGGCCATTGCCACCACAGTGCACTATTATGAGGTCAGGGTGTTGGATTTGCATGAAGGATTTCACCAATGGCATCAATTGGTGCCGCTTTAACCCTCTCTGACCAATCCATTTAATGTCTACATTTGGCAAAGCAAGGTCTCTCACCATACCTGTTTTCTCTGCATACTTTTCACTCCAGAAGACATAGCTGTGCCCTACAATCCACACTGTGAACATCTTCAAAGGAGAACTGGATGCACTCAGGAGGTATAATTCAGTAGAATGGTAAAAAGAAATGAAAGACAGTTTGGAAATGGAGGCATACATATATATATTTTTTTTTAAACTGATTGGCTGTTTCATACCATTCTACAATAAAAACTAGGTTGTATGTGTAAATTTATAGAAGCATGTTTTGTATTGGTACAGAAAAATGTGTTACCAAAGAATAGTACTATGGATTTGCTGTTAGGTTTGAAAAGTCAAGCACTCCTGCTCTTTGGAAATGAAACATTGTTTGGTGAACTTCTGACCTAACTCTACACAGCAGTGTTTCAAGAGCTGTTGCTATGGTAGCAGGCAGAAGTCAAGTTGGGGGAAGGGTACTAGGCAGAAGTCAAGTTGGGGGAAGGGTACTTTTGGAAAAGGGTTGGTTTTCAACCAATAGAAATGTGTGATTACATTTGAAAAAAAGGGGGAAGCACTGAGATTTGAAACTTACATGTATATGTGTGGAAAAAGAGAGGGAAAATTTGCCATTATCTGGTTCTGCTGAGAGGAGAGAGGTGTACAGAACAGAGATCCTGGCTCTGATAATCTGCTGTTTGAGTGCCACATTTCTTTCACAACTAACTAATTTTAAAGGTGAGTTTAGAGTTTGAGAGGGGATGTATATGGTAAATTAAGAAATGAATAATAGAATTGGAATTCCTTTTGTTGAAGTTGTGTTTATCATTTTCTGTTTTGGGAGAAATTTAAATGTGAGGAACATGTAAAATAATATGGACTATGTTTTCACGATAAATTAAGGTGTTCTGGTATAAATAAGGAATACTTTAAGGGTTTGAGGTTGCACTCAGTAATGCAAATACATTCAGCATCAGTAAGGCTGGTTGCCCTTGCTGGAGTGTAGTCAGTCACCCAGGCTACACATGTTGTTGGTCTCAGAAAGCTGTTTGGTATTGCTCTGGTGATTTTACATTTGCATTAGATGGAAAGGGGGAGGTATTTTTTTCTGCAGAAGCAGACTCTTAGCACACTGCCAGCTGCATATCCTGTGGAATCATGCATAGTATTCACAACCGATTGGGGTTTGAGGTTTCAGTCAGTAATGCAAATACATTCAGCATCACTAAGGCTGGTTGCCCTTGCTGGAGTGTAGTCAGTCACCCAGGTTACACATGTTGCTGGTCTGAAAATGTTGTTTGGACATGTGCTTTTTTAAGAATCTGAAAAGTGGATTCATAATGTGTCAGACTGTAAAAGTACTTATCACTTGCCAAAAAAAAGAGTAGTAAGTGTGCTTTGAAATTGGCAAAGAAATTTTGTTTTTTGACTAATATGAAAACATGACTCTGTGTGCAAAGAGGAATTACAGGCAGAGATTTATTGCGTATTGCTCTGGTGATTTTACATTTGCATTAGATGTAAAGGGGGAGCTATTTTTTTGTGCAGAAGCAGACTCTTAGCACACAGCCAGCTGCTTATCCTGTGGAATCATGCACAGTATTCACAACCGAGTGGGGTTTGAGATTGCAGTCAGTAATGCAAATACATTCAGCATCACTAAGGCTGGTTGCCCTTGCTGGAGTGTAGTCAGTCACCCAGGCTACACATGTTGTTGGTCTCAGAAAGCTGTTTGGTATTGCTCTGGTGATTTTACATTTGCATTAGATGGAAAGGGGGAGGTATTTTTTTCTGCAGAAGCAGACTCTTAGCACACAGCCAGCTGCATATCCTGTGGAATCATGCATAGTAATCACAACCGAGTGGGGTTTGAGGTTTCAGTCAGTAATGCAAATACATTCAGCATCACTAAGGCTGGTTGCCCTTGCTGGAGTGTAGTCAGTCACCCAGGTTACACATCTTGCTGGTCTGAAAATGTTGTTTGGACATGTGCTTTTTTAAGAATCTGAAAAGTGGATTCATAATGTGTCAGACTGTAAAAGTACTTATCACTTGCCAAAAAAAAGAGTAGTAAGTGTGCTTTCAAATTGGCAAAGAAATTTCGTTTTGTGACTAATATGAAAACATGACTGTGTGTGCAAATAGGAATTACAGGCAGAGATTTATTGCGTATTGCTCTGGTGATTTTACATTTGCATTAGATGTAAAGGGGGAGCATTTTTTTTATGCAGAAGCAGACTCTTAGCACACACCCAGCTGCTTATCCTGTGGAATCATGCACCGTATTCACAACCGAGTGGGGTTTGAGGTTGCACTTAGTAATGCAAATACATTCAGCATCACTAAGGCTGGTTGCCCTTGCTGGAGTGTAGTCAGTCACCCAGGTTACACATGTTGCTGGTCTGAAAAAGCAGTTTGGATATGTGCTTTTTTAAGAATCTGAAAAGTGGATTTAAAATGTGTCAGACTGTAAAAGTAGTTATCACTTGCCAAAAAAAGAGTAGTAAGTGTGGTTTCAAATTGGCAAAGAAATTACGTTTTCAGACTAATATGAAAACATGACTCTGTGTGCAAAGAGGAATTACAGGCAGAGATTTATTGCGTTATGCTCTGGTGATTTAACATTTGCATTAGATGTTAAGGGGGAGCTATTTTTTTATGCAGAAGCAGACTTTTAGCACACACCCAGCTGCTTATCCTGTGGAATCATGCACAGTATTCACAACCGAGTGGGGTTTGAGGTTGCACTTAGTAATGCAAATACATTCAGCATCACTAATGCTGGTTTCCCTTGCTGGAGTGTAGTCAGTCACCCAGGTTACACATGGTGCTGGTCTCAGAAAGCTGTTTGGTATTGCTCTGGTGATTTTACATTTGCATTAGATGGAAAGGGGGTGTTATTTTTTTATGCAGAAGCAGACTCTTAGCACACAACCAGCTGCTTATCCTATGGAATCATGCACAGTATTCACAACCGAGTGGGGTTTGAGGTTGCAGTCAGTAATGCAAATACATTCAGCTTCACTAAGGCTGGTTGCCCTTGCTGGAGTGTACTCAGTCACCCAGGTTACACATGTTGCTGGTCTGAAAATGTTGTTTGGACATGTGCTTTTTTAAAAATCTAAAAAGTGGATTCATAATGTGTCAGACTGTAAAAGTACTTATCATTTGCCAAAAAAAAGAGTAGTAAGTGTGCTTTCAAATTGGCAAAGAAATTTTGTTTTTTGACTAATATGAAAACATGACTCTGTGTGCAAAGAGGAATTACAGGCAGAGATTTATTGCGTATTGCTCTGGTGATTTTACATTTGCATTAGATGTAAAGGGGGAGCTATTTTTTTGTGCAGAAGCAGACTCTTAGCACACAGCCAGCTGCTTATCCTGTGGAATCATGCACAGTATTCACAACCGAGTGGGGTTTGAGATTGCAGTCAGTAATGCAAATACATTCAGCATCACTAAGGCTGGTTGCCCTTGCTGGAGTGTAGTCAGTCACCCAGGTTACACATGTTGCTGGTCTGAAAAAGCAGTTTGGACATGTGCTTTTTTAAGAATCTGAAAAGTGGATTTAAAATGTGTCAGACTGTAAAAGTATTTATCACTTGCCAAAAAAAAGAGTAGTAAGTGTGGTTTCAAATTGGCAAAGAAATTACGTTTTCAGACTAATATGAAAACATGACTCTGTGTGCAAAGAGGAATTACAGGCAGAGATTTATTGCGTTATGCTCTGGTAATTTTACAGTTGCATTAGTAGGAAAGGGGGAGCTATTTTTTTATGCAGAAGCAGACTTTTAGCACACACCCAGCTGCTTATCCTGTGGAATTATGCACAGTATTCACAACTGAGTGGGGTTTGAGGTTGCACTTAATGCAAATAAAAACATGTAAAATAATATGGACTATGTTTTCACCATAAATTAAGGTGTAGTGGTATAAATGAGGAATACTTTTAGGGTTTGAGGTTGCAGTCAGTAATGCAAATACATTGAGCATCAGTAAGGCTGGTTGCCCTTGCTGGAGTGTAGTCAGTCACCCAGGTTACACATGTTGCTGGTCTCAGAAATCTGTTTGGTATTGCTCTGGTGATTTTACATTTGCATTAGATGGAAAGGGGGAGCTATTTTTTATGCATAAGCAGACTCTTAGCACACACCCAGCTGCTTATCCTGTGGAATCATGCACAGTATTCACAACCGAGTTGGGTTTGAGGTTGCAGTCAGTAATGCAAATACATTCAGCATCACTAAGGCTGGTTGCCCTTGCTGGAGTGTAGTCAGTCACCCAGGTTACACATGGTGCTGGTCTCAAAAAGCAGTTTGGACATGTGCTTTTATCAGAATCTGAAAAGTGGATTCAAAATGTGTCAGACTGTAAAAGTACTTATTACTTGCCAAAAAAGTAGTAGAATGTGTGCTTTCCAATTGGCAAAGAAATTTCGTTTTCTCCCTAATTTCAAAGCATGACTCTGTGTGCACACAGGAATTGTTTTTAGATATTTAATTTGTGAATGTGTTATTGTGATTTTCACTTCTAGGAAAGGGGTACTTAGTATTTTAAGATTTGAAAAGATCATAAAAAATGTAGTAATATATTTAAATATAAAAAAGGAATTTTTTTTTAGTTTTTTTCAGGTATTGCTGAAGAGCAGTGAACAAAATTTAAGATGCCTACAAAATCCAGAGTAACGAAAAACCACAAAAAAAAACTATATTTGAAGACAACTGGAGGACCTAAGTTAGTTGGAGATGCTCTTGTTGGGAAAAAGAGAAAGTCTTCTGGTAAGCAGACAAAAGATTTTTTAAAGAACATCTTCAAAAAAAGGAAAAATGTACAAAATGTCTGTACTGGAAAGAATGTTTTCAATAGAAAAGAACAGGAAAAAATTGAGAATTTAGTTAATGCAAATATACCTTCTGCAATAACAAAGATTAACTTAAACAGAAAAACAGCGTTTAAAGAGATACGTAGAAAAATGTTTCAGAGAAGAGTTATGTCCAATTTGATAAAGGATGTGAAGAAATATAAGAAAAAGGCAAAATATTACAAGAGAAAAAAAGAAATTGAAGCCATTGCAGCAAAGGCATTAGAATTAAAAAGGAAACTATTCATTTTAATTTTGAATAGGATGCGTACATTAGATAAAATGGTTAATGTACTGAAATCACAAAGCAAAAGGAAAAGAGTAGTGAAAAGAACAAACTTTTGTAAAGTGTTTTTAGGAGAATGGATGCATAGTTCAAGTAGTGAACCTTTTTTTAATGAAGAGAGTTATCTTCAAAGTAATAGTTTGCTGCATGCAGTTGACACCAGAGGTCATGCTTACGAAGTGAAAAATGGTTGTATAATGGAGAAGGAGAAAATGGTTCCAAGAGATGAGGTACAAGTGATGGCGGATGAGGCTATGGGGAGACGTCCTAAAGCCCCAGTGTACACTTGGAATTGTAGTAGTATTTGCACTGTGCGTCAGGAATCTATTGATAAATTTCTTGAGTTTCTAAGAGAATATAGTAAAAAAAGTGTAAAACAGAAGATTAAGGTGCTTCAAAGTCTAGATCCATGCAGAGTGAGAGAGAATACTGGTTTGCAGGGTCATTCTCTGGCTTGTCTATCTAAAAAAGTGTGTAAAAGTGTTTTTCATCATTTTAGGATGCTGGCTGTTCATCATACTGAAATGAGAAAGTTTGTGAGACGGTTGTATTTTGCTAAAAGTCCAGCAATAAAGTTAGATGAGTTGAATAGGGTTCTGTTCCGTGGATCGGTATCAGATGTAGAGAAGGTTGTTGATGAAATTCAGTTTTGTTACTTTGGTCCTGAACAAGACAGTGCAGAAAAGGACACAGTAAATGAGGAAGAAGTGGAAGAGAATGTAGAACCCTCTGTAAGTAAGACATTTAATGATCACATAACAAAATTTGAAATAATCTATAATGAAAGACCAAATATTACTTGTATTTGTTGCCGCAGAACTCATTATAGAAAACAAACCAGGTATGTTGATCTCTACAGAAAAAGTGAAAATGAAGATAATTATAAGTGGAAGGATTTTGCCACATATATATTTCTTGAAAATTGTTTTGAATTGGGTGAAGTTCAGCGTATTTGTAAATACTGTTACAACAAATTAGAAGAAAATAGAATGCCGACCAGAGCTGTACATAATAATTTAGAATTGGATGCTATTCCTGCCGAACTTTCTGAATTAAATACATATGAGTCTATACTTATTCAATGTGTTCATCCGTTCCAGACCATAGTACGTATGGAGCCCAAAACTGGTAAATTACCTCCTTCAGATTTACTGAGAGGTTTAAAAGGAAGAGTGGTGTATTTGCCCTTGGATTTGAAAAAAAATATGGAAACTATTGATGCAGATACTTTGGAAAGTGAACCATTAGTTATTCTGGTTAATGGTGTACCTACAAAGAATAAGAAGATTTGGCAAGAGCTGGTGGATGTACGAAAAGTACAAAGAGCAAATTTGTATTTGAAAAAAAATAATAAATGGTATGAATCAATTTATATAGAAGAAGAAGAAGAAGAAGATTTACAAGAAGACACAGAAACACCAACTGGTCAAATTGAAAAAGTGGACAAGTCAAAGGAAGAAGAAATTTATGAACATTTTAGCATACATCCTCTTCATTCAAAAGAAGTTATGGGAGACACTATTGATCTGTTTCAGATGAAGAAAGCAAAAGGAACTCCCGTGAGTGTATGGGAGGAGAGCTTGGAAGCTCGATGTTTTCCCCAGCTGTTTCCTACAGGAAAAGGAGGAAGATACGATGAACGTCCAGAACAGATTCCAGCTTCTGAGTATCGAACTACAAGACTATATGCAGAAGATCCCAGATTTCGACAAAGTATTCCTTATTTGTTCCATCTTTTATTTGAAAGCGACTTGTCTGCATTGTCTTATGCAGTAAATCACATTTTAAAAAGTGGAGTACATTTACAAAATGTGTCTGCTAAGGATTTTATGGAGAAAGTGCAGCACCGAGATGATCATTTGGAAACACAACTGATCAATATGATGGCTTGTCAGCGTGGGACAAATGAATATTGGTACCGACGCCATGGTGAATTAAAATGCATGTTACGGAATTTAGGAACACCAACATGGTTCCTTACCCTAAGCTGTGCTGAGTACGCTTGGGATGTTTTACTGGATTTTCTACGAGAGGCAAATTCAAACATTAAAAACATCGAATACAAGACAGCTGGAGAACTGTGCTCATTGGAGCCGGTTAATGTTTGCAGATATTTCAATCATAGATTTGAGGCTATGATGTCCTTCATCTGCAATAAAAGAAATCCACCTCTTGGAGAAGTAGAGGATTTCTTTTGGAGAAAAGAGTACCAGGCAAGAGGTGCTCCTCATATTCATATGCTGTTGTGGATCAAGGATGCCCCAAAGTTTGGAACAGATACTGATGAAGCAGTGTTATCTTTCCTTGAAGAATATGCAACATGTGCTATACCAAAAAGCACAGAAGAGAAAAAGTTAAAGGACCAAGTTTTACGTTTCCAAAGTCATCGGTGTGGAAAATACTGTCGACGGAAATACAAGAGCAAAGATAAATACTACACTAAATGTCGATTTGGATTTCCTAGACCTGTTCTTTCAAATGGAAGAGTAAACAGTTTTATGTCATCTGTGAGACATACTATTACAAGAAAATCACCTAAGAATACCTACAACCTTAAAAGAAAAGAAGAATCAAAAAATATAAATGACTACAACCCAGTCATTTTATCCATGTGGAATGCTAACATGGATATACAGTATGTAGCTGACAATTCCATTGCTGATGCTCGATATGTAACGTCTTACATTACTAAATCAGAAAAAACTGAATTGAAGGAAATGTGGGAAGAGATTTCTCACGAGAAGACTGTCAGTAAGAAGCTGTACAGTTTCAGTTTAAAGATGTTATCGCATAGAGAAATTGGATCCTACGAATGTTCAGATAGGTTATCTTCTGCAAGTCTCTACTCGAAATCAAGAAGAATAATTTGGGCAAGTTTAGGCCTTGCAGCAATGAGAAATCGGGTACTGAAATCTGTTGGAGAAATTGAATATTTGGCCGAGAATGACCCAGAAAGTACAGATATTTTGAAATCAAACATGTTGGACACATATTATCCCAAGAGAAGTCATCATCTGGAGAACATGTGTCTCTATGAAGTGCTGCAGAACTACATTTATTCACGGAAAGCCGCAGAAGACATCAACAATGCAAAATATAAAGTCATTGGTGAGGAAGGATGTTTGGTGAAGCAAACAAAAGGAAGTTTGATAAATCACAGGAGGCTCAGTTGCGACACTACTGAGAAAAAAGAATTTTACTACTTGGCTCTTTTACAGCTGTTTAAACCATGGCGTACAGAGGATGAACTACTGGGAGAATTTCAAAGCTATGAAGATTCCTTTAATGCTTGCAAAGACAGCATACAATGCAGTACATTCACAACTTATGTGCAAATGTTAAATGAAGAAATTGAACAGGAAACTACAATTGCAGCTGAAGTAGCTAGAGACAGTTCTCAAGATAGCCAAAGTTCAGGAACACTCAGTCAAGATCCCCTAGGACAACCAATCGTTGAAAATGAAGCTGCAATAGCCATGAATGAAGTGGAAACGGCTATGAATCAAGCTCAAGAAGAATTTATAGACTTACCAAATTTGGAAAGACAACTGAATGAAGAGCAGCAACAAATTTATGAAGAGATCAGAAACAAAATTGATCACGGATTACTACATGAAAAAAAAGAGTGCTCATGCACATCATTTCATTCAATCAGGATGTATGTAAGCGGACAAGCTGGAACTGGAAAAAGTTTCTTAATAAAAGTCATCAGAAGCTACCTACAGCAAAAAACGGATTCAACTTTGTCTTGTGTGGTTACTGCTCCAACTGGGTTAGCAGCATATAACATAAAAGGAATCACCTTACATCGTTTGCTAATGTTACCAGTGGAGCATGAGAACAAAATACAATACCACAAGCTAATTGGAGAAGCATGCTTGGAAGTTTCAAGAGTATTGAAGAAGATGCAAGTTCTCATTATTGATGAGGTGAGCATGGTATCAAACTTAATGCTTGCCTTTGTGCATTTAAGAATGCAGCAAACTCTAAGGACAGACTATGACGTGTTATTTGGTGGAAAACATGTCATAGTTTTTGGGGATCTTCTACAGCTTACTCCAGTTAAAGGACAACCAGTGTTTAATACTGTGACACATGAAGACACAAAGAAGTCATTGGGAAGCATCGGTAATGCAAATATTTGGTCCTTCTTTGAGTACAAGGAACTTACTACTAATATGAGACAAGCAAACGATGAAGAATATGGAAGTATTCTGAAAGATATCAGAATTGGACTACTCACTGAAGCTGGCACAAAAGCATTACAGAGTCGGTTGCTACATAATTTATTTCCAAAGGAAGAAATAGTTGCAGAGAAGATATACAAGAACATTGCAGAAAAGAAAAGTGTCATCTGCTTAATGCCAACTCTACGTGAATGCTCAATATTCAATGAGGAGCTTTTGAAATTGGAAAAGGAAGATATCAGGAAATTAGAAGCAGTGGACAAAATTCAGGATGGAAGAATTACTATCACATTAACAGGCAAACTGAAAAATAAATTGGATTCACTAGAGAAGAACATTTCCAAAACTGCTGGATTAGAAAAAAATCTATATGTTTGCATGAACTGTAGAGTATTTTTAAGGAGAAATTTGGATGTTGAAAAAGGTTTAATTAATGGAGCTATGGGAAGAGTTGTGGGTTTTATTAATTATCAGAAAAAAGATGGAATTGAATGTTTAAAAATAAAATTTGATCAGATAGAAGAAGTTATAGACATTTGTCGTTGTACAGTTCGTTTTATGCTTGTGAAAGACTTATATGTACAAAGGAAACAGTTTCCGTTTTCTCTAGCATATGCTGTAACTATTCACAAGTCTCAAGGATTGACTGTAGATTGTGCATTTGTAAACATTGGTTCAACTGTGTTCAAAGAAGGTATGGCTTATGTAGCTTTGTCACGAGTGAAAACATTATCTGGCCTATTCATGATAGACTTTGATGATTCAAAAGTTAGTGCAGATACAAACTGTGTAAAGGAGTATAATAGATTAAGAAGAACCTATGCTCCTCATTTAGGTCAGTATCCTGTGTTAGAGAAACGTGTAGTTTCTCGTAAAAGGAGAAATGATAATATCTGTAATGAGGATGTAGAGAGGAGGAAAAAAAAGAGGAGTGATGTAATTGCAAGCAAAAAGAAAAAGGAAAATGAAGAAGAGGTTGTAGGATGTCATTTTGAAAATAGCTCTGGTGTCAACTGCTACGCTAATGTAGTGCTGAATGTTGCATTTTATCTGGAAAGTTTGCAAGAGCAGATAATAGTAAATCAGAGAAAAAGATTCTGTTCTGAGTTGAGTCTCCTTTTTCAAAAGCTGAGTAATGATAAAACTCAAATAGAAAGTGCTACTGAAATTAGAAAACTTTTAGATGTATGTTCAGGATGTACACAGTTTTCTCAAAATGTACAACAAGACACACAGGAATTCTTGTTGTATTTTCTTCAAGTACTGGAAGAAGAAGGGGTTCCCATTGAAAATATGTTTGGTCTGTCTTGTAAATGGGAACATAGTTGTGAAAACTGTTTCAATACATGTGGCTCTAATGTTGATTCTGAAAGGTTTATTTATTTAACATTGCCAGAGAGTAAAACAGTCACTTTTGCTAAATTAGTTAAAGATGCTAATCATACCATGGAATGCAGTGAGTGTAAATCTGACATGTTTTCAGCGTTGATTTTAAAGGAATACGGACAGTATGTAATTTTAATGATGCAACGATGTAGAGCTGATGGTTCAAAATCGGATACTTTAATAAAGAAGTTTACAGGACAGTAATTATCAATTTCAGGAAAAACTTTTGTAACAGTTGCAATAATTTTCCATGAAGGACCTACTGTTACTTCTGGACATTACACAGTTTATCTTAAATGTGAAAAAGGCTGGACAATGTGTAATGATTCACAATTGATTTTCAAGCAACGTTTGCCTTTTGATTTAGCAAATTCCTATCTAATCTTCCTGAAACCTAAATTTTAGAGAAACTTGGCAAGATCTGTACAAAATAATTTTACCATTTTATTGGATTACTATTGGAATTTTCAAATTTAAAGATTTTTAAAATTATCGTTTGGCCTAAAGGAAAGGTAACCAATTGTATTGTGGACTTATATAATTCTTAATTAATGTTTCGGAAAACAACATTTTAGAGAGAATCGGTTACTTCTGTACAATTTAAATTTTTGTATTTTATTGGATTACCGTTGGAAATTTAATCAAAAAAGATTTTTAAAATTACCATTTGGCCTAAAGGAAAGGTATCCAATTGTATTGTGGACTTAATTAAATCCTAATTAATCTTTCGGAAACCAAAATTTTAGAGAGAATCGGTAACATCTGTACAATTTAAATTTTGGAATTTTATTGGATTATCGTTGGAAATTTAATCAAAAATTAATTTCAAAAATTAACATTTGGCCTAAAAGAAAGGAAACTAGATGTATTGTGGATTTATTTGAGATATATTATTTTTGAGATTATGCTTCTGTAAGAAAATTGTCAGACGGTATTTTTTAGAAATAGTTTTTGTTATTAGATGATATTTTTAATGAATAATATTTTGCATTTTGATAATGTTATGTTTAACTGAGAAGAGATTCTGGGCTTTTTTTAAACAATCTTTGAGATTTTTTTTTTTTTTTTGCCCGCTGTTAAGTGATGAATGCAATTGCTTTCACGATTTATAGTGAAATGCAATATATTCTGAAAACAGCAAAAAAAAGGCAAAAAATTGTTTTTGGAAAATATGTAAATATGTGTACTGTATTATAAAATGTTTTATTAAATATTAATACTTTTTTCTTTTTTTTCAGATTGAGATAGAACATTTTTGAAAACTTGAACCATTTTTAAAGCAATTAAAATGACATTTTAATTAATAAATAATTTTTGAGTGGGTATGGTAAGTCAAAAATTTCATGGTCCCTTTTTTCCACTTCTCCACAATCACATTTTCAGTTTTTCATTGTAGTCTCTCAAGGACCTTGTAATGTGATAATTGATTTTTAGTGTTTTTAAAAAAAAAAAAAAAAAAATTACGCGTACCGTACGCGTACGGTAAAAAAAAAAAAAAAAGGTTTAAAAAAATATATAAAAAAAAGTTGAAAGGTAAGGTTGGCTCTTAAAAGAGCCGTTGTGTTCATGCAGGGACAGAGGAAAGAAAGAATGGGAATATTAGTCGGTACGACAAATGTGCTGATCTATTAAATTGTTCACTAGGGCAACACTGGTCTCCCTATGACAAATTAGATCATGACAAGTGGCGCACCGAATTAAAACCCTCGCAAACCGATGGTTGGTTTCCAGAGGACCAGAAAAAGGAGATGCTCCCCCCACAGATGAAGGGCTCAGCTGACCTGCCGAAGATGGACTCGGCCCTGCAGATGATGGACCAGGCTGAGCTGCTGTGGATGTGCTTGGTTGACTTACTGAAGGGTTACCTTCAGTATGTCGAGCATATGTCCTACCGTGTACATCATGAAGGTGTCTCAACATGGTGTGATTCCCGAAGGAATACTTCTTGTTGGGATTCCCTCTTGAAAGTACACGGTCACAAAGCTTACAAGTCACTAAGGGTGCATTTACCTTTTTCTTGCCCTCTGGAAAAGAAAAATACTCCCATATGAAAGAGCTCTTTTGTTTCCTCCTTCTCTGCCTCAAGGTAGTGCTGCTAGCCTCACTCTCAGAAGAGGTCTGCTGTTCTGCCATCGTATCACAAAGACAACTCAGCTCCTTCTCCTAAGGGATCACAAGCAGAAATGAGGGGAATGGGTGTGGTGTAGGAGAGTTCTAGAACTGAAAGTACTTTAAACCAATCAAAAGATTTGTTTCTTGATCACATGACCTACCGTGCGCGTACGTTACGCTTACGGTGCGCTTACGGAGCGCTTACGGCAAAAGTACGCATGCGCGTAAAAAAGACACGCGCACGCGCGCATGTGCAAAACAGGCACGCCCCTTCACTTCCGCGTAACATGCGCGTGCAGCGTACGCGTTACGCGCTGCGCACGCGTGACGTACGTCTACGCAAATTGCGTAAATGAACGCAAGCAGCGTAGAAATCTAACGTTATAAAAGCAAGACGTGCGCTTACCGTACGCGCACGTTAAAAAAATACTAAAAAAAAAAAAAAAAGGGGAAAAAAACCCACTATGTTATACTAATAAATCTTACCTGTTTAGTTTAAAAAAATGGTAAAAATAAAAAATATATTGTAGAATTTTTAAAATGTAACCATAGTCTTTAAAAAAGGATAGAAAATTAAAATAAAAATATGTAAAAAAAATTGAAAAAAAAAAAAAAAAAAAAAAAGGTCAATATAAGAATTAGCATTTAAAAAACCTTGCATATTCACTGAAAAAACCATGGGTTTCACACACGTTATAGTTAGGAATTAGCATTTAAAAAACCTTAGAAATTCAATGAAAAAACCAAAGGTTTCACACACGTTATAGTTAGGAATTAGCATTTAAAAAACCTTAGAAATTAAATGAAAAAACCAAAGGTTTCACACATGTTATAGTTAGCTGGACATTTCACTCGTAAAAAACCAATGAAATTCCCCCGTTATAGTTAGTTCAGCTAACTATAACTCGCGCGCCCACAATGCACTACTGATGACGTCACATATTACATCACTCATGACATGGTCACTGACATCACTCATGACATCACTGATGACATCTCAAATGACATCACTGATGACATCACTGATGACATCATCCTTGTGATAGAGTGGCAGACCTCCTCTTCCCCTAATATAACCTTTGATACACACATTCAAAAATAGAGACTAAAATTTTCAAAACAATGGACATACCAATACCAGTTACAACAACCTCTTCAGTAATTCTAAGAACCACATACACATCCACTCATTCACCAACAGTCCTATACAGTCACTCATACATGTACTCACTCATCATATGTACTCATACACCTATACATCCTGTTACACAATGCCACTCATCCATAGAGTTACTCACACATACTCACTCATGCTAATAAAGAAACAAACATACATTTATTTGCATATACAGTTATACACACACCACCACACTTACTTCTACGGAAACTTACACATACTTATTCTTATAAACAGTCACTTATAGAAACACATACTTATTCATACAGGAACTCTTTCAATCTCTCACTCTCACATATACTCACTTATATACACCAATAGTCACATATACTAGTTTAATAGATATGTAGTTACTCATAAAGACACTATTGAGACAGTCATTCACTCACTAACACACCCATACACACACTCATCCACCCATACAGTCCTGCACACATGCTGTCTTCAACACATACAAAGAGTGAATCACTCATTCATGCACCTATGCACTACATAATACCCCCCACCGAACCATGCAGACACTCAGACTGATACTCAAAAAAACAACTAATAACCTATATAGACACCCATGAAGCTAATCACCAACCCATGCAGCCACTTATACACAAAGTGAGAGACTGATACAGATATTTTCATATTTAAACATTACTCAGTAAGCCATGTATTCACTATGATACACTTAATCAGTCAGTTACACAACACATTTTTCAAAAACAAAGCATCTATTTAGACACTTATATACCCATTTATTCTTCCATTGACCTTGAGATATACATATATAAAACATATTTAATTTTCAGAAAAACACACATTCACTGGATGATGTCATCAGTGATGTCATCAGTGATGTCATTTGAGATGTCATCAGTGATGTCATGAGTGATGTCAGTGACCATGTCATGAGTGATGTAATATGTGACGTCATCAGTAGTGCATTGCGGGCGCGCGAGTTATAGTTAGCTGAACTAACTATAACGGGGGAATTTCATTGGTTTTTTACGAGTGAAATGTCCAGCTAACTATAACATGTGTGAAAGCTTTGTTTTTTTCATTTAATTTCTAAGGTTTTTTAAATGCTAATTCCTAACTATAACGTGTGTGAAACCTTTGGTTTTTTCATTGAATATATAATATATATATATATATATATATATTACCTACTGGCGGTCGCCAGTAGGTAGTTATAGTTAGGACCCCTTTTCCATAGGAAATCCGCAACATTCTATTTTGAATAACTTTGGCGCCGGTCGATGAATCCTCGCGAATTTCTCAAAATAGGTGGGGCGCTACGCTCCGCTCCTACCCTGAAAGTCTCGGGGGGATTCGTCAAGCGGGGGCTGAGATAAAAGGGGGGTCCCAAAATGCGTTTTCCCATGCATTTTTCCATAGGACCTTTAGACAGGGCTACAGCCCGAACGGCTGAACAGAATTACTAGAAATTTGGCAGAGAGGTAGTCCCTAGGTCAAGGAAGTGCCTTTTGTAGGTTTGGTGTAAATCTGTTCAGTAGGTCCTGAGAAAATAGCATTTAAATCAATATATATATCTGAGCCAGCTTACGGTACGCTTACCGTAAGCTTACCGTACGCGTACGGTGGCGTGCGCGAGCGCGATTCTGATTGGCTGTTAGATCTTAGTAAACATTCGAATCGGCCGAAACCAGGAAGCGGCGGCCGCCATTTTGTGTGTTTCACTCAGAAAAAAAAGAGTGAAAACAAGAAAAGGGGGCAAGGAGGAGAGTTACAGACCCCCTTACATTTGTGAGGGGGTCACAGAAGGACAGAAAAGTACAAAGAAAACATTTATTGATTTTAAAAAAAATCACGGGGTACGCGTACGGTAAGCTTACGGTAAGCGTACGGAAGAAAAAAAAAATTAAAAAAGAAATGAAATGCAGATTTAAGAGTTTAGATATTAGGGGGCTCTAAAAAGAGCCGTTGTGTTTATGAAGTGATTTTTTAAGTGGTACCTACAAGTAAGTACCGATGCAGAGTCTAAGGTTCAAGAGGAAGACTCTGTTCCCTTCATCATTGAAGTGCACACCATCTCCTCTATAAATGTCTTGCATGTCATAACGCAAGTTGTTGTGGTAAATGGCACCCATACCATAGTCACGGAGGAAAGCAGAAACAGATTTGTTGACGTGCTTTCTTGCTTTGTCAATTTGCGGACAGAAATGATTGGACCAGTTCCATTTTTGCCTTTGGCATATGTTGGAAAACACAAAGGCAGTTTTAGGGAAAAGTGAAAACAGTTGTGCAAAGGTGTCCTTCATAAGCATTTCCAGACCTACCCCAGTCAAAGTGCCTAGGTCATTGCCACCACAGTGCACTATTATGAGGTCAGGGTGTTGGATTTGCATGAAGGATTTCACCAATGGCATCAATTGGTGCCACTTTAACCCTCTCTGACCAATCCATTTAATGTCTACATTTGGCAAAGCAAGGTCTCTCACCATACCTGTTTTCTCTGCAAAATTTTCACTCCAGAAGACATAGCTGTGCCCTACAATCCACACTGTGAACATCTTCAAAGGAGAACTGGATGCACTCAGGAGGTGTCTTTCAGTAGAATGGCAATATGAAAAGAAAGACAGTTTGGAAATGGAGGCATACATATTTTTTTCAAAACAAAAAGAACTGATTGGCTGTTTCATACCATTCTAGAATAAAAACTAGGCTGTATGTGTAAATTAATAGAAGCATGTTTTGTATTGGTACAAAAAAATGTGTTACCAAAGAACAGTACTATGGATTTGCTGTTAGGTTTGAAAAGTCAAGCACTCTTGCTCTGTGGAATTGAAACATTGTGTGGCGAACTTCTGACCTAACTCCACACAGCAGTGTTCCATGAGCTGTTGCTATGGTAGCAGGCAGAAGTCAAGTTGGGGGAAGGGTACTAGGCAGAAGTCAAGTTGGGGGCAGGGTACTTTTGGAAAAGGGTTGGTTTTCAACCAATAGAAATGTGTGATTACATTTGAAAAAAAGGGGGAAGCACTGAGATTTGAAACTTACATGTATATGTGTGGAAAAATAGAGGGAAAGTTTGCCATTATCTGGTTCTGCTGAGAGGAGAGAGGTGTAGAGAACAGAGATCCTGGCTCTGATAATCTGCTGTTTGAGTGCCACATTTCTTTCACAACTAACTAATTTTAAAGGTGAGTTTAGAGTTTGAGAGGGGATGTATATGGTAAATTAAGAAATGAATAATAGAATTGGAATTCCTTTTGTAGAAGTTGTGTTTATTATTTTCTGTTTTGGGAGAAATTTAAATGTGAGGAACATGTAAAATAATATGGACAATTTTTTCATGATAAATTAAGGTGTACTGGTAAAAATAAGGAATACTTTAAGGGTTTGAGGTTGCAGTCAGTAATGCAAATACATTCAGCATCACTAAGGCTGGTTGCCCTTGCTGGAGTGTAGGCAGTCACCGAGGATACACATGGTGGTGGTCTGAAAAAGCAGTTTGGACATGGGCTTTTAAAAAAAATCTAAAAAGTGGATTCATAATGTGTCAGTCTGTAAAAGTGATTTTCACTTGCCAAAAAAAAAGAGCAGTAAGTGTGCATTCAAATTGGCAAAGAAATTTCGTTTTGGGACTAATGTGAAAACATGACTCTGTGTGCAAATAGGAATTACAGGCAGAGATTTATTGCGTTTTGCTCTGGTGATTTCACAGTTGCATTAGTAGGAAAAAGGGGGAGCGATTTTTTGGGGGAAGAAGCAGACTCTTAGCACACACCCAGCTCCTTTCCATGTATAATCATGCACAGTATTTAGAAGCGAGTGGGGTTTTCAGGTTTCAGTCTGTAATGCAAATACATTCAGCATCACTAAGGCTGGTTGCCCTTGCTGGAGTGTAGGCAGTCACCGAGGATACACATGGTGGTGGTCTGAAAAAGCAGTCTGGACATGTGCAATTTAAAAAATCTAAAAAGTGGATTCATAATGTGTCAGTCTGTAAAAGTGATTTTCACTTGCCAAAAAAAAAGAGCAGTAAGTGTGCATTTAAATTGGCAAAGAAATTTCGTTTTGGGACTAATGTGAAAACATGACTCTGTGTGCAAATAGGAATTACAGGCAGAGATTTATTGCGTTTTGCTCTGGTGATTTCACAGTTGCATTAGTAGGAAAAAGGGGGAGCGATTTTTTGGGGGAAGAAGCAGACTCTTAGCACACACCCAGCTCCTTTCCATGTATAATCATGCACAGTATTTAGAAGCGAGTGGGGTTTTGAGGTTTCAGTCTGTAATGCAAATACATTCAGCATCACTAAGGCTGGTTGCCCTTGCTGGAGTGTAGGCAGTCACCGAGGATACACATGGTGGTGGTCTGAAAAAGCAGTCTGGACATGGGCTTTTAAAAAATCTGAAAAGTGGTTTCATAATGTGTCAGTCTGTAAAAGTGATTTTCACTTGCCAAAAAAAAAGAGCAGTAAGTGTGCATTCAAATTGGCAAAGAAATTTCGTTTTGGGACTAATGTGAAAACATGACTCTGTGTGCAAATAGGAATTACAGGCAGAGATTTATTGCGTTTTGCTCTGGTGATTTCACAGTTGCATTAGTAGGAAAAAGGGGGAGCGATTTTTTTGGTGCAGAAGCAGACTCTTAGCACACACCCAGCTCCTTTCAATGTATAATCATGCACAGTATTTACAAGTGAGTGGGGTTTTGAGGTTTCAGTCTGTAATGCAAATACATTCAGCATCACTAAGGCTGGTTGCCCTTGCTGGAGTGTAGGCAGTCACCGAGGATACACATGGTGGTGGTCTGAAAAAGCTGTCTGGACATGGGCTTTTAAAAAAATCTGAAAAGTGGTTTCATAATGTGTCAGTCTGTAAAAGTGATTTTCACTTGCCAAAAAAAAAGAGCAGTAAGTGTGCATTCAAATTGGCAAAGAAATTTCGTTTTGGGACTAATGTGAAAACATGACTCTGTGTGCAAATAGGAATTACAGGCAGAGATTTATTGCGTTTTGCTCTGGTGATTTCACAGTTGCATTAGTAGGAAAAAGGGGGAGCGATTTTTTGGGGGAAGAAGCAGACTCTTAGCACACACCCAGCTGCTTACCATGTGGAATCATGCACAGTATTTAGAAGCGAGTGGGGTTTTGAGGTTTCAGTCTGTAATGCAAATACATTCAGCATCACTAAGGCTGGTTGCCCTTGCTGGAGTGTAGGCAGTCACCGAGGATACACATGGTGGTGGTCTGAAAAAGCAGTCTGGACATGGGCTTTTTTAAAAAAATCTGAAAAGTGGTTTCATAATGTGTCAGTCTGTAAAAGTGATTTTCACTTGCCAAAAAAAAAGAGCAGTAAGTGTGCATTCAAATTGGCAAAGAAATTTCGTTTTGGGACTAATGTGAAAACATGACTCTGTGTGCAAATAGGATTTACAGGCAGAGATTTATTGCGTTTTGTTCTGGTGATTTCACAGTTGCACTAGTAGGAAAAAGGGGGAGCGATTTTTTGGGGGAAGAAGCAGACTCTTAGCACACACCCAGCTCCTTTCCATGTATAATCATGCACAGTATTTACAAGCGAGTGGGGTTTTCAGGTTTCAGTCTGTAATGCAAATACATTCAGCATCACTAAGGCTGGTTGCCCTTGCTGGAGTGTAGGCAGTCACCGAGGATACACATGGTGGTGGTCTGAAAAAGCAGTCTGGACATGGGCTTTTTTAAAAAAATCTGAAAAGTGGTTTCATAATGTGTCAGTCTGTAAAAGTGATTTTCACTTGCCAAAAAAAAAGAGCAGTAAGTGTGCATTCAAATTGGCAAAGAAATTTCGTTTTGGGACTAATGTGAAAACATGACTCTGTGTGGAAATAGGAATTACAGGCAGAGATTTATTGCGTTTTGCTCTGGTGATTTCACAGTTGCATTAGTAGGAAAAAGGGGGAGCGATTTTTTGGGGGAAGAAGCAGACTCTTAGCACACACCCAGCTCCTTTCCATGTATAATCATGCACAGTATTTAGAAGCGAGTGGGGTTTTCAGGTTTCAGTCTGTAATGCAAATACATTCAGCATCACTAAGGCTGGTTGCCCTTGCTGGAGTGTAGGCAGTCACCGAGGATACACATGGTGGTGGTCTGAAAAAGCAGTCTGGACATGGGCTTTTTTTAAAAAATCTGAAAAGTGGTTTCATAATGTGTCAGTCTGTAAAAGTGATTTTCACTTGCCAAAAAAAAGAGCAGTAAGTGTGCTTTCAAATTGGCAAAGAAATTTCGTTTTGGGACTAATGTGAAAACATGACTATGTGTGGAAATAGGAATTACAGGCAGAGATTTATTGCGTTTTGCTCTGGTGATTTCACAGTTGCATTAGTAGGAAAAAGGGGGAGCGATTTTTTGGGGGAAGAAGCAGACTCTTAGCACACACCCAGCTCCTTTCCATGTATAATCATGCACAGTATTTAGAAGCGAGTGGGGTTTTCAGGTTTCAGTCTGTAATGCAAATACATTCAGCATCACTAATGCTGGTTGCCCTTGCTGGAGTATGGTAGTCACCGAGGATACACATGGTGGTGGTCTGAAAAAGCAGTCTGGACATGGGCTTTTTTAAAAAACTGAAAAGTGGTTTCATAATGTGTCAGTCTGTAAAAGTGATTTTAACTTGCCAAAAAAAAAGAGCAGTAAGTGTGCATTCAAATTGGCAAAGAAATTACGTTTTGTGACTATTGTGAAAAGAAATGTAGTAATATATTTAAATAAAATAAAGGATTTTTTTTTAGTTTTTTTCAGGTATTGCTGAAGAGCAGTGGACAAAATTTAAGATGCCTACAAAATCCAGAGTTCAAAAAACGCACAAAAAAAACCTATATTTGAAGACAACTAGAGGACCAAAGTTAGTAGAAGATGCTCATGTTGGGAAAAAGAAAAAATCTTCTGGTAAGCAGAAAAAACAATTTCTAAAAAATATATTAAAAGAATGAAAAATGTACAAAATGTCTGTACTCGAAAGGATGTTTTGAACAAAAAAGGAGAGGAAAAAATTGACAATTTAGTTAATGCAAATATACCTTCAGCAACTGAAAAGATTTATATAAATAGAAAAACAGCGTTTAAAGAGATACGTAGAAAAATGTTTCAGAGAAGAGTTATGTCCAATTTGATGAAGGATGTGAAGAAATATAAGAAAAAGACAAAGTTTTATAAAAGAAAAAAAGAAATAGAAGCCATTGCAGCAAAGGCATTAGAATTAAAAAGGAAACTATTCATTTTAATTTTGAATAGGATGCGTACATTAGACAAAATGGTTAATGTACTGAAATCACATAGCAAAAGGAAAAGAGTAGTGAACAGAACAAACTTTTGTAAAGTGTTTTTAGGAAAGTGGATGCATAGTTCAAGTAGTGAACCTTTTTTTAATGAAGAGAGCTATTTTCAAAGTAATAGTTTGCTGCATGCAGTTGACACCAGAGGTCGTTCTTACGAAGTAAAAAATGGTTGCATAATGGAGAAGGAGATAATGGTTCCAAGAGATGAGGTACAAGTGATGGCAGATGAGGCTATGGGGAGACGTCCTAAAGCCCCAGTGTACACTTGGAATTGTAGTAGTATTTGCACTGTGCGTCAGGAATCTATTGACAAATTTCGAGAGTTTCTAAGAGAATATAGTAAAAAAAAGTATAAAACAGAAGATTAAGGTGCTTCAAAGTCTGGATCCATGCAGAGTGAGAGAGAATACTGGTTTGCAGGGTCATTCTCTGGCTTGTCTATCTAGAAAAGTGTGCAATAGTGTTTTCCATCATTTTAGGATGCTGGCTGTTCATCATACTGAAATGAGAAAGTTTGTGAGACGGTTGTATTTTGCCAAAAGTCCAGCAATAAAGTTAAATGAATTGAATAGGGCTCTGTTCCGCGGGAACGGTATCAGATGTAGAGAAGGTTGTTGATGAAATTCAGTTTTGTTACTTTGGTCCTGAACAAAACAGTGCAGAGAAGGACACAGTAAATGAGGAAGAAGTGGAAGAGAATGTAGAACCCTCTGTAAGTAACACATTTAATGATCATATAACAAAATTTGCAATAGTCTCTAATGAAAGACCAAATTTTACTTGTATTTGTTGCCGCAGAACTCATTATAGAAAACAAACTAGGAATGTTGATCTCTACAGAAAGAGTGAAAATGAAGATAATTATAAGTGGAAGGATTTTGCCACATATATATTTCTAGAAAATTGTTTTGATTTGGGTGAAGATCAGCGTATTTGTAAATACTGTTACAACAAGTTAGAGGAAAATAGAATGCCGACCAGAGCTGTACATAATAATTTAGAATTGGATGCTATTCCTGCTGAACTTTCTGAATTAAATACATATGAGTCTATACTCATTCAATGTGTTCATCCGTTCCAGACCATAGTACGTATGGAGCCCAAAACTGGTAAATTACCTCCTTCTGATTTACTGAGAGGTTTAAAAGGAAGAGTGGTGTATTTGCCCTTGGATTTGAAAAAAAATATGGAAACTATTGATGCGGATACTTTGGAAACTGAACCATTAATTATTCTGGTTAATGGTGTACCTACAAAGAATAAGAAGATTTGGCAGGAGCTGGTAGATGTGCGGAAAGTACAAAGAGCAAATTTGTATTTGAAAAGGAATAACAAATGGTATGAATCAATTTATATAGAAGAAGAAGAAGAAGAAGATTTACAAGAAGACACAGAAACACCAACTGGACAAATTGAAAAAGTGGACAAGTCAAAGGAAGAAGAAATTTATGAACATTTTAGCATACATCCTCTTCATTCAAAAGAAGTTATGGGAGATAATATTGATCTCTTTCAGATGAAGAAAGCAAAAGGAACTCCCGTGAGTGTATGGGAGGAGAGCTTGGAAGCTCGATGTTTTCCCCAGCTGTTTCCTAAAGGAAAAGGAGGACGATACGATGAACGTCCAGAACAGATTCCAGCTTCTGAGTATCGGACTACAAGACTATATGCTGAAGATCCCAGATTTCGACAAAGTATTCCTTATTTGTTCCATCTTTTATTTGAAAGCGACTTGTCTGCACTGTCTTATGCAGTAAATCACATTTTAAAAAGTGGAGTACATTTACAAAATGTGTCTGCTAAGGATTTTATGGAGAAAGTGCAGCACCGAGATGATCATTTGGAAACACAACTGATCAATCTGATGGCTTGTCAGCGTGGGACAAATGAATATTGGTACCGACGCCATGGTGAACTAAAATGCATGTTACGGAATTTAGGAACACCAACATGGTTCGTTACCCTAAGCTGTGCGGAGTACGCTTGGGATGATTTACTGGATTTTCTACGAGAGGCAAATTCAAACATTCAAAACATTGAATACAAGACAGCAGGAGAACTGTGCTCATTGGATCCGGTTAATGTTTGCAGATATTTCAATCATAGATTTTAGGCTATGATGTCCTTCATCTGCAATAAAAAAAATCCACCTCTTGGAGAAGTAGTAGATTTCTTTTGGAGAAAAGAGTACCAGGCAAGAGGTGCTCCTCATATTCATATGCTGTTGTGGATCAAGGATGCCCCAAAGTTTGGAACAGATACTGATGAAGCAGTGTTATCTTTCATTGAAGAATATGCAACATGTGCTATACCAAAAAGCACAGAAGAGAAAAAGTTAAAGGAGCAAGTTTTACGTTTCCAAAGTCATCGGTGTGGAAAATACTGTCGACGGAAATACAAGAGCAAAGATAAATACTACACTAAGTGTCGATTTGGATTTCCTAGACCTGTTCTTTCAAATGGAAGAGTCAACAGTTTTATGTCAGCTGTGAGACATACTATCACAAGGAAATCACCTAAGAATACCTACAACCTAAAAAGAAAAGAAGAATCCAAAAATATAAATGACTACAACCCAGTCATTTTATCCATGTGGAACGCTAACATGGATATACAGTATGTAGCTGACAATTCCATTGCTGTTGCTCGATATGTAACGTCTTACATTACGAAATCAGAAAAAACAGAATTGAAGGAAATGTGGGAAGAGATTTCTCACGAGAAGACTGTCAGTAAGAAGCTGTACAGTTTCAGTTTGAAGATGTTATCGCATCGAGAAATTGGATCCTACAAATGTTCAGATAGGTTATCTTCTGCAAGTCTCTACTCGAAGTCAAGAAGAATAATTTGGGCAAGTTTAGGCCTTGCAGCAATGAGAAATCGGGTACTGAAATCTGTTGGAGAAATTGAATATTTGGCCGAGAATGACCCAGAAAGTACAGATATTTTGAAATCAAACATGTTGGACACATATTATCCCAAGAGAAGTCAACATCTGGAGAACATGTGTCTCTATGAAGTGCTGCAGAACTACATTTATTCACGGAAAGCCGCAGAAGACATCAACAATGGAAAATATAAAGTCGTTGGTGAGGAAGGATGTTTGGTGAAGCAAACAAAAGGAAGTTTGATAAATCACAGGAAGCTTAGTTGCGACACTACTGACAAGAAGGAATTTTACTACTTGGCTCTTTTACAGTTGTTTAAACCATGGCGTACAGAGGATGAACTACTGGGAGAATTTCAAAGCTATGAAGATTCTTTTAATGCTTGCAAAGACAGCATACAATGCAGTACATTCTCAAGTTATCTGCAAATGTTAAATGAAGAAATTGAACAGGAAACTACAATTGCAGCAGAAATAGCTAGAGACAGTTCTCAGGACAGCCAAAGTTCAGGAACACTCAGTCAAGATCCCCTAGGACAACCAATCGTTGAAAATGAAGCATCAATAGCCATGAATGAAGTGGAAACGGCTATGAATCAAGCTCAAGAAGAATTTATAGACTTAGAAAATTTGGAAAGACAACTGAATCAAGAGCAGCAACAAATTTATGAAGAGATCAGAAACAAAATTGAACACGGATTTCTACATGAAAAAAAAGAGTGCTCATGCACATCATTTCATCCAATCAGGATGTATGTAAGCGGACAAGCTGGAACAGGAAAAAGTTTCCTTATAAAAGTCATCAGAAGCTACCTACAGCAAAAAACAGATTCTACTTTGTCTTGTGTGGTTACTGCTCCAACTGGGTTAGCAGCATATAACATAAAAGGAATCACTTTACATCGTTTGCTAATGTTACCAGTGGAGCATGAGAACAAAATACAATACAACAAGCTAACTGGAGAAGCATCCTTGAAGTTTCAAGAGTATTGAAGAAGATGCAAGTTCTCATTATTGATGAGGTGAGCATGGTATCAAACTTAATGCTTGCCTTTGTGCATTTAAGAATGCAGCAAATTTTGAAGACAGACTATGACATGTTATTTGGTGGAAAACACGTCATAGTTTTTGGAGATCTTTTGCAACTTACTCCAGTTAAAGGACAACCAGTGTTTAGTACTGTCACACATGAAGACACGAAGAAGTCATTGGGAAGCATCGGAAATACAAATATTTGGTCCTTCTTTGAGTACAAGGAACTTACTACTAATATGAGGCAAGCAAGCGATGAAGAATATGGAAGTATTCTGAAAGATATCAGAATTGGACTACTCACAGAAGTTGGCAAAAAAGCATTACAGAGTCGGCTGCTACATAATTTATTTCCAAAGAAAGAAATAGTTGCAGAGAAAATATACAAGAACATTGCAGAAAACAAAAGTGTCATCTGCTTAATGCCAACTCTACGTGAATGCTCAATATTTAATGAGGAGCTTTTGAAATTGGAAAAGGAAGAGATCAGGAAATTGGAAGCAGTGGACAAAATTGAGGATGGAAGAATTACTGTCACAGTAACAGGCAAACTGAAAAATAAATTGGACTCACTAGAGAAGAACATCTCCAAAACAGCTGGATTAGAAAAAAATCTATATGTTTGCATGAACTGTAGAGTATTTTTAAGAAGAAATTTGGATTTTGAAAAAGGTTTAGTTAATGGAGCTATGGGAAGAGTTGTGGGTTTTATTAATTATCAGAAAAAAGATGGAATTGAATGTTTAAAAATTAAATTTGATCAGATAGAAGAAGTTTAAGATATTTGTCGTTGTACAGTTCGTTTCATGCTTGTGAAAGACTTATATGTACGTAGGAAGCAGTTTCCGTTTTCTCTAGCATATGCTGTAACTATTCACAAGTCTCAAGGATTGACTGTAGATTGTGCATTTGTGAACATTGGTTCAACTGTGTTCAAAGAAGGTATGGCATATGTTGCTTTGTCACGAGTGAAAACATTATCAGGTTTATTCATGATAGACTTTGATGATTCAAAAGTTAGTGCTGATACAAACTGTGTAAAGGAGTATAATAGATTAAGAAGAAGCTATGCTCCTCATTTAGGTCAGTATCCTGTGTTGGAGAAACGTGTAGTTTCTCGTAAAAGAAAAAATGAGAATATCTGTAATGAAGATGTAGAGAAGAGGAAAAAAAAGAGGAGTGATGTAATTGCAAGCAAAAAGAAAAAGGAAAATGAAGAACAGGTTGTAGGATGTCATTTTGAAAATAGCTCTGGTGTCAACTGCTACGCAAATGTAGTGCTGAATGTTGCATTTTATCTGGAAAGTTTGCAAGAGCAGATAATAGTAAATCAGAGAAAAAGATTCTGTTCTGAGTTGAGTCTCCTTTTTCAAAAGCTGAGTAAAGATAAAACTCAAATAGAAAGTGCTACTGAAATTAGAAAACTTTTAGATATATGTTCAGGACGAACACAGTTTTCTCAAAATATACAGCAAGATGCACAGGAATTCTTGATGTATTTTCTTCAGGTACTGGAAGAAGAAGGGGTTCCCATTGAAAATGTATTTGGTCTCTCTTATAAATGGGAACATAGTTGTGAAAACTGTTATAATATATGTGGCTCTAATGTTGATAATGAAAGGTTTATTTATTTGACATTGCCAGAGAGTAAAACAGTCACTTTTGCAAAATTAGTTAAAGATGCTAATCATAGCATGAAATGCGGTGAGTGTAAATCTGACATGTTTTCAACATTAATTTTAAAGGAATACGGACAGTATGTAATTTTAATGATGCAACGATGTAGAGCTGATGGTTCAAAATTGGATACTTTAATAAAGAAGTTTACAGGACAGCAATTATCAATTTCAGGAAAAACTTTTGTAACTGTTGCAATAATTTTCATGATGGACCTACTGTTACTTCTGGACATTACACAGTTTATCTTAAATGTGAAAAAGGCTGGACACTGTGTAATGATTCCCAATTGATTTTCAAACAACGTTTGCCTTTTGATTTAGCAAATTCCTATCTAATCTTCCTGAAACCTAAATTTTAGAGAGACTTGGCAAGATCTGGACAAAATAATTTTACCATTTTACTGGATTACCATTGGAATTTTCTAAAAAAAAGATTTTTTAAATTATCATTTGGCCTAATGGAAAGATAACCAATTGTAATGTGGACTTTTTTAATTTTTAATGAAACTTTCAAAAACCAATAATTTAGAGATAATCGGTAACATCTGCACAATTTAAATTTTGGAATGTTATTGGAGTGCCATTGGAAATTTTTTCAAAAATGATTTTAAAAATTACTATTTGGCCATGCGGAAAAGTAACCAACTCTATTGTGGACTTATTAAATTATTAAAAAAAAATTCTTGAACCAAATGTTACAGAGAATCGGTGAGATCTGGACAAATTAAACTTTAGAATTTTATTGGATTACCGTTGGAAATTTAATCCAAAAAATGTTTTAAAATTACTATTTGGCCTAAAGGAAATGGAATCAGATGTATTGTGGAGTTATTTGAGATATAATATTGTGATTATACTTCTGAAACAAAAATATCAGACAGTATTTTAAAGAAATAAGTATTGTTTTTTGATGATATTTTTTTAGAATATTATGCATTTCTGTAATGTTAAGTTTAAGTGAGAAGAGATTCTGGGCTTTTTTAATACAATCTTTGAGATTGTTATTTTTTTTTTGCCCGCTGTTAAATGATGAATGCAATTGCTTTCACAATTTAAAGTGAAATGCAATATATTCTGAAAACAGCAAAAATAAGGCAAAAATATTTTTTGGTAAATATGTAAATACGAGTACTGTATTTTAAAATGTTTAAAAAATATTAATACTTTTTTCTTTTTTTTCAGATTGATATAGAAAATTTTCGAAAACTAGAACCATTTTTAAAGCAATTTTTTTTAAAAAAAACAAATGAATAAATATTTTTTTGAGTGGGTATGGTAAGTCAATAATAATAATTGTAGTGTTTCAAAGTCCTTGTAATGTGATTATTGATTTTTAGTATTTAAAAAAAAAAAAAAAAAAATTACGCGCACCGTACGCGTACGGTAAAAAAAAAAAAAAAACAGTTTTTAAAAACATCTATAAAAAAAAGATGAAAGATAAGGTTGGCTCTTAAAAGAGCCGTTGTGTTCATGCAGGGAGAGAGGAAAGAAAGAATAGGAAAATTAGTCTCTGTGACAAGTGTGCTGATCTATTTTGAGGTTCACTAGGGAAACACTGGTCTCCCTATGACAAATTAGATCATGACAAGAGGCACATCGAATATCAACCCTCAGAAATCGAGGGTTAATTTCCAGAGGGCCAGCAAAAGGAGATGCTCCCCCCACAGATGAAGGGCTCACCTGACCTGCAGAAGAAGGAGTCAGCCCTGCAGATGATGGTCCAGCCTGAGCTGCTGTGGATGTGCTTGGTTGACTTTCTGAAGGGTTACCTCCAAAAAGTCGAGCATGTGTCCTTCTGTGTACATCCCTGAGGTGCCTCATCATGGTATGATTCCCAAAGGAATACTTCCTGTCAGGATTACCTCTTGAAAGTACACGCTTACACAGCTTACAAGTTACTAAGGGTGCATTTACCTTTTGCTGGCCTTCAGGAAAAGTAAAAAAATCCCATACATAAGAAGTCTTTTGTTTCCTCGCTCTCTGCCTCAAGGTAGTGCTGCTAGTGCTAGCCTCACTCTCAGAAGAGCTCTGCTGTTCTGCCATCGTATCACAAAGACAACCCAGCTCCTTCTCCTAAGGGATCACAAGCAGAAATGAGGGGAATGGGTGTGGTGTAGGAGAGTTCTAGAACTGAAAGTAGTTTCAACCAATCAAAAGTTGTGTTTCATGATCACATGACCTACAGTACGCTTACGGTACGCTTACGGTACGCTTACGGCAAAAGTGCGCATGCGCGTAAAAAAGACACGCGCTTGCGCGCATGCGCATAACAGTCACTACCCGACACTTCCGCGTAACGTGCGCGTGTAGCGTACACGCGTACGCGTCCCACGCGGAGTACGCGCGGCTATGCAAATTGCGTAACTATACGCAAACAGCGTAGATAAATTACGGGCGTTGCGTAAACCGTACGCTTACCGTAAGCTTACGGTACGCGTACTAAAAAAAAGAGGAAAAAATGTACTGGAAAAAATTATAACATGTTTATTTTATGAAATATATTTAAAAAAACATATTAAAGAATTTTAAAAATTAAACCATAGTCTTTATAAAAGGTTAGAACATTAAATTAAAAATATGTTAAAAAAAATAGAAGAAAAAAAAAAAAATAACATTTAAAAAACCTTGCAAATTCACTGAAAAAACCATGGGTTTCACACACGTTATAGTTAGGAATTAGCATTTAAAAAACCTTGCTAATTCAATGAAGAAACCATAGGTTTCACACACGTTATAGTTAGGAATTAGCATTTAAAAAACCTTAGAAATTCAATGAAAAAACCAAAGGTTTCACACACGTTATAGTTAGCTGGACATTTTACTCGTAAAAAACCATTGAAATTCCCCCGTTATAGTTAGTTAAGCTAACTATAACTCGCGTGCCCGCAATGCACTGCTGATGACGTCACATATTACATCACTCATGACATGGTCAGTGACATCACTCATGACATCACTGATGACATCTCAAATGACATCACTGATGACATCACTGATGACATCATCCATGTGATAGAGTGGCAGACCTCCTCTCACCCTAATATAACCTTTGATACACACATTCAAAAATAGAGACTGAAATTTTCAAAAAAATGGACATACCAATACCAATTACAACAACCTCTTCAATAATTCTAAGATCCACATAAACATCCACTTATTCACCAACAGTCCTGTACAGTCACTCATTCGTGTACTCACACATCATATGTACTCATACACCTATACATCCTGTAACACAATGCCACTCATCCATAGAGTTACTCACACACATAGTTACTCATGGTAATAAAGAATCAAACATCCATTTACTTGCATATACAGTTATACACACACCACCACACTTACTTCTACGGAAACGTACACATTCTTAGTCTTTTAAACAATCACTTATAGAAACACATACTTATTCATACAGGAACTCTTTCAATCTCTCACTCTCACATACACTCACTTGTATACACCAATAGTCACATATACTAGTTTAAAACATATGTAGTTACTCATAGAGACACTATTGAGACAGCCATTCACTCACTAACACACCCATACACACACTCTTCCACCCATACAGTCCTGCACATATGCTGTCTTCAACACATACAAACAGTGAGTCACTCATTCATGCACTTATGCACTACGTAATACCCCCCACTGAACCATACAGACACTCAGACACTCATACTGATACTCAAAAAACCAACTAATAACCTATATAGACACTCATGTTGCTGCTCACCAACCCATGCAGCCACTTATACACAAAGTGAGAGACTGATACAGGTATTTACACATTTAAACATTACTCACTTAGCCATGTATTCAATAAGATACACTTAATCAGTCAGTAATACAATCAATTTTTCAAAAACAAATCATCCATTTAGACACTTATATACTCATTTATTCTTCCATCGACCTTGAGATATATAAAACATATTTAATTTTCAGAAAAACACACATTCACTGGATGATGTCATCAGTGATGTCATCAGTGATGTCATTTGAGATGTCATCAGTGATGTCATGAGTGATGTCACTGACCATGTCATGAGTGATGTAATATGTGACGTCATCAGCAGTGCATTGCGGGCGCGCGAGTTATAGTTAGCTTAACTAACTATAACGGGGGAATTTCAATGGTTTTTTACGAGTAAAATGTCCAGTTAACTATAACGTGTGTGAAACCTTTAGTTTTTTCATTGAATTTCTAAGGTTTTTTAAATGCTAATTCCTAACTATAACGTGTGTGAAACCTATGGTTTTTTCATTGAATATATATATATATATATATATATATATATATATATATATATATATATATATATATATATATATATATCTTGAATATCACAGAGGATCTCCACACATGCCTAGGTTGAAAGTTACTCTAGGTGGTCCTTGACCTGTAGTACGTTACTCAGAACATTCTGAACATGGCTCTCTTGCTTGTCTTTCCCCGTATATTGGCTAAACAAGGTTTTACATTGTGACAATATGACTTTGGGTTTCATATGATATTGGTTTCAACTAAAATATGATATTCAATATTGAAGAATGGTACTACTAAAGGGAGGTTGTTATTTGCTACTAACTCCCTCAGGTTGATTTGGAATCATGTAATATTTTATTGATTTGTTCTTAACCTATTTATTCTTCTATTTATGGATATTTATTCTATATATCTATGTATTTATACCATTATTTATTTCTAGTACCAGTACTGTATGCAGGACTTTGCACATGGAGACATGGTCCCTGTTCCATTCCTCGTACATTCAACCCTAGCCATTATTCAACGGCGGAATCGGGTTACAACTTCTGCTTCTATTTGTGGTTGTTTTATCTCTTTTTTTGCTTAGCTAAGCTTTGCTTCAATCAGTGCAATATGTACAGGATTGTACACTTTTATACTTGAACTGTCTAGTCTTATGTGACACGTGTTTTTAAAGAACATTTTTTTCTATCTTTCACCTCAGTACTTTATATTTATTCATGGTTGGGAGAGGTTGACTGTGCATATGTTCCAATATATATAATATATTTATATGGACCTTGCTATAAGTAAGCTGTCAGCTAAGATGTATACTTGTTATTGTGCAAAGAATTATATGGTTTTAGACCAAGCATTCAGGCATTGATTGTAATACGGGCAGCTTATTTTGTAATCATTTTTCTGTGTCCAACAGCAGTCTAATACTATTAATAGTTCAATGATCAACTTTTGAGATTACCAGACATTTGTTAGTACTGATTATACCATTTTGGTTCTCATATTTTACGAGCGTAGCATTGTATAATGTCATTGGGTCTCTTATGTGATACATAGTACATCTTCAGTTTCACTGACTGTGTCTCCCACGTGATGTTTAACTAACTTGATTTGTCACTTTAAAAGATGCAGTCATTGGTAGGTAGTTTGTCATGTGAGCAAGGCTCGGAGGAGCCGAAATGTTATGGCTGTTTGCTTTTAAATAAATCAAATTTGCACTTAACTGTGGTCTGTGTCCCTAGTTTGCTGATGTCCGGTAGATTGCCGAAGTCACGACGTGGTAATAAGGATATATTTGGCCGGTTCTGGTTTCACACGGCTTCAACACTGGACCCTCTCCACTAATTGGACAACGCCTGCAGTGAAACCGATTCCAGGTTTACCCAGAAGGAATTGTTTCCGGAAGGAAAAGTGCGTCTGACCCCCCTGTGTACCTATCCGCAATCGTTGCATACAGAGAAGGAGCTGCTGGATCGGAGTCGGTGGACGCGGCGCAGTGGTCCCAAATCCACTCAACTAATTTCAGGTACTAAGGGGTGGAGAGTCTATGTGCAGTGCGGGTGGCCATGGAAGAAGTTTTTGAGTACCCGTGTTTGGCCCCCTACGCGCAACAAAGTATTTTTACATTTTCCAGCATGTCGGTCGACAATGTACATGAACGGGAGGCTGCAGCCATGACCATGTTCTCTGGCAGCCTCCAGATACCAGCTAATATCCGCAAGGTCAACAATGCGGATATCGACACAAGGGACAGTTCTTTAAAAGAAAAATATAAAATCTTGGGAAAAAAGCTACGAAGTGAGCAGAGCAAGTGGTGGGAATCGAAGTCCCTCCAACGTTACATTGATGTCAACAGAATTCCACGGGGATTAAGAATATTAACGGCCCGAGTTATGAGAATCCTAACCCAGAGCTCATGCACGAGTGGGCGGAAAGCAATTTAGAATCATCTCGAAGATTGGTGCTGATTCTAATTAAGTATGCGTACATCGATAGAGCGCAACTTCTGAAGGAAATAGTTGAAATCAATGAGGAATTAGACAAAATAGAGACTACTGAGGAAAAAAAAAAATTAGTTAATGACATGACTACAAGACTCAAGAAGGAGGAAGCAAAAATCATGGAAAGGAAGGCATTTAAATTCCAGAGAGATCGTAATGATTATCAGCTTGGCCAGATTTTTACATTTGCTAGGAAATATGATGTTTTACGAGTTCCCAAGGTTAAGGGTGCACCGATTCCCAAAGGACCTAGCAGAAATACTAACGTGGTCGACACTTCACATTCCGAATTAAGTTCAGCAGGAGGTAGTGATTCGGATTCAGAGTTGCACAATGGACTGGCAACAGGCCAAATTTCTAAACCGTCCCCGGGAGAAGAAATTAATCTTTTATGTGCAGAGAGGAGACAAACTTTACGTACGAGACCAACAGCAAAGAATTACGGCAAAAGCGTGCCAATTATAGGTGCAGGCAGAGGTGCAGGGTGAGGAAGAGGAGCCCCAAGTCAAAACAAGAAAAGGGGAAGAGGTCACTGGATGAAGAAATGTATCTTAACGTGACTAACAATAACACCATTGTCAACTTGACCCCACTCACACTCACGGAGGATGAAGAAACTATTCTCAAACTTGGGCTTTCCTTCTCACCTCAAGTTGATTTCGATTATGCCGCCACCAGACTAGACATATACAAAACGGTGAGAAAATTAAAACTAAAGAAATTCTTTGCATTGAAGAACCTTAAACAAGGTGTACAAGGCATTGGAGGTACCACCATGACTACTCCCCTATCTGAGGTCCCATTACTAGTGACTATGCAAGAACTATGGGACACGGAGGGAGCAGGTAATATCATCAATACCATTGAAACTGAGGGTATTAACCAATTTACCCCGATAACTCCATTTAGACTTCCCTCTACATTCAATCCCATCATGCCACGGGATTCACTTGATATCTTTCATGAAAATGTGACAGCCCGAATAAAAAAATTGCATATAGAGACTCAGAAAAAACAACGTCGATATAACTATCAAACTCAGCAATATGAGACTCTCATGCGCAAACTTAAGCAGGAAAAGAATGTCTTGTTCGTCAAAGTGATAAAGGGGGCAATATTGTACTTTTGACAAGGGATGACTATGATCGTGAAGCCTATCTACAACTTAATGATAGAGATTGTTATGTCCGAACCACCTCAGTGGCTATCATGCATCCAATAAAGACTTCAATATCAAATTGGCATGTTGGAAAAGCAAAAACTTGATTTCGGAAGCTGAATATAACTTTATGAGAAAAGACAATCCTGTCATTCCCACTATATACTTTATTCCAAAAATACATAAAAATCGTGACAATCCACCAGGTAGACCTATCATTGCAGCCCGGAATGGAATGTATGAAAAAACCTCACAATACATTGATTTCTTTCTACAGGATTTTGTCAAATCGCTGGATACGTATGTACAAGACACTGGGGATTTTTTGCATAGAATTATGAATGTGACCTGGAAAAAAGAATATTGGATGCTGGCATTGGATGTGACATCTTTATATACTAGTATTAAACATGAGGGCGGTATCCAGGCCATCTGTTATTACCTTTCGCAAAGATGCCCTCAGTTCAAGGACCATAACGATATGTTGGTTGAGATGTTGGAGCATTGTCTTATGAACAATATCTTTATGTACAACAATCTCCTTTATCGACAGTTGCAAGGCGTAGCTATGGGGGCTAGTTTTTCCCCTAGCTACGCCTGTCTGCACATGGGATGTTGGGAAGAACTGGTTCTTAAAAACAAACATGCAAAGATCTTTGAAGAGAATGTGATTGTTTGGCTACGTTATATCGATGACCTCTTTGTAGTATGGAATGGTACTAGTGAAAGAGCTGCTAATTTCATTATTGAGTTAAATGATAATGATCTTAATCTTCATTTTACAGCCTCTTTAAGTCAATCAACCATAGCATTTATTGATACAGAGGTTTATATTTATAATGACAGCATTGAAACTAGGCTATTCTGCAAGTCAACTGCAGGTAACACTACATTGCATGCCACTAGCGCACATCCACCTCATTTTGTCAGCAGCATTCCCTACGGGGAAATGCTGCGTCTCAGAAGGATTTGCAGCAATGACGATGATCTCCAAATGGCGCAATCCCGGAGTAAACAGAGATTCAGAGAAAGAGGTTATTCTTTGAATACAATAGATAGTGCCATTACCAAATCCATGAGCATGAATAGAGACAAGTTACTGGGTCGCAACACTACAATGGCTCATTTACCGATGCAGCACAATGTCAAATCAGCAAGAGCCAAATAAAATATAACTAACCTCTTCAGAATCATTATGGGTTTTAGTTGACAACATTCTAGTCTTCATAAGATCATCAATAGTAACTGGCCCATTGTACTCAGTGACCCTGTTATTGGCCCTATGCTTCCACTGAGGGCATCGATTACACACAGCAGGGCACCGTCAATGAGAGACTGCTTGGTCAATACCAACCCGAAAGTGATTGATATTACTACTTGGTTACAAACCAATAGTGGGTTTTACAAACGTAAGACTTGCAAAGCTTGTCTCCATGGGATTAATACTAAGACCTTTGTGGATCCCTTTAGTTGCAGGGAACATAAGATAAACAAACTGTTAACCTGTAAAACGGTATATGCAGTTTATGTGCTTACATGCCCTTGCGGGCTTAGATATATAGGGAGCACTAAGCTAGCTGCACACAAACACATATTGCAACATCTTTGTGCAATCTCCAACCAGGATAATAGTTATCCAGTTGCTAGACACTTTAGAGAAGCACATAACAGGGATAACAGTGGCCTTAAATATTATGTAATTGATGCTATTACACCTAGCAGGAGGGGCGGTGACAGAGAGTTCAATTTGCGTAGATTAGAGACCCAATATATTCTCCAATTGGACTCTAAGTCTCCAGCAGGCTTGAATATCACAGAGGCTCTCCACACATGCCTAGGTTGAAAGTTACTCTAGGTGGTCCTTGCCCTGTAGCACGTTACTCAGAACATTCTGAACATGGCTCTCAACTTTTGAGATTACCAGACATTTGTTAGTACTGATTATACCATTTTGCTTCTCAAATTTTACGAGCGTAGCATTGTATAATGTGATTGGATCTCTTATGTGATACATAGTACATCTTCAGTTTCACTGACTGTGTCTCCCACGTGATGTTTAACTAACATTGGGGCATATTATCAAGCCAGGCGATAAAATTATCGCCGCTTTAGTGACAGAAAACTGCCGCTAAAACGGCGATAATGGGCTTGATAGCATGCTCTATGGAATTCCAATTGAAGCCCATGTTAGATGTGAGGGACATCTAACATGGGCTTCAATTGGAATTCCATAGAGCATATTATCAAGCCCATTATCGCCGTTTTAGCGGCAGTTTTCTGCCGCTAAAGCGGCGATAATTTTATCGCCTGGCTTGATAATATGCCCCTTGATTTGTCACTTTGAAAGCTGCACTCATTGGTAGGTACTTTGTCATGTGAGCAAGGCTCGGAGGAGCCGAAACGTTATGGCTGTTTGCTTTTAAATAAATCAAATTTGCACTTAACTGAGGTCCGTGTCCCTAGTTTGCTGATGTCCGGTTGATTGCCAAAGTCACAACGTGGTAAGAAGGATATATATATATATATATATATATTACCTACTGGCGGTCGCCAGTAGGTAGTTATAGTTAGGACCAAGTTTCCATAGGAAATCCGCAACATTCTATTTTGAATAACTTTGGTGCCGGTCGACGAATCCTCGCGAATTTTTCAAAATAGGTGGGGCGCTACGCTCCGCTCCTACCCTGAAAGTCTCGGGGGGATTCGTCAAGCGGGGGCTGAGATAAAAGGGGGGTCCCAAAACGCGTTTTTCCCATGCATTTTTCCATAGGACCTTTAGACACAGCTACAGCCCGAACGGCTGAACAGAATTACTAGAAATTTGGCAGAGAGGTAGTCCTCAGGTCAAGGAAGTGCCTTTTGTAGGTTTGGTGTAAATCTGTTCAGTAGATTCTGAGAAAATAGCCTTTAAATCAATATATATATCTGAGCCAGCTTACGGTGCGCTTACGGTACGCTTACCGTACGCGTACGGTGGCGTGCGCGATTCTGATTGGCTCTTAGATCTTAGTAAACATTCGAATCGGCCGAAACCAGGAAGCGGCGGCCGCCATTTTCTCTCTCGCACTGAGAGTGATGATTAAAATACAAAGACCAAAAACATGTAAAGGGGCTGTTTGGACAGCTCCAAAACACCTAGCCATGTTGAGGGAGTCCCCAAAGATCCCCCAAGGCCAAAAACGGAATTTTTATTTTTTCGCTAATTTCGCCGATTACGCTTACCGTACGCGTACGGTAAAAAAATATTTTAAAAAAAAATATATCCACACTCTCCCCACCCCGTGTGCAAATGGTGCCCGAAGGGCACCATTTGTGCATGGCTTATAACAGGATGCGAAAAATTAAAATATTACCTTTCAAAACGAAGTGCATCATATGTCCTCCATGTGCGCACGGTGCGCGAAGCGCATCGTGCGTACATGGCCCATCTAGCGTAACGTGGGCACGCGGTGCGCTACGCGCACCGCGTGCCCACCGTGCGTGCACGGCACTAACTGCGTAAAGTGGGCGCGCGGTGCGCAAAGCGCACCGCGTGCTCACTGTGCGCGCACGGTGCGCGAAGCGCACCGTGCGCGCACGGAACGAACTGCGTTAAGTGGGTGCGCACGCCACGAATGGCGTAAAGTAACTTAGCATTTAAAAAACCGTACAAATTCACTGAAAAAACCATAGGTTTCACACACGTTATAGTTAGGAATTAGCATTTAAAAAACCTTGCAAATTCACTGAAAAAACCATAGGTTTCACACATGTTATAGTTAGTGGAAATTTTACTGATAAAAAACCAATGAAATTCCCCCGTTATAGTTAGTGCAGGCAACTATAACTCACGCGACCGCAATCTTCTGCTGATGACATATCTGTCTTTATGAAAAAAAAATATTTGTAATATATGTATAGCTAAAAATGTATGGAAGAAGACATGGGCAAATAAGTGTCTAAATATAGTATTAGCATCAGCAGAGGATTGCGGTCGCGTGAGTTATAGTTGCCTGCACTAACTATAACGGGGGAATTTCATTGGTTTTTTATCAGTAAAATTTCCACTAACTATAACATGTGTGAAACCTATGGTTTTTTCAGTGAATATATATATATATATATATATATTCACTGTAAAAACCATAGGTTTCAGGGGCGTTATAGTTTGCTGCACTTTTCACTCATACAAAACTATTGAAATTCACCCGTTATAGTTAGTTCAGCTAACTATAACTCGCGCGCCCGCAATGCACTGCTGATGGCGTCACATATTACATCACTCATGACATGGTCAGTGACATCACTCATGACATCACTGATGACATCTCAAATGATATCACTGATGACATCACAGATGACATCATCCAGTGAATGTGTGTTTTTCAGAAAATTACAGATGTTTTATATATGTATATCTCAAGGTCGATGGAAGAATAAATGAGTATATAAGTGTCTAAATGGATGTTTTGTTTTAGAAAAATTGATTGTATAACTGACTGATTAAGTGTATCTTAGTGAATACATGGCTTAGTGAGTAATGTTTAAATATGTAAATATCTGTATTAGTCTCTCACTTTGTGTATAAGTGGCTGCATGGGTTGGTGAGTAGCTACATGAGTGTCTATATAGGTTATTAGGTGGTTTTTTGAGGATCAGTATGAGTGTCTGAGTGTCTGTATGGTTCGGTGGGGGGTATTACATAGTGCATAGGTGCATGAATGAGTGACTCACTGTTTGTATGTGTTGAAGACAGCATGTGTGCAAGACTGTATGGGTGGATGAGTGTGTGCATGGGTGTGTTAGTGAGTGAATGACTGTCTCAGTAGTGTCTTTATGAGTAACTACATATGTTGTAAACTAGTATATGTGACTATTGGTGTATATAAGTGAGTATATGTGAGAGTGAGAGATTGGAAGAGTTCCTGTATGAATAAGTATGTGTTTCTATTAGTGATTGTTTAAAAGACTAAGTATGTGTAAGTTTCTGTAGAAGTAAGTGTGGTGGTGTGTGTATAACTGTGTATGCAAGTAAATGGATGTTTGATTCTTTATTAGCATGAGTGACTATGTTTGTGAGTAACTCTATGGATGAGTGGCGTTCTGTAACAGGATGTATAGGTGTATGAGTACATATGATGAGTGAGTACATGTATGAGTGACTGTATAGGACTGTTGGTGAATGAGTGGATGTGTATGTGGATCTTAGAATTACTGAATAGGTTGTTGTAACTGGTATTGGTATGTCCATTGTTTCAAAAATGTTAGTTTCTATTTTTGAATGTGTGTATCAAAGGTAATATTAGGGGGAGAGGAGGTCTGCCACTCTATCACAAGTATGATGTCATCAGTGATGTCATCAGTGATGTCATTTGAGATGTCATGAGTGATGTCATGAGTGATGTCACTGACCATGTCATGGGTGATGTAATATGCGACGTAATCAGCAGTGCATTGCGGGCGCGCGAGTTATAGTTAGCTGAACTAACTATAACGGGTGAATTTCAATGGTTTTGTATGAGTGAAAAGTCCAGCTAACTATAACGCCCCTGAAACCTATGGTTTTTTCAGTGAATTTCTAAGGTTTTTTAAATGCTAATTCCTAACTATAACGTGCCTGAAACGTATGGTTTTTTCTGTGAATTTAAAAGGTTTTTTAAATGCTAATTTCTAACTATGCCTACAGAGATAGGACATGTGAAGAAAGAAGAAAAAACGCACAGAAATAAAAAAAAGAAATGCATAAAGAAGCAACATAAGTCCTCAAAGACGAAGAAAAGTGCAGGAAGAAGGATAAAGTGCAGAAAGAACAAACAGAAGAGCAGAAAGAAGCCTTGTTGCACAATCATCCTGTACCCTCAACTTTTTCAGACGGATACTGGTGGTAACTGAGTCTGACTAACCAGTCCTAGAGCCAGTGCTATGTTAAAAGACACTCAGAATACAGTGAAAACACCTACATACACTAGGGAACACTATGCGTTGGGGTCCCCTTGTGATTAGCATGACCTCCTCTATAAGCCCCTAGTATATAATAGGGCAGGGGATTAAAACTAGGCCTGGGCTAAAATTTTGTTCCGTTCGCGGAAATTGCGATAATTTGACATTTTCGCGTTCCGCGGAAAGCGCGAAAATGTCAAAATTTCCGCATTACGCAGCTTGGCGATAATTTGTTTCTTGCTCGCGCTGTAAAATAATACATTCTCGCGCGCGCGCGATCGCCTTACCTGAATCCCTGCATTCGCCGACAAGTTTTCTTGATCCGGTCGCGTTCTCCATGAGATGTTGTATTGTTTTTAGCCATTTGCGCTGTCTCGCGACAGTTCGTGCCCGCAGTGACGTCATGCGTCGCGCGATCACGTCTTTCTTCTCGCGATCATGCACCGCGAGACAACTGAAAACAAGATGGCCGCGCCCGCGAGCAACCACATGGGTAAGTTGGCGAGCCGCAACCATGCAGAAAATCTCGCGAACATGCGGGAAAAAAACTTCCGCATCTTCGCGATATTTCCGCATGTTTGCGATAATTTTTAATATTTTCGCGATAATTTGCGAAAGTGGATTTCGCAAATTCTGCCCACCCCTAATTAAAACTACCTCTTAAAATGCGCCACAGGGTGTGTTTGCATATGTCACCTCAGGCCCCGTCCCCTTCCTTCCCTACTGTGTAAACATGCCCTGTGGCCGTTTTAAGTTGGGAGATTACGTCCCCTTGAATCCTGAGGGTCCCTAGGGTCCAACTAGACCACTAGGTACCTCCAGTAAGCGCCACAGAGCTGCATTGCAGAGAGATGTAAAAAAGGGCACGGCCTAGACCACCTCTCTGCAACGCAGAGCAGTGGCACTTACTGGAAGCACCTGGTGGGCTAGTTGGCACCCAGGGTCCCTCAGGATTGAAGGGGAATTATTTCCCCAACTTAAAACGTGCCACAGGGCGTGTTTGCACACGTTAACTCAGGCCCCGTCCCCTCCCTTCACCACTGTGTAAACACGCCCTGTGGCCGTTTTTAGTTGGGAGATTAAGTTCATTTGAATCCTGAGGGTCCCTAGGGTCCAACTAGCCCACTAGGTACCTCCAGTAAGCGCCACAGAGCTGCGTTGCAGAGAGGTGTAAAAAGTGGCACGGCCTGGACCACCTCTCTGCAACGCAGCTCAGTGGGGCTTACTGGAAGCACCTGGTGGGCTAGTTAGCCCCCAGGGGCCCTCAGGATTGAAGGGGAATTATTTCCCCAACTTAAAACGCGCCATATGGCGTGTTTGCACACGTCACCTCAGGCCCCATCCCCTCCCTTCCCCACTGTGTAAACACGCCCTGTGGCCGTTTTAAGTTGGGAGATTAAGTCCCCTTGAATCCTGAGGGTCCCTGGGGCAAAATAGTCCACTATTCTAGAGAAGTGCGCATGCCTCCATGCTCCTATTTCACTGAAGAAATTACAATCTCTGCTGGGTTTTTTGAATTTCGGTCGAACTTACATCCCTGATTATGCCCAGCGTATCAAGCCGCTTTATGCCTTGGTACAACCTACTTTTTCCAAATCTTGTTGGCTGCCAGAGCATTCAGCTATATTGCAGTTATTGCAAGCTGATCTTCTTGCTTCTAAATACTTACTGACGTGTGATAACCACACTAAACTGGTCATAAGAATAGTGCCCGGCGCAGTTGGTTTTACATACTTAACGTTCAATGAGGGCGACACTGTCCCCATTGCTTACAAATCTCACTTGTACACTTCGGCTGAACTGCGTTTTTCCGCTGTCGAGAAAGTTCTGACGGCGGTGCAGATGACGATTCTGAAAGAACGAGGGCTGTCGCAGGGAAAACGAATGTTGGTGGTAACACCCTATCCTGCCCTTGAGGTGGTGACAAAAGCAAGTGTACCGAATTCTAAAGCTTTGCATCCAAGGTGGATACAATGGGCCACTTCCTTGACCTCGCCGGACGTCACTTTTATCTTTGACGCGGCACTTCAGACTCAGTCTTTGCAGTATGAATTCGTTCATCCGGCTCCTCTGTCCTTGCGCCTGCTCGAGGATTACCATTGTGTTAGATACACAGACGGTTCTGCGCAACCCGCAACTGGATCAAAGCACGCCTATTCAGCGGTTTGCGCTATTGTAGTCGGTACTTTCGTAAATGGTGAATTCCTGTCCGGTGTCGTGCATAGGCAGTCATTGGGTGATTGTACCGCACAGTTGGCGGAGCTTCGTGCTCTGGTGCTTGCACTGGAGTTTGCTGATCCCGAGTCACTACCCTTATAGTGAGTGACTCCTTTTATTGTGTTCAATCTTACAACGACAATCTACATTTTTGGAATGACTACCATGATTCCAAAGGGAGCACAATTAAGCATAAACTGCTTTGGGGTCGAGTGTCAGATCTTAAAGAACGTCTGCCTCTCGTGAATGTAATTCACACTCTTGGTCACCAACGAGTTGGTGTCCATGCTGTCGGCAACAGCCTAGCTGACGAGGCAGCAAAAACAGCAGTGGCGACATATTTAGTAGCACCAGTTACAAGATCCAAAAGTAAGATCGATGATGACATCTTGGCAGCTATTGCTGCTACCGAGCAGGCAACGAAGCCACCGAGAGGTTTTCCTGCTCGTTACCATTATCGCTCAAGTCCTGATAACGTCCCATTAGTGAGGATTAACGACGTTGGTGACAGATTGATTCCCAACGCGGACTGAAGACCATCTTTGATATTAGCAGCTCACGAGGGCATGGCGTCCGCTCATGCCGGCGTTGCAGCTACTGTATCTCTGCTACAACAACGTTACTGGTGGTGCGGTTTGTATAAACAAGCCAGGGCTTATGTTCTTAATTGTGACATTTGCAAGCAGATTAAACCTTCCTCTGCGGCGCGCCCACCACAAACTCAGTTGTACATATCTAATAAACCAATGGGTTGTGTTTATTTAGATCATTGCGGTCCTTTTACCTCTGACACTCCGTACAAATACATCTTGGTTGCAGTTGATTCGTGCACACGTTTTCTGTGGGTGTGGCCACAAAGGAGTGCTGATTCTCGCACTGTCATAAAAGATTTGCGTGTCTTTGTTGGAAGTTTTGCATGTGGTACCTTTCATTCTGATCAGGGCCCGGCGTTCGCCTCTAAGGCGTACAAAGAAGCCATGAGAAATTTGGGGGTCCAAGTCAAATTTTCGTCTCCATACCGGCCTGAGGGTAATAGTGTAGTGGAGCGGATGAACCGTGACTTAAAGCAATCTTTGACAGCCAGAGTTTTGGGTACTGGCCGGAACTGGCTAGCCCACTTGTATGACGTGCAACGTGCACTAAATAATCTCCCTAGAAGGTCTCTGGGTGGGCGGACCCCATACATGAGGCTCTTTGGCATAGGAATGTTTGTCCCGGACCTTGATGGTCTAGACATGGCGGCGTCAGCCGCACCCTTTGACATAGATGATCACTGTGCTGTATTGCAGAATCTTCAAGAAGCCAGAGACAGTCTATCGAAGGAACACGTACCCTCCTCATCTGATGCTGAACTTCAGATTCCGGTAGTCGGCTGGCTACCTCGAGTTGGTGATCCGGTCCGTGAGAAGGTGGAGAACAAGAAGGAGTTCAGCCCCTCTTATCGTGCACCAGTTCCAGTGCTTGGAGTACAGGGTACTAGAACAGTCATTTTACCTCCACTTCCTGGTCGCAAGGATAACAGGTACATCTCTATTGACAATGTCAAGCTACAGCGAGTGGCCGATTCTTCTTAGTATGACACCGGCAGCTTCTTGCCCTTCGATGCTAAGAAATTCTGTTGTGGCCCCGGCTTCTGACACCTTGCCTGATGTTGCCATCGAGATGCATACAGTTACTGGTCCTTTGTTGCCACCGCCAGCTGGTGGTTTACCTGAAGATAATGAGTATGCTTATCCTGCGGATGTTACATTGCCTGTTTTACAATCCACCACAGTTGCCCACTCCAGGGACTCTTTTGACTCTATTTCAATGACTTCCATTGCCCCGTCCAAGGATTCGATTTTTGTGGCCTGGTTCAAGAGACATTTTTTAATTCCCCCTTGGACTTACATTTGGCTAGTGCTCATATGTATTTTTTTGTTTATGTCCATTGGCTTTGTGGTAGTGTTTTTTAGACTTATCAATGGACGCTACCTGAAAGAAAGATCTACAATTCGATTGATGGAACTTTGGCCCCCCACTCCTCCTCTCATATCATGAAAAGGGACCAGACTTTTGTGAACATTACCGCCTGGCCTGTGCGTGATGGGATCGCTTGGGATGCTGTAAAATTTCAAATTCACGGCCCCACTGAAGTAATTAATGTGCCAAATGTATTTTGTGTTTCTATGGGTGATGTCGTTAAGCAGAACATCCACTCAGATGACTGGGATGTTCAAGCCATAAAAGCACTGTTTTCTGATTTGAAATATTATGCTGCATTTGATGCTGAAGATTTGTATTTAGACACTGCTAATTATGATGAACAATTTTGTTATCAACATTATGGCACGCATTTCCTACACCGAGCAAATACGTTTAGGAATTTTGTAAATTATACACAATGGGAACACTGTCCAGCCCCTAGACTGGGCAGCTCCGCCATGTTAGTGGAAAAGTAGACTTATTTTTCTGATTTTATTGTGTCAAATCCGGCCTCCTTTTATTTTAAGGTTTTGCCTGAGTCTGCTTCTAAGGTTAGACTGACACACACCAAATTATTATATTCCAATTCCTTTATGGATGAGTTGGCAATTGGTGGATATGATCTGTGGAAAGCTACTATCGATCTTAAATCGGTTTGGGGTTCTAAACCGTGGCAGGTACAGGGAACTGAAGCTTTGCATCGTGCCTGTCTTATCCCGAATCACGTTATTTTTAAATTCGTCAATTTTTCAGACCACCTGTTTTGGATTGGCTACTACTAAAAAATTAAATTCTCCCTCGACTCCGGATCTGGGTGCTTATCCTGCTTGGGTTAATCATACAGATCTGTCCCTTGCTACGTTGCAGACATACGTTTCCAACACATCCTTCAATGTATCTGAATTAGACCCAGAAGGGTGGTTGGTGTGGCAGACCAGTGCAGATTCCTGTCAACATCGGTTTCTTAGTTTAAGGCAGGGGTATACAAAAGTTCGTGTGGACCCCCGTTTTGAATCTTCTCACACTGTGACTACCTACTCAGTAGGGAAGTTATGCCAATCTTGGCTGCAACATTCTACTTTAGCATCTGTTAAACTTCATTTATCCAAATTAAACGACAAAATAGATTTGAATGATTTTGTTAAGGGTCCTGCAATTGGCAGGTCCAAGAGATGGGTGTATGCTATTTACAATGAAGTCTGGAAGTTGTCGCAAATTGAGGCTGCTTCCCGGTTACGAGCTATTGACCAGGCCAATATGGAGAAAGTGTTGGCTGTAATAGATGATAGCATTAACACCCTGTCTTCCAGAATTTATACCTTAGATAATATTGTATCATCTGTAGTAGATATTGTGCAGGATGATTTGTATGTATTGTATCATGGTCAAAATCAATTGCGTTCTGTTATGCAGTTTGCATGGACGTTGCAAACGTTAAAGGCAGGGAAAGTCCCTTGGGATTACATGAACACTTCATCAATGTTCCTTCCTTTCAATTTAACTGCTAAGCAACAGCTCATGTCCATGAAAGATGCTACATACTCATTACTGCACATTGAGAAATTAGAACCTTTACCTTTCTCTGTTGCTGAATTGAATTCGGCTGTGTGGCTTGTACATGGGTTGATCACTTTACCGTTTCCACTGTTTAAATTCAGTTCGTGCATGAAACATTATGCCCTTGGCAGATATGAACAACTTGGTACTGCCTTTTTGCACGAAGTTTGGTCACTCACTTTCACGTATAGATGTGTGAGAGACGGTAAAGAGGTATACTTAAAAGGTGAAGAGTGCACTTCCACTCCGGATCACTCTATAGTGTGTAGGCACATTCAATTGCATGGTGCATGTAATGCGCACGCCCCTAATTTAGCTTGCGTACTGAAAGGGATTCATGTGCCAGTTATAACACCGTCTTTCACGCTGCTTGCTAACGGTAGTTATTTGCTTTTAAATAATGAAGCTTGCTGCGGGATGTTAGTGGGAATTCCCTACATAGTGACTGTATCACAGAGAGTGGTTTGCTGTAATAACATACTTTTTCCACCCCCGCATGGCCGGCTCGATGTATCCATCTGGCCTTCCATTCCAACCTTGAAAGCAGAGTTCAACAAGATGAGCAGAATAAGGGCTCTATTGTCTCAAAAAGAAGTCGCGTTGACTTTATCCTGGGAAACATTAGTCCTTCATGTTGCAAACACCCGACCTGAGATGCAAGCGCTTTTGAATACTGATCTCCCACTTCATTTTGGGGCCCTGATTCAGACTATCTTTAATGCCTCGTCAACAAGTGGCATAGCTCATTTTTTTTTAATTGTGGGCTCCGTCCTCGTGACCTCCTTTCAAACTATTTTTGGTATGATCCCGGCCTTTTTTCATTCTCTTTTTTCCAGCGTCTTTGGAGGTCTCCCTTTACTTCTTGCCCTCATAGCTGGAATACTTTTGTTGATCTGCGCACTACGCTATGGTTGCAAAACATGCGTCTCACGACGGCATGTCCCGGCTGGTACATCTTCGCGACCGGATGCTTGAGTACTATGGCACTTTACCTCTGGCGACGTTAAGCATAGCCTATGGATTGTCCTTCCGGTTTCCATACTTTACTTGTGTACAGCCCGTCATTCATTGCCTAGATTGTCCATTCCAATGGGCTCTGGATTTGTGTCTGTCGAACTCGGCGTCTCCTGACCCGGATTATGATCGGCTAATGGGCCCCTTAGTGGGTCATGAGTTAGACTGTTCTGGAGTTGGGATCATGGCCTGTGGTGCAGCACATGGAGTCCTTGGGAATTGGGACATCGGAAAGGCCTCGGGAAGGACTCCCAGGCCCCCCTTTTTTTTTTAAACGGCAAAATGCGTGCTGGGTGGGCGGATTCGGCCGTAAAAAACAAAAAAACGAATCGCAGGCTTACGTGCTTCCTTAATAATTAGCCCCCGGGGGCAAAATGTGTAAAAATTAATGGGGGGACCCAGTGAGGTTCCGTGTGAGACGGAACAACACTTTTTGAGTGGTGACGAATATGGATGAGTTTGGTGTCTACGAACCGCAAATGACGAGTATAGTGGGTGTACGCAGTTTCGCTACGCAACCACGTATGGTTCGTCTCATTTTTGGGTTTGTTCATCCGAACCCTCGGGTTCCATTTTAGATACGACATCCATTTTGTTTCTTGCCCTCAAGTAGCCAGCGAACGGACGTTGCCCGCTTCGTGACCCTGGGACTCCCAAGCTTACATGAGGGACACGTGTTTCTTTGAGGGTGACTTTTACGATAAGGGAAATGACACGTCGAAGGCAGATGGCCCCTCTCAGGACTCATCTTGCCGTGCTAGCCTATTGTTTCAGTCATGCATGCATTGGACACGAGGTCTTTGATCCTGTCATCAAGTTTCCTTTATTACTCCCGACACTCTTCTTTAACCTGTTGTGCATCCTTGTCCTTTCTTTGCATCTGTTTTTGTCCTCTCTCCTAATGTGTTTACGGTCAGAATGGAATGTGTTTTATTGCGGGGTAGATATGTTTTTACAGTTGGGAACCGGCAATGCTGCTGTAATTATGTTCCGGCCTCCTGAAACATGAACACGACTCTTTTGAAGTTTATTGTGGGAACTGAGCTGTAACCTTTGTTCGCCATACTGTGCAATGGCAAAAACGTGTATAAAAGGAGCGATCCACTTTTGCAATTTGAAGCAGTCTCCGAGAACCTACACGTTGTGTACTTCTTGTGATTTCTGTATCCCTGCAGTAAATAAACGCTGATCTCTGACGTCGCTGGAAGTGTCCCGTGTCTCTGTGTTTTGTACGCCAGAACAGGTAACCCACGAAGGTTTCAGGTGTTGTCCCCTGGCACCGCTGGGTCTTAGAATAACCCAGTCCTTCAGTTGGCGCCCAACGTGGGGCGACATCAGCGGTACCGGTCCAAAGCCCGACGATCGTGAGGAACTTCGTGTGAAATCTCCGAGGGAAGGTGCACCCCGCTTCATCGATCCAGTTGTCGAAATAAGTGGCCCGACGTCTTTTCCCGCGAAGATCCCCGCCTCCTGACGGCTGCGACGGACTGATGCCCTGCCTGTCGACCTGTTTTGGCGCCTGGCGTAGTCCTTTGTACGGCGAGACGATAGACGGGCCTTCCTGGTGACGCCATTGCTCTTTCAGTTAAGTATTTGTGGGTCGCTCCCAGTGTTCCTTTGTTGTTCGCATGGTTCCTTAGCATTTGTGGTTCTTAGTTGTTGGGTTTTATTTGACGATTGCAATTGCCAAAACTGAGGGTCTCGAATTTTTGTGCGAGGACATCATAATTCGATAGCCCTTGAAGTTTGTAAACTCGGTTAGTGTGCACGATGCCTGGCCGTAGTACTTTGTTTGGGTTTCTTAAATGTTGCAGAATGGATTCCCGGCTGGAGAATTCATGTCCGATACCTCCGGTTGGAACTCCAATTTATGAGCTCTATAGTCGCCATGGCGTGGGTCCTATCGTATATAACGAATATTGGGTCCGTTATACTAAAAATGATGGTGTTCTTAGTTGGCCATCACATGGTAGTTTCGAAACTGCCATTTTAGATAATTTGGAAGCTAAACTGTTTAAAAAGAAGGCTAGGCCAGCCATGTTTGATTCCTTCCGGTTATGGCGTAAAGAGGCCAAGCAGAAAGAAATCAAACAAAGTAAGAAAAATAAGAGAGAAGGTGTCATTACGGTGATGCGAAATGCTGAACAGTATCAGCGAGACAAAGATGAGAAAGAGCAGGAAGTTAGTGCTCGACTTCATCATATGGCGGTGGATAAGTGTTACCCGGTGTTACCGTCTAATGCCGATAAGACGGGAGAAGAAGTGATAGAAGATTCGCTCCTATCTTATTTGTTGAAATCACCACCTCCCTATGCTCCAGATACTGTGGGTCCTATGATTCTTCCTATTCCTCAACCTGCTGTTTTGGCGGCTGCTGGTCAGCCCGTCGTTCCTCCCGCTCTCCCGAATCCTCTTGTGCCGCAAATTGTCCATCCTCCTTTACCGGCTTTTCTTCCTACTGCGCTTTTCCCAGCCCCTCCTCAGCCTGTCGTTCCCGCTACTCCTGGTGCCGCGTCCACCTCTACTGTTTCCACTCCTACTGTTGTTGCTCCTGTGCCTTCTTCTTCTTCTCCTTCTGTTCGTAGCCGTCTCCTGAATGCTGTTGCTACTCTTTATTCTCCGCTTTTTGGGCCAATACTTGGATCGACTCTTTCTGATGTTGCTCAGAGGCGCAGCCAGCTTCCTGATGGTAGGGAACGTGAATCCTTGGTAAAAATGGCACATAAATGGATTCGTAATCCTGTTAAGTACACTTCGCGTATAGTGTTTGAAACATTTTCCCAGTTTAATACGCCCACGCAACGATTCGTGTTTGAGGAAATGTGTAAATCGTTGAGGGAAGAATGGGATCATGATGTGGTCGACGATGTGGTCAACAATGTACCGTCTGAGGTTTCTGAGCTCCAGCATCAATTTACAACTGGTGTGATTGTAGGTGATAAGGTTCGAGCTGCTCTAGAACGTCTGTTATCCTTTCGATGTACAGTGCAACCTCGAGCGTTGTTTAAAGACGAGACCGAAGAGTGGATGGCAAAACCTGGTCAATCTCCTATGCGAGAAGTTCCCCCAGTGTGGATGCCAGGTGATCCTAATGCTAATCCTGTTGTCCCAGGACGGTTTCAGAGAGTGTGGATACACCTCCCTTGGAAGCGATCGGAAGTTTTGCAGGTGAAGCAAACTTTGCCCGATCCTCGTAAAAATCCTGCAGGTTATTATAAGGAGTTGTCCCAACTAGTGGATGCCACTGTTATGAATCTTGCTGATATCGACATGTTGTTTGGCAATGTAGTGCCTCAGCCGATTTGGGCGAAAATTCGTCACGAGAATCACGCGGCTGAGTTAGGCGGTGACTGGGCTGCCCTTACGGCGGCAGACGCCCAGCAAGTTGGTGGGGCTAAACCTGAACAGCTTATTGTGGATTTGCCCCAGAGGATAATTACTCTTATGAAAACGCTTATGCCAGCAATGCGCGTCAATTGGGACAAATTGTCCGCGTGTAAGCAAAAGAGGGATGAGAGTGTCTCCGATTTCTTTACGAGATTTGAGGAAGCATTTGTTGATCATAGTGGTCAGGACATAAGTTCGGAGGGTGGTCAGCGGTTGTTCGTTGATAAATTTGTATCGAACTTGTTGCCCAAACTCAGCAACAAGTTGAAGAATTCTGAGAGTTCGTGGGCTGTTTCTACCACTGCTCAAATATTGGCTACGGCCCAATATTATGAAAACAGAGAAAAGGAAGAAAGTGAACGTGCAGATAAGAAAACGAAGGATCTTAAAACTAAGGTCTTATTGCAGCAAGCGTATCCTCCGCGCTCAAATTTCAATGACTCGCAACAGCCAAATCGCTCACAATCGCAGTTTCCCAGATCACAGGTGCGCAATGACTCTCCCGCACCTCGCTTTGTGTTGGGGTTTAAGCAATGTGCATATTGTCGAGTCGAGGGCCATTTGAAGTTTAATTGCCCGGTTCTACGTGATAGGAACAATGGTGTGTCGGCTCGAGGAGGTCGTAGTGGTCCTCAACAAGCTTCACGTGGTAGAGGTCGCGGTGTTACTCAGACTCAGGCTGAGCGTCTTGCGACTTCGTCAGACTCGCGGAATTGTTTCGATCGACGCGATCTCTCGTCTGGTAGATCTGCGCAGTATCATGTGGACGACTATTATGTCGAGCGTGATGTTGATACGGACGGTATCTACTAGGACGGCCATAGACAAAGGAAGGGAGAAGTATCAGTTCCGGTGGATCAGAGAGGGCCTTATGTCGCAGTTGCCACATTGGGCGTCGTTGAGCCTTTTCTGTTGGACACTGGTGCAGCAAAAAGTTCCATCATGCATTCGAAACTCCCTGGCGCGCCTTTGTCTGGCTTAACGAATGTTTCCGTTGGATTCTCTGGCGCCCCCGTTAGCAATCCGGTTTCTAGCCCCTTGCCCCTTACGATTGGGTCTCATGAGTTAGAAGCTCCTTTGATTTTGACTACTGGTTGTGGTGAGAATCTTTTGGGCTTGGATTTGTTGAAAAGGTTACATGCGACTTTGTACTGCTCTCCTACGGGAGTAGAGCTTACATTGGGTCAGAGAGTGATTTCCCCTATGTATTTATCGATCGACAAGCTCCCACCGGAATTGAGTTCTCTTCCGGCTTCTTTGTGGGCGACAGGTCCCAATGATGTGGGCCTGCTGGAAATACCACCTTATGTTGTTCAATTGAAAGTTGATGCGCGATTACCGCGCATACCCCAGTATCGTATCTCCCTTGATGGTGAACGGGCACTATTAGCGATCATCTATGATTTGATCGATAAAGATGTTATTGAGGAGACACGAGGTAACGTGTATAATAGTCCTGTGTTGCCTATTCTGAAGCGAACTGATCCCTCCAAGCCCCCTGTGTACCGTCTAGTTATTGACTTACGGGAGGTAAATAAAATTGTTGTCCCGCAGTTTCAGGTGGTGCCCGACATTACAGCTTTACTGACTCTGATTCCAGCCTCTGCATCATGGTTCTCGGTAATTGATCTGAAGAATGCGTTCTTTAGCATTCCAATTGCTGAGGAAAGTCGAGATTTGTTTGGTTTTTCATTAGGTGGTCGTAGCTTCCGGTTCAAACGTGCACCTCAAGGCTACTGTGAGAGCCCATCGATCTACAGCCAAGCTCTCAAGAGCCAACTTGATGCATTCGTGCTGCCAGCTGGTGCGGCCTTGATTCAGTATGTTGACGATCTGTTGGTAGCTGCAGACACTGAACAAATTTGTAAGACTGCTACTGTGGCACTGTTGCAGCATCTATGTGACTTACACCACAAGGTGTCACCTTCTAAATTGCAATATTGTTGTCAAGAAGTTACCTATCTAGGTCACTTATTGTCAAAGGCGGGAAGGAAGTTGACCCCTGAAAGAATCGCAGCAATTGCCCGAATGACTGTGCCGACGACTCAGAGAGACGTGCGTGCCTTTTTAGGTATCACGTCATACTGTAGACAGTGGATTCCAAATTTTTCACTGTTAGCGAAGCCATTGAGAGCTCTTACGTGCAAGGATGTTTCGACTCCTTTGCCATGGACGGAGGAATGTCAGAAAAGTTTTTCTGAACTTCGTGATGCGTTGTGTTCGGCTCCTGTGTTAGGTACTCCTGATTACAGCAAGCCATTTACACTATACGTCCACGAGAGGGAAGGTTGTGCGTTGAGTGTTTTAACGCAACAATTTGGTGACAAGCAGCGCCCATGTGCATATTTTTCCTCGACTTTAGACCCGGTAGCTAGAGCGTTGCCGAGTTGCTTGAGGGCGACGGCGGCAGCTGCGGCGTCTATTCGATAATCCGCAGGTCTTGTCATGGATAATATGCTCATAGTGATGGTTCCGCATGCAGTTGATACTCTTCTGAATCGTACAAAAACTCAACATCTGACGAGTGCAAGGTTGTCTGGGTACGAGCTGACCCTTTTGGCAAGTCATATACAGATCAAGCGTTGTAATTTACTGAATCCGGCGACATTGTTGCCGAGTAATACGGAATCAGATGATGTACCACCACATGATTGTTATTTACGAACTGAGGAAGAAACAAAGGGTCGTGTGGACCTGAAAAACACTCCTTTGGTAGATCCTGATGGTACTTTGTATGTTGATGGTTCTTGCTTTAAATTGCCGAATGGCGATGTGACGACTGCGTATGCTGTAGTGACGTTGAGCACGATTGTGGAAACTGCGAGATTGAATCAGAATTCAGCACAAGCGGCAGAGTTGATTGCATTGATAAGGGCATGTGTCTTGTCTAAGGGAAAGCGAGTGAATGTGTTTACCGACAGTCAGTACGCATTCGGTGTTGCGCACAGTTTTGGAAGACTTTGGAGAGAAAGAGGATTTATGACATCGCATGGGACGAAGATCCAACACGGGCAGCTCGTGAATGATCTTTTGGATGCACTTACCTTGCCTAAACAAGTGGCGATTGTTAAATGTAGCGCACATCGGAAAGTGACGGATGATGTTGGTCGTGGTAATGCATTTGCGGATGAGATTGCTAAGGAAATGGCTAAGAATCTTACAACTCGAATGTACGTGACAGGTTCAGTGAGATGGCCGACGGAAACTGGTATGTGTGAAGACACTGTTGAGAGTGTGAAAGCAATTCAGAACGAGGCAACTGAAGCTGAAAAGATCAAGTGGAAAGAAAGTACGGGAAGGTTGGATATGCATGGATGTTGGGTTGACTTGACGGAACGTCAGAGGTGGATGTTACCAGATGCGTACGTATTAGCTGTCGTGACGATGGCTCATGGGTTGTCACATATTAGTGCAAAAGGGATATGTAAGTTCTTGTCCCCTGTATGGAAGAATGAGGGTATTACTAAGTGTGCTGAGAGAGTGGTTAAGAATTGCATGGTGTGTTTGATGTACAATCCTGGCAAGGGCACCCCCACTCCACCTGGTCATTTTGCTCCCCCTGTTTGTCCCTTTGAGGTGATCCAACTGGACTTTATCCATATGGAGAGATGCAATAACCTGAAGTATGTTTTGGTTGTGGTTTGCGCGTTCTCTAGATGGATTGAGGCCTATCCTCTTAAGGATAACACTGCCCTGTCCACAGCGAAAATCCTGCTGAAGGAATACTTTCCTAGGTATGGAATGCCACGGATCGTGTGGTCGGATAATGGAAGTGAGTTTGTAGGAAGTGTGATGCAGAGTGTGTGTAAGGGCCTTGGAATCCGTCAAAAATTCCATAGCGCTAATCATCCTCAGGCAGCGGGTTTGGTTGAAGGGTACAATGGTACCCTGAAACTGAAACTTGCAAAAATACAAGCTTCCAATGGTCTATCATGGCCTGATGCCTTGCATCTGGCCCTCCTATCAACCAGGGCGACTGTACACTCTCGAGTAGGGCTTAGCCCATATGAGATTGTGTTCGGCCGCCCTGCGAACATTTGGGGAGTCCCGAGACCTAAGGCCTTTGATAGTCTTGAGTATCCAATGCTAATTGATTACCTTCATGATTTGACCACTAAACTACGGTTGATCCATCAACAGGTCTTTGAAGCTCTACCGGCACAGACAGAGGGTCCTGGACATCAGCTCCGGCCAGGCGATTGGGTCGTTACCCGAAATTTTGGTCGGAAACGTAACTTGGAGCCAAGATTCGTAGGACCCTTTCAAGTCTTGTTGACAACGAGGACTGCGGTTCGATTGGAGGGCCGGAAGAACTGGGTTCACGCCGGCCACACGAAAAAGGTACCGATCCCCTCACCAACAGACGGTCGGGTGAGAACTGGGATTGCGGCAACGGAAACTGAGACTCCTTTAAACTTTGTGCCGTTTAGTGACGCTCAACCTGTAGGAGATGATCTGTCGCTGCCAAACCCACTTGTGGAGTCATCAGTAGCAGAGAACCCAAGGTCCGACTCGTTGTTCACTTTATCGAACACTATTGCGCCAGCTGAACAATTGTTTATAGAGCAAACTCGACCTGGAAGAAGTCGATACTTTCTTCGTTCAAGGACTAATAAAAATTAAGTTGTATATTTGGTTTTTTTTTCCCCCCTTTTTCGGTGCTATAAGCATTATGGACAATTACATCCTTTCTTTTTGAGTTTTTTTTTGTGTTTTTCACTGCTAAAGAGATTTGTATTAAAACTGAACGTTTTGAGGAAACCCTACCATCCGGGTTACCGTAGGGCCGTGCGGGTACTCCTTTCTGTTTAGCAGGTTTCTGACGCTAGGTCGGTTACTTTTGTCGATTCCTGGGAACTCCTGGGGATTGATAATCGCTACTCAGAACGAAGTGCGTCAAGTACGTCACGGACGGTTTGTAGAGGATGGCATTCTCTAAGCTGTTGGAAGTAGAAAGGATGTTGGCGCAGAGATCAGAGTTATATAGGGTTGTACGAACAAAATGTTTTCGGTTTCAGGTATTCCTACTGTTTCTGACTGTATCTATGCTATTGGTGGGCGGAGTGTATTTTGGAATACAGTTGTTATTGCCTTCTGTTTCACCTACCCTTTCTCCTAAACTAAGCTCCATCACCACTGTTTCCCCACATTCTTTTCATCCTTTGCCTCAACACGAACAGGTTAGACGTGCGGAATTTATGAATAACTCCTTTGTTCAACTCCTACATCAGCATCAGTTGGTGATGAATACTACCAACTGTTGGGTGTGTGGGTTAATGCCACATACCATGGATAGGGGTATTCCGTATTTGGTCCTTCCTTACAGCTCCCAGGGTTCCGCTCGAGCATTCCAAACTATGTTTCGTAGTGCACTAGATTCCTACCCCAGTCGAGAGCCACGCTCTGTTAATTTTGGCCCGGGTCCGTACCACAAGCCTTTGGCGATAGCGATAGCGGATTTAGATAGAGATATTTTTGATGCATCGCTTATCCCAGATGAAGAGGTGCAAGCCTATAAGGATCTGAGTGAGGCTGAGTATAGTGTTTCAGTGGGTGATAGACAGCTTAAGAGCTCGTCCCCAATATGGATCGTACCACACCTCGGTAATTTCTGCTTGAAAGGTTTGGGTCGAAATCCGAGAGCACAACTTGGGAACAGTGCTTGTACTGACACGTATGTCCTACCGATGCTCTCTTCCCCTGTTTTCCTGACTGCTAAGGGCACTTATTTCATATGTTATGTTCGCGCATATACATGGTTACCCCGTGATTTTTCGGGTACCTGTTATATTGCGAATCTTTTACCACCGACTTTTACAGTTGCCTCAGACTATCACAAGACTAGAGTTGTGAGAGGCGTTATTAGCAAAGAGGATACTGCCGGTCAAGAAGCAGGAGATTTCTTTAAGGGTTTCCTGCCGTTTTGGGGACTTATGGTTAATAGTAGGAACCTAAGACAGTTGACCCGTGTAGTCGAGTCGACTGCTAATATTACCGCGAGTGCCCTTGGTAACTTAACAGCTGAACTTCAGGCGGATAGACTCATGACGTTGCAGAACCGGATGGTTCTAGACGTCGTTCTCGCAGATAGAGGTGGTGTGTGTAAAGTTATCCATTCGAGCTGTTGCATTTTCATTCCTGACAATGCTCCAACTGTCTACCAAGCCATCTCAAAGTTGCACAAGATTTCCGAGTCCATACATGTGGACGAAGGTAATTGGACACTTCTAGGATGGTTTTGGGGTTTGATATCCACTTGGGGTTGGAAAGTACTGATGATCGTAGGGGTTGTTGTAACGTTTCTATTCACGTGTTGTCCTTGTGTACAGTGTGGTCCTGTCTTATGTGGCCTTTGTGCTACAACGTGTATAAGACGGCCATCTGTTACCAAGGAGACATTGATGAGTAGAATGATGTTTCAGCAGCAGGTGAACGATCTGATGAATATTGAAATCGATTCCGATCTTGACTAGTGCTTGCCTACCTGAGGGCAAAAGGAGCGTCTGAGGTTCCGTGTGAGACGGAACAACACTTTTTGAGTGGTGACGAATATGGTTGAGTTTGGTGTCTACGAACCGCAAATGACGAGTATAGTGGGTGTACGCAGTTTCGCTACTCAACCACGTATGGTTCGTCTCATTTTTGGGTTTGTTCATCCGAACCCTCGGGTTCCATTTTAGATACGACATCCATTTTGTTTCTTGCCCTCAAGTAGCCAGCGAACGGACGTTGCCCCCTTCGTGACCCTGGGACTCCCAAGCTTACATGAGGGACACGTGTTTCTTTGAGGGTGACTTTTACGATAAGGGAAATGACACGTCGAAGGCAGATGGCCCCTCTCGGGACTCATCTTGCCGTGCTAGCCCATTGTTTCAGTCATGCATGCATTGGACACGAGGTCTTTGATCCTGTCATCAAGTTTCCTTTATTACTCCCGACACTCTTCTTTAACCTGTTGTGCATCCTTGTCCTTTCTTTGCATCTGTTTTTGTCCTCTCTCCTAATGTGTTTACGGTCAGAATGGAATGTGTTTTATTGCGGGGTAGATATGTTTTTACAGTTGGGAACCGGCAATGCTGCTGTAATTATGTTCCGGCCTCCTGAAACATGAACACGACTCTTTTGAAGTTTATTGTGGGAACTGAGCTGTATCCTTTGTTTGCCATACTGTGCAATGGCAAAAACGTGTATAAAAGGAGCGATCCACTTTTGCAATTTGAAGCAGTCTCCGAGAACCTACACGTTGTGTACTTCTTGTGATTTCTGTATCCCTGCAGTAAATAAACGCTGATCTCTGACGTCGCTGGAAGTGTCCCGTGTCTCTGTGTTTTGTACGCCAGAACAGGTAACCCACGAAGGTTTCAGGTGTTGTCCCCTGGCACCGCTGGGTCTTAGAATAACCCAGTCCTTCACCAGGGGGGGCTCTCCAGCCCTGGGGACGGCTACCCCCCGGGGCTAGAAAATAAATAGGGTGGGGGACCACCACCCCGGGGCTTTATTTATTGAGGGAGGGGGGCTGCGTGGCCCCCCTCCTGGAGCTCTCGAGAGCCCTGGGGAGCACCACCCCCCAGGGCCGGCTCCTACAGTGTCCTGGGTGCCCACCCCCAGAACACTGTTGTTTGCTATGAGAGGGCGGGAGTCTCCCGCCCTCCCATAGCAAACTTCGTTTGGATTTTAAAAGAGAGAGCAGGGAAACCTGCTCTCTCTTTCAAAATCCAAACCATATTGCTTTTCCACACGGGGAGCTGCATGTCAGCAGCTCCCCATGTGGAAAAGCAATACCGGCTCCCGAAGGACGCGGGGAGCCGGCTGGGACCGTGGGGGCGTTGGGGCTCCCCCCACAGTCCCCAACATTTTTTATAAGCTCCGGGTGATGGGTTCCCCGGGGGTAATAAAAATTAGTGATAGGGGCTATTTTTTTTTTTCGGTAAAATTAGGAGTCGCGCATCCTATCGCGATGGGTGCACGATTTCTCTCGCGTTGGGTGCGCGGTTCCTAACGCGTTGGGTGCGCGACTCCAAGCAAAAAAACTGACATTTTTTGGAGCTAAACATCAACCTTATGTGTTTCGTTCTTGAGTGGCTCTAAAAAGATCCGTTGTGTTCATTGAGAGTTTTTGGTACTTATAAGTAAGTACCTATACAGAGTCTAAAGTTGTTGAGGAAGACTCTGTTTCCTTCATCAGTAAAGTGTACTCCATCTCTCCTATACATCTCTTGCATATGAAAACGCAGATTGTTATTGTAAATGGACCCCATTCTATAGTCTCGGAGAAAAGCAGAAACAGATTTATTCACGTTTCCTAGCTTTCTGAATCCGTGGACAAAAATGATAGGACCAGTTCCATTTCTGCCTTTGGCATATGTTAGAATACACAAAGGCAGTTTTGGGAAAAAGTGAAACCAATTCTGCAAAGGTGTCCTTCATAAGCATTTCCAGACCTACCCCAGTCAAAGTGCCAATGTCATTGCCACCACAGTGCACTATTATGAGGTCAGGGTGTTGGAGATGAATAAAGGATTTTACCAATGGCACCAATTGGTGCCACTTTAACCCTCTGTGTCCAATCCATTTAATGTCTACATTTGGCAAACCTAGGTCTTTGTGAATGCCTTTGTTTTCTGCATACCTTTGGCTCCAGAAAATATAGCTGTGTCCCACAATCCACACTCGAAGCATCTTGAAGGGTGGTCTGAATGCACTCAGAGGGTCTCTGTAAATGAAATGGCAGTTTGAAAAGTAAGATTTTTTTAAAATGGTGGATAAGATGCAGTTTTGAAAAAAGAAAAGAAAAGATTGGTTGTTTGACAACCTTCTACACTGAAAACTGGGGTGCATATTTCGTTTTTTTAAACGCATGATTCTTATTGGTTAACAAAAACTGATTGAAAGGAACATTATATATGATAAGCTGATACGTTGAAAAGTCAAGCACACTTGCTGTTTTGATTAGCAACATTGTGTGCTGAACTTGTGACCTGTATGCTCAGTTAAGGGTTCCATGACCTGTTTCTATGGTAACAGGCAGAAGGCAGATTGGGGGTAGGGTTCAAAATGATGTCATTTGGAAAGGGTTGAAATGTTTAACCAATAGAAATGTGTGTTAGCTTTTGAATTAATGTGGAAAGGAATGCGATTTGATGTTTACATGTATATGTGTGCAAAATGAGAGGGAAACTTTGCCATTCTTTGGTTTTGCTGACAGGTGCACAGTGCAGAGATTCTGTATAAGAAAATCTTGTGTGTGAGTGACATACTTCTTAATCTACAAAACAACTTGAAAGGTGAGTAATTTAATTGTGAGGGGATGTATGTGGTCTATTTTGATTTTAATCAGACTAATGTATTTCGCCTGCTAAAGTGCAGGGAGTACTTTTTTTGTCTACAAACTTATTGACAGTGTGTGTGCATGTACAAATCATTCTGTGATAAGCATTTGTGTTTTTCATGTGTTTGCAGACAGATACTGTGCTGTTTTTATGTTTTGGTAGAATTAGAAACCAGTCATTGTTTATGTATTTGCAAAATGAGTCATGTTTCTACACTAAAAGGTAGCACTCTAGATTAAGAAATGTGTTTTGGTACAGTGCAAGGGATAGTGTTGTTTGTCTAGAATCACACAGTGAGTCTGTGTGCATTTAGGAATCATTTTAAGAGAAACATTTTGGTACTAATGTGTAGTAGAACATTTTCTGCAATGTGTGCAGTCACCTTACATCTTGTAGACTAGTAAATTTATTTTTTACACGGGATAGTTGGTTGGCTACAATTACACTGTGAGTCTATGTGCATTTGGGCAACTATTGTGAGAAAAACATTTGGTAATATCATGTATTTGCTGGCAGATAACTGCTTTAAAACCTGTTTTGTTGTCCAGTTTTAGTAGCATTAGAGGCCAGTCATTGCTTATGCAATTGCAAAATGAGTCAGGCTTTCACAGTAGTGTGCAGTATTGAAATATGTAGAATGTGTGCAGTCACCTTACCCCTTCTAGACTAGTGATTGAGTCTTGGTAAAGTACAAGGAAGAGTGTTGCTTGTCTAGAATCACACTGTGAGTCTGTGTGCATTTGGGATCCACTGTGAGAGAAGCATTTGGGTACTTTATATGTTTGCATACACGTAACTGCTTAAAAACCTTTCCTGTTCTCAAGTCTTGGTAGAATTAGAAGCCAGTCATTGATTATGTATTCGGAAAATGAGTCAAGCTTTGACACTAAAGTGCAGTACTAAAATATGTAGAATGTGTGCAGTTACTTTACTTCTTCCTGAGTAGTGAATGTGTTTTGGTAAAGTACAGGGGATAGTGTTGCTTGTCTAGAATAACACTGTGAGTCTGTCTGCATTTGGGTAACCATTGTGAGAGAAGCATTTGGTAACATTGTGTATTTGCTGACAGATAACTGTTTTAAAACCTGTCATGATGTCAAGTTTTAGTAGCATTAGAAGCCAGTCATTGCTTATGCTTTCATAAAATGAGTCAGGCGTTGACACTAAAGTGCAGTACTGAAATATGTAGATTAATTGTAGTCCCCTTACTCCTTCCAGAGTAGTGAATGTGTTTTGGTAAAGTCCAATGGATAGTGTTGCTTGTCTAGAATCACACTGTGAGTCTGTGTGCATTTAGGCAACCATTGTGAGAGAAGCATTTGGTTACATCATGTATTTGCTGATAGATAACAGCTTAAAAACCTGTCATGTTGTCAAGTTTTAGTAGTATTAGAAGCTAGTCATTGCTTATGCATTCACAAAATGAGTCAGGCTTTCATAGTAGTGTGCAGTATGGACATATGTAGAATCTCTCCAGTCACTTCAGCCCTTCCACACTAGTGAATGTGTTTTGGTAAAATAGAAGGAATCGTGTTGTTTGTCTAGAATCACACTGTGAGTCTGTGTGCATTTGGGAACTAATGTGAGAGAAGCATTTGGGGGTTTCATGTTTTTGCAGACACATAATTGCTTAAAAACCTATCCTGGTGTCATATATTTGCAGAAAAGGAATCAATTTATTGTTTATGTGTTTGTAAAATGAGTCAGGTTTATACACTAATGAGCAGTAGTAAAATATGTGGAATGTGTGCACTCAAATTACCTTTTCAAGAATGGTAAATGTGTTTTTGTAAAATTCAAGGGATTTTGTTTGTTTTGTAGAATCACACTGTGAGTCTGTGTGCATTTAGAAACTGTAGTAAGAGAAGGATTTGGGTATTTTATGTGTTTGCAGATATATAACTGGTTAAAAACCTATCCTATTCTCATACTTTGGTAGAATAAGAAACCAATCATTGGTTAGGTATTTGTAAAAGAGTCAGGGTTCTACAATTATATGCAGTAGTACAATATGTGGATTGTGTATACTCTGTTTACCAATTTCGGAAAAGAAAATGTGATTTGGTAATATGTATGGGATAGTGTTTGTTGTGTATAATCACACTGAGAGTCTGTATGCATTTAGGAACCATTTAGAGAGAAGGTTTTGGGTACTTTATGTCTTTGCATACATATAAGTACTTAAAAAACTCAAATCATTTAGTCAGTACCAAAGTACTCCTACACTGAGCCAGGCCTTACGTCATGGACTATTTCAAACGCCTATCCACTATGCATGCAGGCCTCTAACCACATACACACTTGTCTTTCACTTCTTCAATTAACTAGTCAGTATCTATATACTTCAATAAACACCCTGTCACTCATGTTGCACACCTCCAGTGACTGATCCAGTACCATGTACTAATCTATTCACTGCGCCAAAACCGCAAAAACTTAAACATTTCACCCAGGCAGTCTCCTAGCAGTAGTCTAATGATTCAGTCAGTACCCAGGTACTCATGCAGTGAGCCATGCATTACCACATGGACTGCTTCAAATGGCTATCCAGTATGCATGCAGGCTTCTAACCTACTATACACTTGTCTTTAACAGCTTGAATTCCCCAGTCAGTATCCATATACTTCCAGCAAACAGCCTGTCACTTCCCTTGCACTCCTCCAGTGACTCATACAGCACCATGTAGTAATTCATTCACTGTGCCAAAACCCAAACACTTATAAATTCACCCTTGTACTCTCCTTGCATACTGTAAACATTCAGTTAGTATCCAAGTACTAATGGCACTCTCCTTGCAGTACTCTAATGATTCAGTCAGAACCCAGGTAGTCATGCAGTGACCAAGGCCTTAGCACATGCACTGCTTCAAACGTCTATCCACTATGCATGGAGGCCTCAAACCACCTACACAATTTTCTTTCAGACTTTCAATTTCTTAGTCAGTATCTGTAAACTCCAGTAAACACTGTTTCAGTCCACTTGCACACCTGGAGTGACTCATCGGCACTACGTACTAATCTATTCACCGCGCCAAAACCCAAAAACTTAAAAAGATTAACTCAGGCACTCTCCTTGCAGTACTCTAATGAATCAGTCAGTACCCAGGTAATCATGCAGTGAACGACGCCTTAGCTCATGGACTGTTTCAAACGTCTATCCACTATGCATGCAGGCCTCTAGTCACCTACACACTTGTCTTTCACACCTTCAATACCCCAGACAGTATTGATACAGTTCCTGCAAACACCCTGTCACTCCTCATACACTCCTTCAGTGACTCATTCAGCACCATGTAGTAATCCATTTACTATCTAAGTACTAATGGAGTGAGGCAGGCCTTAGCATATAGATTGATTCAAACGCCTATCCAGTATGCATGCAGGCCTCTAACCACCTACACACTTGTCTTTCACACCTTCAATACCCCAGACAGTATTCATACAGTTCTTGCAAACACCCTGTCACTCCCCTTACACTCCTTCAGTGACTCATTCAGCACTATGTACTAATGCATTCACTGCGTCAAAACCCAACCAGTAATACATTTACCCAGGCACTCTCTTTGAAGTACTCTAATGATTGAGTCAGTATTGAGGTACTTATGTACTGAACCCAGGTTTAGTACATGCACTGCATCAAACGTCTACGCGCTATGTATGCAGGCCTCTAATCACCTACACACTTGTCTTTCACACCTTCAACACCCCAGACATTATTCATAGAGTTCCTGCAAACACCCTGTCACTCCCCATAAACTCTTTCAGTGACTCATTCAGCACCATGTGGTAATCCATTTACAGCGCCAAAACCCAAACACTTATAAATTCACCCAGGGACTCTTCTTGCAATACTGTAAACATTCAGTTAGTATCCAAGTACTAATGGAGTAAGACAGGCCTTAGCACATGGATTGATTCAAACGTCTATCCACTAGGCATGCAGGTCTCTAGCCACCTACACAATTGTCTTTCACACCATCAATATCCCAGTCAATATCCATACAGTTCTTCCAAACACCCTGTCACCCAATCACTTCCTTTGCACTTCTCCAGTGATTTATTCAGTACCATGAAGTAATCCATTAACTGTGCCAAAAAACAAACACTTATAAATTCATGCAGCCACTCTCCTTGCAATACTCTAAATATTCAGTCAGTACCCAAGTACTAATGGAGTGAGGCAGGCCTTAGTACATGGATTGATTCAAATGCCTCTTCGCTATGCATGTAGGCCTCTAACCACCTACACACTTGTCTTTCACACCTTCAATTCACCAGTCAGTATCCATACACTTCCATCAAACGCCATGTCAAACCCCTTGCTCTCTTCTAGGGACTCATCCGGCACCATGTACTAATCTTTACCGCTCAAAAACCCAAACCCTTAAAAGATTAATCCAGGTACTCTCCTTGCATTACTCTAATGTTTCAGTCAGTATCCAGGTACTCGTGCAGTGAAGCATGCCTTTTCACAAGGACTGTTTCAAATAACTATCCACTATGTATGTACTGGTCTAACCAGTTTTACACTTGTGCATCAGGCCTACATTTCCACAGTCACTATGCATACACTCCAGCAAGCACACTGTGACTGCTGTTGCAAACCCATAGTGAGTCTTTCAGTAGCATGTAGTGATCTATTGAATGAAGTAAAATTCAAACAACTGTGAATTCACCCAGTGTCTCTCCTTATAGTTCTGTAATTATTCAGTCAGCAAGCATGTAGTCTTTCAGTGAGGCAGGCTTTAGGGCATGAACTACTTCAAAGTAGTATGCACTATGCATGTAGTGGTTTAACCATCGTCACACTTGTGCTTCAGGGCTATAATTTCTTAGTCAGTATTTATATAAAATGTGTTTGTATAGTAATAGAAAAGTATAATTTATAAAGATATTAAAATACATTTATTTGTGATTATTTTTTACAGATACTGTTTATCACCATTAAAGTAGAGAAATCATGCCGGAAAAAGTAAGAAAAAGAAAAGAACAGAAAAAGGACAGTTACTTGAAGAAAAATCAACCTAAAAAGAAAAAATCTTCTGGTAAGATCACAAAGCAATTTATTAAAAATGTTTGTAGGACCAGACAGAATGTATAGAATGCTGAAACCTCTGAGAATGCTTCAACTAGAAAAAAAAGCAAAATAATAGGAAAAGCAAAAAAGCAAATGGACAGTCAAAGGAGACGAAGTATGGTAAAGGACGGCAAAATCAGTATAAAGAAATACGCAAACAAATATTTTACAAGAGAGTAGTACATAATTTGCTGAAAGATGTGAAGAAATATAAAAATAGAGCTCTATTTTATAAAAAAAGAAGAAGCATATTGAAACCATTGTTGAAAAGGCTTTTGAAGTAAAAAGGAAACTATTCATTTTTAGTATTAAACAGAATTCGATCACTAGATAAACCAATCCATTTAATGAAGGCCAAAAGTAGGAGGAAAAGAGTAATTAACAGACCAAATGTTTGTGATGTTTTTTTGGGAGAATGGAAACACAGTTCAAGTTCAGAGCCTTTCTTTAATGAAGAGAGTTATTTACAGAGCAATAATTTATTGCATGCAGTTGACACCAGTGGTTGAGGTTAGAAATGGTTGTCCAATTGACAAAGAGAAAATGGTTGAAAGAAATGCAGAAGAAGTAATAGCTGATGAAGTTCTAGGGACACGTCATAAACACCCTGTGTACACTTGGGATTGCAGTAGTATTTGTAGTGTACAACAAGAATCTATTGTTAAATTATGTAGTGTCTTATGAGCATATAGTAAAAAAAGTATTAAACAAAAGTTTAAGATGTTGCAAGGACTAGACCCTTGCAGAGTGAGAAAAAATACTGGCTTGCAAGGTCATTCTCTGGCTTGTCTTTCTAGGAAAGTTTGTCAAAGTGTTTTTCACCATTTCAGGATGTTGGCAGTACATCATACTCAATTGTGGAAGTTAGTAAGAAGATTGTATAATGCAAAAAGTCCAGCACTAAAGTTAAATTAGTTGAACAGTGCTCTTTTGCGTGGGTCAGTATCAGATGTGAAGAAATTTTGTGATGATATTGAGTTTTGTTACTTTGGTCCTCAGCCAGAGAGTGCAGAAACTGACACATTAGTGGAACAAAATGTTGAAGACAATGTAGAAACCATGATTACAAAAAATGTTGAAGATCAAATCACAAAGTTTAAGGTAATTTCAGGTAAAAGACCAAATGTTTCTTGTATTTGTTGTCGGCGAACTCACTATAAAAATCAGACTAGGAGTGTCAATCTGTATTTAAAAAGTGAAACAGAAAATAATGATAAGTGGAAGGAATTTGCAACTTATTTGTTGGTAGAGGATTGTTTTGAATTGGGATCTGAGCTGCGTATTTGCAAATATTGTTATAACAAATTAGATGAGAATAAAATGCCTGCTAGAGCTGTTCATAATAATCTAGAGTTGGTTGCTATTCCTCCAGAGCAGAGATTTAAATACCTATGAGTCTATTCTCATTCAATGTGTGCACCCGTTTCAGGCTATTGTTCGTATGGAGCCTAAAACAGGTAAATTGCCTCCATCAGAGTTACAAAGAGGATTCAAAGGAAGAGTTGTGTATTTACTGTTAGATTTAAAGAAAAACATTGAAACTATTGGTGTAGACCATGCAGAAAATGAACCACTAGTCATTCTAGTTAATGGTGTTCCTACTAAGAATAAGAAAATCTGGCTAGAGTTAGTTGATGTTAGAAAAGTGCAAAAGGCATCCTTGTATCTGATAAAAAATAATGAGTACTATAGAAATGTATTTCTAGGAGAAGAAGAAATAGATTTAGCAGAAGATACTGAAACATTAAGTGGACAAATTGAAAAAGTGGACAAGTCCAGATGTGAAGAAATCTATGAACATTACAGTGCACATCCACTTCATTCCAAAGAGGTGATGGGGAATACGATTTAGTTGTTCCAAATGAAAAAAGCAAGAGGAAGTCCCATGAGTGTATGGGAAGAGAGCTTGGAAGCTCGTTGTTTCCTGCAGTTGTTTCCAACAGGAAAAGGTGGACGATATGATGAACGTCCTGTGCAGATTCCTGCATCTGAATATCGGACAACAAGATTATAAGCAGAAGATTTCGACAATGTATCCCTTATATGTTTCATCTTCTGTTTGAAAGTGACATGTCTGGACTTTCATATGCAGTAAATCATATTTTAAACACTGGAATGCATCTGCAAAATGTAACTGCAAAGGATTTTATGGATAAAGTGAATCAGAGAGATGATCATTTAGAATCTCAGTTGATTAATCTGATGGCATGTCACCGTGGGACTAATGAATATCGGTACCGCCATCATGGAGAACTGAAATGTATGCTACGGAACTTAGGAACTCCTACATGGTTTGTTACACTAAGCTGTGCTGAGTATGCTTGGGATGATTTACTTGAATTTCTTCGAGTGGCAAATTCCAATATAAAAAATATTGAATACAAGACACCTGGAGAATTGTGCTCTTTGGATCCTGTTAATGTATGCAGATATTTCAATCATAGATTTGAAGCTATGATGTCTTTCATCTGCAATAAAAAGAATCCTCCTCTTGGAGAAGTTGTGGATTTCTTTTGGAGAATGGAGTACCAAGCAAGAGGTGCTCCTCATATGCATATATTGTTATGGATCAAGGACGCCCCCAAATTTGGAACAGATTCAGATGACACTGTTTTGTCTTTCATTGAAGATTATGCCACATGTGCTGTACCCAATAGCAGAGAAGATAAAAACTTAAAACAACAAGTCTTACGATTCCAAAGCCATAGATGTGGAAAATACTGTCAACGAAAGTACAAGTCGAAGGATAAGTTCTATACCAAATGTCGTTTTGGATTTCCACGTCCTGTATTATCCAAAGGAAGAGTGAACAGTTTTATGTCAGCTATGCGACATACCATCACAAGAAAGTCTCTGAAAAATACCTACAACTTAAGAAGAAGCGAAGAGTCAAAATACATAAATGACTACAATCCAGTTATTTTATCCATGTGGAACGCTAACATGGATATTCAGTATGTTGCGGACAATTCCATTGCTGTTGCTCGATATGTAACATCCTACATTACTAAATCAAAAAAGACAGAATTGAAAGAAATGTGGGAAGAGATTTCTCACGAGAAGACTCTAAGTAAGAAATTATACAGTTTCAGTTTGAAGATGTTATCGCATCGTGAAATTGGAGCATATGAATGCTCAGATCGGTTATCATCTGCAAGTCTATACTCCAAAAGTAGAAGAATCATTTGGGTGAGTCTAGGTCTTGCAGCAATGCGAAATCGGTTACTGAAATCTGTTCAAGAAATTGAATATTTAGCAGAAAAAGAACCAGAAAGTACAGATATTTTGAAAACGAATATGTTGGACACATATTACCCAAACAGAAGTCAACATCTTGAGAACATGTGTCTCTATGAAGTGCTGCAAAACTACACTTCTAAACAGAATACTACAGAGAACATCAATATGCAGTGATTGGTTCCGAAGGATGTTTGGTGAAACAAAGGAAAGGAAATGAAATTAATCACAGGAAACTGAGTTGTAACACTGCTGATAAAAGGGAATTTTACTATTTAGCCCTTTTGCAAATGTTCAAACCATGGCGTTCAGAACTGGAATTACTTGGAGATTTTCAGAGCTATGAAGATTCATTTAATGCTTGCAAAGATAGCATACAATGCAGTGCTTTTGCAAATTATGTGAAAATGTTGAATGATGAAATTGATCAAGAAGCTACAATTGCCGCTGAGATTGCTAGAGACAATTCTCAAGACTGTCAAAGTTCTGCTGCACTGAGTCAAGATCCACTAGGATAACCAATTGTTGAAAATGAAGCAGCAATTGCCATAAATGAGGTGGAAACAGCAATGCATCAAGCTCAAGAAGATGTAATGCAGTTAGGAAACTTGGAAGAACAACTAAGGTGCCGATTACGATCCTGGAAAAACCGGGTACGAACTGTCGGTCGGAGCGTTTTCTCCGTCCGACTCGTACCCGGTCGTAAAACTTTACAAACATGGAAGTACGATTCGCACGGAAACACCATTTCCGTACGAATCGTAAAAAACACCGTCCGACGAAAATATACATACGAATGTGATCCGGGAATGCCCCGACGTGACGTCGGGACGCTGTCAGGCAGCGTTTCACGACCCAGGAAGTACGATTCGAACCGACAGCAGTCCGGACGGCAATATTTTTACGGCACCCAAAAAGTGCCGGAAAAGCAAAGTACGCCGCGAAACGACCAGATTAGGGGGCCCGGTACGCGCCGTACCCCCCCCAGCTCCCGTGAGTATGCGCCGAACCCCCCCAGCCCCTGTGAGTACGTGCCGAACCCCCGTGTATGTACACCCCTGTACGTGTCGAACCCCCGTGTATGTACACCCCTGTACGTTCGAGTCGTACCCCCACCCGTGTATGTACGGTGCGATCCCCCAGCGCGTACCCCCAGCGCGTAGCGCTGGGGGTACGCACCGTACATACACGGGTGGGGGTACGACTCGAACGTACAGGGGTGTACATACACGGGGGTTCGACACGTACAGGGGTGTACATACACGGGGGTTCGACACGTACAGGGGTGTACTTACACGGGGGGTTCGGCGCGTACTCACGGGGGCTGGGGGGGGTACGGTGCGTATGCGGGCACATGTCTCCATGGTTGCTATGGGAGTTCGGTGCAGATGGTGTTTTTTCCATACGGTTGTAACGTCGGACGCACGGGATGGATCGTGATTCCGCGGTCGGACTTCACTTTTCACATTTGTACGGTAAATCGTCCGGGGAGGTGTCGGACACATTTTCCGACCCGAGGACGTGTGGGGAATTATTCCCAATGCGACTCGTATGGGCTTTTTACCATGCGAATCGTGATTGCCAGTTTGTACGGCACTTGTACGATTCGTACGGTAAAAAGACCGGATACGAGTCGGACGGGCAATTTTTTTACCGGATCGTGATCGGCACCTAAATGTTGAACAGAAACAAATATATCAGCAAGTGAAAGAACAGATTGACCATGGATTACTTCATGAAAAGAAAGGGTGCTCATGTACATCATTTCAACCTATCCAAATGTATATGAGTGGTCAAGCTGGAACATGAAAAAGTTTCTTAATTAAAGTAATTACAAGTTATCTGCAGAAAACAACTGAGTCACATTTGTCTTGTGTTGTCACTGCTCCAACTGGGTTGGCAGCACATAACATTAAAGGAATTACTTTACATTGTTTACTAATGCTACCAGTAGAGCATGAGAACAAATTGGAATACCACAAGCTACCTGGAGAAGCTTGTTGTGAAGTTTCAAGAGTCCTGAAGAAAATGAAACTTCTCATTATTGATGAGATAAGCATGATCTCAAACTTGATGCTTGCCTTTGTGCATTTAAGAATGCAGCAAATTCTTAAAACAGAGTATGACGTGTTATTTGGAGGAAAACACGTCATAGTTTTAGGAGATCGACTGCAGCTGACTCCGGTAAAAGGACAAACAGTATTTAAAACAATTGCGCATGAAGATACCAGAAAGTCTCTGGGTAGTGTTGGAAACGTGAACATTTGGACATATTTTGAATAAAAAAGAACTGACGAAAAATATGCGACAGGCAAATGATGCTGAATATGGAAGTATTCTTCAAGATATATGTATTGGACTTCTGACAGAACATGGCAAACAAGCTTTGCAGAGTCGATTACTTTCCAATTTGTTTCCAAATGAAAATGTAGTTCCTGAGAAAGTATACATGAAAATTGCAGAAAATAAATCAGTGATCTGCTTAATGCCAACACTGCGCAAGTGTTCTATATTCAATGAAGAACTATTGAAACTGTAAAATGAAGAAATTATAAAAATGGAAACCATCGATAAAATAGAGCATGAAGGAATCACTATTATTTTGATGGGAAAATTGAAAACAAAACTGGATTCTTTCGAAAAAAAGATATCTAAAACGGCTGGTTTAGAAAAGACTCTATATGCATGTGTAAACTGTCGGGTAATTTTAAGGCGTAATTGGGATGTAGAAAAAGGTTTATTTAATGGAGCAATGGGTAAAGTGGTGGATTTTGTTAATTATCAGAAAAAAGAAGGAATTGAATTTTTCAAAATTAAATTTGATCAGATAGAAGAAGTTAAAGAAATTGGTTGTTGTTCTGTTTGTTTTTAGCTTGTTAAAGATTTATATGTCCGTAGGAAACAACTTCCATTTTCTCTGGCATACGCAGTGACTATTCATAAATCTCAAGGGTTAAGTGTAGACAGTGCATTGGTGAACATTGGATCTACTGTGTTTAAAGAGGGTATGGCATATGTTGCTTTGTCGCGAGTCAGAACATTATCTGGTTTGTTTTTGATTGATTTTGATGATACAAAGAATAACTGCAGATGCAAACTGTGTAAAAGAGTATAATAGGTCATAATAATAGCTCCCAATTTAGGTAAATATCCTGTATTTGAAAAGCGTGTGGTTGGTCGAAAAAGAAGGTTTGAGAATATCTGTACTGAAGGTGTAGCGAAGGGAAAAGAAGAAGATAATGTTGTGATGGCAAGTAAAAAGAAAAAGGACACTATTGAAGAGATTGTTGGTTATCAGTTTGAAAATGGTGCAGGTGTCAACTGCTATGCTAATGCAGTGGTCAATGTTGTTTTTTATCTTGAAGGTTTGCAAGAACAAATTATGCAGAATTGGGAAAAAAGATTTTGTTCCTTGTTGCATTCTGTTTATGAAAAATTGACAACAGATACAAGTAAAATACAAACTCTTTCAGATGTTCATAATCTTTTGGATGTGTGTTCTGGTTCTAAACAAGATGCTCAGGAATGTTTAATGTATATACTTACCATTTTTGAAAATGAAGGTGTAGAAATAGAAAATATTTTTGGCCTTTTTTACAAATGGGAACATCATTGTGAAAATTGCATGTATACATCTAGCACTAATGTAGACACTGAAAGATTTCTATATTTAACATTACCGGACTGTAAATCAGTGTCTTTCACTAAATTATTTAAAGGTGCAAATCAAAACATGGAGTGTAGCCAATGTAAATCAAAAACCAAAGTTGGCAGGATATGCTCAGACGTGAGTCTCTTGCTCACTTTGCCACTGGTTTCAAGCAAGCCTAGCTGAAGACGGCTGAAATGCCAGAAACCGGTCCTAGGAAGCTTGTTTCCGGTCCAGGGAAGACATGGCTTGGCAGTTCGGGCTGGACTGTTCCCATGAGGCACAGGATCAGACTGATTTGCATATGGCCATGTCTGAACTGGGGTGGCAGAGTGGGCTAAAGAACGGTGATGGATTAAACCCAGATCAGTTGACTGGGGGTGAGTGCTTGCAATGTTCAACACTCCGTCCATCATTTCCTTTGGTTTTGCCAATGTAAATCAGAAATGTTATCCACATTATTTAAAAAAAATATGGACAATATATAATTTTAATGATGCAACATTGTACAGCTGATGGAAGAAAATTGGATACTTTAATAAAGCAATTTGTAGCAACACAACTATCAATATCAGGAAGGACTTTTGTAGCAATTGCAATAATTTTCCATGATGGTCCTTCCACAACATCTGGACATTACACTGCCTATCTAACATGTGACAAAAGCTGGACACTTTCTAATGATGCCCAATTGGTTTTCAAACAACGTTTGCCTAGTGAATTACCAAATTCCTACCTAATATTTTTAAAGCCAAAGTTTTAGGAAGTTAATTCACTCTCTGAGGAATTTATTAATATAATTTATTACGATTACCATTGGACAATTTACATTAAAAAAACAGTGCAAAAATACCATTTGGCCTCAAGGAAAGGTATATGTTTGAATTATGGACTTTTTCTTACTCATTGACTCGGTGAATATTTTAAAGCGACAACATTTACAGTTTTTATAAATTAAAGTTATAAAATTTTGTTAGCAATAAGCATTTTATATATGTGTGATTTGTATTTTCTGGTATTTTATTGAGAATACCATGTTGGTTTTTTTTAAACAATCTTTTTGATTGTTTTTTTTTGCCCACTGTTATGTGATGAGTACGATTGAAATCACTATTTGTAGTGAAATTCAATATATTCTGAGAACAGCAAAAAAGGCAAACAAATTATTTTGTTTAAATTATGCTGTGATGTTAAAAATGTATTATTACATGTTAGAACTATTTTTTCTTTTATTTCACAGATCCTAATTCTAAAATAAGCAATTTACCACAATTTACATTACAAAAAAAACCTGTGAAGGTAAGTTTAACTAAGTATTAATATGGACAATGGGCACATCTGCAAGAAGGTACAAAGTTTTAATCCGTTTTTCAAAACCTATGTAGTTTTGGAATCTCTCTGTCATAGGATATCATATGACCTCCCAAAAACAGATTTGAGTGGTTCATAACATTTCCCATTCTACGTATTGAAGGACTGCAATCATTTCAATCATTCTTCTTTGAGCATCTTTGCAGACAAACATCGGTGCTTACATCCTATCATTCACAAGCCATTTTCCAAACAGAAATATGTTACTTTTTGTAACATAGATATAGCACAAGACACTCTTTTATATTTACAAATAGAGGAAAAGGCACTCTGTGTACCTTTTTTTCTCAATGTAAATACGACATCATCATACACACCACTTTGCGTTGAAAGGGTGTTCTATAAGTGTTGCTGTGCGTGATTGCACAGAATACTCATAGAAGAAGACACATCTCCAGATTTATCAAAAATAATAAATCTGGATGTGTGTGTGAATGCTGCACCATTCTCTAATTGGTGTAGCAAAGCACAACAAGGAGAATTGTTTTCATTTCTCCTCATTTTTTAACCTTCAATACATGCTAAAATGCTCAGCATACATTGAAGGAGAAAAATGCCTTTACTGATTGTTTTTGTGCAGGAAGGTGTGTCTTCCTGCACAAAAACAAACACCACATGACACAGATATCCTTGCATCATGGTGCAAGGGTGCCTGTGTCACCATATGGCTGCAGTTTAAGCAGCCGTGCAGAGAGAAGCATAGATTTGCAACATATTTATGTACATATGTTGCATCCCTGTGCTTCGGAAGTACTACAGCACACTGCAATTAAAGAGGTTACTGTGTGATGCTGCAGCATTTCCTCATAGTTCTGCACTTATACATTCACCATACGCTACTAATGCATTCATTCAGTCAATTATGCACTACACATACATTCATCTAAACTTTCACACACTAACAAAGAAATATAGCTCTTTTTTTAAACCAGGAACGTTAGTTCTTAGAAGAACTTTTTTTTCTTCTTTTTTCTTTTATACATTTTTTTGGGGGGGGGTGTTTCTGGAAAAAAGGGAAAAAACAGAACTGGAGGAACAAAACAATGAACTTCAGGAGAAAAAAAAAAACTAGCAATGATGGTTCTCTATAACAAAGGACAGCATTGCATTTTATGCAGAGCACTTTTAATGTTGCAAACTGTGGACGGATGTCCAAGTTTTGGACAGATGGATCCACCCCCGAAGTACTCGGCTGTGATGCCTCTGAAGGACCAGGAAGAACTCGCATTCTTCGGCACTCCTCACGTGCCAGGTTGACCGGATGCATGGTCTTCAGGTGCTTCTTTATGCTGGCTGTACCACATGAATACTTTTTAGTTGGATCGCCACGGGAGAGCACTCGCTGACAGATCTTGCATGTCACTAAGGTGGCATTAGTTTTGGTTTGCCCCTCAGGAAAAGTGAAAAAATTCCATACCACAGATGAGTATCTTTGTGGGCGTGGTGGTACTATCAGAAATTCATCCTCAGATGAATGAGCAGATGCTGGAGATGCCTGCTGCCCTGAAGCCATTGTTTTGAAAAAAAAGTTTAATCTAAGTGTAAAAGTTCTTCTCAGCAGAGAGATGCTCCTCCAAAGAAGGTAAAAGAAGAATGATTGAAATGGGTGGGGTCTTTCAATTGTTAGAATAGGAAGTCTAATGAACCAATCAAATCTCTTTTTTTCAGGTCACATGGGATCCGTGCACCGCGCACATAGGCAGCACGCACCAAGCGCGAATCCGCGAAATTGCATTTAAAAGCAATGTACGATTAGAAGTAAAAATATATTAATCTTAAGAGTAGCTTAGATTATGTATTTCTTTAATATTTACATGAAATACATATAAATATGTTTTTTGACATTTAAAATATTTTGCAGGGTTCGCGCACCCACCGCGTCAAACACGCACTTGACGTTTCGCGGAAGCGCGCGAGCGTCGCGTAACGTACTTTGTACGTATCACATATGGGCTTGGAGTTGCGTAACGGTCGCATAGCAATCGCGCACGAAAAAGCGTACCCAACGCATACCATACGCGGATCCTACACTACAATCGTAAAATGGCGACTATGTACCGCGCAGGGATTGAGAAAGGTGCGCATAGGGTGCTCGAATCCCCAAAAAAGTTGTAAAATAATTTATAATAACAAAGTATTAAAAATATAGTTTAAAAAATATTAAAAAAATATAAAAAATAGTTTTAAAAAATGTACAAATATATTTTTTTTTTAAATTCATTAAAAGAGATAAGTAAAAAAACTTTAAAAAATGGTGAAAAACAATATAAAAAACATAATTAAAGGAATTGATACACTGAAAAATAAAGATTTAGAAATCCTATGAAAATCAATAAACATCATAGGTTTAGAGATAAGTTATAGATAGGAATTAACATTTAAAAAACCTTTGAAATTCACTTAAAAAACCCATAGGTTTCAGGTATGTTATAGTTAGGAATTAGCATTTAAAAAACCTTTGAAATTCACTGAAAACACCATAGGTTTCAGGCACGTTATAGTTAGGGATAAGCATTTAAAAAACCTTAGAAATTCACTGAAAAAACCATAGGTTTCAGGGGCGTTATAGTTAGCTGGACATTTCCCTCATACAAAACCATTGAAATTCCCCCGTTATAGTTAGTTCAGCTAACTATAACTCGCGCCCCCGCAATGTACTGCTGATGACGTCACATATTACATCACTCATGACATGGTCAGTAACATCACTCATGACTTCACTGATGACATCTCAAATGACATCACTGATGACGTCATTCATGTGATCATTTGATGCATCTTCTCACAATCTAATATAACCTTTGATACACCCACTCTAAATTATATACGGTCACTCTCAAAACCATAAACACTCCAACACCAATAAGTACATACCCCATCACAGAGTCTTAGGTCTAAACACCCATCCACTCACTCACCCGTATAGTCACTCATACTTATGGTCACTCAGTACAGGACTATCATATGCACTCATACACTTATATAGACACTCACATACCGCTACTCATCCATAGAGGTACTCACACACGTACTCAGTCATGCAATTAATTAATCACACTGCCATTTACTCACCTATACAGTTATACACACACAAGTTCAATTACTCATACAAATACTAGCATATTCTTATGGTCTTATACAATCAATGATACAAGCACACGCTCATCCATACAGCCACTCACACTATCACACACTCTCAGTTATAGTCATTTCTGTACTCCAACATACATATATACTGCCGTTCACATATGTAGTAAATTACACATGTACTAATGAAATATATATTCACTCACTAACACAACCACCCATACAGTCCATTACAGACCTAGTGTTGAAACCATGCACCCAGTGAATCACCCACTGACACATCTATATACAGAGTCACACACATCCCACCCACACAAACACTCAGGCACCCATACAGATACTCAGGCAACCAATCAATAACTTATATAGACACTCATGTACCTATTCACAAAACCAGACAGACGCATGCAGACATTCACACAGTTTAGTCACTAACCCATGCATTCAGTAAGATACGTTTATTACGTCACTTATACAGTCAGTCACACACCTACTAAATCCTCCATACAGACCCTCTCATTCCCCAATACAGCTTGGCATATATATGAAACAAAATTAAACTTTACAGAAACAGACAGACACTGAATGATGTCATCAGTGATCTCATCTGGACCTGTCAGCCGCCTTTGACACGGTCTGCCACCACAAACTAAGAACACGCCTCCAAGAAGCCGGTATCCAGAAGAAGGCCCTGGAATGGACCACGTCCTTCCTCTCCGGCAGAACCCAGAGAATTTGCCTCCCGCCCTTCCGCTCCGAAGCCACCGACATCATCTGCGGCGTACCCCAGGGCTCATCCCTCAGCCCGATGCTGTTAAACATCTACATGGCCCCCCTCGCACAAGTGGCCCGCCAGCATGACCTGAACATCATCTCCTACGCCGATGACACCCAGCTCATCCTCTCCCTCACCAAGGACCCGCACACCGCCAAAACCAACCTCCACGAGGGAATGAAGGCCATCGCCAAGTGGATGAGGAGCTGCCGCCTGAAACTGAACTCGGACAAGACGGAGGTCCTCATCCTAGGTCCCACCCCCTCTGTGTGGGACAACTCATGGTGGCCGACCACACTAGGAGCAGCTACAACTCCCACAGACCACGCACGCAACCTAAGGTTCATCTTCGACTCTTCCCTCTCCATGTCGAAACAGGTCAACACCATCTCCTCCTCCTGCTACAACACTCTCCGCATGCTTCGCAGGATATACAAGTGGATCCCAATTGAAACAAGAAAAACAGTGACCCAAGCCCTCGTCAGCAGCAGGCTGGACTACGGCAACGCACTCTACGCAGGAATCCTGGCCAAACACTGGCGACAACTACAACGCATCCAGAACGCCTCAGCCCGACTGATCCTCAACGTTCCCCGCCGCAGCCACATCACCTCCCACCTCAGAGATCTGCACTGGCTCCCCATCAACAAGAGGATCACATTCAAACTCCTCACCCACGCACACAAAGCTCTCCACAACACCGGACCAGCCTACCTAAACAACAGACTCAACTTCTACCCCCTCGCCTGCCAGCTCCGCTCTGCCAACCTCACCCTTGCCACCATACCGCGCATCCAATGAACAACCTCTGGCAGCAGATCTTTTTCTTTCCTCGCCGCCAAGACGTGGAACACCCTCCCCACCCATCTACGACAGACCCAAGACCTGCTCACCTTCAGAAGGCTCCTCAAGACTTGGCTCTTCAAGCAGTAGTAGCACCCCCCCCCCCCCCCCCTCAGCGCCTTGAGACCATCACGGGTCAGTAGCGCGCTTTACAAGTTCACTGATTGATTGATTGAGTGATGTCATTTGAGATGTCATCAGTAATGTCACTGACCATGTCATGAGTGATGTAATATGTGACATTATCAGCAGTGCATTGCGGGGGAGCGAGTTATAGTTAGCTGAACTAACTATAACGGGGGAATTTCAATGGTTTTGTATGAGGGAAATGTCCAGCAAACTATAACGCCCCTGAAACCTATGGTTTTTTCAGTGAATTTCTAAGGTTTTTTAAATGCTAATTCCTAACTATAAAGTGCCTGAAACCTATGGTTTTTTCAGTGAATATATATATATATATATATACAAACTTCACCAGCACACCGCCTACACGTTTCAACCATTACATTCTTGATCACTGTGGCTGTGCACATTAGACTCACCCACTGTTATAAGCCTAACCCTGGGTGTAAAACTCAACTCGTGGAGTTTGTGGAGTTTCGGCACCTCCACAGAGTTGCAGAAAACATTTGCACTCAGCAAATGAGCGGATATTATTTTTGTTCGCACTCCCGAAATGCATTTTCACGCATGTGGGAGCAACTTACCAGGTGCCTACGATCGGCGACGAGATTTCCTGAGATGTTCTCGAGTGCCTCTAGATTTGCTAGATGGCCGCATGGTCCCGCGAGAGTTTGAACACATCATTCGGGCATGCCATCGGAGGTTTTGTGAAGAACGCGCAGAATGTACTGCGACTGCGGTCTGGAGATGGGTCTCTCCTGAGCAGCATCAAAACCTTCTGGAAATGATAATTTGGAATAAAAAAAACTCCTCAAATTGACATTTGAATGTACTTTTTTTCTTTCTTACTATTTTTTTGAAGAGGAAGGAAGTGCCCCAGAGTCTTGAACTTCCTGTTCCTATTCAGAAGGCTCCTCCCAGTGCTTTCTCCATCTCCTGGTCACTTTTCATTTGGATTTGGAGCTGGAAGGATCACTCTTTGTGTCTTCTGCATCATATATCATTGGATTTGAGGTCTTTTGAATTTGAGATTTCACAAGTAAGTTGGAAAATCGGTGTTTTTTTATTAGGGCCATGCATTTAGATTTATTTGTACTTTTCATTGTTTAAAAAAAAATCTATTGTGGTGGGGGGTCTGTACTTTCAGTAGGGGCCTAGTTGTTTCTTTGTAAGTCATGAAATGTTTCTTCTTTTATATAGGAAGCATGTTGCACAGTTCACTAAGTTTTCGCCAACTTGAATCAATTTGCAATATTTTTTAATTCACTGCCAATAAGCCTTTCAGCTAGCAGGCCTAGAGCTACTCATGAGTGCATAAAACAACTGTTTCTGTGGTGTCTGTTAAATGTAAACATCATTTAGGGCATGGATTGAAATACAAAATGTGTTTTTTTGGTTATTTCACTTTTAAATTTTTTACATGTGTGTGGTTGTATCTTGCAAACCTTTTTTTAGCCCTGTGGATTTTTGTTTTTGGCATTGTGGCATTGAAGATGTGTTGTTTTGCATGCCTCCTTTGTCTGGTCAGTGTGTGAGTGTGTTTGTAATGGTGGGCCATCATTTTCCTTGGCTGAGCCTCCATTTTGTGGTCAGGGTCCATTTTTTAATGTCGGTGTCCAACAGTATAGGCCTGCTTGAGTTCATTGTTTTCCAGGTCTCCTGCTTGTTGTTGTTGTTGTGTTGAGGAAATATGAATTTTGTGATCAGTTATGTCCCCTATCGTAGACCCCAACGGCTCCATGTGCATGCTATAAGTACATGTATGTTCCCTCCAGTTCCAGTTTTGAAGACGCAAATACATGTGCGTCCACCGTCAACATGTCCTCTTTCAGCTTCGCCATGAATGGGTCAGATATTCCATTCCTAAGTATGAAAGGCCACCGACTTTATGTGGTTCACTTTCCACATTTTACAGATTCAGGCGAGTAGGCCCTGAATTCTGTCATCAAGCCTTTTCCTGCCTTCTGCCTCTGAAAGCTCCAGTCTGAGCCCGCATCTGTATCCATGAACTTTGTCCTACTCCCTGCGCGGCTAACGGTGCCTGATCCAGCATATTGCCTGCCAAAAACTGTATTTCACCTTCAAGATTATCTACTCCGCTCCTCATCCGATGCATTCCTGTCTAGCAGCTTAGGTAAACATTCCTCCAGCTACCGTGCAAAGGGCCAGGCCTCGCTGTCCTCATGCAAGTAATTCATAGGCCCCGTTACCATGGAATATTCCTACCCCCTCGCATCTCATGTAGACACTTAGACGCTTGTACACGCACTAACAGTCAGTATAGAATAGATTCTATCCTAGAGACCTTTCCTTTTGGATAACACAGTTCTTTAAACATAGGATATTAGATATGATTTGGGATTAGGTTGACATGAACCCCAGACTTCTGTCTCCACATGTAGAGCTAAATGTCAAGTCCCCTTCACCCTCTAGTTGCACGTCAATCACACGTCATGCGGCTGCGCGCGCATCTCTGCTAAATATTTCTGCTGACATTGCAGGATTCTTTTATGGATCCACCCACTTGTGACATCATGTATAATGACGTTTATTAAATTACGCCCATATGACCGCCTTTATTAGTCACGTATGCACAGTTTATCTGTATTATCAGCTGTTACGCCTCTTGCATCTGTTCCACTCTAATGCATTTTCTATAAAACCAATTATCTGTCAATAATGTACGCCCTTCCTTCCTGAACTTTCGTGGTGATGGAATAGAAGCCTGCAATTCGAATTGCATTCCTTTGTATAGGAATAAAGCCTTTTAGAACCTCTAATACCACGGATTCTGCCTCTTATATTTACTGAGTTATTCTTACTAGACTTTACCACATAAAAAATAGTACCGGTAATGAAATATTTACCACATAAATTGGCGCCCGAATAGGGACACTTTCTCATCTCACGCGCCGGAGGTGCGTTGCAGGCCCGGTCTCCTGCCACAGCTGAATGGACAAAAACGCGTACCTGCAGGATTTCCTGTATCTCCCTCCGGCCAAGCGGGGGCGACTGAGGCTGCGATCAACACCCAGACGAGGCGGTGAGAAGTGCGAAGTATCCCGACCAGAGCCTAGCTGAGAGAGCAAGATCCGAGGTATACAGAGGCCCACCAGGTTCCGAAGTACCGAGTCCAGTCGAGTCGAGTCCAGTCCGGTCCAGTTTCAGTTCCGTTCCGAGGCCTTCCGTTCCGAGCTACCCGGTGAGTACCATTACCGGGGAGGCATTTAACGTGCACATAGTCTGTGCCGGTCAAGACGGGTTTGGGTACACAAATCCGGTCTGCACTGTTTCAGCAGTGTATCTGTACTGTTTAGCAGTATATATAGTATGTCTTGCATATAAATAAGTATTATCTAGTGTCAGTATTATGTCAGTAACTAGTTTTCTATTAGTTATCATTGTTCGTTAAAACTGTTAAATGTTAAATGTTTTAATACGTTCTATACATTGTGGTGTGAATGACTGTTCATTATTGTGTTTATTTGTATTAAGTGTGTTTAAGATTAAGTAACCAGATCTAAAAATGCCGCTCTTTTCGAAATTAAGACAGATCAAAACTAGAAAAGGGGTACTCGAAGAAGCTGTTCCCATCCCACCTAGGGACACTCCCGGGTATTTTATGTATCATAAGCATGGTCTAGATGCCGTATTATTTCTTGATTTATGGGTGGACTACACCAAGGATTTGCCAGAAAATCAGAGATGGCCCGCAGCGGGGACCTGGGATGCAGATTGCATCATGAGAGTAGAAGAAGAATTATGGAAAAAGAAAGCCAGACAGTCACAGAAAGATGCCATTGAATTATGGCGTAAAGAATCATACAGACGTACAGAAAAAGCACTCAGACAGGAAGAGAAAGGTAGAGAGAATTCAAATAAAACTCGAGAGAATCTATTACTTGAGGAAGTTACCCGAGTAAACTCAGAACAAGTAGATAGACAAAGAAACACTCTTATGAATGGTATGTATCCTCTTCTGGCCGAAGGGTTACCTAAGTCTATCCCGGAAATACCAAAAGACTTAACTCCTCCATTACTCCCGATAAAAGCACATCCCAAAACACATCCCAAAACAGCAAAGGACGTTTTCCTTTCCTCCTATTTAGATGACGTAGCTCCCGAGTATGCTAATGCCATACCACACATACCGCTTGCCGATGGTGTTCTACACCAAGAGCATCCGTCTGTACCCCCGCAACCACAAACTCCTACGCAAGTCCCAACAGGTCCGTCCGTTTCTACAGTTTTTCCCGCATCTACGATTTCTATCCTACGCCCAACGAATCCTTTCGTGCCTAGCACCTCAGACGGTGCTACAGGAGGTACGACAGACATGTTTGCCACCCCGGCGCGAAATAAACAGACCCTTAGAGATTTAGCACTCCAACGTACACCCCAATTAGCGACATCTGACATGTTTAAGGAACAGCTTGTGGATTGTAGATACGACCCAGTACCAGGTAGACAGGACAAATTGCTCATATCATCACTACGTATACGACGAGCTACATTATATTTAATGACGATACCAGGAATGGTTGAACACCTAGACAATATATATCGCTTTGTCCAAACAGGGCGAGGTTCAGAAAGTATTAACGAAGCTATGGAATACCAGAAAGTGGATGTACAAAGACAACTACTACGTTTTTTCATAAATTGTGTAATTAGGAATCAAGATAGGCCCGGGGCAGATCATGATACCATGCAAAAACTTGTCAAATGGGGTCAGAACATATCAGAAGAGAAACATGATAGACAGGCGTGTATAATCGCCATGTGTCGAAAGATCCGCAAGGAAGTAGAACGAATACATAAAGAAAGACGAGAAACAGACAGAGTAGAATCAGAAGAAGAGGAGGAGCAAGAATCAGAACAATTGGAAACGATAGCTTATGTAGGTAGAGGAAGACCCCATAATAATACTAGAGGCTTTAATGACCCGATACGCCCGATACGTTCAGAACATAATAGACATTTTCAAACCCCTATGTTAAATACAAGATCCCCTGAACACCTATTCCAAGCCGCGGATAAATTACTCCGAGATCGAAGGGGGTACCACATGCTCGATTCCATGGACGAACAAGAATTAGCCAGGTCAGCAGAACAATGGGCTGACAGTCCCAGCGACTACAATGATGATATACTTGCACACACGTTTCTGAATCTTGACCCATACGAACAGCGTTTAGCTAGTATATACATGATTCAACACCTCCTTATATTGTATAAAAGCCAACACTCCGATCCAGGACCCTTACCTGACATATTGACAGAACTACTCACGAATATATGGAGAGGGTCAGGTACTGATTTGATTAAAGAAATTCTAGAATTCCGAAACCAATATTTAACTTTTGTATGCCCAGAACACGTTCCAATTCCCATTATGGGAAGAAAAATGTATCACATAGATAGACAGAACCCGTTACGCGAAGTACACCCAATCAGAGGTGACGGTAATAACTTTACACATGTGTTTGTGTACACGCCTATAACTAAACTGGAATTATTAGAAATGAAGAAAGTAGTACCCAGCCATGACAAGGATCCAGCAGGTTTCCACCGTGAAATAAAAGACATGTTACTCATGGGAGAGTATACCTACCCCGACATTATGAAAATATTAAAAGTCCTATTACCCGCCGGTGTTTACGAGAAACTCAAAGAAAAGGAATGGGAGGTGGGAGACCAAAAGATAGATTGGACAGCATTAGAAAACGAAGAAAGGGCCCGAGCTGCAGGAGCAGGACTTGGGGAAAAGACTACAGCACTAGCAGGACTACTAGTGCAGGTACTGCCACGTTTATTAACTACGAAAAAGGAAGACTGGGGTGCAATATCAGCCTGTAAACAAAAGCCAGATGAAGACACTAGTGATTTCTATTCCCGATTTGAAAAATGTTTTGGTATAAATAGTGGCATAAAAGCCAGTAGTGAGTCATATCCACATCTGTTTGTGACAAAATTAGTTGAAAATTCTCTGCTACAAGTCAAGAATAGAGTATTGAAATTCGAAAGTACCTGGCAAGGTAATACCCCATCACAGATGTTACAGATGTTACAATATCACCACAATAGAATTAGAGAAGAACAAGAACACGAACAAAGACATATGAAAGATACAAAAATGAAAATGCTTGTTGCTCAGTCAGTTCCCGCTGATGGTCATCAAAAGGGTGATTCCGCAGGTCCTACGAAAGGGACATGCAACTATTGCAAACAACCAGGTCATTATATACACGATTGTCCAGTCCTGAAACATAATATTGCTACAGGTAGAACCCAGGAGAGACCACGTCCACCTAGACAGGATCAGAATCAACAACAAATCCCTCAGCATGCACAACCTAGGTTAGCTCCGCAACAACTAGCTCCGCAACAGGGAGCTCCACAACAGACCGTAGCACCACCACAAGCGCAGCCTATTGCTGCAACACAAGCAACAACACAACAGATGTATCAGTATGCACAAGCAGATTATCCCGATTATCAGCGATATACATGACATAGCCTAGAGAGGGAAGTTGGCTTACCCCTTATTGAGGTTCCTGTAGACCAAGAGGGACCTTATGTACATAGTGAACTATTAGGGGAAGACAGAAAGTTTTTACTTGATACAGGGGCAAGCAGAACGACTATACGACGCAGTGAAGTTCCAGGGGTACCCCTCTCAGGCTCACAAAATATTTCCCTTGGATTCTCAGGAAAACCTATAATAAATGACGTAACACAACCTCTTCCACTTACGAACGGTCCATTGACACGTACTACAGATTTATTGCTTACTAAATCATGTCCAGAAAACTTGTTAGGTATAAAAACATTGAAAGCTCTAGGAGCTATAATATGTTGTTCTCCGGAAGGAGTACGACTATTTCTACGTGACTTCAAAGGTCACTACGTGTCCAGAGACATGGATCACCGACTGCAGAATTTACCTACACATTTATGGGCACAAGGCCCCACTGATGTTGGTTGCATGAATATTACACCATATCGTGTCACACTAAAAACAGGAGTAATACTACCACGAATGCGACAATACAAGTTACCACCCGATGCTGTTGTGGCTTTGCTGCAAATCATTGACGAGCTCATTGCACAAGGAGTGGTTGTCGAAACCGACTCCAATGTATGTAATTCCCCGATAATTCCGATTCTTAAAAGAACGGATCCAAAAGCACCACCAGTATATCGATTAGTTATTGATCTGCGCGAATTAAATAAATGTATTGTACCACAATACCCTGTGGTCCCAGATATCTCGTCATTACTAACAGCTATTGACTCAGAAGCAACGTTCTTCACTGTAATTGATCTCAAGAATGCTTTCTTTAGCGTCCCTATAGATCCGGAAAGTCAATACCTGTTCGGATTCAGTTTAAATGGACGAAGTTTTAAATTCACACGCGCACCTCAAGGATTTACAGAAAGCCCCAGCATCTATAGCCAAGCACTGAAACGAGAACTTGACAGTATCCACATGCCAGTTAACACTGCCTTGCTTCAATATGTCGATGATCTGCTGATCACCGCCCGAAGCGAACCTGAATGTGAAACAGCGTCACTGACGGTTTTAAGATTTTTGGCTGACAAGGGACACAAGGTGTCCCCTTCTAAGCTGCAATTCTGTGTCCAGCGAGTTGTTTACCTTGGGCACTCGCTGTCCAAGGAGGGAAGGCAGCTTACACCCGACCGCATCCAGTTAATTACTAACATGCCACCACCCAAGACACAAAAGGAGGTGCGGGCTTTTATAGGCCTCACTTCATACTGTAGGCAGTGGATCCCTCAATATGCATTTCTAGCAAAACCACTCATCCAGTTGACAACACAGGAGGCAGCCACATCGACTGTCCTCCCTTGGACTCAAGAACATACACACGCCTTTGAAAGCTTAAAGAAAGCTTTATGCCAAGCACCTGTTTTAGCAACACCATGTTACAGTAAACAGTTTACACTCTTTGTTACAGAACGCGAAGGTACTGCCTTGTCAGTACTCACTCAGGAACAAGCAGGATCACACAAACCATGTGCTTATTTCTCTAGTACATTAGATCCAGTAGCTCAGGCTCTTCCTGCGTGCCTGAAATCGGTGGCAGCAACAGCTTTAGCTATCAGACAAAGCGATGCCATAGTGTTAGGACACCAATTGACAGTACAAGTACCACATGCAGTAGAGGTTCTCTTGAACCGCACACAAACACAACACTTGACTATAGCGAGACTCACTGGTTACGAACTGACATTGTTTCAGCCACATATAGAAATCAGACGTTGTAATACGTTAAACCCTGCCACACTGTTACCAGTGGGTGGAACAGATCCATTGGCACATGATTGTGTCGAAGTCATTACTATCACGACGAAACCCAGACAAGACTTGACAGATATCCCTTTGTCAGATCCATACTTGACATTGTATGTAGATGGGTCATGTATGAGAACAAGTACAGGAGAGTTAGTGGCCGCTTACGCAGTCACAACAGACACTGAAGTCATTGAAACAAATTGTATTAACACTTTGTCAGCTCAAGCAGCAGAGCTCATCGCTCTGACACAAGCCTGTATTCAAGCCAAAAATAAGAAAGTCAACATATACACAGATTCACGTTATGCATTCGGAGTCGTCCATGACTTCGGCGTACTGTGGCGAGAGAGAGGTTATTTAACTTCTCACGGTGCCCACATCCAGCACGGACCCCTCATTCAAACCCTATTGGACGCGATTCATCTACCCACTGCAATATCGATTATGAAATGCAAAGCCCATACAAAAGTTACCGATATCATTTCTCAGGGTAATGACCTAGCTGACAGAACAGCTAAACAGACTGCTCAGAATCAGACTCTCACAACTGACATGACAAAGACAATAGTTCAGACACTAACACATTGCATGACAGTTAAGGATCCCGCCCTTGATGTAATTGACATACAGACACATGCTACACCAGAAGAAATAAAGAAATGGACTGAATTAGGAGGGATCCAAACAGATCAAGGATGGATGACGAAGGAAAAATCTATATGGTTTCTTCCCGACTCTATGGTTCAAGTCATCATTAACACAATACATAGTCCAGCGCACCTAGGAGAAAAAGCTGTGCTAGACAGCATTCAACACATTTGGTTCAACAAACACTTGCGAGCAGCAGCTAAACAAAAAGTTCGTACCTGTATGATATGTTGTCAGTTCAATCCAGGTAAAAGCGTCCCCATAGAGCAGGGTGGATTTCAACCTCCCGATCATGCTTTTGAAGTCCTCCAGATGGATTATATCCAGATGGAACGATGTCGAGGATTCAAATATGTTCTCGTAGTTGTCTGTGCTCTTTCCCGTTGGACAGAAGCCTACCCGGTTTCAGATTACACTGCCCCAACTACTGCCAAACAGTTAGTTCGAGAATTCTTCCCACGGTACGGTTTACCACGTGTTGTCTACTCAGATAACGGCCAGCCGTTCTCATCCGAACTGATGAAACACGTTTCCCTTTTGTTAGGCTACCAATGGAAATTCCACTGTGTCCGACATCCCGAGGCAGCAGGTCTCGTGGAACGTCATAATCAAACCCTGAAAATTAGATTGTCCAAAATATGTAGAGAAAAAGGTGTCGATTGGATAGTAGCCTTACCAGTTGCGCTCTTTTACATGAGAATGGTAGCACATTCTCGAACAGGGCTATCCCCGTAAGAGGTGATCTTCGGTAGACCACCAAATATGTGGGGGACGCCTATACCTCGCAAAATCACTGATGTTGACTGTAATATGCTGACAGATTACCTGGCTTCCTTGATGTCTGCACTACAATCTTGTCGTTCACAGGTAGCCGCAGCTTTTCCCGATAATACTGAGGTGAAGCCCCATGACGTGGTTCCTGGTGACCTGGTTCTGGTCCGGAATTTCGACCGGAAGACCCAACTGGAGCCTAGGTGGAAGTCGCCGAAGCTAGTTCTACTAACTACAAGGACAGCCGTGAAGATTGAGGGTCGTAAAGGGTGGTTGCACTCGAGTCATATCAAGAAATTTTATGGACTACCATCCAGTGTGAATACTCAACCTTGTATTCCCTCACAGACAGACTCAAAGCTCCCCTTGGTTGAGCAGTCAAAACCAGAACTTTACAAACTAAAATTGAGGTCTAGCAAGTCAGACAATTTGATTGTTTAAGTCCTCTCCAAGGTGAATCGGTTGAATTTGTCTCTGACATGTATCCTCTAGACCGGAATAGAGAAAGAAATCAGCAGATGCAGCTTAAAAAGCATGCGTATTGTAAATCACTTCGTAGTCACTGCACAGTAACACTATTAATTTTGTTTTTTCTAAGTCTTCTGATCATTATTTTCAGCATACTATTGCATATGTATTACCCTATTCTTAAGCGTGCTTACAATGTAACTACAGAACATTCTTTTAGCGAATTACCTCCGCATGAGTTGTCCTACAGATTTGCGCTGCGCAACAACACATTCATTAGTATGTTATATCATTCTCATCAGACCAGCAATGCCACAAATTGTTGGATATGTGGCCGACTCCCTCCCTATCAAAACTATAAGGGAGTTTTGCCCCTCTTTCCATATCCGTTCACACACAATGGCTCCTGTGGAGCATGGTTTAGTTTGATTAATTCCCTAGATTCAAATTCCGCAGTTTATCAAGACAACTGAGTATGGGGAAACCTGAACCTAGTTTTGCTTAAAGTCTGCTACCCTAACAAGGAGGGACTTCCCAAAAGAACAGGAACTGATCTAGAAAATGAAGTATATGGATTAGGTAATTTTACACTTAACCTCATGATCCTGAACGTTGAATCTGAAGCTACACCAATCTTGCCCGCCATGTCAGTATTCCCAGTAAAAGGGGAATTATGTGTAAGAAAGAATGGGTCCATACACATGGGCCATAGTAAATGCACCACTGTAATAAAATTCAGTGATCAAGGCAAGTCTACATTTAGAGCTTCTCGCCATTCCTACTTCATATGTGGCCAGACCGCATATATATGTCTACCTTTAGATTGGGATGGTACCTGTTACATAGCATTCCTTCTGCCACCTGTTTTCCTAGCTCCTCCTGATTATCATAGAAATACCCATTTAGTACACAATAGACAACAGAGAGATCTTCCAATTGTCGATTACACTGAAACAGCATGGGAACAATATACAGATTTCAATAAAGGTTTCTTTCCCTATATAGGTACAGTCACTAATAGTAAGCTGATACGTAGATTAACTAGAACCCTTGAAGCAATAGTGAACGAGACTACTTCCGCCTTAGGCAATTTAACAGAAGAGCAGTCTGCTATGCGGATTGTTGTGCTTCAAAATCGTCTTGTTCTTGACGTCATCCTGGCCGATAGGGGCGGAGCTTGTAGGGTCATCGGATCAAGTTGCTGCATTTTCATACCAGAAAATTCGCCGTCAGTATATAAAGCCATAACCCGCCTTCATAAGATTATAAGCCAGATACACCAGAGTCCAGGCACCTGGACTTGGTCCGGTTGGTTCTGGGGCGTGTTGTCAGCCTGGGGATGGAGAATCCTATCCTTCCTAGGTATTGGCTTTCTCATACTATTCAGTTGCTGCTTATGTCTACAATGTGGGCCAGCGATTTGTGGTCTGTGTGCCACATCGTGTATCCCACATCCAAGTTTTCGTTCAAGATCCCGGAAGAAGAAAGAAGAACAAATGATGCTATATGAACAGATCGATGGATTGATGAAGATCAATATCACCTGAGGGCCCGTAGGGGACAAGGAGGGAATGAGGAAATATGAATTTTGTGATCAGTTATGTCCCCTATCGTAGACCCCAACGGCTCCATGTGCATGCTATAAGTACATGTATGTTCCCTCCAGTTCCAGTTTTGAAGACGCAAATACATGTGCGTCCACCGTCAACATGTCCTCTTTCAGCTTCGCCATGAATGGGTCAGATATTCCATTCCTAAGTATGAAAGGCCACCGACTTTATGTGGTTCACTTTCCACATTTTACAGATTCAGGCGAGTAGGCCCTGAATTCTGTCATCAAGCCTTTTCCTGCCTTCTGCCTCTGAAAGCTCCAGTCTGAGCCCGCATCTGTATCCATGAACTTTGTCCTACTCCCTGCGCGGCTAACGGTGCCTGATCCAGCATATTGCCTGCCAAAAACTGTATTTCACCTTCAAGATTATCTACTCCGCTCCTCATCCGATGCATTCCTGTCTAGCAGCTTAGGTAAACATTCCTCCAGCTACCGTGCAAAGGGCCAGGCCTCGCTGTCCTCATGCAAGTAATTCATAGGCCCCGTTACCATGGAATATTCCTACCCCCTCGCATCTCATGTAGACACTTAGACGCTTGTACACGCACTAACAGTCAGTATAGAATAGATTCTATCCTAGAGACCTTTCCTTTTGGATAACACAGTTCTTTAAACATAGGATATTAGATATGATTTGGGATTAGGTTGACATGAACCCCAGACTTCTGTCTCCACATGTAGAGCTAAATGTCAAGTCCCCTTCACCCTCTAGTTGCACGTCAATCACACGTCATGCGGCTGCGCGCGCATCTCTGCTAAATATTTCTGCTGACATTGCAGGATTCTTTTATGGATCCACCCACTTGTGACATCATGTATAATGACGTTTATTAAATTACGCCCATATGACCGCCTTTATTAGTCACGTATGCACAGTTTATCTGTATTATCAGCTGTTACGCCTCTTGCATCTGTTCCACTGTAATGCATTTTCTATAAAACCAATTATCTGTCAATAATGTACTCCCTTCCTTCCTGAACTTTCGTGGTGATGGAATAGAAGCCTGCAATTCGAATTGCATTCCTTTGTATAGGAATAAAGCCTTTTAGAAACTCTAATACCACGGATTCTGCCTCTTATATTTACTGAGTTATTCTTACTAGACTTTACCACATAAAAAATAGTACCGGTAATGAAATATTTACCACAGTGTTGTGACCATGTTGCTGCCTGCCATTTTGTGGAGGCCGTTAGTGTGCTTTTGCCATAGGCATGCATGTCTTTCCTTTGTTACTCTTGGCTTATTACTTCTTGTTCTGATACCCTAGCCATGTGGCTGGCAGGCACTTTGTGAAGGCAGCCAGTATGCATTTGCCATAGGCCTGCATTGTCTGTCTTCCCTTTTTTAGGCTTATTGCTGGTTGTTGTTTTGCATGCAATTTTTTCTTCTTTTATTCAGCAAAAAATGTAGCATAGTTCACTACATTTTCTCCATGTTTTAATACATTTGCAATATTGATTTGAATTGATTCCCTATGTGGCCTTGTCAGCCAATGGGTTTTCCAACCAATAAGCCCAGAGCTACTCATGGGTGCATGAAACCACTGTTTCTGTAGTGCTTGTTGAATTCAAACATCTTTTTAGCCGTGAATGGCATTGGACAAAAAATAAAAATAAAAATTCACCAAGTTTTTTTCCATATGTGTTGTTAAATCAAATGCCTTTTTTGGATGTGTGTGGTTGTAACTTGCAATTCTTTTTAGTTCTGTAGATTTTTGTTTTTGGCATTGTTGCATTAAAGATGTGTTGTTTAGCATGCCTTCTTTGTCGGGCCACTGTGTGAGTGTGTTTGTAATATTAGACCTTCATTTGCCTTGGGTGAGCCTCCCCACGTTGCCAGGGGCCATTTTGTAAAGTCTGTGTCCGTACTTAATATATGCGTGCTTGAGTTCATTGTTTTCCAGGCCTCCTGCTTGTTGCTGTTGTGTGACCTGTGGCTGAGAGCCCTTTTGTGGAGGCAGGTAGTGTGCTTTTGCCTGCATGTCTTTCTTCCCTTTATTCCCCTTGGCTTATAGCTTATTGCTTCCATTGTCATTTGTCAGCTGCACCTACCTAAGCGCTGCATCCCACGTGATGCAAAATACCAAACTGTTACATTTGTATTTTTGTTTTGTTGTTGTTGTTGTTCTTTCCTATCCTTCCTGAGTGTACTACTGTAGTGTGCACAGTAGCACAGTACACCATGAAAGCCCTTGTTGTTGTCGAAGTCTCCCAAATGGTTACACTGTATTGTTAACTGTTTTAATAACTGAGGTAATAACACTAACAAGGGTGACCAAACACACTAAATTTCATTATGTTTGTTTGAACTAGTAATTGAACCACAACAATGCCACGTTTCACTGATGTTCTTCTTGCGTCTTTGCTTTTAGGTGCACAAAAGAGGAGGAGACAACATCACCCATTGTACTGCCAGACAGAATGCCTGCGCCCTATGTGGCATGTGACCACAGACAGACATCTATTCAACTTGTGCCACTGCGTGCTAACTGAACAATTGTAGGGGGAGGGGATGCACACCTTTTTCTACACTTCATCCAAATTTAATTACTTGTGCAACAAGTGCGTGCAGACTGGTGAATAGTGCCTTGCCCAAATGGCACCAGGTTGATTTATGCAATAAGAGGTGGGGCGTCCTTTGAGCCCCTGCCAGTCGCACAGCTATATTCGCCATCGTGGCGATCCAATAGTTAATCCGTTTTGATCAATGTTAATTGCGTTAATCCTTGTCAACCTGCGCTTTAAACATCCTTTCAAGGTGCACTTATTTGTCGAGCCACACACGGGGTAGTTTGCCAATTCTCAAGTTTCTAGTGTTCCAACCGTACCCATCCGGACCTCATGAAAGAACATGACCAATGCAAAAATTCATCCAAGGCAGTGTTTTATTGAATTAAACCCAATGCATTTCGGGCAATCAGGTGCCCTTCATCAGGGGTCACTGTGAATAACAATAAAAACAACAATATTCAACATTACCATTTAAAGAACGTCAATAATCAGCATTACCATTTGAAAAAAACATTTCTAAATTTTGCTTAAAATTAACTTGTACATATGCGTTTCTCCAAATGCCAAACTGTAATCCACCCCTCTTTTGTTTCCCACTCTGCCTCTCTCAGACAGTGCTATTAGACATCCATCGTGCATCTTATAAGCCTATTTAATGACTGCTACTTTCCGTAGTTACTCGAAACCTATTAAACAATCGACTTTCCAATGTTGTCTCCAACTAACACTCAATTTACACTTCCAGCGCTCCCCCCAATAACCTGCTCCCTCCTCCTCATCCTCCTTTCATCACCCTCCTTTCACCAGACCGAGTTATCTCCCCTATTCCCTTGATCATGACACTTCTCATTCTACTTTCGATTTTGTACATGCAAAACACTCCTATCTCCTTAAACCGAACTATTTCAGGTTTCCCTGACTTTTCCTCTTAACACTGTTACAATTCTTTAACCAATCCTCCCACCATAACTCAATCTTCAACCCCACGTTTACCCTTTAGTTGTAATAAACAACCCTTCTCTTCCCATACCTGCCGTGAGCGTTTTAAAACCATCCGGTCTCCTCTCCGTTACCAGCCAATTGTTTGTTCTGCAACACTACCTTATTTAACCACGTGTGTGTTTTCTTAAAGCTCCCTGATAGGCTAATTACAAACCCTTTCCCGCCATCAGTGCAGTATTCAAACCTACTTCCTAATGTAAACAACTCCATCACCCATAATGCAGTGGACGGGTCCTAGTTCCGACAGAGCTAACATCAGCACATTGTTCCCTCGCCCATGGAAAACAAATAATGTAAAAAGTATACAGTATAGTGGTCACCAACTCGTAATGTCAATTATTCTTGTGAATATCAAATGTTATAATGAATTGTTTTTATGTTGTAATTTATGCAAAACCATTTCTTCCTCAATGTAAGCACCGACTTGCATGATGAATCAAGATGCAGGTATGGGAAGAGAAGGGTTGTTTATTACAACTAAAGGGTAAACGTGGGGTTGAAGATTGAGTTATGGTGGGAGGATTGGTTAAAGAATTGTAACAGTGTTAAGAGGAAAAGTCAGGGAAACCTGAAATAGTTCGGTTTAAGGAGATAGGAGTGTTTTGCATGTACAAAATCGAAAGTAGAATGAGAAGTGTCATGATCAAGGGAATAGGGGAGATAACTCGGTCTGGTGAAAGGAGGGTGATGAAAGGAGGATGAGGAGGAGGGAGCAGGTTATTGGGGGAGCGCTGGAAGTGTAAATTGAGTGTTAGTTGGAGACAACATTGGAAAGTCGATTGTTTAATAGGTTTCGAGTAACTACGGAAAGTAGCAGTCATTAAATAGGCTTGTAAGATGCACGATTGATGTCTAATAGCACTGTCTGAGAGAGGCAGAGTGGGAAACAAAAGAGGGGTGGATTACAATTTGGCATTTGGAGAAACGCATATGTACAAGTTAATTTTAAGCAAAATTTAGAAATGTTTTTTTCAAATGGTAATGCTGATTATTGACGTTCTTTAAATGGTAATGTTGAATATTGTTGTTTTTATTGTTATTCACAGTGACCCCTGATGAAGGGCACCTGATTGCCCGAAATGCATTGGGTTTAATTCAATAAAACACTGCCTTGGATGAATTTTTGCATTGGTCATGTTCTTTCATGAGGTCCGGATGGGCACGGTTGGAACACTAGAAACTTGGGAAATTGGCAAACTACCCCGTGTGTGGCTCGACAAATAAGTGCACCTTGAAAGGATGTTTAAAGCGCAGGTTGACAAGGATTAACGCGATTAACATTGATCAAAACGGATTAACTATTGGATTGCCACGATGGCGCATATAGCTGTGCGACTGGCAGGGGCTCAAAGGACGCCCCACCTCTTACTGCGTGCTAACTGACATTTTCAAAATGGACACAAAGAAAGGTACCAGGTCCTGTACTAAGAAAGTTGCCAGTGAGAAGAAGGCACTGCCACTTACCACCACCAGTATGTCACCCAAGACCTTTATTGGAAAACCAAAAATTGTGCCTTTAGCATCGGTGTCTCAGGGAGCAGCACCCCCGCATCAGTGGACCCACCCCACCAACCTAGCACTAAGCCCATGTCTGTCAAAGAGGCAGCCAGTCTAATCACAACAACCCCGGCGAAAAGTGATGTTGAAATTGACTTATCGTTATCGCAAAGTAGTATCCAATCAATGCAGGAAACTCAGATAGGTGGAAAACAACAGCAGCAACCACGGCAATAGTAGTTGTTCTTCCCAAAGTAGGGGCAATCCAGGAGATCAAGCTTTCTGCTGTGGAAGAAGAAGAGTAAGCCACTCTTTCAGAAGATCCATTGTCTTCTAGATCCCCAGCAAGGAAGATGAGTGTTAGTTCATTAACTTCTTCTGCAAGCCTCCCTTCTGATGATCTAGACCCCACTTGGAGCCCACCTCAGTCTGAGAGTGAGACACACCACAAGACAAGGCTAGTGAAAAGGAAGGTTCCAGAAAGCCTTGATGTTATGGAGGTAGATATAGAAGAGGAGGCTGATGATGATGAGCCAATCATCATGGACATTAGCCCCACCCCAGTGGAGACCAACATTACCCCATCCTAAATTGCTGAAAGGGATGTGGCACAGATACCACCAACACAGATACCACCAACACCACCTCCAGCTGCCAAATTTACAAATTCCCAGCAGTGACCTATATCAACCACAACCACCCCAGTAGAAGTAGGTACTGCAGAGAGTCAAACGTCACACCTAACTACCAGTTCATCCAACATTGCAAGTGGCACCAGCAGCGTCAGAAAGTTGACCGCCCCAACTTGGGACTTCTTTTTGATTAGCAGGAAAGAGTTGAACATTGCTATATGCTCCATTGCGGAGTAGGTGTTAGTCGGGGTAAGCTTGGTACCAACTATGACACCAGAGAACAAACAACCCATCTGAGAAAACACCATTTGATCCAGTGGCAGGTGTACTTTAGCGGCCAAAAAGCTGCAAGTGTTGTTGGGGAGGGGATGAAGAAGGTGTGATCACGGTGGAAGGTGAACAAAAGGGAGATTTTTTTAGGGTGCACAAAGCAGCCCTGTCCCTCACAGTGCAGTTGTATCGCCCACATCATCATCACCAAAATCGCAATGGCACATGAGTCAGGCTGAGACACCAAGGGGTCCAAGGCAGGGGAGTACTGCATTGAAAAAACACACATCTGGTGTCAAGAAGTCACCTGCATCAGTGACACAAGAAAGAAAAAAATCCAGGCTACATACCATTCTCAGCATGTTTAGGTAGGAGGGGCAGTATGAACCCAACCACCCAACGGCGCATTTGTATAACGCGAAGCTGGCTAAAATCTTAGCACTGGACCTCCTCCCTTTTTTTGTAGAAAGGGAGGGGTTTCTTGAATTTGTGGCAGCCTTATGCCCGAACTGGAAGGTTCCAAGCCGGTCCTATTTTGCCGGAGTTCCTGTTCCAGCACCACATCATGACGTGCTGGAATAGCTTGGACAAGCTTTGCAGCAGAGTTCTGTTCAACTATCCACCTGACAACAGACATGTGGACCAGTTGACAAGCCACTGATTACATGTGCATCACTGTACTCTGGACCTCTTTTGTGGGGTTAGAGATAAGATATCTGCAGATGTTGACACTGCTGAGATTTTTAATGCCACTCGGAAACATGCAACAGTAGCCATGTTCGCGATGGAGAAATCTCATACTGCTGCAAATATTTTGGAAGACTTTGACAACAAGGTCTTTGAATGGCTGTGACCAAGAGGGCTTAACATTGGTTTGATTGCCACTGACAATGACTTTAATATAGTTAAGGCCATGGCCGATGGTGGCTATTTCAAGGTCCTGTGTTTGGTGACTGTATTAACATCATTTTTCAAGACTTTCGGAAAAGAAAGATCGAGTCAGCAACTTACTGACTACCTGCAGAAGAATATGCACACTTTTCAGCCATTCTATTAAAGCCCGGAAGCAGCTGAGAATCATTCAACGTGATAATAGAATGCCAGTTAAAGCACTCATCCAGGAGGTGCCAACACATTTGGAAATCAACTTATTATTACATGCTTGAATGTCTGTTTGAGCAGTAAAGACAAATCAATGAATACCTTATGCAAAGAGGGGATGCTACTGTGAAAGGCATGATCATTGAGATGGACCAATGGGCCAATGGAAATGCCTGATGAAGATGATGTTTCCTTTTGAGATCTTCACACGTGAAGTCAGCAAGGAGGAATGTACCATGGGCCAAGCGATCCCATTGCTGCACATGCCACCGGACCAGCTAAAGAAGGTGTCATCAATTTATGCAGGTGAAGAGGAAAAAAGAAGCATATGAGTTGGTGGAGAGCTTAACCCTTCACTTATCTGAAAATACAAGGGTGCAAAGAGGCATTGGGTCATCCAACCATTACATTTGTGCTACAATTCTTGATCCAGTGTACAAACCATTACTGCACACTTTCATTCATGTTTCAGATGGGGATGCTGCCAGCTACAAAACTTGGATAGCTGTGCAAGCTAGTCAGCTAGAAAAGAATGGCCAGGAATTAGAGGTCCGCTCCTCCAGGGCACAACAAGTAGCGCAGGGCAGCCGGCTTCAAGTTCAACTTCAGAGTCTGAGGGCAGTGTGGGTGTCTCACAGGAGCCAAATCTACCAACAATGCCAAAAACAACAGCAAAAAGAACAGGAGCATCAGCCCCAAAATTGGCATATGAATGGTTTCTACAGCCAGGGCTTATGTCCAGTGCTGAGGCAAAGGCAAAAGAGAGTAAAGTGGAGCACCCATGACCAATAAGCGGATGGTCCAGGCCTATTTGGAAGACTCAACAGAGGTCTACTTTGATCAAAACCCATTGCTTTATTGGTATAGGAAAAGGTGCAAATGGCCAGTAATCAGCAGGCTGGCGATAAACTATCTGGCTTGCCCCGTAGCAAGGGTTTCTGCTGAGTGTGTTTTCAGTGCTGCTGGTGCCGTTCTGACAGTGGGAGAGACCAGTCTCTTGCCCCAAAATGTGGAGAGGTTAAACATGATAAAAATGAATCAGCACTTTATACCACAGGCTTACACCATACCTAAAGTAGCACAGCAGGAAGATGATGGCAAATCAGGTCATGGAAGTAGTATGCTACGTGACCTACTTCTGGGTGAACCACCAGAGTTTGAGGATGAGCTCTACTTCCCTGACAACTAGGCACTTTCATTTTCCAGTTACTTTCTTTCTTTCTATGAAGCCCCCCCCAAAAAAATATAGCTAAGGAACATTATTTACTTTATTATTTATGTGTCACTGTCTTTCTGGTTCACAAATACATCCCCACGTCTTACTCTTTTTATTACCCAGATCGGATTTGCAACTGTGTGCAGTCAGTGAAGAAGTAAAGTCCACTCCTGACTCACCCAAAAGCCATTTTCCTCGAGCCAGTCATTGGATAGAGCCTTCAAACAAATATGTGCCTGCCTCCAACCCTGGGCCCTGACTATCTATCTATCCTTTCCTCATCTAGAGGGACTGCCCCAGAAGAACAGGTAAATGATGGTATGCATTGCACACCGAGTGATTGTTGTTTGTTGTGACTGTCTATTCTACAAAGTGACTCAAGTCAATCTTTTCCTTCTTATTGTTCACATAAATAATTGTACTACTACAGGCCGATCCACTGCATTTTGAGTCAGGAGTGGACAAGTCTTGAGGACTCACTCAGGAGTAGGAAACTGTTTATACGGACTTGGAGTTGGACTCCATACTCACATTCAGAGTCAGGTCAGTACTTAGGTGGATCAGAGAAGATTGACAGAATAACTCAGGGCTTGAGCATGACTACTTGGAGAAATGCCACCAGAAGAAGATGGAAGTTTCCAAATTCACTGAAACCAACCGATTTGGATGATAATGACTTTGAAGTGGCCTACAGGCAAACAACAACACAGACCAGACCTACATAGCTGCATAGTGGTGGTGGGTGGTGAGTGTGGTGTGACTTACAGCGGTTCATTGATTTTTTTATTTTTACTTCATTTGGAAAATGCTACATTGCTGTTTGTATGCTATCTATGTGTGCTCAGTGCTGTCTGGCTCAAACCCGAAGCTAAGTAGAGTTTGGGTTGGGGTGGCCTGTTGTTGAAGGTAACTGCCGGAAACAAAGTCTGAATTAGCCATGCTGTCTCTGAAAATCTTCTTTTGCACTCCTTATGCAGTTTAACTTTTTGTTTTCTCCTTGATTTTTCAATATCCTTTTTATTTTTCCATCTACAGTCCCTTTACCCTGCGCCATACTGGAAAAACAACCCACACTTACCATACCAAACCGCATCTACCAGGCACCCAAGATTGACAGGTGGACAGTCCAATAGGAATGCGGCGATGCAACTCCCAAATTATACAGTATCTTTTTTTTCACTTTAATCATGGTGACAGTGTGAGTTCTTTACGTTTGTTTATTTTTCTTCTAAGGATATTTTAATTATATTTGCTATCTTTCTAAGCCCGGTACAACAGAACATTAATATAATGTATGTAACTTGGTTCTCCCTGGGGGCAGACAGACAATTGCATAATTAATATACTTCCCTGAACTTGCATAGTACCACTCATATTCATGCATGCATTTCCTTTTTCTTCCATAACAGATTTATGATGGTCGGCTGGCATTATGAGTGTTGTACATATGTAGTGTTTGTCTTTGTCAAACCTTTCCCTCAAATCCCCCTTCCCAACCATTCATCAAACCATTAACACTCTTCCCCCAGGCAGTGTGATTTATTGAGGTGTGACTTAACAATTTACACCACTAATTGATCACACACTTGTAGGGCGGATGTGGTGAAAGCAACACAACTCAGTGCAGGGTGAGGAGGAGCTTATTCTTAAGCTCATATAGCCCACACTGGCAGTATATATTTTCCATCCCAGCACAGTGTATATTTTTTTTCAGAGGAACATCTCATTATTTCGCACTTACTGGCAGTCAAATTTTCCAGGGTGCGGTCTAGTTCTTTTGAGCTGGAGGCATTAAAAAGGGGCGCTGTTCGAGCGCCTTCAACCCTTTGACGGAGCAGGCAGTTGTTTCTCCGTTCGTGACTTTTGATTGAGTTTTGCTTTTTAACACTATATTGCACTGAACTTTTAGTCTTTGTTTTAAATCAATTTTAAAACTGAATTGTAAATTGTGATAAATTTGCAGTTGTGGGGAACTTGAATTTGAAACCCAGGGTGAAGGGCCTCGATACCTAGATTTCGCACTTCCTGGCAGTCAAATTTTCCAGGGTGCGGTCTAGTTCTTTTGAGCTGGAGCGTTAAAAATAGACTAGGCGCGCGCAGCGGGCATGCCAAAGGCGCACCTAAGGCAAGCCCGTCTGCGCCCGTCAGCATCCTGGAGGTGACGGGTGCTGGAGACGTTGCCTGTTGCCCACCAGGTAAAGCTGCTCCCCAAAAGTTACATTTTAAATATAGCAGAGAGAGCTTATTAGCCCTGGATTAGCGGGGGAGTTGCTGCCCCTACTTTACCTTATCTGTTGACACAAACCGCCTCGCGTGTGAAAACTGTAATTAGGGTGCCCACCCTCCTTACGATGAGGATCTCGCTATAAGAGCAGTAGGCTATGTGGCGTGTACTCCCCACCCTCAGAATGTTATAATAGAGGGCAATCTGAAGGCAGCTCTTCTCAATGTGAGATCTATAACACAAGCTACAACTTTTCGATCTCCTCCCTGACACAAAGCCAGACATTATGCTCATTATTGAGACCTGGTATAATGTGGGATCCATCCCAACCATTGCAAATGCTATTCCCTCAGATTATTTGATAATCAGGAAGGACAGGGCAAGTGGGAGGGGTGGGGGCGTGGTCAATATTTATAGAAAGTCACTCTCTTGCCTACCTTTACCCATGGCAGAGATTGAGGTGGCAGAGAGTCTCAGTTTCCATCTGACTGTGTCGGCTCAGGAATCGATTGCAGGCGCAGCAATCTACCGACCACCGGGGCTGGCAGGCCAGTTTCTGGAGACCCTGGGACCCGCCGTTTCCCTCATCGCAGCCAAATATAATCACTGTGTGGTTCTCGGGGATTTCAACATACACATGGATCAAACGGCAGATCATGAGTACATGAAGCTATGTGAATACCTTACCATCCTGAATTTAACTCCCTATGTCTCGCTCCCGACTCCCGAAAAAGGCCATATATTGGACCAAATTTTCTCGTCATCTAAGATCATATTAGACTCACCCCTCCCTATTATCTGGTCTGATCATTTCCTGCTCACCTTCCGAATATGTAAGGAACCAGGTAGGCCATCATCCCAGTGCAAGTCAAGGGCCAGTAGTTTCAGGTCCTGTGCACAATTTACGCCGGAGACGTTAGCCACCATACTGAGGCTGCACCCTATTCCATTTAGTGCCCATCTAGAGGAGGATTTCCGCTCACTTGAAGGCTGGCTCCTGGAGAGGGCTTTGCAACTAGCTCCACCAAAAACGCAAGTAGCTAAAACGGGTCATGCCTCTGCTCCTTGGTTCACAAAAGCACTAAGAAAAAGTAAAAGGGTGTGCAAATGCCTGGAAAGACTATGAAGAAAGAACGTTGATCTCTTAAAGAAAACTACTTACAAACTGGCCTTGAAGGCTCACTATGCTAAAGTTCGAGAGGGGAAAAAATCCTTTTTGGCCTCAAAAATTAAACAAGCTGGGAATAGTAGCCAGGAATTGTTTAAGATTGTGAAGTCCTTCTCCTCCCTGAATGCAATTAGACACCCTTTCACAGCTACAGATGAATGGACAAGCCACATGGCGCAATATTTTTATAATAAAATTAAAACTATCCAGGATGCATTTGGGACTGTGCCTCAAACTAGCGATGGCAGTTTAGCTCCACCCCCTCGTGCCTTCCCTGATTTAGATGAGACTCTCTTGGAGTTTCCCCCTATTCCCTGGACGTCCCTCAAAATATTGCAAGCGCTGAAATCTGACTTCCCTTTGGACCCTTGCCCGGCCAAAGTACTGGCCTCTATTGCTGAAGTGATCAATCCAGGAGTTAACTTAGTCCTGAATCTTTCTTTAGCCAAGGGTTTGATGCCAGAGTGTTGGAAACACAGACAAATCTTGCCACTCCTCAAAAATCCTTCGGCAGATCCCTCTATAACCAGCAATTACAGGCCAATAAAGCTACTGCCATACTTCTCCAAGGGTCTGGAGAAGTACGTGAACATTGTGTTCACTGATTTTATAGAGACAACCCATGCACTGCACCCCAGTCAGTCTGGGTTTAGTGCCAATTTTAGTACAGAGACGGCATTACTGGAGGTCTCTGACACTATTAAAACCACTATTGACAGCAGTGGAAAAGCGGTACTGATACTGCTGGACCTCTCGGCGGCTTTTGATACCGTGCCCCACGATCTACTTCTGCACAGACTTCAGGACTGTGGCATCCGGGGCACTGTCCTTAAATGGTTCTCCTCCTTTTTGGAAAGCTGCCAGCAAACCATATGGTCCCCCCCTTTCACCGCCCCTATCCCGCCCATGAGGGTTGGAGTGCCACAGGGCTCGGTTTTGAGCCCTACTTTGTTCAACCTATATATGGCTCCCTTGGCACTCCTGACAGAGCACTATGGGGCAAAAGTCATATCCTACGCCGATGACACGCAGCTGCTGTTTACTTGCGAGAAAAATGCTGTGTTGGGAGGAGATGAAATTAACAACTGCCTGACCGAGGTGTTCTCCTGGTTCAGGCTAAACCAATTTTTATGCAACTCCGAAATCATCTTTTTCGGCCACAGTCCCAGTGTGGAATGGCGTAAATGGTGGCCCCAGGGCATGTCCCCCCCACTAGCGCAGTTACCACCATAAAAAACCTTGGGATAAAAATGGATGTGGACATGTCCATGAAGTCACAAGCCCAATATGTGGCCGCCACATGCTTCAGACTACTGAAAATGATGAGGAATTTGTTCCCTCTTCTCTCAGTCTCATACAGAAAAACAGTGGTCCTAGCCTTGATAACATCTAGGTATGACTATGCTAACTTTCTGTATCTAGGCCTCCCGGACTACCTACTAGGCCCCTTGCAGGTGGAACAAAATGCGTTAGCAAGGGCCGTCCTGTTGGTTGACCTAAGGACTCATATGACGCCTCTTTTGATGTCCTTGCACAGTCTTCCAGTCCAAAAGAGGGTGAACTTCAAGGCTCTGGTACTGGTCTTCAAAGCCTTTCATAATGTTGCAGCCCCCTATATCAGGAGCAGATTAGAAGCCAGCCCTATGCTCCAATCAGAACTCTGCGATCCTCAACTCAGAGGCTTTCGATCGTGCCAATGTTCGCCCGTTCGCATATGGGCGGACGCTCGTTCCAGGTGACTGCTACTAGGCTTTGGAATTGCCTGCCGCCTCACCTGAGACAGGAACAGGTTCTCCTTAGCTTTAGGAGAAAGCTAAAAACCTGGTTGTTTCAACAATAGCCAAGCCACCCGTAGCTGCTTCTAACTGCTCTGTCAATAGGGTTAAGTCAGCACCAGGACACTCTTAGGAGTAGCCACGCGCTTTACAAATACCCAATGACATAACAACATAACATTGCCAGCATCATCATTCAGGCACTGTATTAATTTGCATCTAAGGTTAAGCTTGTCTACTTCATACAGTTCATAGTAGCTCAACATTGTTCTGATTAATACAATTTTTCTTTGCTTATCATACTCTCTTCTTGTGTCTGAGACTGAGTTTGTTCTAGTAGTCTAGTCTCTGGTGACTGTCATCATACTTGCATATGGTAACGGCATTAACCTATGTTTTTGTATTTCAATTTATTAACTTCCCTTTCGATGAATAATCCCCACTCTCCAAGTCCTTATCCTACAGTTCTAGTTCACCTAGGAAGGAGTGGGACCTTGCTTCAGTTCTGATGAGTTTGCCTTCAATATCAAAAGAAACACTAGCAATGCATGCTGCTATTACTACCACCACCATAATGGCACCTTGGGAAACCATGGAGCCCACGCTTCATCTAATCAGGTAAGAGAAGTGAACTGTGGTTGACTGATCATTGTTGAACGACAATCATTATATACAATGGTAACTCACCCCTCACCCCCTCCGAGTCCTTAGGGGGTTAACAATAAAGATATGTAATAGCAGAGTAGACTGCAGAGACAAGGAGGAGAGAGTAGTAGGACAAGGGAGGGTATCGTATCACTATTTTGTTTACATTATCAGCAGAGTTTTAAAACTGGCTGCGGCTAAGGCAGCAGTGGGAAGTAAAACAAACAATTAATAACCCCACCAAAATATGTTTTTAATCATTCATATTCATAAACTGTAAAAGTATGAAAAGTTTATTCATTGAACAAATATAAACCAAACCCACAACTGGCCCACCCCTCTCCCTAACTCCAACCAAAGTCCAAGTAGTGTCCAAGAAATTTCCATAAATAAAGAAAATCCAAACAATCCCCCAACTTATACCCACCTACCCAAAAAAAGATTAGAAAGGGGCTGAAGAGAGCAGTAACAGTGAGTTAGAAACTTCTGGAGGTACCTGTCCATCTGTTCCTGCCTGGCTTCAATATCCGCCAGCCTTCGCATGATGCGGCGCTTAGACAGGCGGAAATAAGGAAGAGCAGCATTGCTGGTAGAATGATGGTGGCATTGGTGGGAGCCCATTGGACCGCTGCAACAGTGTGGTGGGGTGGTTTTTGTGGCCTGGCTAGGGCCCGGGCCTCTGCAGCAGCTTCTGCCTCATCCTCCAAGGCCACCAGCTGCTGGTACTCAGTCATGGTTGGCTCCATTTTTCACAGCCGGGTCCGGGCTGCAATCTCCTGCCTGCTCGGTGTTTTTGGAGTAGCAGGAGTAGCTACATATCGAGAAAGAACAATCATTGGCATAGCCAATAGGTCTCGCTTTTGGGACTTTATAAGTGTTTAGTTGTGCAGAACAATATCCTTGGTGCAACAACATCAACTGTTGCATGGCTAAAGATTTATAAGGTCCCAAAGGTGAGACCTATTGGCTATGCCAATGCTTGTTTTGTTTATTGTCGGGTGTAAGGTAACACAGGAGGAGCAGGTGGATGGCAACACAGAGGGAGGGAAGCAGGTGGGAGGAAAACATAACCACAAAAAAGCCCACTCGCAGTTGCTGGCAAAACAAGCTGTTGTTATGTTCCCAACAACTCATCCCCTCGATGTTCCATGACATCACATAAACATCTAGAGAACATTCTAACATATTACACCATAGTGCTAGCAAGTTTTAATAGCTTAAAAAATTGTGCATGCAAACTTGTCACGGGGGGCATGGCATTACAAGCATTTTCAATTCAATAGGTCTCGCATAACTAAAAGTTTACTCTATTGGCTTTGCAAATAATATTAATATGCCAATGGCTCAAACTTCCAACATGCATTGTGGTACGACAAATGCAGATTGATAAATGGCTTGGTTGCAGTTTGAAACTTCTTGATCTGCGCAATTCAATGTACACAATATAAAGAGGCTTTTAAAATGGAGCATAGAATTAAACTTCGCAGATGAAAGCAAGCACTGCAGATTTATTTTGCAGGCAGAACAATGTTGGGCAAGACAGCTGCTGACTTAGGGACCGGAGAACCAGGTGTAAGTCCTAGCTTATGCTCATCACCTAGTGATTTTGAGCAAATCACATAATCTCCACGTATGTTTAAAATATATATATATATATAACCTTGTGTAATTTAATTTGAAGCTAATGTAAAGCGCTCCATTAGTACACTTTACATAAAACTGCATAATAACATTGTGGGTGTAAGAATCCAGATAGATAGCCAGCAGATAAGTGATCATATGCACCATTCAGCTTTATGAAGAATGCGATGACATCAGTCAACAAGAACTCCCAACAGTCCATGAGCTCCCTTCACCATCAGGCTCAGCAGCGGCTGGCACCAGTACGAAGTGCGGCTTCTAATAGGCGCCCGGTGGAAAAGTGTGGCAGAGCTTCGAGTTGCAGGACCAATGGGATGAGCGGGGTTTGTCTCCATGTAGCAGCCCTGTGTTTTACTTAGCAAGCAGACGAGGCGGTGAAAACAAATGGGGGCTGTAAATGATTGAGTGTTCAAAGCTTTACTAAACATTATTGTATGAGTGTTGGCAACTAACAATTGTACTGCTAGTACTCATTCAAATGCAACCACTGAATTGAAAGCGCCCCCCCCCAAGTGTGATGCTTTGTTCTTGCAGCTACTGTTGTGAAGTAAATGCAAACTATGGTTAACGCGCGCTCTCTGTTCCCTGGCTGTGCATGTGCTCGGCTTCAGGAGGAGCGCATCAGACCTATAGCTGCAGTCTTGCTGCTAGCAGACAGTGGAGATTGGAAATCAGCGTGGATGTTGCCACATCTCCCAACATTTGGCATTGTTTAAAATTAAGGGTGCGTGCTACTTACAGTTAGACAAACTGCCCAGAAGAAAAGCAAGGCACAGCCGTCTATGTTGGACAAAAATACTACAAGCACGCGAGTGGTGTGTGCGTGCGCGCGCCTCGCGCTAAAAGTAAAAAAAAAAAGGAGGCACGTCTGGCGAGTGGCGATGCGCTTAATGAGCCATGATGAATGAGAGAGGAAAGCCAGATGGCACCTCTGCGCGTATCTGTGTGTGTAACTGCAAGCTTTAGGCCACAACCAAAAGCATGTGGGGAGCTTTTTAAAGCCCATTACTAAAAGTCTCGCCAGAGCAGCGCATGCGCTGGCTCAGGCAAGACCTAAAAAAGACTAATTATTAACAGTGCTCTTAAGCAAAACACATAGAAAATTATGCCATTGGTATGGAGAGAAGTGAATGATGATGGGTGGGTATGAAGGATACATAATGTTGTGCTTGAAAACTACTGTAAGTCCAGGGAGGAGTCTGAAATACCACCTCCTCAAACCTTTGAATAAAAAAAAACTCAAAAAAGACAAGTAAAGGTGAGAAGAACATCACTACAGAGGAGCTCCCTAGACCCTTATCCTCCTTACCAATGATTTTTCCATTCTTTATTGCATTGTTCGTCAAGTATATTATTTTATATTCTTCACCCTTGGGTTTGCTACTCACCACCATTTAAGTTTTACATTCTCTCAATCCCCTCTTCACTATTGAAACTACACATCCATCCATATAGCCATCCATCCAAAGTTCCAAACATGGCTCTCTGTCTCACTCTAGTCTCATGATCTTAAGTACAAACCTTTCAGAAACATACATTTGTCATTTGACATTTAACCACACATGCATCATTAAGTTTCTTTCAATCAAAAGAAACCACCACAGGATTCCAATCACCGACCCAGGCAGGCATCCTTTTACACATATACTTCCACCCACCCAGGCAAGCTTCCTACCTGTGTACCTTTCATCCATCCTTCATCTACCCATGCATCCTAGCTATCAGCCACGTATAGTACTATATCTGCATCCGGCGCTTTCACCCACGCATCCTTCTCTTTCAGTCATATATATTACATTTCATCCATCCTTTTCCCTTCCATCCTTCTCTTTTCCATAAACCCATAGTTAAAGGTCTTGTTCACGAAACGTGTTCTGCTGAGTTGAAGATAGGAGCGGCCCTTAGTTACTCAACTCAACTTCAACTCCTGCTGTGTTAACCTGCTGTTCACAAGTCAACAAGACTACACCTTTACAGTGAGCTTATAATTATAGTTATTTGTCAATAAGCAAGCAATATGACTTGCCACCACCCTCCACTGCTGCTGGCTCACCCCCTTCTGCTGCCACATCTGCAGACTGAGTGGCACTGTCACTACTGGCCCTGGCACTGGTGGTCAGTGCGGCTAGAAAAAATAATTACACGTTTCTTAGATGCCAGATACACCTCCCCCTATTAATTGTTTTATAGCAAAATAAAAAAACACCACACACATCATTCACTAAAAGTTTGATACATTAAAGACAGTATCTTTTATCAAAAATATCAGGTTGAGCATTTTGTTGGTGGACATTTTTAAAAAAAGCCTGAAGTCAAGACAAGAGACAAGCTGTTAAGGAGTGGCTGGAGGTATCGATTTATGAATCTGTTGCTTTGAGAAAAAATAGCATATGGCCTTGGTTGGCAAATAAATGAGGCCGTCCTCCTCGTACTTCCTCCCAGACATGGTGCATAGTCATCAGTTCACCAACTGCTGCTAATAATACCAGGCCTAGATAATAAGAAGACACAACTTTGGGGTGTCCAACGTGACCATTGCCCCTCTCTTGTTTTAGTGATTGAGCCTTCTTATCTCAACATATATGCATACAATACCTTACTTGGGCAATAGTCATGCAATCTCCATGGCAGAGCAGTAGTAGTAGTAGTGTATGACCATTGGGTTCTCTGAGTCTTAGAGTACTACCACAAGGCAGTCCACAAAAGGGGAGAGGGAAAGCTGTCTGAAAAAGCAGAAAAAATTAAGCTAGAGACAGTTTAACGTAAAGTAGAGAAGCTTGAAATATAGAAAATAAGTAAATAGCATAACACAGGGATAACAAGAATTTAAAAACAAATTGATCAAAGAGGATTTGGAAAAATAATATAAAATGGGTAGATGCCACATTATTCAAAGAGGAGTAGAAAAATTAGGGGACTAAATATATTAATGTTAACAACACCAGGTGGACTTACTGGGGCCAGCAAAGCCATCGGCCTGAGGAAATATGAATTTTGTGACCAGTTATGTCCCCTATCGTAGACCCCAACGGCTCCATGTGCATGCTATAAGTACATGTATGTTCCCTCCGGTTCCAGTTTTGAAGACGCAAATACATGTGCGTCCACCGTCAACATGTCATCTTTCAGATCCGCCATGAATGGGTCAGATATTCCATTCCTAAGTATGAAAGGCCACCGACTTTATGTGGTTCACTTTCCACATTTTACAGATTCAGGCGAGTAGGCCCTGAATTCTGTCATCAAGCCTTTTCTTGTCTTCTGCCTCTGAAAAGCTCCAGTCTGAGCCTGCATCTGTATCCATGAACTTTGTCCTACTCCCTGCGCGGCTAACGGTGCCTGATCCAGCATATTGCCTGCCAAAAACTGTATTTCACCTTCAAGATTATCTACTCCGCTCCTCATCCGATGCATTCCTGTCTAAGCAGCTTAGGTAAACATTCCTCCAGCTACCGTGCAAAGGGCCAGGCCTCGCTGTCCACATGCAAGTAATTCATAGCCCCGTTACCATGGAATATTCCTACCCCCTCGCATCTCATGTAGACACTTAGACGCTTGTACACGCACTAACAGTCAGTATAGAATAGATTCTATCCTAGAGACCTTTCCTTTTGGATAACACAGTTCTTTAAACATAGGATATTAGATATGATTTGGGATTAGGTTGACATGACCCCCAGACTTCTGTCTCCACATGTAGAGCTAAATGTCAAGTCCCCTTCACCCTCTAGTTGCACGTCAATCACACGTCATGCGGCTGCGCGCGCATCTCTGCCAAATATTTCTGCTGACATTGCAGGATTCTTTTATGGATCCACCCACTTATGACATCATGTATAATGACGTTTTATTAAATTACGCCCATATGACCGCCTCTATTAGCTACGTATGCACAGTTTATCTGTATTATCAGCTGTTACGCCTCTTGCATCTGTTTCACTGTAATGCATTTTCTATAAAACTGCTTATCTGTCAATAATGTATGCCCTTCCTTCCTGAACTTTCGTGGTGATGGAATAGAAAGCCTACAATTCGAATTGTATTCCTTTGTATAGGAATAAAGCCTTTTAAACCCTCTAATACCACGGATTCTGCCTCTTATATTTACTGAGTTATTCTTAATAGACTTTACCGCATAAAAATAGTACCGGTAATGAAATATTTACCACATAAATTGGCGCCCGAACAGGGACACTTTCTCATCTCACGCGCCGGCGGTGCGTTGCAGGCCCGGTCTCCTGCCACAGCTGAACGGACAAAAACGCGTACCCGCAGGATTTCCTGTATCTCCCTCCGGCCAAGCGGGGACGACTGAGGCTGCGATCAACACCCAGACGAGGCGGTGAGAAGTGCGAAGTATCCCGACCAGAGCCTAGCTGAGAGAGCAAGATCCGAGGTATACAGAGGCCCACCAGGTTCCGAAGTTCCGAGTCCAGTCCGGTCCAGTTTCAGTTCCGTTCCGAGGCCTTCCGTTCCGAGCTACCCGGTGAGTACCATTACCGGGGAGGCATTTTACGTGCACATAGTCTGTGCCGGTCAAGACGGGTTTGGGTACACAAATCCGGTCTGCACTGTTTCAGCAGTGTATCTGTACTGTTTAGCAGTATATATAGTATGTCTTGCATATAAATAAGTATTATCTAGTGTCAGTATTATGTCAGTAACTAGTTTTCTATTAGTTATCATTGTTCGTTAAAACTGTTAAATGTTAAATGTTTTAATACGTTCTATACATTGTGGTGTGAATGACTGTTCATTATTGTGTTCATTGTATAAAGTGTGTTCTAGTAATAAGGTCTAAAAATGCCGCTCTTTTCGAAACTAAGACAGATCAAAACCAGAAAAGGGGTACTCGAAGAAGCTGTTCCCATTCCACCTAGGGACACTCCAGGATACTTTATGTATCATAAGCATGGTCTAGATGCCGTATTATTTCTTGATTTATGGGTGGACTACACCAAGGATTTGCCAGAAAATCAGAGATGGCCCGCAGCAGGGACCTGGGATACAGATTGCATCATGAGAGTAGAAGAAGAATTATGGAAAAAGAAAGCCAGACAGTCACAGAAAGATGCCATTGAATTATGGCGTAAAGAATCATACAGACGTACAGAAAAAGCACTCAGACAGGAAGAGAAAGGTAGAGAGAATTCAAATAAAACTCGAGAAAATCTATTACTTGAGGAAGGTACCCGAGTAAACTCAGAACAAGTAGATAGACAAAGAAACACTCTTATGAATGGTATGTATCCTCTTCTGGCCGAAGGGTTACCTAAGGCTATCCCGGAAATACCAAAAGACTTAACTCCTCCATTACTCCCGATAAAAGCACATCCCAAAACACATCCCAAAACAGCAAAGGACGTTTTCCTTTCCTCCTATTTAGATGACGTAGCTCCCGAGTATGCTAATGCCATACCACACATACCGCTTGCCGATGGTGTTCAACACCAAGAGCATCCGTCTGTATCCCCGCAACTACAAACTCCTACACAAGTTCCCACAGGTCCGTCCGTTTCTACAGTTTTTCCCGCATCCACAATCTCTATCCTACGTCCAACGAATCCTTTCGTGCCTAACACCTCAGATGGTGCTACAGGAGGTACGACAGACATGTTTGCCACCCCGCCGCGAAATAAACAGACCCTTAGAGACTTAGCACTCCAACGTACACCTCAATTAGCGACATCCGACATGTTTAAAGAACAGCTTGTGGATTGTAGATACGACCCAGTACCAGGTAGACAGGATAAATTGCTCATATCATCACTACGTATAAGACGAGCTACATTATATTTAATGACGATACCAGGAATGGGTGAACACCTAGACGAAATATATCGCTTTGTCCAAACAGGGCGAGGTCCAGAAAGTATTAACGAAGCTATGGAATACCAGAAAGTGGATGTACAAAGACAACTACTACGTTTTTTCATAAATTGTGTAATTAGGAATCAAGACAGGCCCGGGGCAGATCACGATACCATGCAAAGACTTGTCAAATGGGGTCAGAACATATCAGAAGAGAAACATGATAGACAGGCGTGTATAATCGCCATGTGTCGAAAGATCCGCAAGGAAGTAGAACGAATACATAAAGAAAGACGAGCAACAGACAGAGTAGAATCAGAAGAGGAGGAGGAGCAAGAATCAGAACAATTAGAAACGATAGCTTATGTAGGTAGAGGAAGACCCCATAACAATACTAGAGGCTTTAATGACCCGATACGTCCGATACGTCCAGAATATAATAGACATTTTCCAAATCCTATGTTGAATACAAGATCCCCTGAACACCTATTCCAAGCCGCTGATAAATTACTCCGAGATCGAAGGGGGTACCATATGCTCGATTCCATGGACGAACAAGAATTAGCTAGGTCAGCAGTACAATGGGCTGACAGTCCCAGCGAATACAATGATGATGTACTTGCACACACATTTCTGAATCTTGACCCATACGAACAGCGTTTAGCTAGTATATACATGATTCAACACCTCCTTATATTATATAAAAGCCAACACTCCGATCCGGGACCCTTACCTGACATATTGACAGAACTACTCACGAATATATGGAGAGGGTCAGGTACTGATTTGATTAAAGAGATTCTAGAATTCCGAAATCAATATTTAACTTTCGTATGCCCAGAACACGTTCCAGTTCCCATTATGGGAAGAAAAATGTATCATATAGATAGACAGAACCCGTTACGCGAAGTACACCCAATCAGAGGTGACGGTAATAACTTTACACGCGTGTTTGTGTACACGCCTATAACTAAACTGGAATTATTAGAAATGAAGAAAGTAGTACCCAGCCATGACAAGGACCCAGCAGGTTTCCACCGTGAAATAAAAGACATGTTACTCATGGGAGAGTATACCTACCCCGACATTATGAAAATATTAAAAGTCCTATTACCCGCCGGTGTTTATGAGAAACTCAAAGAAAAGGAATGGGAGGTGGGAGGCCAAAAGATAGATTGGACAGCATTAGAAAACGAAGAAAGGGCCCGAGCTGCAGGAGCAGGACTTGGGGAAAAGACTACAGCACTAGCAGGACTACTAGTACAGGTACTGCCACGTTTATTAACTACGAAAAAGGAAGACTGGGGTGCAATATCAGCCTGTAAACAAAAGCCAGATGAAGACACTAGTGATTTCTATTCCCGATTTGAAAAATGTTTTGGTATAAATAGTGGCATAAAAGCAAGTAGTGAGTCATATCCACATCTGTTTGTGACAAAATTAGTTGAAAATTCTCTGCTACAAGTCAAGAATAGAGTATTGAAATTCGAAAGTACCTGGCAAGGTAATACCCCATCACAGATGTTACAGATGTTACAATATCACCACAATAGAATTAGAGAAGAACACGAACACGAACAAAGACGTATGAAAGATACAAAAATGAAAATGCTTGTTGCTCAGTCAGTTCCAGCTGATGGTCATCAAAAGGGTAATTCCGCAGGTCCTACGAAAGGGACATGCAACTATTGTAAACAACCAGATCATTATATACACGATTGTCCAGTCCTGAAACATAATATTGCTACAGGTAGAACCCAGGAGAGACCACGTCCACCTAGACAGGATCAGAATCAACAACAAATCCCTCAGCATGCACAACATAGGTTAGCTCCGCAACAACTAGCTCCGCAACAGGGAGCTCCACAACAGACCGTAGCACCACCACAAACGCAGCCTATTGCTGCAACACAAGCAACAACACAACAGATGTATCAGTATGCACAAGCAGATTATCCCGATTATCAGCGATATACATGACATAGCCTAGAGAGGGAAGTTGGCTTACCCCTTATTGAGGTTCCTGTAGACCAAGAGGGACCTTATGTACATAGTGAACTATTAGGGGAAGACAGAAAGTTTTTACTTGATACAGGGGCAAGCAGAACAACTATAAGACGCAGTGAAGTTCCAGGGGCACCCCTCTCAGGCTCACAGAATATTTCCCTTGGATTCTCAGGAAAACCCATAATTAATGACGTAACACAACCTCTTCCACTCACGATTGGTCCATTGACACGTACTACAGATTTATTGCTTACTAAATCATGTCCAGAAAACCTGTTAGGTATAAAAACATTGAAAGCTCTAGGAGCTATAATATGTTGTTCTCCGGAAGGAGTACGACTATTTCTACGTGACTTCAAAGGTCACTACGTGTCCAGAGACATGGATCACCGACTGCAGAATTTACCTACACATTTATGGGCACAAGGCCCCACTGATGTTGGTTGCATGAATATTACACCATATCGAGTTACACTAAAAACAGGAGTAATACTACCACGAATGCGACAATACAAGTTACCACCCGATGCTGTTGTGGCTTTACTGCAAATCATTGACGAGCTCATTGCACAAGGAGTGGTTGTCGAAACCGACTCCAATATATGTAATTCCCCGATAATTCCGATTCTTAAAAGAACGGATCCAAAAGCACCACCAGTATATCGATTAGTTATTGATCTGTGCGAATTAAATAAATGTATTGTACCACAATACCCTGTGGTCCCAGATATCTCTTCATTACTCACAGCTATTGACTCAGAAGCAACGTTCTTCACTGTAATTGATCTCAAGAATGCTTTCTTTAGTGTCCCAATTGATCCGGAAAGTCAATATCTGTTCGGATTCAGTTTAAATGGACGAAGTTTTAAATTCACACGCGCACCTCAAGGATTTACAGAAAGCCCCAGCATCTATAGCCAAGCACTGAAACGAGAACTTGACAGTATCCACATGCCAGTTAACACTGCCTTGCTTCAATATGTCGATGATCTGCTGATCACCGCCCGAAGCGAACATGAATGTGAAAAAGCGTCACTGACGGTTTTAAAATTTCTGGCCGACAAGGGGCACAAGGTGTCCCCTTCTAAGCTGCAATTCTGTGTCCAGCGAGTTGTTTACCTTGGGCACTCGCTGTCCAAGGAGGGAAGGCAGCTTACACCCGACCGCATCCAGTTAATTACTAACATGCCACCACCCAAGACACAAAAGGAGGTGCGGGCTTTTATAGGCCTCACTTCATACTGTAGGCAGTGGATCCCTCAATATGCATTTCTAGCAAAACCACTCATCCAGTTGACAACACAGGAGGCAGCCACATCGACTGTCCTCCCTTGGACTCAAGAACATACACACGCCTTTGAAAGCTTAAAGAAAGCTTTATGCCAAGCACCTGTTTTAGCAACACCATGTTACAATAAACAGTTTACACTCTTTGTTACAGAACGCGAAGGTACTGCCTTGTCAGTACTCACTCAGGAACAAGCAGGATCACACAAAACATGTGCTTATTTCTCTAGTACATTAGATCCAGTAGCTCAGGCTCTTCCTGCGTGCCTGAAATCGGTGGCAGCAACAGCTTTAGCAATCAGACAAAGCGATGCCATAGTGTTAGGACACCAATTGACAGTACAAGTACCACATGCAGTAGAGGTTCTTTTGAACCGCACACAAACACAACACTTGACTATAGCGAGACTCACCGGTTACGAATTGACATTGTTTCAGCCACACATAGAAATCAGACGTTGTAATACGTTAAACCCTGCCACACTGTTACCAGTGGGCGGAACAGATCCATTGGCACATGATTGTGTCGAAGTCATTACTATCACGACGAAACCCAGACAAGACTTGACAGATATCCCTTTGTCAGATCCAGACTTGACATTGTATGTAGATGGGTCATGTATGAGAACAAGGACAGGAGAGTTAGTGGCCGCTTACGCAGTCACAACAGACACTGAAGTCATTGAAACAAATTGTATTAACACTTTGTCAGCTCAAGCAGCAGAGCTCATCGCTCTGACACAAGCCTGTATTCAAGCCACAAATAAGAAAGTCAACATATACACAGATTCACGTTATGCATTCGGAGTCGTTCATGACTTCGGCGTACTGTGGCGAGAGAGAGGTTATTTAACTTCTCACGGTGCCCACATCCAACACGGACCCCTCATTCAAACCCTATTGGACGCGATTCATCTACCCACTGCAATATCGATTATGAAATGCAAAGCCCATACAAAAGTTACCGACATCATTTCTCAGGGTAATGACCTAGCTGACAGAACAGCTAAACAGACTGCTCAGAATCAGACTCTCACAACTGACATGACAAAGACAATAGGTCAGACACTAACACATTGCATGACAGTTAAGGATCCCGCCCTTGATGTAATTGACATACAGACACATGCTACACCAGAAGAAATAAAGAAATGGACTGAATTAGGAGGGATCCAAACGGATCAAGGATGGATGACGAAGGAAAAATCTATATGGTTTCTTCCCGACTCTATGGTTCAAGTTATCATTAACACAATACATAGTCCAGCGCACCTAGGAGAAAAAGCTATGCTAGACAGCATTCAACACATTTGGTTCAACAAACACTTGCGAGCAGCAGCTAAACAAAAAGTTCGTACCTGTATGATATGTTGTCAGTTTAATCCAGGTAAAAGCATCCCCGTAGAGCAGGGTGGATTTCAACCTCCCGATCATGCTTTTGAAGTCCTCCAGATGGATTATATCCAGATGGAACGATGTCGAGGATTCAAATATGTTCTCGTAGTTGTCTGTGCTCTTTCCCGTTGGACAGAAGCCTACCCGGTTTCAGATTACACCGCCCCGACTACTGCTAAACAGTTAGTTCGAGAATTCTTCCCACGATACGGTTTACCACGTGTTGTCTACTCAGATAACGGCCAGCCATTCTCATCCGAACTAATGAAACACGTTTCCCTTTTGTTAGGCTACCAATGGAAATTCCACTGTGTCCGGCATCCCGAGGCAGCAGGTCTCGTGGAACGCCATAATCAAACTCTGAAAATTAGATTGTCCAAAATATGTAGAGAAAAAGGTGTCGACTGGATAGTAGCCTTACCAGTTGCGCTCTTTTACATGAGAATGGCAGCACATTCTCGAACAGGGCTATCCCCGTATGAGGTGATCTTCGGTAGACCACCAAATATGTGGGGGACGCCTATACCTCGCAAAATCACTGATGTTGACTGTAATATGCTGACAGATTACCTGGCTTCCTTGATGTCTGCACTACAATCTTGTCGTTCACAGGTAGCCGCAGCTTTTCCCGATAATACTGAGGGGAAGCCCCATGACGTGGTTCCTGGTGACCTGGTTTTGGTCAGGAATTTCGACCGGAAGACCCAACTGGAGCCTAGGTGGAAGTCGCCTAAGTTGGTTCTACTCACTACAAGGACAGCCGTGAAGATCGAGGGACGGAAAGGGTGGTTGCACTCGAGTCATATCAAGAAATTTTATGGACTACCATCCAGTGTGAATACTCAACCTTGTATTCCCTCACAGACAGACTCAAAGCTCCCCTTGGTTGAGCAGTCAAAACCAGAACTGTACAAACTAAATTTGAGGTCTAATAAGTCAGACAATTTGATTGTTTAAGTCCTCTCCAAGGTGAATCGGTTGAATTTGTCTCTGACATGTATCCTCTAGACCGGAATAGAGAAAGAAATCAACAGATGCAGCTGAAAAAGCATGCGTATTGTAAATCACTTCGTAGTCACTGCACAGTAACATTATTAATTTTGTTTTTCCTAAGTCTTCTGATTATCTTTTCCAGCATACTATTGCACATGTATTACCCTATTCTTAAGCGTGCTTACAATGTAACTGCAGAACATTCTTTTTGCGAATTGCCTCCGCATGAGTTGTCCTATAGATTTGCGCTGCGCAACAACACATTCATTAGTATGTTACATCATTCCCATCAGACCAGCAATGCCACGAATTGTTGGATATGTGGCCGACTCCCTCCCTATCAGAACTATAAGGGAGTTTTGCCCCTCTTTCCCTATCCGTTCACACACAATGGCTCCTGTGGAGCATGGTTTAGTTTGATTAATTCCCTAGATTCAAATTCCGCAGTTTATCAAGACAACTGGGTATGGGGAAACCTGAACCTAGTTTTGCTTAAAGTCTGCTACCCTAACAAGGAGGGACTTCCCAAAAGAACAGGAACTGATCTAGAAAATGAAGTATATGGATTAGGTAATTTTACACTTAACCTCATGATCCTGAACGTTGAATCTGAAGCTACACCAATCTTGCCCGCCATGTCAGTATTCCCAGTAAAAGGGGAATTATGTGTAAGAAAGAATGGTTCCATACACATGGGCCATAGTAAATGCACCACTGTAATAAAATTCAGTGATCAAGGCAAGTCTACATTTAGAGCTTCCCATCATTCCTACTTCATATGTGGCCAGACCGCATATATATGTCTACCTTTAGATTGGGATGGTACCTGTTACATAGCATTCCTTCTGCCACCTGTTTTCCTAGCTCCTCCTGATTATCACAGAAATACCCATTTAGTACACAATAGACAACAGAGAGACCTTCCAATTGTCGATTACACTGAAACAGCATGGGAAAAATACACAGATTTCAATAAAGGTGTCTTTCCCTATATAGGTACAGTCACTAATAGTAAGCTGATACGTAGATTAACTAGAACCCTTGAAGCAGTAGTGAACGAAACTATTTCCGCCTTAGGCAATTTAACAGAAGAGCAGTCTGCTATGCGGATTGTTGTGCTTCAAAATCGTCTTGTCCTTGACGTCATCCTGGCCGATAGGGGCGGAGCTTGTAGGGTCATCGGATCAAGTTGCTGCATTTTCATACCAGAAAATTCGCCGTCAGTATATAAAGCCATAACCCGCCTTCATAAGATTATAAGTCAGATACACCAGAGTCCAGGCACCTGGACTTGGTCCGGTTGGTTCTGGGGCGTGTTGTCAGCCTGGGGATGGAGAATCCTATCCTTCCTAGGTATTGGCTTTCTCATACTATTCAGTTGCTGCTTATGTCTACAATGTGGGCCAGCGATTTGTGGTCTGTGTGCCACATCGTGTATCCCACATCCAAGTTTTCGTTCAAGATCCCGGAAGAAGAAAGAAGAACAAATGATGCTATATGAACAGATCGATGGATTGATGAAGATCGATATCTCCTGAGGGTCCGTAGGGGACAAGGAGGGAATGAGGAAATATGAATTTTGTGACCAGTTATGTCCCCTATCGTAGACCCTAACGGCTCCATGTGCATGCTATAAGTACATGTATGTTCCCTCCAGTTCCAGTTTTGAAGACGCAAATACATGTGCGTCCACCGTCAACATGTCATCTTTCAGATCCGCCATGAATGGGTCAGATATTCCATTCCTAAGTATGAAAGGCCACCGACTTTATGTGGTTCACTTTCCACATTTTACAGATTCAGGCGAGTAGGCCCTGAATTCTGTCATCAAGCCTTTTCTTGTCTTCTGCCTCTGAAAAGCTCCAGTCTGAGCCTGCATCTGTATCCATGAACTTTGTCCTACTCCCTGCGCGGCTAACGGTGCCTGATCCAGCATATTGCCTGCCAAAAACTGTATTTCACCTTCAAGATTATCTACTCCGCTCCTCATCCGATGCATTCCTGTCTAAGCAGCTTAGGTAAACATTCCTCCAGCTACCGTGCAAAGGGCCAGGCCTCGCTGTCCACATGCAAGTAATTCATAGCCCCGTTACCATGGAATATTCCTACCCCCTCGCATCTCATGTAGACACTTAGACGCTTGTACACGCACTAACAGTCAGTATAGAATAGATTCTATCCTAGAGACCTTTCCTTTTGGATAACACAGTTCTTTAAACATAGGATATTAGATATGATTTGGGATTAGGTTGACATGACCCCCAGACTTCTGTCTCCACATGTAGAGCTAAATGTCAAGTCCCCTTCACCCTCTAGTTGCACGTCAATCACACGTCATGCGGCTGCGCGCGCATCTCTGCCAAATATTTCTGCTGACATTGCAGGATTCTTTTATGGATCCACCCACTTATGACATCATGTATAATGACGTTTATTAAATTACGCCCATATGACCGCCTCTATTAGTTACGTATGCACAGTTTATCTGTATTATCAGCTGTTACGCCTCTTGCATCTGTTTCACTGTAATGCATTTTCTATAAAACTGCTTATCTGTCAATAATGTATGCCCTTCCTTCCTGAACTTTCGTGGTGATGGAATAGAAAGCCTACAATTCGAATTGTATTCCTTTGTATAGGAATAAAGCCTTTTAAACCCTCTAATACCACGGATTCTGCCTCTTATATTTACTGAGTTATTCTTAATAGACTTTACCGCATAAAAATAGTACCGGTAATGAAATATTTACCACAGGCCGAGCAACTCTGGGAGGCACCTCCAGCTCCAGCTCCAGCTCCCAGACCCTCACCCACCTCAGCCCTCTTCTTGCACATGGATGCTGATGTAAAAAATAAAGACAAAAAAAGATTAGTGGTAATAAATATTATCTCCCCAAAATATATTTTGACAGGCAAAGGCAATCACAATAACAATGAACTTTTCTAAATCAGATCAACTACTAGTAGTATATCACGGACCATCCTATCCTATTCAAAATTTCCCAAACCATCCTACCTAGTCCACTCCAGATCAAAATTTAGCAAACTGCATTTCGGAATTACTAATAATAACTTGCAACAAATTATGTTTGCTTTTTCTCAAATCTCATTCTCAATCTCTCAGTCTCAAGTCAACCTCCTTCGATGGGCCAATGCACTAATCACTAAGGGCCTTACTATAAAGATTACAATGATGTTGGGCGGTTGCCATTGAGGTTCTGGAACCGCCTGACCTTTGGTTGGTGCCATAGTCACGACGACTGCACTAGTCTATTATGAATCGATGTAATTGCCCATAGGCCACAGGGCGGTCGCAAACCTCCATTTGTCAAGCTTCCATTGAAAAATGGATGTTGTTGTTCACAAACATCCATGCCTGTGGCATGCACCATGTGGTTACAAAATTACAAATAACTAATTGCAGAACGTCCTACATAATCATCACTAATCAAATTAGCCTATGCGAGCGGCAACAAGTACAATTCGATAACTAGGTTAGGTGGGTAGCACCAAGTAAGCTAAACACCTGTCTAGAATAACAGACTATTACATATTATTTGAAAACTTAGCTTCCCTGCATGTGAGCAGCATGCTTGCTATTATTTGGGAAACAAATATTAGCTATAGCATAGAACACACAAGTAATAATAAAAATTAACAATTTTAATAATTAATCACCTAGCTCGCAACCTCAACTCTTAGCAGGTCCAGAAGGTCCTTCTTCGGTCCAGGATGTCGGACCAACAGTGCGCTAACTGCTGATGGGTAGGCCAGACCCCAGAGCAGCGGTAAACAGCCCAGCGCACCCTCGCCCAGCGGCTGTGGTGCTTCTGCATCCCATACCCAGACCCAGGCCTGCCACCTGCTGCCAGGGAGGAGGGGAGGTGGTGCTGGATATAAAAAAACAGTGCTGTCACCTACACTTCAGAAAACAGGGCACAGTGCTGCACCCCTGCCTGGCCCATATTCTGCAAGGAAGCTGGTGGCACCTTGGCGCTCCCTTCTCTGCCATGGTGCCGGGTGGATAAGAGAGAAAAAAAAGAAAAGGGGAAAAAGAAGGAAGGACTAGGTAATAAAAAAGTAGGAAAGTTGAAAAACAAAAAAGTACAAAACTAACCAAAAATACAAGGTAAAGTAGAAAAAAACATAAATACACACTTAGAAAGACAATGAGGAAGATAATAAATACATTAAAAAGTTTTAGAAAGCAAGTATTGCAAAGATTGAATAAGGATGGAAAAGCAGGCCCCAGCTCTGTAAACAGAGTAAGAAACAAGATGGCTGTGCCCATGTGCGACCATATTTCCACCCAAACATTGGAGTACGGCGGAATCGTCACATGAACGGTTGGGACAAACAACTCCGCCTGCTTGGGGAACTCCACGTAGCGCGGTGGAGCATTTTTGCATCTTCACAGAGTTATGAGTAGCGCTGCTACTCAAACCCTCCCCCAGGCTTAATCAAGACCATAATGGTTGAAACGTGTAGGTGGCATGCTGGTGAAGTTAGTTGATATATATCACCTTTACTGCTCCTCACGTACCCATCTCACCAAGCCATACAGCCACTTAGACACCAACTGACAGACAGATACAGACATTCTCACAGCCTAGTCACTCACCCATACATTCACTGAGATGCCTAATCACTCACTTATTAAGTCAGTCACACACCCACTGAATCATCCATACAGGCACACATACACCTACTGATTCATCAATACACCTTGGTATATAAATGTAACACTCCTAAACTTTTTTAAAACATTCACAGTCACTGGATGATGTCATCAGTGATGTCATTTGAGATGTCATCAGTGATATAACTGGCCACGTTATGAGTGCTCTAAAATGTGAGGTCATACGCAATGCATTGCAGGGCCGTGAATTGCTGCATTTATCTGGTTTTGTACAAGTGAAATGTCAGCCTAACTATAACGTCCCTGAAACCTTTGTTTTTTTGTGTGAATTGCAAAGGCTTTTTTAATTCTATTTCCTAACTATAACTTCCTTGTAAGTTTTGTATTTTTCAGTGAATTTCTAATGTATTTTTAATTTTAGTTCCTAACTTTATACTTTGAGAGTGGGTGTGTGAGTGGCTGTATAGGTTGGTGACTGGGTGCGTGAGTGGCTGTATGGGTGGTAAGTGAGTGTGTAATGTCTGGATCATTACTTAAGTGAATGAGTAGACCCTGTGTGTTTGTATGAGTGCATAGGTAGTGCCTGTGGGATTCTATGAGTGCAATTGCCATGGACACACTGCAAATACCTGGTGTTTTTGAAAAAAAGTTTAAAACGGTTTGACAAAATGTAAAATGTATCCATGCAGGTCCACATAAAAACCACTGGTTCATCATAACACCTTGTTCTATATATTTAACACTCATAAACCTTTTAAAAACACTCACATGATGTCATCAGTGATTTCATCTGTGATGTCATTTGAGATGTCATTAGCGATGTCATTAGTGATGTCACTGACTGTTATGAGTGAAGTAACATGTGGGGTCATAAGCAGTACAATGTGGAGGGCGAATTTTCTGAATTCCTCTAGTTTTATAGGAGTGAAATGTCAGCCTAACCTGTAGTGAAGATCGTTATCTACATATGTATAATGCTAAGTTAGCATAACCGCGTTAGATGATAGAAAGCCATCTTGCCGCTTTTGCTGCTTTTTGCACACGACACTGTTGTCACATGTTATTAAATTGAGAAATGCTTACTCGACTTTGCTTCACATGAGAACTGTCTGTTGTTAACATCCCAAACAGTGAGCAGCGACCTTGGTCTGTACACAGTGTAAAAGAAACATTCTGGGTCGCGAGACGGTGCATGTTGTTGAGTTCAGGTTGATCGGCCCACTAGTTTAGCCATAACACGCACGCAGCTGCAAATACCTGAAAGTCAAGTGCTTTTAATATTGCAGTGTTACATGTTTTCAACACATTCGGAAGAAGAGCGTTCCTAGGAGCAGAGCATAGCTGATCCTGTGATGTGAACACTCTGAGCTGATCTTTACGGTATGGGGTTCCCCATTCAAGCCTAGAGACCTTTTATTAGTCTAATAATACTATTAGTGTGTTAGAGAAAGGAAGGTGGCTTAGATCCACTGTCATTTTAGTATGATTACTCCTTTCATGTTCTATGGTATTGTAACTATGCTGATGGTTTTGATTTTAATCATTTGTCTGCTAATGTTAGCCAAACTGCTGCATCTTAGGACACGAGGTTTATAAAATAAACTCTTTAAACTTTTACTGTGTCTCTGTTTATTCTGTTGTGGACTGGTACGAGAATAATTACGAAAAGGTACTTCTGATTCCCACCATTCCTGAGAAATATACTAAGTCGCTTGTTCTGGGTTGTCTATACATTGGGACCGCCGAGCTAAACCTCGGATAACGAATGGGACACTGATGCTGGCCGGATAAGGGGTTCTGGGTTCTGAGGTGAGTTTTTGGTACACCGCAATTCACTGAGGGCCTGGGTTCCTGCGCATAGTTCTGCGCATAAGCAGAATCCCTGCAACATGGCGCACCTAACGTTTGGTCAATTGATTTGAGACGCCTTAGTAGTGCTTGTATTAGTCCACAACACCCTCACTCTGGTTTCCGGATAGCGGGAGTGACAGATTAACCTACCTGTGTTTTGACTAAATAGGTTCCTTCAAGCTTGATCATTAAAAAGGTTATTTAATTTGAACCCTAGTGCTACTGATATACTGTAGATTTATTGTTTGTGTCCTAATGGCGGTCGATATTCCGGCTCATAGCCGGGCACCCCTGAAACGTCATCTGGCGCAGTATGGGGTGCCGGACGATGGTATGGCTGTGATTTTTGTGGTGAGTGCCGATGCATTGTTTCCGTTTGAGTTGTTCTACTCTTGGGTTACTTTGCCGGTGGTGAGTGAAGACGATGATACGTTCCACACCTATACTGCCACGCAGCTACCAGCCAACTATACGCCATATAGGACTCAGGAAATTCCTATTTCTGCCTGGCAGCATAGCATTTGGTTTAATGGCGCCCTTCCCCATGCGGTTGTACCGGCGAGAATGGGTCCTTTGTCGATTGCAGGGGCCACATGGCCGGTACTAGCCGGATTTACGCCTCATCCCCGCTATCTACAAGTATCGGTGGCTGAGTTGCGTGTGCTTCACACAGCCCTTATTACAGTACATAGGGTTTTAGTGCAGTACGTGTCACGCAACGTGCAGGTGGTCGCTACTGCTTTTGCGGGACATCAGACGGACCACCACGCGGTGGTGATTAGTCCTGTAATGGTTGATTCGGTTGTCGGCAAGCGACCCCAAAATAGGGATGATTTCCCTTATTGGCTTGCTGAGAAATTTGACCAGTTGGAAGCGGTTTATCCGCATACGACTCCTGTGGAGAAACACAGGATCCTTCCATAACTTTGCCGAAAGACTTAGTCCCAGATATGGCCGATTGCGAAAACTGAGGTAAGGTCTTTGCAGCGACATACTCGAAGTGCTTTGGCACTCCGTCTCTGTCGGTACTGCCCTCCGTTATAAAACGTGTTCAGGAGAATCATGGTGCGGAGGCTGCTGTTGAATTGGGTATGCGGCTTGTCGGAGTCTTTGATGTGGTTGCTACCATGATATTGGGTAACCTCAAAGGAGATGCTATGCAGTTCCAGGTGCTTAATAAATTAGAAGCAGTGGACGAAGACGACAAGCCGAGGGAATTTGCGAAAATTATCGCGAACGCCTATAAACAAGTTGGTCGTAGCGCTTTAGCTGTTAAACCAACTGTGAAGAATCCTGATTTGATACACCAGACAAAGGGAAACTCGTCTGGTAAGGACGAACGCTCTAATTTTCCAAAACAAAGTTGCGGGTGAAAAAACTGAGGAAACAGCAACAGAAACAGGGGTCTCGTCCTGCCTCTCCAGTACAGTCAGGTAGTGAACGCATCTATGATCTGCGCGATCGTGCTACTATTAAGTCACCTGATCGATTTCAGGTTTCTGAACAATTCTTCACAGGAAACATCGGCTTCGCAGTCCGGTGGCGGAGGCGCTGGCAAAAGTCGGGGTGCACCGCAAGCACGTGAGCAATCCCGACAGACTGACGGAAAGGGCAAGCAAGAGAACTCTGCACGTCAAAGACCCCCGTTTCAGAAGAAGAAAGTTGCTGCACTGACAGCGTGGTATGCCTCAGATGGTACGGACGCAGCTTCAGAACCTTACATGGGCGCTAACACTGCTAGACAGCGCGGCGGAAGTTACAGTAGTGCGACAAGCACTGCGTCCATATCTGGTGGCGACAGCAACTGATATATTCGTGAATATTGAAACTGCTGACACTCGGGTGTCTCCCCCTGATAGACTATATAATATTGTCCTTCAAATTGAAGGTGACATACAACGTACAATTCAAGGGTTTTTTTGGGAAAATCTGACCACTACCTATGATATTCTATTGGCGGAGGCAGATTGGCCCCCGGCTTTCGTTTTAGATGCTCCTAGAGGGGAGGAGGTGATCCTCCCATCCTTTGCGCACACAGCGCCTAAGGTCCTAGCTAAAAAGTACGCCGGGGAATGGGCTCAGGTGCAAGCGCCTGCATTATATCGAAATCAGGATGGCTGGGATAAATTGTCTCCCAGCCATGAGATTCCGTTGCGGACTACGCCCCAACCTCAACCCCAATACCCCATGTGTCGTGAAGCTAGACCTCACGTTGCGTCGGTCCTTGAACAATTGGAATATCAGGGAGTAATCGAAACATGTGTGTCACCTATGAATAATCCCTTGTTCACTGTGACGAAGCCTGACGGGTCGTACCGCCTAGTTTTGGATTACCGGCACTTAAACTCTCATTGCCGGACCTGTGCAGTACAGAACACCCACAGTTCGGCTCTCGTCGATAGTCTCGTGAGAATAAGGTTTAAAACTACACTTGACATTTCCAATGGCTTTTACAGCCATAACCTGTCCTCTCTTAGTAGTGAGTGGACGGCGTTCACCTCTGGTGGCAAACAAAAACAATTCAAAAGACTGCCAATGGGCTATAAGAACAGCCCAGGAGTCTTTGCCGCTCACGTGGTCTCCCTCTTAGAGGGTATAGACCCAGATGCGTACTCGTATGTGGATGACATTTATCTCACAGATGATGAGTTGGACCCGCATCTCCGTCGCGTTGATCGCTTCATTGTTTTGTTTGCAGACATCGGTTACAAATTCAACTTTGCGAAGTCACACATTGCGGAATATACAGTGTTGTTCTTGGGGTACAAACTCAACAATGAAGGTCGAGGTTTGGCTCCGCACTTTCTAGAGAAGTGCGCATGCCTCCGTGCTCCTACTTCACTGAAGAAATTACAATCCCTGCTGGGTTTTCTGAATTTCGGTCGAACTTACATCCCGGATTATGCCCAGCGTATCAAGCCGCTTTATGCCTTGGTACAATCTACTTTTTCCAAATCTTGTTGGCTGCCGGAGCATTCAGCTATATTGCAGTTATTGCAAGCTGATCTTCTTGCTTCTAAGTACTTACTGACACGTGATAACCACACTAACCTGGTCATAAGAATAGTGCCCGGCGCAGTTGGTTTCACATACTTAACGTTCAATGAGGGCGACACCGTCCCCATTGCTTACAAATCTCATTTGTACACTTCAGCTGAACTGCGTTTTTCTGCTGTCGAGAAGGTTCTGACAGCAGTGCAGATGGCGATTCTGAAAGAACGAGCGCTGTCGCAAGGAAAACGCATGTTGGTGGTAACACCCTATCCTGCCCTTGAGGTGGTGACAAGAGCTAGTGTACCGAATTCTAAAGCTTTGCATCCAAGGTGGATACAATGGGCCACTTCCTTGACCTCGCCGGATGTCACTTTTTTCTTTGACGCGGCACTTCAGACTCAGGAGTTTTTGCGGCTCCTCTGTCCTTGCGCCCGCTCGAGGATTACCATTGTGTCATATACACTGACGGTTCTGGGCAAACCGCAACTGGATCAAAGCATGCCTATTCAGCGGCTTGCGCAATTGTAGTCGGTACTTTCGTAAATGGTGAATTCCAGTCCGATGTTGTGCATACGCAGTCATTGGGTGATTGTACCGCTCAGTTGGCGGAGCTTCGTGCTCAGGTGCTTGCACTGGAGTTTGCTGATCCCCGAGTCACTACACTTATAGTGAGTGACTCCTTTTATTGTGTTCAATCTTACAACGACAATCTACATTTTTGGTCTCAGAATGACTACCATGATTCCAAAGGTAGCAAACTGCTTTGGGTTCGAGTGGCAGATCTTAAAGAACGTCTGCCTCTCGTGAATGTAATTCACACTCTTGGTCACCAACGAGTTGGTGTCCATGCTGTCGGCAACAGCCTAGCTGACGAGGCAGCAAAAACAGCAGTGGCGACATATTTAGTAGCAGCAGTTACAAGATCCAAAAGTAAGATTGATGATGACATCTTGGCAGCTATTGCTGCTACAGAGCAGGGAACGAAGCCACCAAGAGGTTTCCCTGCTCATTACCATTATCGCTTAAGTCCTGATAAAGTCCCATTAGTGAGGATTAACGACGTTGGTGACAGATTGATTCCCAACGCGGACTGCAGACCTTCTTTGATATTAGCGGCCCACGAGGGCATGGCGTCCGCGCATGCTGGCGTAGCGGCTACTGTATCTCTGCTACAACAACGTTACTGGTGGTGCAGTTTGTACAAACAGGCCAGAGCTTATGTTCTTAATTGAGACATTTGCCAGCAGATTAAACCTTCAACTGCAGCGCGCCCACCACAAACTCAGTTGTACATATCTTATAAACCATTAGGTTGTGTTTATTTAGATCACTGCGGTCCTTTTACCTCTGATACTGCGTACAAGTACATCTTGGTTGCAGTTGATTCGTGCACACGTTTTCTATGGGTGTGGCCACAAAGGAGTGCTGATTCTCGCACTGTCATAAAAGATTTGCGTGTCTTTGTTGGGAGTTTTGCATGTGGTACCTTTCATTTTGATCAGGGCCCGGCGTTCGCCTCTAAGGCGTACAAAGAGGCCATGAGAAATTTGGGGGTCCAAGTCAAATTTTCGTCTCCATACCGGCCTGAGGGTAATAGTGTAGTGGAGCGAATGAACCGTGACTTAAAGCAATCTTTCACAGCCAGAGTTTTGGGTACTGGCCGGAACTGGCTTGCCCACTTGTATGACGTGCAACATGCATTAAATATTCTCCCTAGAAGGTCTCTGGGTGGGCGGACCCCATACATGATGCTCTTTGGTGTTCGAATGTTTGCTCCAGACCTTGATGGTCTAGACATGGCGGCGTCAGCCGCACCCTTTGACGTAGATGAACACTGTGCTGTATTGCAGAATCTTCAAGAAGCCAGAAACAGTCTTGCGAAGGAACACGTACCCTCCTCATCTGATGCTGAACTTCAGATACCGGTAGTTGGCTGGCTACCTCGAGTTGGTGATCTGGTCCGTGAGAAGGTGGAGAACAAGAAGGAGTTCGGCCCCTCTTATCATGCACCGGTTCCAGTGCTTGGAGCACAGGGTACTAGAACAGTCATTTTACCTCCACTTCCTGGTCGAAAGGATAACAGGTACATTTCGATTGACAATGTCAAACTACAGCGAGTGGCCGATTCTTCTTAGTATGACTCCGGCAGTTTCCTGCCCTTCGATGCTGAGGAATTCTGTTGTGGCCCGAGCTTCTGACACAGTTCCTGATGTTGCCATCGAGATGCATGCCGTATCTGGTCCCTTGTTGCCACAAACACCTAGTGATGTGCTTGAAGAAGTCGAGTATGATTATCCTGCGGATGTTACCTTGCCTGTTTTACAATCCACCAAAGTTGCCCTCTCACAAGACTCTTTTGATTCTCGTTCAATGTCTTCCATTGCCCAGTCCAAGGTTTCAATTTTTGTGGCTTGGTTCAAAAGACATTTTTTAATACCCCCTTGGACTTACATTTGGCTAGTGCTCATATGTGTTTTTTTGTTTATGTCCATTGGCTTTGTGGTAGTGTTTTTTAGACTTATCAATGGACACTACCTGAATGAACGGTCTATAATTCGACTAATTAATGGAACTTTGGCCCCCCACTCCTAATCACACATTATGAAGAGGGACCAGACTTTTGTGAACATTACTGCCTGGCCTGTACGTGATGGGATCGCTTGGGATGCCGTTAAATTTCAAATTCATGGCCCCACTGAAGTGATTAATGTGCCAAATGTATTTCATGTTTCTATGGGTGATGTCGTTAAGCAGAACATTCACTCAGATGGTTGGGATGTTCAAGCCATTGAAGCACTGTTTTCTGATTTGAAATATTATGCTGCATTTGATGCTGAAGATTTGTATTTAGATACTGCTAATTATGATGAACAATTTTGTTATCAACATTATGGCACGCATTTCCTACACAAAGCAAATACGTTTAGAAATTTTGTAAATTATACACAGTGGGAACACTGCCCCGCCCCTAGGATGGGCAGCTCTGCCACGTTAGTGGGAAAGTTCACTTATTTTTCTGATTTTAGTGTGTCCAATCCGGCCTCCTTTTATTTTAAAGTTGCGCCTGAGCTTGCTTCTAAAGTTAGACTGACACACACCAAATTGTTGTATTCCAAGTCCTTTATGGACAAGTTGGCAATTGGCGGGTATGATCTGTGGAAAGCTACAGTCGATCTTAAATCGGTTTGGGGCTCCAAACGATGGCAAGTACAGGGAACAGAGGCTTTGCATCGTGCCTGTCTTATCCCGAATCACATGTTATTTTTAAATTCATCAATTTTTCAGACAACTTGTTTTGGATTGGCTACTTCTAAAAAATGTAATTCTCCCTCCATTCCGGGTCTGGGTGCTTATCCCAATTGGGGTAATCATACGGATCTATCCCTTGCTATGTTGCAGACACAAGTTTCCAACACGTCCTTCAATATTTCTGAATTGAATCCGGAAGGATGGTTGGTGTGGCAGACGAGTTCGGACTACTGTCAACATCGATTTCTGGGTTTAAAGCAGGGGTATACACAGGTTCGGGTAGACCTCCATTTTGAATCTTTTCACACTGTAACTACCTACTCAGTAGGGAAGTTATGCTAGTCTTGGCTGCAACATTCCACTTTAGCGTCTGTTAAACTTCATTTAGCACGATTAAATGACAAAATAGATTTGAATGATTTTGTTAAGGGTCCTGCAGTTGGCAGGCCCAAACGATGGGTGTATGCTGTTTATAACAAAGTTTGGAAGTTATCACAAATTGAGGCTGCGTCCAGATTACGTGCTATTGATCAAGCCAATATGGAAAAAGTGTTGGCTGTAATAGATAATAGTATTAACATCCTATCTTCTAGAATTTATACCTTAGATAATATTGTATCATCTGTGGTAGACATTGTGCAGGATGATTTGTCTGTATTGTATCATGGTCAAAATCAGTTGCGTTCTATTATGCAGTTTGCATGGACGTTTCAAACTTTAAAGGCAGGGAAGGTCCCTTGGGATTACATGAATACTTCATCTTTGTTCCTCCCTTTTAATTTAACTGCAAAACAGCAGTTCATGTCCATGAAAGATGCTACATATTCATTGCTACACATTGAAAAGTTAGAACCTTTGCCTTTCTCTGTTGCTGAATTGAATTCTGCTGTGTGGCTTGTACATGGGTTGATCACGTTGCCGTTTCCCATGTTTAAGTTTAGTTCATGCATGAAACATTATGCTCTAGGCAGATATGAACAATTGGGAACTGCCTTCCTGCATGAAGTTTGGTCACTCCCTTTCACATACAGATGTGTGAGGGACGGCAAGGAGGTTTACTTGAAAGGTGAAGAGTGCACTTCCACTCCGGATCATTCTGTTGTGTGTAGGCACATTCAATTGCATGGTGCATGTAATGTGCACGCCCCTAATTTAGCTTGCGTCCTGAAAGGGATTCCTGTGCCAGTTATTACTCCATCTTTTAGGCTGCTTGCTAATGGTAGTTATTTGCTGTTAAATAATGAAGCTTGCTGTGGGATGTTAGTGGGAATTCCATACATAGTGACCGTAGCACAGCGAGTAGTTTGCTGTAATAACGTCCTTTTCTCACCCCCGCATGGCCGGCTCGATGTATCCATCTGGCCTTCCATTCCAACCTTGAAAGCAGAGTTCAACAAGATGAGCAGAATAAGGGCTCTATTGTCTCAAAAAGAAGTCGCATTGACTTCATCCCGGGAAACATTTGTCCTTCACGTAGCAAACACCCGCACTGAGGTGCAAGCGCTTTTGAATACTGATAGCCCACTTCATTTCGGGACTCTGATTCAAACTATCTTTAATGCCTCGTCCACAAGTGGCATAGCTCATTTTTTTTAAATTGTGGGCTTCGGCCTCGTGACCTCTTTTCAAACTATTTTTGGAGTGATCCCGGCCTTTTTTCATTCTATTTTTTTCCAGTGTCTTCGGAGGCCTCCCTTTACTTCTCGCCCTCATAGCTGGAATACTGTTGTTGATCTGCACCCTGCGCTATGGATGCACAACTTGCGTCACACGACAACATGTCCCGACTGCTCCATCTTCGTAACCGGATGCTTGAATTCTATGGCACTTTACCGCTGGCAACTCTGAGCGTAGCCTATGGATTGTCCTTCCGGTTTGCCTACTTTACTTGTGTGCAGCCAGTCTTTCATTGCCTAGATTGTCCGTTCCAATGGGCTCTGGATTTGTGTCTGTCCAACTCGGTGTCTCCTGACACGGATTATGATCGGCTAATGAGCCCCTTAGTGGCTCATGAGTTGGACTGTTCTGGTGTCGGGATTATGGCCTGTGCAGCAGAGCATGGGGTTCTTGGGAATTGGGACATCGGAACGGCTGCGATTGACTTCTTAGCAAGAAGTTATCTTGAAGAACACGCCAGTTGTCCTCGTCTGGTGCTGGAAGCTACGGTGGGTGAGGAGCATGTATGTTCCTTTCCCGTACTGAACTGGATGGCAGATAATTTTGCGGAACGTTCCAATGATTTCCTCTTGGAAGCTGTTGCAACTTATTGTGCCTATACATTGATGGATTGACTTTTGTACTTTGATTTCGTCATACGTCCTTCAATGATGTTTTTTTTATCCTCTACATGGTTTTTTTACTCCGTTTTAACTTTTTTCTTTGTTTTTTTTCTTCGCACTTTTTTCACTTCCCTTATATGGACTTATAGTTCATGCCCTTGGTTCCATTCTATCAAACTTGAACTCTGTGTTCTTGCAAGTGCGCACCTACTGGTTAGTGGTCCGATCAAGGGGGGGTGTAGTGAAGATCGTTATCTACATATGTACAATGCTAAGTTAGCATAACAGCGTTAGATGTTAGAAAGCCATCTTGCCGCTTTTGCTGACTTTGCACACGACACTGTAGTCACATGTTATTAAATTGATAAATGCTTACTCGACTTCGCTTCACATGAGAACTGTCTGTTGTTAACATCCCAAACAGTGAGCAGCGACCTTGGTCTGTACACAGTGTAAAAGAAACAGTCTGGGTCGCGAGACGGTGCATGTTGTTGAGTTCAGGTTGATTGGCCCACTAGTTTAGCCATAACACGCACGCAGTTGCAAATACCTGAAAGTCGAGTGCTTTTAATATTGCAGTGTTACATGTTTTCAACACATTCGGAAGAAGAGCGTTCCTAGGAGCAGAGCATAGCTGATCCTGTGATGTGAACTCTCTGAGCTGATCTTTACGGTATGGGGTTCCCCATTCAAGCCTAGAGACCTTTTATTAGTCTAATAATACTATTAGTGTGTTAGAGAAAGGAAGGTGGCTTAGATCCACTGTCATTTTAGTATGATTACTCCTTTCATGTTCTATGGTATTGTAACTATGCTGATGGTTTTGATTTTAATCGTTTGTCTGCTAATGTTAGCCAAACTGCTGCATCTTAGGACACGAGGTTTATAAAATAAACTCTTTAAACTTTTACCGTGTCTCTGTTTATTCTGTTGTGGACTGGTACGAGAATAATTACGAAAAGGTATTTCTGATTCCCACCATTCCTGAGAAATATACTAAGTCGCTTGTTCTGGGTTGTCTATACATTGGGACCGCCGAGCTAAACCTTGGATAACGAATGGGACACTGATGCTGGCCGGATAAGGGGTTCTGGGTTCTTAGGTGAGTTTTTGGTACACCGCAATTCACTGAGGGCCTGGGTTCCTGCGCATAGTTCTGCGCATAAGCAGAATCCCTGCAACAAACCATAACGTCCCTGTAACCTTTGGTTTTTCAGTGAACTTTAAAGGTTTTTCAATTCTATTCCCTAACTATAACTTCCTTGTAACCTTTGTTTTTTTTTACAGAATTTATAAGGTTTTTTAAATGCTAATTCCTAAATATAACGCCCCTGTAACCTTTGTTTTGAAGTGAATTTCAAAGGTATTTTTAATTGTATTTCCTAACTGTAAACTTTGAGAGTATGTGTGTGAGTGTCTGTTTAGGTAGGTGACTGGGTGGGTGGGTGACTGTATGGGTCAGTGAGAGAGTGGGTAGTTACATAAGTGCATTAGTAGTATCTGGGTGATTTTATAAGTGCATATGTAGTGCATGTGTGATTCTATGAGTGCAAATGCCAAGGAAATACTGTAAATACCAGGTGTTTTTTACAAAGTGTATAACAAATACTAAGAAATATTTTACATAAAGTTTCAGTGTAGCTATTTAGTAAGATACTAATTTATGCATTTTCGTTTTCCACAGCAACACCGGAGGTTGCAATGACGTCAGTAGTCACAAATACAAATGACAAAGTGTAAAAAATATATATAGATATATTTTACAGGAAGTTTGAGTTTAGCTGTTTAGTAACATAATGGTTTAGTTTTATTTTAACAATACTTTTGTGAAAAACAAGTTTCAAAAAATAACTTTCAACATCGGAACTCACAAATAAAACATAACTAGCAAACAAAGAAATTTCATTGGGTTACACAGTTTTACAGCTAAATTCTTGAAGTTTAGAATATGTGATAAGAAATTATCTCTGGGAACAGCAAAAAAATATTTATTTGGTACAACAAGTATGTTGTGCCACTGGAAAACATACCACAAAAGTAACTTAAAATTCCACAGAGAAAAAAAAGGAGAGGGACCTCCAGCCCCTGCTCCTATCAACAAACTTCCAACTTTAGTAGAGAGAAGATGGAGTGAAATAACACCAGAACTAAAGCGTTTTGCTACTTTACCCATGAACTATAAGACCATCGTAACAGCTGGGAAGCAGTCTGTGGGTCTAATTTTCCCGAATGTGAAAAACCATAGTTGTTAATTTGTATTCTTCTTTTATTGCAGCAGTTCAAGCACTGTGAAAAAATGTAAACAAAGAAAAATGTATTAGGATGTAATTTTGAACAGCAGGCAAACAAAATAAGTTACAATGGTGAAGTAGATAATAGATTTCTTAGATGCAACTTAAGGCTGCTGGTATTATAGTACATCCGTTTAGTCTTTATTTGCAGAAAAAGAATGTAGTCCAGTAATGTTTTATAAATTCATTTCCTTCAGATAAAAACAGTCTTTCATTTCTAACAACATGCTGTAGACAATACCCCTAATAGGCTACATAATGTCTCAAAAACACATCTATCATATACATTTCAACACAATAACACATTTTGTTATTGTAAATTACCCTAAGAACTTCAGTTCCAGAAATAGCAGATATAAGTTTGGTAACTTTTTAAATAGTCTTGATATTAATTACATCTCTATGTCATTGCATTTTGTCCATCCTGTTTGACATCTTTATTATATTGTGCAGTTTGTAGAGGTTATAATAACTTCTTCCTGAAATATGCTTGCTATAGTTGTGAAACTTCTTTTTGAAATGAAAACTTTTTCAAGCTACCAAGTTCGTAATTTCAATTTCTAATTTACCACATCCACTCTGCATCCCATGCATTTATAATAACAACGTGCACCTAATTTCTAATCTGCAGATTGGACAAGTCATACCTTGATGGGCGTTTTTGGTAACATTTTCAAATGCCACAGCTTTACAATTTGGTAATGTCAAATAAAGGAATCATTCAGAAACAATTTCATTGCTACAGGTGAATTCACAATGTTCACAATTATTGTTCCATTTATAACTTAAACCCAATAATTAATTGATAATCACATCCTCTTCCTCTAATAGACCTAGCATTACCAGAAAGAATTCATGAGCATCCTGCTGAACATTTTGAAAAAACACTACTAATCAAGTACAGTGCGATACCTTTTAGACCTTTCTATATATGTTGGTGTTAACCTACCTGTCTTTGGCTTCATACAGGCTATAGCCTGAAATGGATATATACTTTGGATCAGAATTGCCTCATAAACATTTGAAACCTTGAAGTGGTTCTGGAGTAGGAATCAGTATTGACTTGCTCTAGCTGGTATTTTATTATCCTTTAATGTATTGTAAAAGTACTTACATATAACTTACTGTGTGGACAAGACAACGCATTCCTCTACAAATAAGTACACAGCAAACTTTTGTCAGTTATCATTATTTTCTTTTTCAATTTTTCCAAACAAGTCAACAGTCCCTGTTTCAATCTTGTAATGAGTGTGTCAACACCATATACAAACATACTTTGGTTCTTCAGAGCACACTTTGTTAAATTGTGTAATCACTTCTTCAAAGCTATCAACAATAATACCTGTGTCCTGTTCAGCAACTCCTCCTGTTATCAACTCTTCATTTTCCGTAGAATCCTGTTCTGAAAAAAATAATTGAAACTGTGCATCATAACGAACCTTTTTCACCTCTACCACAATACCATAGAAAAGTGCTCTATTAATATCTTTTAAACATAAAGCAGGTATTTTCACATAGTCCAACCTCTGAACGAAACTTCGCATTGTTGAGAGGTGTACAGCTTACATCCTGAAATGATAAAAAGTGCTTTGCCACACTATCTTTGATAAACAAGGTACTGCGTGTTCATCCAAATTCGTATTCTTTCGAATCTTGTAAGAATGTAATCCTTGTAAAGTACTTTTCTTGTGGTTTAAACGTTACCTTAGAAAGATATGTAGAAGATTTCGAAGAATATCAATGGATTATTGACAAATACTACAAACACTACTACAATACCATTTGTATACAGGGTATAACTACACCTTATAAAGGAAAACAAAGAGGGGAGTAGAGAGGTACCACTCAGCGAGTGGTGGAGGTGGATACTTCCTCCCGGTCAATAGTACATAAACAAAGGGATCCACCCACGAGTACAAGAGATCACTCGATTACTCAATGTGTATCCCACGGTCGTGGAGAATGCACATTATTTGTTTAAATACCCCTCACACACCAAAAGGGCCCTTGGTGTCATGCTTCATCATAGGGGTCTTCCTGCCCCTCTACGGGACAGGGCGTGCTACGACCTACGAATACGCGGGAGCACTGTTGTTAATGAGACAGCTATGTGTGATGCCGGGGTGTGAGAGGAAGGGTCAGGAGTGGATAAAGAGTGAGTTAAAAAATACCTGGCTCTCAGGTCTAGGAAAATTTATTCTGCCGGTCGAGCTGGTATTATTAAAAGGTGGGGTGAGGAGGGTATAAGCCTCAATGAGCTATAACTCCCAGTGGTGTCGACATGTTTCGAAGCTTCCCCAAGCTTCTTCGTCAGGACCTTAAGGATCCCTTCCTGTCACTAACTGTGTTGTGTTTATAAAAAAGATGAAAAAATTAAATGATATGTAAAAGGAAGTAAATAACCTCCACGGAATAAATGCCTTAATAGGTCTTACATAGTCCTATTAACTTGCTAGCAGAAGATAAGTAACCTCATGAGCTCGTAAACCGAGTGGTGGGCGTGCCAAATAGGCCACGACTCCAGGGATCAGTGTCCCGCCAGATCAACCACCCCGGTCGGCTCCGTCGGAGCCGACCGGGGTGGTTGATCTGGCGGGACACTGATCCCTGGAGTCGTGGCCTATTTGGCACGCCCACCACTCGGTTTACGAGCTCATGAGGTTACTTATCTTCTGCTAGCAAGTTAATAGGACTATGTAAGACCTATTAAGGCATTTATTCCGTGGAGGTTATTTACTTCCTTTTACATATCATTTAATTTTTTCATCTTTTTTATAAACACAACACAGTTAGTGACAGGAAGGGATCCTTAAGGTCCTGACGAAGAAGCTTGGGGAAGCTTCGAAACATGTCGACACCACTGGGAGTTATAGCTCATTGAGGCTTATACCCTCCTCACCCCACCTTTTAATAATACCAGCTCGACCGGCAGAATAAATTTTCCTAGACCTGAGAGCCAGGTATTTTTTAACTCACTCTTTATCCACTCCTGACCCTTCCTCTCACACCCCGGCATCACACATAGCTGTCTCATTAACAACAGTGCTCCCGCGTATTCGTAGGTCGTAGCACGCCCTGTCCCGTAGAGGGGCAGGAAGACCCCTATGATGAAGCATGACACCAAGGGCCCTTTTGGTGTGTGAGGGGTATTTAAACAAATAATGTGCATTCTCCACGACCGTGGGATACACATTGAGTAATCGAGTGATCTCTTGTACTCGTGGGTATAACTACACCTTCCCTGTACATCTTCTGCAATAACTTGTACTACATTTCTAGATACCATCACCTCTTTCGCTATAGGAGTGCCATTCTTCATTTCATAACATCGTCCTCTTTCATCAATAGAATGAACTAATGTGTTATCTTGAAGATAGCTTTCTTTATTTAAGAACAGCTCTGTAATTGAAGTATGTATCCATTCTCCTCTAAAAATGGTACAAAAGTTACTTTAACTAACTAATCTTTTTGTATGGTTTTGTCTCCCTATGTACAACACTATCAAGAGCCTTCATCCTATTGATAATCAAAATGAAAAGCTTCCTCTTTAATTGAAAGGCCTTATCAACTACTCCCTCAACTCGTTCTTTCTGTTTCTAAGCCTCTGTAATGCTTCTATACTTCTTCATATTTCTCAATATATTTACATCAACTTTACTTTGAAACATCCAGGCTCTTATTTCCTTAACCCCTTGGATGCTCATGATGGAGCGGTTCCGTCATGAGCATCGGTTGGGCTGTGCTCATGACGGAACCGCTCCGTCATGAGGACAGCCCCTGGGGGAAGCGCTGGCGCTCCCCCCCTGGGGCATCGATCGTGCCCCCACAGACGGGGATGGCAGCGGAAGAGTTTCCGCTGCCACCCCCGAGCCCCCCCACGCTTCCTGGTGACGTCAGCGCGCACAGCGCACGCCGGCGTCATCAGGAAGTGCTCGCACGCCTGGAAGCCATTTGCTTCCAGGCGTCCACAGAGGCAGGGTGAGTGTTGTTTGCTCCGGTGGGGCGGCGGGGGCCTTTTGGAGTGTATTGAGGCATCGGGGGAGAGGAAAGAGTATTTCCTCTCCCCTGATGTCTCAATACAGGGCATTCCTGCTCCACTATCGCGCACAGCGTCGCGATCGTGGAGCAGGGATGCCCCACTAGACACCAGGGATGTGTGTTTTTTTTATTTTGGAAGCGACCCCTTGGGTAAGGGTCGCTTCCTGGGGCCATAAATTATTTGAAGACTTTTCTGTCCCCTCTGGGGGCAGATCGGTGGTTTTTTTCGCCGTTTCTGCTCCCAGGGGGGGTAGAAAAGCCCACTAGACACCAGGGATATAAGTATTATTGTAGGAAGCGACCCCTTGGGCAAGGGTCGCTTCCTTGGGCCCCTAAATTTTTTGAAGACTTTTCTGCCCCCTCTGGGGGCAGATCGGTGTTATTTTTTTGCCGTTTCTGCTCCCATTGGGGGCAGAAAAGCCCACTAGACACCAGGGATCTAATTATTATTGTAGGAAGCGACCCCTTGGGCAAGGGTCACTTCCTTTGGCCCACAAATTATTTGAAGACTTTTCTGCCCCCTCTGGGGGCAGATCGGTGTTATTTTTTCGCCATTTCTGCTCCTGGGGGGGCAGAAAAGCCCACTAGACACCAGGGATATAAATATTATTGTAGGAAGCGACCCCTTGGGCAAGGGTCGCTTCCTTGGGCCCCTAAATTTTTTGAAGACTTTTCTGCCCCCTCTGGGGGCAGATCGGTGTTATTTTTTTGCCGTTTCTGCTCCCAGGGGGGGCAGAAAAGCCCACTAGACACCAGGGATCTAATTATTATTGTAGGAAGCGACCCCTTGGGCAAGGGTCGCTTCCTTGGGCCCCTTATTTATTTGTAGACTTTTCTGCCCCCTCTGGGGGCAGATCGGCTTTATTTTTTCGCCGTTTCTGATCCCAGGGGGGGCAGAAAAGCCCACTAGACACCAGGGAATTAGTTCAATTAAAAATAGAAGTGACCCCTCGCTTCCAGGGTGCAATTTGTTTTCTGCCCCACCTGGCACACAACCCGATTGACCATTTGGGTAGTGACATAGCATGTTATAATGTTTATTGTTATATTTTTTGTGAATTGCAATTGTAATGTTTTTTTTGTTTACTTTTTTGTTCTAGGTGAAGGCTTTTCCTCTTTTCACGTTGCCGTTTTGTGACTGGTGGTTCTGCTGTTTGTGTAGTTTGGTAAGAGACTTTTTTTTGTACAATGTAAATGTGTTTGATTTCTCTGCCTGTTTTTTTTTTGCAAATGGTGTAATAATAGCAGTATGTTTGGTTTTTGAGTGTCAAAAAGTTTTTGCATTGGTGCTCGATGTGTATTTTGTTGTCTTGTGAGTAATTTGTTTTTTTTCTTCTTTCTAGTTTGATATCGTTGGTTTTTGCTGTGTCACTGCAGAGTTGGTTTCTGGTGAGTGCAGCTGTCTCTTGTAATTGGATTGTATAGTTTTTGAGTACATTGATCTTTGTGATAAAGGTACACATTTCTTTACTTACTTGGTTTGCACATTGTTGGTTGTTGTTGACTTGTTTGTGCAGTCTTCTATCTTAGTAAGTATAATGGCTAGCCGCAGGATTACTGCTCAGCAGGTTGTTGGTTTGCTGTTTGAGTCTTCCTCTGACCATGGTTCAGAGACTGGCTCTGCATCTGAGGGAGAGGAGGCAGGGGACGATTCTGGCAGTGAGTTGTCTCTCCGTATGGAGTCATCGGATGATGAAGATACTCTTAGTGCGGATGAAGTGCCTGTGTTAGAGGAGGAGACTGATGTGCCGATAGTGGGGCAAGAGGCATCTGGGCTGCAGCCTGGGACTGCAAGGCTTCCCGTTGGTGTAGTGCGGCAAGAGGCTTCTGGGCTGCAGCCTGCGGCTGCAAGGCTTCCCATTGGTGTAGTGCGGCAAGAGGCATCTGGGCTGCAGGCTGGGGCTGCAAGGCTTCCCGTTGAAAGTGATGACCTCTGGGTTGCCCCTGGCATGGTGCAGCCGGCATTGCCAGAGTTTACTGGTGTTCCAGGGTCTAGAGTGAATACTGAAAACTTTTTGCCGGTAAATTTTTTTCAGTTGTTTATGGACGATGTGTTTTTGGCAGAGATTGTTGAGCAGACTAATTTGTATGCCGAACAGTTTTTGAGGGACAACAGTGCCAGTCTTAAGCCACACTCTAGAGCTACCCGGTGGACTCCCACAAATGTTGAAGAGATGAAGAAGTTCTTGGGTTTAACTTTTTTGATGGGCTTGCTAAGGAAGCCATCAATGTCTTCATATTGGTCTAGCAGTCCCTTGATGGCATCGTCTATTTTTCCGGCAGTCATGAGTCGTGACAGGTATTTGCTTCTGCTTCGGATGATGCACTTTGTTGATAATGGTTTAGCGTTGCCACGAGATCTCCCTGACTGTGACCGTCTTTTTAAGATTAGGCCTGTCCTTGATCACTTTGTTGATCGATTTTCTGAGATTTATGCCCCTGGTAGAGAAATTGCAGTGGATGAGTCTTTGGTGTTGTTCAAGGCCCACTTGGTTTTTAGGCAATACATTCCTAGTAAGAGGGCACGCTATGGAATAAAGCTGTATATGCTGTGTGACAGTAGGACTGGATATGTCTCTAATTTCAGGGTGTACACCGGTAAGGAATCAAGGTTTAACCTCCCTGGTTGTCCGTCCACTTTTGGAGTGACTGAGAAAATTGTTTGGGAACTTGGTAGAGGATTTTTTAACAAAGGCCACCATTTATATGTAGATAACTTCTACACTGGTGTGCGGTTGTTCAGGGAATTGGCCAAAGTGGACACTGTTGCTTGTGGCACAATCAGCTCTAACCGTAAAGGTTTCCCGAAATAACTTGTTTGTCAAAAGCTTGTGCGGGGACAGTGCAGTGCGTTGCGTTGCCAGGAGCTTCTTGCTGTGAAGTTTACAGACAGGAGAGATGTCTACATGCTGACCATCCATGATGAAAGCACTGCACCTGTGACTGTTTGGGGTCAGGTCGCTGAAGCGCGCAAACCTGTGTGCATTTTAGACTATAATAGGCACATGGGTGGTGTTGACAGAGTAGATCAGAGGTTGGAACCTTACACTGCTCTTCGTAAGGCTTACATTTGGTACAAGAAGTTGGCTATCCATCTTTTCCACTTGGCAATGTTTAATGCTTTTGTTGTGTTCCAGGATTCTTGACTTTTGCTAAGTTTCAGGAGTCTGTAATAGGCAGCCGTGTTGTAGTGGAACAGGCAAGTGTTCCTAGAGTTGGAGTGGTGGAGGATGTTGCTAGATTGAAAGAACGCCACTTTCCAGATCACATTCCTCCCACACCCGCAAAAGATTTTCCCAGTAGGAGATGTAGAGTCTGTTGGCGAAGAGGTTCGCGGAAGGAGAGTCGTATGTACTGCCCCGACTGTCCCTCTCATCCTGCACTGTGTCTCCCTGCTTGTTTCAGAGCGTACCACACGCGAAAAAAATTTTGGGAGCATTCATGAGTGGTAAAGTGAACTGCCTGGTCTGTATTCTTTGGAAAATTTGATTCTGTTTCAAAGTTGGTGTTAGTGCAATGTATTTAGTTGCTGATTTTCTGTTAGAAGATTTGTATCTATTTGCAATTTGTTTGTGTTTTTATTTTTCTCTAAAAAAATCCTAAATGTGATGGCGGTGTGTGTAGGCTTGCGCTTGGCTGTTGGTGTGTGTGGACTGGCACTTGGTTGGTGGTGTGCGTGGAATGGTGCTTGGCTGGCGGTGTGCGTGGACTGGCGGTGTGCATGGACTGGCGGTGTGCGTGGACTGGTGCGTGGCTGGTGGTGTGCGTGGACTGGAGCTTGGCTGGCGGTGTGCGTGGAATGGTGCTTGGCTGGCGGTGTGCGTGGACTGGTACTTGGCTGGCAGTGTGCGTGGACTGGTGGTGTGTGCGGACTGGTGTTTGGCTGGTGGTGTCCGTGGACTGGAGCTTGGCTGGTGGTGTGCGTGGACTGGAGCTTGGCTGGTGGTGTGCGTGGAATGGTGCTTGGCTGGCGGTGTGCGTGGACTGGTACTTGGCTGGCGGTGTGCGTGGACCGGTAGTATGTGCGGACTGGTGCTTGGCTGGTGGTGTGCGTGGAATGGTGCTTGGCTGGCGGTGTGCGTGGACTGGTACTTGGCTAGCGGTGTGCCTGGACTGGCGATTGGCTGGCGGTGTGTGTGGACTGGTGCACGGCTGGCTGTGTGTGAGTAGTGACTTTCTGCTGGTCACTACACACACTGCTAGCTGAGTGCCACTCCACGCAATCCATCAGCCTGTGTAGTTGCTGTGTCTGGATTGTGGGTGTGTGAAAGTGATGGGCCCTTGAATGGCGCTGTGTGCTGGTGTGAGTTTTGTTATGTGATGGGCCCGTGGCTGGCGGTGTGAATGGTTTTGTATGTCTCACACGTATGAAAGGTGTATGAATGGCCTGTAAAGAGGTTGGTGCCTTGTCGTGGCTTTACAGCTTGTTGGACTTGGCCCTTCTGGCAGGTTCACCCCTGAACTTTTTGCCTTTTATTGGTGACTTGGTGTGGTGATTTTCTTGGTTTCTGCGCACTTTCCCTGTGTCCCAGGGTAAAGTGCGTGCGTGCTCTGAGTGCATGTGGTGAGATAGGCCTGCCCTCCCATAGGAATGCATGGGGAATGTATGTGTCCCTGGTAGTTCCTGATGCGTGGGGTGTGCAGGCACGAGTTTGGTATGTGCGGACTCGTGGGAGTGAATGAATGCTGCGCGATGATGTGTACGGCGTTCATGTACCTAGTATGGAAGTGCCACTTCTAGAGGTGGGCACTTCTGTGTGCAGTGTGTCTGTCGCGTGATTGGCTGGTCATGTCATGTGACGGGCTAGGGATTCCCCAGAGTCAGGATGAGTCACCCAGTGGTGAATGGGGAGATCAGCAGCTAGATGGGTGGGAGGAGTACACCTGGGTCCTGAATAGGACAGGGTTTTTCACACCCAATGCTGGCCCCGCCCCCTGCGGTGCGACTGACGACCCTAGCCCTGCCAATGAATAGAGTGAGGGGCTGAGCACATCAAGGGTGCTCCCCAACCAGCTGCGACTGGTTTTCCCCCTCACCCTGAACCCAGAACAAAGGGATTTGGTGTATAAAAAGGGGCTGTGTCCCCTTACAAAATGTTCTTGCTCTGTCTTGAATCTACTAGGGGCGTGCTACTGGTGGGGCCCAGGAGGGACCGCCATGGGGGCTACCTCCCTGCTGGAGGGCCCTGTGTGCTGGCCCCTGGGCCTTACCTTGCCCCCTGGATGCCTTCAGGACCTTCTGGACCCTTGTGACTTTCCTTTTACCTTGCCAAGGCTTGATGCTGGCCTAGCGCCCTGGGAGCGCTTTATTTTCCTTACAGCAAGGTGCTTTTCTGGTCCTGAACATAGCGCCTGGAGAGCGCTTTATTCCCCCAGAGAGAGGAGCTGGAGCTGTGCAGCATTGCGCTGCTACGAGCGAGAGAGGGAATCCCCAGCGTAGGGATTCCCCCATGATGCGTGCCTTGCGGGTGCCCACCCCGCTTATCTGGTTGCCGAGGGTGCGCAGGTGCCCACCCTGCGTCTTCATTGGATATTCAGGAGTGATGCGGGTGCCTACCCCGCTTATTTAGTTATTTAAAATTGCGGGTGCCCACCCCGCACTTTGCCCGCAAAAGAAATCACCGCCGCGGCCCGAGCCGCATTCAACATTGCCGCTGAGCCCGCGGCCCGCCTGGTTGTGGGCGGGGCCACGGGACGGAAGCGGAAGTGCCGCCATTCCCGGGAGAGGAGGAGGCCCGGGTGATGTTTGAGCGCAGCGCGAGGCTCCCATCTGCAAGGGAAGCCCCGCGCCGAATGAGAAGTTCTACCGCTGAAGAAGCCCCGCGAGAGAAGAGTCCGCGTTGGGACGAACCAAAGAGGAGTCGACCAGGAGTCCAGAGGGTTCTCCCTGCTCCCCAGCCTTCTGTGCACCCGGCCGCTGGAGCGAGGGAGAGTGCCTCCAGTGAAGCCGAGCCTGCCGGGGATCCTGCAAACTGGTGAGTGGGGGCTCCGTGTGGGCGGATGTTGGTGCCGGTTCGAGGCACGGTGCCCAGGCTGATTTCCTGAGCGGCCCCCGCCTGATAGGGGGGGCCGCTCCAACGAGGATGGCATGGGTTGTTTTCAGGACCTGTGTGGGGTTCTAGCGTCAAGGGCACAGATGTGCCAGGCCCCCCGCTTCCACTTGTGACTTCAGCTGCCCCGCTTGCAGAGGGCAGCTGCACCGAGGGGGCAGTGTTGCTTTTAGAGCGCGAGTGCGCTCCAACCAGGGGCATAATTGTTATAGAGCCGTGAGGCTCCAACGAGAGGGCCAGTGTTGGCAGTGGCGCCGCCGTAGCGGGCCACTGTAGGTCTTGGGGACATGGTGTGTAGAGCCCAGAGATGGCTCCCACGTTTGGCGTATATTGATTTCAGGAGCCCGTGTGCTCCATGCGGGACATGTTGTTTTTCGAGCCTAGGTGGCTCCAAAGTTGTGGATATTGTTCCAGGGGCTAGTGAGAGCCCATGCCTACTATTGACCTCCCCCAGCTGCGCAGCACTTAGTGCCAGCTGCAGCGTTTAGGCCCTGTGCTTGTCCCCAGCTGCCCAGCAAGTAGTGGGCAGCTGCTACGTTTAGGTTTTGGCGCTACCTGGACTATAATGTGATTTTGGGTGCTAGGAAATGTACTGTGTAGTATGTTTGGCGCACCCTGTGTTCATGCTTTTGGTGCTAGGAAATGTACTGTGTATAGTATGTTTTGCGCACCCTGTGTTGTGTACCTCTAAATGTGGTTAGTTCTGCCTAGGAGGTTGTTCTACCTTGTTTAGGTTGATGGTAGGGAGAATGTACTTCCCTGTGTTATGTACGCCCCTAGTGTAGGTATACTTAGGTGGCTAGGTCTAATACGTTAGACTTGCGAGAAATTGCATAATGTGGTTTATGCCCCTGTGATAGATGCAGGATAGGTTTTATACCTGAGGCTAGTGTGATGACGCTGAGGTCATTATTGCGCCAGTAGAGACTGGTTGTGCTCTACAGTTACTGTGTGTTATGTTCTACGTTTACTATTGGTGATTTGTGCTATGTTCTAAGTGCCAATTCCTGACAGTGGTCCATGTGGCCCTGTCCCCTGTATATATAGTCCCTTGTAAATTCTGCCCTGCCTGTTGGCACATTGTAGAGTGTGTGTTTTTATCTAATGTGTTGTGTATAATACAAAGGCTATTTTTATAGAATACCTTGTGTGGAGTTTCCTTTGTGGTGGGCCTTGGGTGTTGTTGCTGGGTGCGTGCGCAAACGCTTTACACATCGCCTCAGAGATAAGCCTGACTGCTCGTGCCAAGCTACCAAGGGGGTGAGCAGGGGTTATCTTTGGCGTGTAACTTCCTTGCCCTGACTAGAGTGGTGGTTTCTGCCTGACTTTGGCGCAAGCCTTAGCCAACCAGAAATCGCCATTTCTAACATTGGTGATCAGCGGTGGGATTTGGACTTGCGTTTGCGCTGTACCGCAGCAGCAACTGGCCGCACTACAAAACTCTGCATTTAGATAAATCACATGGTATAGGGATTATTGTTTTTAAATGTCATTTCTGTGGAAATGTGTTTCTTGTGCACTGTGAGTTAGGTGTCCCTAGCTCGGGAGGGTAGATCATCCCCCTTAGTGCGTTGTGTTTTCTGGATTCACCAGAGGGTGGGATCCAGTGGTGGCAGCAGATGTGTGTCCAGTGCATGTATTCCCATTCCCAGTTCCCGGGGTAGTGGTACCTGTGTCACGTGGTGGTCAGGTTGGGAAATCAGGGGCGGTAGAAACTGTCTTACCAGTCTTGGGAGGGGTTTGGGGATGAATGTGTAATGCGCTGGATGAATGTGAATGTCCCATTCCCAGTTCCCAGAGTAATAGTACCTGTGTCACGTGGTGGTCAGGTTGAGAAATCAGGGGCGGTAGAAACTGTCTTACTAGTCTGGGGGGTGTGTATGTGGATGAATGATGTGAGTTCTCTGAAATAAGGAGCTTGCTGGTTGATTGGGTGTGAGTTCTCTGGGATAGGGAACTTGCATTGGGGAGTGATTCCAAAAGTAGTGGCTGAGGTGTCTTCCAGCCCAGCGTGGTGGAAGAGGTTCAGAGTAGCCCAGCTAGGTCTCGGTGTAGGGGCTCACGTCCTGTCTCTGCGGAGAAGGAGTGGGTGGGACTGCGTGTCTCCAGGTGCCCGAAACCCAGTGTCAGGGCCTGGATGGTTTCTTTAGGGAACATCAGGTCGGGGGCCTAGGCTGTACCAATAGGTCATTTGAGGAGGATCTCCCAGTGTCTAGAGGACGTGGAGCGTCTGTAATCAGACCTCCAGTAGTCCTGGTGTCTGGCGGTACCGCTCCAGTTGGGAGGGTGCGGAAGTCCAGAGGGAGGGGTGAGATGGGGAGGGATTCCCCAGTGGGAACCAGTAGGTCAGGGACCAGCCGGGAGGGCTGTGTCGCCACTGAGTGACCGTGGTGTCGCCACTTCTGTCCTGGGGGGTCTGCATGCACTGTCAGATGGACAGGAGGTAGTGAGATCAGCGCCAGGCAGACTGTCACACGACCCATTAGTTATGGGTCACCCTCGTTAAGTCCTGGTTCGCCAGGCATCTGACCAAAGGGTACGTCCCTCGGTTGGGGAGCCAGTAGTCGGTGTTTCCGGATCTGGACGTAAGGGCGGCTGTAGTCCTGAGGGCAGGTGGGGCTCATCTTAAGTGAAGAGACCCTGCTCTACAGTGGAAGGGGGTGCAGAGGGAGGGAGTCCTCGCCTCTGACCCCTTGGATCCCAGGTGGTAGACCAGTTGGTGGAGAAAGGTCCTGAACTGGTGGGAGAGTTGTGTTCTGGTGGGTGCTTCCCTGGGAGGGTGCGGAACCCCAGAAGTAGAGGTAGGGTGGGGCATTCTTGCCCGTGACCTCTGGGCAGCCTGAGGGTGCGGACCCTAGGTTGAAGGATCAGTGGTAGTTGGGAACTACACTGAGAGGGAGAGTGGAGAATGGCTTGTATGCCAGGGGTTACTACCCCCCACTCTGGGTTTGGCAAGGACCAGTGGTATCTGGGTGGCCTAGGGCCTGGTCCTGGCCGTGGACAACTAGGTAGTACCAGTGGGGTAGCCTAGTTGGGCCTGAATTCTTTTCGGTTGTTTTTTTTCAGATGGAACCATGTTGATTGAGAATGGCGTAGAACCGGAGAGTGTCCCTGCAGTGCGGGCCTGCGTCCGTGTTCTATCGCCCCAAGCAGGGAAGTCCATCACGGTGGTGATTGGTCTGCCCTGCGTTTTGGCTGGAAGGGGGTTGTGTTGGACTTGGCCCTTCTGGAAGGTTCACCCCTGAACTTTTTGCCTTTTATTGGTGACTTGGTGTGGTGATTTTCTTGGTTTCTGCGCACTTTCCCTGTGTCCCAGGGTAAAGTGCGTGCGTGCTCTGAGTGCATGTGGTGAGATAGGCCTGCCCTCCCATAGGAATGCATGGGGAATGTATGTGTCCCTGGTAGTTCCTGATGCGTGGGGTGTGCAGGCCCGAGTTTGGTATGTGCGGACTCGTGGGAGTGAATGCTGCGCGATGATGTGTGCGGCGTGCATGTACCTAGTATGGAAGTGCCACTTCTAGAGGTGGGCACTTCTGTGTGCAGTGTGTCTGTCGCGTGATTGGCTGGTCATGTCATGTGACGGGCTAGGGATTCCCCAGAGTCAGGATGAGTCACCCAGTGGTGAATGGGGAGATCAGCAGCTAGATGGGTGGGAGGAGTACACCTGGGTCCTGAATAGGACAGGGTTTTCCACACCCAATGCTGGCCCCGCCCCCTGCGGTGCGACTGACGACCCTAGCCCTGCCAATGAATAGAGTGAGGGGCTGAGCACATCAAGGGTGCTCCCCAACCAGCTGCGACTGGTTTTCCCCCTCACCCTGAACCCAGAACAAAGGGATTTGGTGTATAAAAAGGGGCTGTGTCCCCTTACAAAATGTTCTTGCTCTGTCTTGAATCTACTAGGGGCGTGCTACTGGTGGGGCCCAGGAGGGACCGCCATGGGGGCTACCTCCCTGCTGGAGGGCCCTGTGTGCTGGCCCCTGGGCCCTACCTTGCCCCCTGGATGCCTTCAGGACCTTCTGGACCCTTGTGACTTTCCTTTTACCTTGCCAAGGCTTGATGCTGGCCTAGCGCCCTGGGAGCGCTTTATTTTCCTTACAGCAAGGTGCTTTTCTGGTCCTGAACATAGCGCCTGGAGAGCGCTTTATTCCCCCAGAGAGAGGAGCTGGAGCTGTGCAGCATTGCGCTGCTACGAGCGAGAGAGGGAATCCCCAGCGTAGGGATTCCCCCATGATGCGTGCCTTGCGGGTGCCCACCCCGCTTATCTGGTTGCCGAGGGTGCGCAGGTGCCCACCCTGCGTCTTCATTGGATATTCAGGAGTGATGCGGGTGCCTACCCCGCTTATTTAGTTATTTAAAATTGCGGGTGCCCACCCCGCACTTTGCCCGCAAAAGAAATCACCGCCGCGGCCCGAGCCGCATTCAACATTGCCGCTGAGCCCGCGGCCCGCCTGGTTGTGGGCGGGGCCACGGGACGGAAGCGGAAGTGCCGCCATTCCCGGGAGAGGAGGAGGCCCGGGTGAAGTTTGAGCGCAGCGCGAGGCTCCCATCTGCAAGGGAAGCCCCGCGCCGAATGAGAAGTTCTACCGCTGAAGAAGCCCCGCGAGAGAAGAGTCCGCGTTGGGACGAACCAAAGAGGAGTCGACCAGGAGTCCAGAGGGTTCTCCCTGCTCCCCAGCCTTCTGTGCACCCGGCCGCTGGAGCGAGGGAGAGTGCCTCCAGTGAAGCCGAGCCTGCCGGGGATCCTGCAAACCGGTGAGTGGGGGCTCCGTGTGGGCGGATGTTGGTGCCGGTTTGAGGCACGGTGCCCAGGCTGATTTCCTGAGCGGCCCCCGCCTGATAGGGGGGGCCGCTCCAACGAGGATGGCATGGGTTGTTTTCAGGACCTGTGTGGGGTTCTAGCGTCAAGGGCACAGATGTGCCAGGCCCCCCGCTTCCACTTGTGACTTCAGCTGCCCCGCTTGCAGAGGGCAGCTGCACCGAGAGGGCAGTGTTGCTTTTAGAGCGCGAGTGCGCTCCAACCAGGGGCATAATTGTTATAGAGCCCTGAGGCTCCAACGAGAGGGCCAGTGTTGGCAGTGGCGCCGCCGTAGCGGGCCACTGTAGTTCTTGGGGATATGGTGTGTAGAGCCCAGAGATGGCTCCCACGTTTGGCGTATATTGATTTCAGGAGCCCGTGTGCTCCATGCGGGACATGTTGTTTTTCGAGCCTAGGTGGCTCCAACGTTGTGGATATTGTTCCAGGGGCTAGTGAGAGCCCATGCCTACTATTGACCTCCCCCAGCTGCGCAGCACTTAGTGCCAGCTGCAGCGTTTAGGCCCTGTGCTTGTCCCCAGCTGCCCAGCAAGTAGTGGGCAGCTGCTACGTTTAGGTTTTGGCGCAACCTGGACTATAATGTGATTTTGGGTGCTAGGAAATGTACTGTGTAGTATGTTTGGCGCACCCTGTGTTCATGCTTTTGGTGCTAGGAAATGTACTGTGTATAGTATGTTTTGCGCACCCTGTGTTGTGTACCTCTAAATGTGGTTAGTTCTGCCTAGGAGGTTGTTTTACCTTGTTTAGGTTGATGGTAGGGAGAATGTACTTCCCTGTGTTATGTACGCCCCTAGTGTAGGTATACTTAGGTGGCTAGGTCTAATACGTTAGACTTGCGAGAAATTGCATAATGTGGTTTATGCCCCTGTGATAGATGCAGGATAGGTTTTATACCTGAGGCTAGTGTGATGACGCTGAGGTCATTATTGCGCCAGTAGAGACTGGTTGTGCTCTACAGTTACTGTGTGTTATGTTCTACGTTTACTATTGGTGATTTGTGCTATGTTCTAAGTGCCAATTCCTGACAGTGGTCCATGTGGCCCTGTCCCCTGTATATATAGTCCCTTGTAAATTCTGCCCGTGCCTGTTGGCACATTGTAGAGTGTGTGTTTTTATCTAATGTGTTGTGTATAATACAAAGGCTATTTTTATAGAATACCTTGTGTGGAGTTTCCTTTGTGGTGGGCCTTGGGTGTTGTTGCTGGGTGCGTGCGCAAACGCTTTACACATCGCCTCAGAGATAAGCCTGACTGCTCGTGCCAAGCTACCAAGGGGGTGAGCAGGGGTTATCTTTGGCGTGTAACTTCCTTGCCCTGACTAGAGTGGTGGTTTCTGCCTGACTTTGGCGCAAGCCTTAGCCAACCAGAAATCGCCATTTCTAACACAGCTCACGAGCTGTGAGTCAATGGTTCAGTTTCTCGCCTTTTCAATTATTGCCAGTGCATTTCATTTCTGTGAAATCACTTGCTAATACAATTGTATCTACTGAACCATCACTCACCCTCGTGCCAAATCCAACCAGTATGTGTGTGTGCTTGCGGATTAGATGGCTGTGCAGTAATATTTGTCTTTCTGAAGCAGGGTGGACCTTGTCCCTTTTTGGTGAATTATGAAATGTGTTGCTTTTGTGCCTGGTGGTGCGAATGGTCTTGTTTGTATCACGTATGAAAGGTGTGTGAATGGCCTGTAAAGTGGTTGGTGCCTTGACGTGGCTTTACAGCTCACGAGCTGCGAGTCATTAGTTTGTTTTTTTGTGAATTTAATTATTGACAGTGCATTTCATTTTTGTGAAATCTCTTGTTAATAAAATTTAATACACTGAACCATGACTCGCCCTCGTGCCAAATCCAACCAGTATGTGTGTGTGTTTGAGGAATAGATGGTTGTGCAGGAATCTTTGTCTTTAGTTTCTCTGCCAAGGTACACTTTCCATGCAAGAATAACCCACCAACTGTAGATATTGTCAAAAACCCATGGGAGTTCATGGTGATGTCTCCCTTGTGAATTGAAAAATATTTTTTATCCCCATTGTCCTGTAAACCTCAAACTGTCTGCCACATTTTCTTTGCAATATTATTCCAAAATTCTCACGCTGTAGTAACAATAGTTAATCTGGTTTTGCAAGGGGGGTTACTTTGGTTTTTGGCCCGGTGCTCGGCGGTTATCTAGGGAAACCTACCAAACCCATGCATTTCTGAAAACTAGACACCCGGCGGCTTCCAGGGAGGTATGGCTTGCGTGGATCCCCCAACGTTTCCTTACCCAGAATCCCCTTCAAACCTCAATTTTTGCTGAAAAAATCACTTTTTTCACACATTTTGGGGTGGGAAAGTTGTGGCATCACCGGGCTCACACAAATTTACCACCACCCAGCGTTCCCCCAGGTCTCCCGGTAAAAATGGTGCCTCACTTGTGTGGGAGGCCCAAGTACCCGCGGCAGGCAAGGGCCCAAAACGTAGTGAGGCGACATCAAAATGGCCTATCGCATAACCACCTGGTTTTGCAAGGGGGGTCACTTTGGTTTTTGACCCGGTGCTCGGCGGCCATCTAGGGAAACCTACCAAACCCATGCATTTCTGAAAACTAGACACACGGCCGCTTCCAGGGAGGTATGGCTTGTGTGGATCCCCCAACGTTTCCTTACCCAGAATCCCCTGCAAACCTCAATTTTTGCTGAAAAAATCACTTTTTTCACACATTTTGGGGTGGGAAAGTTGTGGCATCACTGGGCTCACACAAATTTACCACCACCCAGCATTCCCCCAGGTCTCCCGGTAAAAATGGTGCCTCACTTGTGTGGGAGGCCCAAGTACCCGCGGCAGGCAAGGGCCCAAAACGTAGTGAGGCGACATCAAAATGGCCTATCGCAAAACCACCTGGTTTTGCAAGGGGGGTCACTTTGGTTTTTGACCCGGTGCTCGGCGGCCATCTAGGGAAACCTACCAAACCCACGCATTTCTGAAAACAAGACACCGAGCCGCTTCCAGGGAGGTATGGCTTGCGTGGATCCCCCAACGTTTCCTTATCCAGAATCCCCTGCAAACCTCAATTTTTGCTGAAAAAATCACTTTTTTCACACATTTTGGGGTGGGAAAGTTGTGGCATCACCGGGCTCACACAAATTTACCACCACCCAGCGTTCCCCCAGGTCTCCCGGTAAAAATGGTGCCTCACTTGTGTGGGAGGCCCAAGTACCCGCGGCAGGCAAGGACCCAAAACGTAGTGAGGCGACATCAAAATGGCCTATCGCAAAACCACCTGGTTTTGCAAGGGGGGTCACTTTGGTTTTTGACCCGGTGCTCGGCGGCCATCTAGGGAAACCTACCAAACCCATGCATTTCTGAAAACTAGACACCCGGCCGCTTCCAGGGAGGTATGGCTTGCGTGGATCCCCCAACGTTTCCTTACCCAGAATCCCCTGCAAACCTCAATTTTTGCTGAAAAAATCACTTTTTTCAAACATTTTGGGGTGGGAAAGTTGTGGCATCACCGGGCTCACACAAATTTACCACCACCCAGCGTTCCCCCAGGTCTCCCGGTAAAAATGGTGCCTCACTTGTGTGGGAGGCCCAAGTACCCGCGGCAGGCAAGGGCCCAAAACGTAGTGAGGCGACATCAACATTGCCTATCCCAAATGTCGCCTCACTAGGTTTTTGGCCCTTGCCTGCCGCGGGTACTTGGGCCTCCCACACAAGTGAGGCACCATTTTTACCGGGAGACCTGGGGGAACGCTGGGTGGTGGTAAATTTGTGTGAGCCCGGTGATGCCACAACTTTCCCACCCCAAAATGTGTGAAAAAAGTGATTTTTTCAGCAAAAATTGAGGTTTGCAGGGGATTCTGGGTAAGGAAACGTTGGGGGATCCACGCAAGCCATACCTCCCTGGAAGCGACCGGGTGTCTAGTTTTCAGAAATGCGTGGGTTTGGGAGGTTTCCCTAGATGGCCGCCGAGCACCGGGTCAAAAACCAAAGTGACCCCCCTTGCAAAACCAGGTGGTTTTGCGATAGGCCATTTTGATGTCGCCTCACTACGTTTTGGGCCCTTGCCTGCCGCGGGTACTTGGGCCTCCCACACAAGTGAGGCACCATTTTTACCGGGAGACCTGGGGGAACGCTGGGTGGTGGTAAATTTGTGTGAGCCCGGTGATGCCACAACTTTCCCACCCCAAAATTTGTGAAAAAAGTGATTTTTTCAGCAAAAATTGAGGTTTGCAGGGGATTCTGGGTAAGGAAACGTTGGGGGATCCACGCAAGCCATACCTCCCTGGAAGCGACCGGGTGTCTAGTTTTCAGAAATGCGTGGGTTTGGTAGGTTTCCCTAGATGGCCGCCGAGCACCGGGTCAAAAACCAAAGTGACCCCCCTTGCAAAACCAGGTGGTTTTGCGATAGGCCATTTTGATGTCGCCTCACTACGTTTTGGGCCCTTGCCTGCCGCGGGTACTTGGGCCTCCCACACAAGTGAGGCACCATTTTTACCGGGAGACCTGGGGGAACGCTGGGTGGTGGTAAATTAGTGTGAGCCCGGTGATGCCACAACTTTCCCACCCCAAAATGTGTGAAAAAAGTGATTTTTTCAGCAAAAAATGAGGTTTGCAGGGGATTCTGGGTAAGGAAAGGTTGGGGGATCCACGCAAGCCATACCTCCCTGGAAGCCGCCGGGTTTCTAGTTTTCAGAAATGTGTGGGTTTGGTAGGTTTCCCTAGGTGCCGGCAGGGCTAGGGTTCAAAAACTACAGCTAGTCACTTTGCCAAAAAAGGGTCATTTTTCACTGCAACATTGAGGTGTGACCACGTTGCATTTTGCGCCGTTTCCTGTCGCGGGCACTAGGCCGACCCGCACAAGTGAGGTACCATTTTTCTCGTAGGACTTTGGGGAACGCGGGGTGGGTGGAAATTTGTGGATCCACGCAGATTCCAGAACTTTCCATCACAGAAATGTGGGGAAAATGTGTTTTTTTTGTCAATTTTTTAAGTTTGCAAGGGATTCTGGGTAACAGACCATGGTGGGAGGCAGTCAAGTCACCCCATCCTGGATTTCCCTGGGTGTCTAGTTTTCAAAAATGTATAGGTTTGCTAGGTTTCCCTAGGTGCCGGCAGGGCTAGGGTTCAAAATCTACAGCTAGTCACTTTGCCAAAAAAAGGGTCATTTTTCACTGCAAAACCACGTTGCGTTTTGCGCCGTTTCCTGTCGCGGGCACTAGGCCGACCCGCACAAGTGAGGTACCATTTTTCTCGTAGGACTTTGGGGAACGCGGGGTGGGTGGAAATTTGTGGATCCACGCAGATTCCAGAACTTTCCATCACAGAAATGTGGGGAAAATGTGTTTTTTTTGTCAATTTTTTACGTTTGCAAGGGATTCTGGGTAACAGACCATGGGGGAGGCAGTCAAGTCACCCCATCCTGGATTCCCCTGGGTGTCTAGTTTTCAAAAATGTATAGGTTTGCTAGGTTTCCCTAGGTGCCGGCAGGGCTAGGGTTCAAAATCTACAGCTAGTCACTTTGCCAAAAAAAGGGTCATTTTTCACTGCAAAACCACGTTGCGTTTTGCGCCGTTTCCTGTCGCGGGCACTAGGCCAACCCGCACAAGTGAGGTACCATTTTTCTTGTAGGACTTTGGGGAACGCGGGGTGGGTGGAAATTTTTGGATCCACGCAGATTCCAGAACTTTCCATCACAGAAATGTGGGGAAAATGTGTTTTTTTTGTCAATTTTTTACGTTTGCAAGGGATTCTGGGTAACAGACCATGGTGGGAAGCAGTCAAGTCACCCCATACTGGATTCCCCTGGGTGTCTAGTTTTCAAAAATGTATAGGTTTGCTAGGTTTCCCTAGGTGCCGGCAGGGCTAGGGTTCAAAATCTACAGCTAGTCACTTTGCCAAAAAAAGGGTCATTTTTCACTGCAAAACCACGTTGCGTTTTGCGCCGTTTCCTGTCGCGGGCACTAGGCCGACCTGCACAAGTGAGGTACCACTTTTCTCGTAGGACTTTGTGGAATGCGGGGTGGGTGGAAATTTGTGGATCCACGCAGTTTCCAGAACTTTCCATCACAGAAATGTGGGGAAAATGTGTTTTTTTTGTCAATTTTTTACGTTTGCAAGGGATTCTGGGTAACAGACCATGGGGGAGGCAGTCAAGTCACCCCATCCTGGATTCCCCTTGGTGTCTAGTTTTCAAAAATGTATAGGTTTGCTAGGTTTCCCTAGGTGCCGGCAGGGCTAGGGTTCAAAATCTACAGCTAGTCACTTTGCCAAAAAAAGGGTCATTTTTCACTGCAAAACCACGTTGCGTTTTGCGCCGTTTCCTGTCGCGGGCACTAGGCCGACCCGCACAAGTGAGGTACCATTTTTCTCGTAGGACTTTGGGAAACGTGGGGTGGGTGGAAATTTGTGGATCCACGCAGATTCCAGAACTTTCCATCACAGAAATGTGGGGAAAATGTGTTTTTTTTGTCAATTTTTTACGTTTGCAAGGGATTCTGGGTAACAGACCATGGTGGGAGGCAGTCAAGTCACCCCATCCTGGATTCCCCTGGGTGTCTAGTTTTCAAAAATGTATAGGTTTGCTAGGTTTCCCTAGGTGCTGGCAGGGCTAGGGTTCAAAATCTACAGCTCGTCACTTTGCCAAAAAAAGGGTCATTTTTCACTGCAAAACCACGTTGCGTTTTGCGCCGTTTCCTGTCACGGGCACTAGGCCGACCTGCACAAGTGAGGTACCATTTTTCTCGTAGGACTTTGTGGAACGCGGGGTGGGTGGAAATTTGTGGATCCACGCAGTTTCCAGAACTTTCCATCACAGAAATGTGGGGAAAATGTGTTTTTTTTGTCAATTTTTTACGTTTGCAAGGGATTCAGGGTAACAGAACATGGTGGGAGGCAGTCAAGTCACCCCATCCTGGATTCCCCTGGGTGTCTAGTTTTCAAAAATGTATAGGTTTGCTAGGTTTCCCTAGGTGCCGGCAGGGCTAGGGTTCAAAATCTACAGCTAGTCACTTTGCCAAAAAAAGGGTCATTTTTCACTGCAAAACCACGTTGCGTTTTGCGCCGTTTCCTGTCGCGGGCACTAGGCCGACCCGCACAAGTGAGGTACCATTTTTCTCGTAGGACTTTGGGGAACGCGGGGTGGGTGGAAATTTGTGGATCCACGAAGATTCCAGAACTTTCCATCACAGAAATGTGGGGAAAATGTGTTTTTTTTGTCAATTTTTTACGTTTGCAAGGGATTCTGGGTAACAGACCATGGGGGAGGCAGTCAAGTCACCCCATCCTGGATTCCCCTGGGTGTCTAGTTTTCAAATATGTATAGGTTTGCTAGGTTTCCCTATGTGACGGCAGGGCTAGGGTTCAAAATCTACAGCTAGTCACTTTGCCAAAAAAAGGGTCATTTTTCACTGCAAAACCACGTTGCGTGTTGCGCCGTTTCCTGTTGCGGGCACTAGGCCGACCCGCACAAGTGAGGTACCATTTTTCTCGTAGGACTTTGGGAAACGTGGGGTGGGTGGAAATTTGTGGATCCACGCAGATTCCAGAACTTTCCATCACAGAAATGTCGGGAAAATGTGTTTTTTTTGTCAATTTTTTACGTTTGCAAGGGATTCTGGGTAACAGACCATGGTGGGAAGCAGTCAAGTCACCCCATCCTGGATTCCCCTGGGTGTCTAGTTTTCAGAAATGTATAGGTTTGCTAGGTTTCCCTAGGTGCCGGCAGGGCTAGGGTTCAAAATCTACAGCTAGTCACTTTGCCAAAAAAAGGGTCATTTTTCACTGCAAAACCACGTTGCGTTTTGCGCCGTTTCCTGTCGCGGGCACTAGGCCGACCTGCACAAGTGAGGTACCACTTTTCTCGTAGGACTTTGTGGAACGCGGGGTGGGTGGAAATTTGTGGATCCACGCAGTTTCCAGGACTTTCCATCACAGAAATGTGGGGAAAATGTGTTTTTTTTGTCAATTTTTTACGTTTGCAAGGGATTCTGGGTAACAGACCATGGGGGAGGCAGTCAAGTCACCCCATCCTGGATTCCCCTGGGTGTCTAGTTTTCAAAAATGTATAGGTTTGCTAGGTTTCCCTAGGTGCCGGCAGGGCTAGGGTTCAAAATCTACAGCTAGTCACTTTGCCAAAAAAAGGGTCATTTTTCACTGCAAAACCACGTTGCGTTTTGCGCCGTTTCCTGTCGCGGGCACTAGGCCGACCCGCACAAGTGAGGTACCATTTTTCTCGTAGGACTTTGGGAAACGTGGGGTGGGTGGAAATTTGTGGATCCACGCAGATTCCAGAACTTTCCATCACAGAAATGTGGGGAAAATGTGTTTTTTTTGTCAATTTTTTACGTTTGCAAGGGATTCTGGGTAACAGACCATGGTGGGAGGCAGTCAAGTCACCCCATCCTGGATTCCCCTGGGTGTCTAGTTTTCAAAAATGTATAGGTTTGCTAGGTTTCCCTAGGTGCCGGCAGGGCTAGGGTTCAAAATCTACAGCTAGTCACTTTGCCAAAAAAAGGGTCATTTTTCACTGCAAAACCATGTTGCGTTTTGCGCCGTTTCCTGTCGCGGGCACTAGGCCGACCTGCACAAGTGAGGTACCATTTTTCTCGTAGGACTTTGTGGAACGCGGGGTGGGTGGAAATTTGTGGATCCACGCAGTTTCCAGAACTTTCCATCACAGAAATGTGGGGAAAATGTGTTTTTTTTGTCAAATTTTTACGTTTGCAAGGGATTCTGGGTAACAGACCATGGTGGGAGGCAGTCAAGTCACCCCATCCTGGATTCCCCTGGGTGTCTAGTTTTCAAAAATGTATAGGTTTGCTAGGTTTCCCTAGGTGCCGGCAGGGCTAGGGTTCAAAATCTACAGCTAGTCACTTTATCAAAAAAAGGGTCATTTTTCACTGCAAAACCACGTTGCGTTTTGCGCCGTTTCCTGCGCGGGCACTAGGCCAAACCGCACAAGTGAGGTACCATTTTTCTCGTAGGACTTTGGGGAACGCGGGGTGGGTGGAATTTGTGGATCCACGCAGATTCCAGAACTTTCCATCACAGAAATGTGGGGGAAATGTGTTTTTTTTGTCAACTTTTTACGTTTGCAAGGGATTCTGGGTAACAGACCATGGTGGGAGGCAGTCAAGTCACCCCATCCTGGATTCCCCTGGGTGTCTAGTTTTCAAAAATGTATAGGTTTGCTAGGTTTCCCTAGGTGCCGGCAGGGCTAGGGTTCAAAATCTACAGCTAGTCACTTTGCCAAAAAAAGGGTCATTTTTCACTGCAAAACCACGTTGCGTTTTGCGCCGTTTCCTGTCGCGGGCACTAGGCCGACCTGCACAAGTGAGGTACCATTTTTCTCGTAGGACTTTGGGGAACGCGGGGTGGGTGGAAATTTGTGGATCCACGCAGTTTTCAGAACTTTCCATCACAGAAATGTGGGGAAAATGTGTTTTTTTTGTCAATTTGTTACGTTTGCAAGGGATTCTGGGTAACAGACCATGGTGTGAGGCAGTCAAGTCACCCCATCCTGGATTCCCCTGGGTGTCTAGTTTTCAAAAATGTATAGGTTTGCTAGGTTTCCCTAGGTGCCCGCAGGGCTAGGGTTCAAAATCTACAGCTAGTCACTTTATCAAAAAAAGGGTCATTTTTCACTGCAAAACCACGTTGCGTTTTGCGCCGTTTCCTGCGCGGGCACTAGGCCAACCCGCACAAGTGAGGTACCATTTTTCTCGTAGGACTTTGGGGAACGCGGGGTGGGTGGAAATTTGTGGATCCACGCAGATTCCAGAACTTTCCATCACAGAAATGTGGGGAAAATGTGTTTTTTTGTCAATTTTTTACGTTTGCAAGGGATTCTGGGTAACAGACCATGGGGGAGGCAGTCAAGTCACCCCATCCTGGATTCCCCTGGGTGTCTAGTTTTCAAAAATGTATAGGTTTGCTAGGTTTCCCTAGGTGCCGGCAGGGCTAGGGTTCAAAATCTACAGCTAGTCACTTTATCAAAAAAAGGGTAATTTTTCACTGCAAAACCACGTTGCGTTTTGCGCCGTTTCCTGCGCGGGCACTAGGCCGACCCGCACAAGTGAGGTACCATTTTTCTCGTAGGACTTTGGGAAACGTGGGGTGGGTGGAAATTTGTGGATCCACGCAGATTCCAGAACTTTCCATCACAGAAATGTGGGGAAAATGTGTTTTTTTTGTCAATTTTTTACGTTTGCAAGGGATTCTGGGTAACAGACCATGGTGGGAGGCAGTCAAGTCACCCCATCCTGGATTCCCCTGGGTGTCTAGTTTTCAAAAATGTATAGGTTTGCTAGGTTTCCCTAGGTGCCGGCAGGGCTAGGGTTCAAAATCTACAGCTCGTCACTTTGCCAAAAAAAGGGTCATTTTTCACTGCAAAACCACGTTGCGTTTTGCGCCGTTTCCTGTCGCGGGCACTAGGCCGACCTGCACAAGTGAGGTACCATTTTTCTCGTAGGACTTTGTGGAACGCGGGGTGGGTGGAAATTTGTGGATCCACGCAGTTTCCAGAACTTTCCATCACAGAAATGTGGGGAAAATTTGTTTTTTTTGTCAATTTTTTACGTTTGCAAGGGATTCTGGGTAACAGACCATGGTGGGAGGCAGTCAAGTCACCCCATCCTGGATTCCCCTGGGTGTCTAGTTTTCAAAAATGTATAGGTTTGCTAGGTTTCCCTAGGTGCCGGCAGGGCTAGGGTTCAAAATCTACAGCTAGTCACTTTGCCAAAAAAAGGGTCATTTTTCACTGCAAAACCACGTTGCGTTTTGCGCCGTTTCCTGTCGCGGGCACTAGGCCGACCCGCACAAGTGAGGTACCATTTTTCTCGTAGGACTTTGGGGAACGCGGGGTGGGTGGAAATTTGTGGATCCACGAAGATTCCAGAACTTTCCATCACAGAAATGTGGGGAAAATGTGTTTTTTTTGTCAATTTTTTACGTTTGCAAGGGATTCTGGGTAACAGACCATGGGGGAGGCAGTCAAGTCACCCCATCCTGGATTCCCCTGGGTGTCTAGTTTTTAAAAATGTATAGGTTTGCTAGGTTTCCCTATGTGCCGGTAGGGCTAGGGTTCAAAATCTACAGCTAGTCACTTTGCCAAAAAAAGGGTCATTTTTCACTGCAAAACCACGTTGCGTTTTGCGCCGTTTCCTGTCGCGGGCACTAGGCCGACCCGCACAAGTGAGGTACCATTTTTCTCGTAGGACTTTGGGAAACGTGGGGTGGGTGGAAATTTGTGGATCCACGCAGATTCCAGAACTTTCCATCACAGAAATGTCGGGAAAATGTGTTTTTTTTGTCAATTTTTTACGTTTGCAAGGGATTCTGGGTAACAGACCATGGTGGGAAGCAGTCAAGTCACCCCATCCTGGATTCCCCTGGGTGTCTAGTTTTCAAAAATGTATAGGTTTGCTAGGTTTCCCTAGGTGCCGGCAGGGCTAGGGTTCAAAATCTACAGCTAGTCACTTTGCCAAAAAAAGGGTCATTTTTCACTGCAAAACCACGTTGCGTTTTGCGCCGTTTCCTGTCGCGGGCACTAGGCCGACCTGCACAAGTGAGGTACCACTTTTCTCGTAGGACTTTGTGGAACGTGGGGTGGGTGGAAATTTGTGGATCCACGCAGTTTCCAGGACTTTCCATCACAGAAATGTGGGGAAAATGTGTTTTTTTTGTCAATTTTTTACGTTTGCAAGGGATTCTGGGTAACAGACCATGGGGGAGGCAGTCAAGTCACCCCATCCTGGATTCCCCTGGGTGTCTAGTTTTCAAAAATGTATAGGTTTGCTAGGTTTCCCTAGGTGCCGGCAGGGCTAGGGTTCAAAATCTACAGCTAGTCACTTTGCCAAAAAAAGGGTCATTTTTCACTGCAAAACCACGTTGCGTTTTGCGCCGTTTCCTGTCGCGGGCACTAGGCCGACCCGCACAAGTGAGGTACCATTTTTCTCGTAGGACTTTGGGAAACGTGGGGTGGGTGGAAATTTGTGGATCCACGCAGATTCCAGAACTTTCCATCACAGAAATGTGGGGAAAATGTGTTTTTTTTGTCAATTTTTTACGTTTGCAAGGGATTCTGGGTAACAGACCATGGTGGGAGGCAGTCAAGTCACCCCATCCTGGATTCCCCTGGGTGTCTAGTTTTCAAAAATGTATAGGTTTGCTAGGTTTCCCTAGGTGCCGGCAGGGCTAGGGTTCAAAATCTACAGCTAGTCACTTTGCCAAAAAAAGGGTCATTTTTCACTGCAAAACCATGTTGCGTTTTGCGCCGTTTCCTGTCGCGGGCACTAGGCCGACCTGCACAAGTGAGGTACCATTTTTCTCGTAGGACTTTGTGGAACGCGGGGTGGGTGGAAATTTGTGGATCCACGCAGTTTCCAGAACTTTCCATCACAGAAATGTGGGGAAAATGTGTTTTTTTTGTCAATTTTTTACGTTTGCAAGGGATTCTGGGTAACAGACCATGGTGGGAGGCAGTCAAGTCACCCCATCCTGGATTCCCCTGGGTGTCTAGTTTTCAAAAATGTATAGGTTTGCTAGGTTTCCCTAGGTGCCGGCAGGGCTAGGGTTCAAAATCTACAGCTAGTCACTTTATCAAAAAAAGGGTCATTTTTCACTGCAAAACCACGTTGCGTTTTGCGCCGTTTCCTGCGCTGGCACTAGGCCAAACCGCACAAGTGAGGTACCATTTTTCTCGTAGGACTTTGGGGAACGCGGGGTGGGTGGAATTTGTGGATCCACGCAGATTCCAGAACTTTCCATCACAGAAATGTGGGGGAAATGTGTTTTTTTTGTCAACTTTTTACGTTTGCAAGGGATTCTGGGTAACAGACCATGGTGGGAGGCAGTCAAGTCACCCCATCCTGGATTCCCCTGGGTGTCTAGTTTTCAAAAATGTATAGGTTTGCTAGGTTTCCCTAGGTGCCGGCAGGGCTAGGGTTCAAAATCTACAGCTAGTCACTTTGCCAAAAAAAGGGTCATTTTTCACTGCAAAACCACGTTGCGTTTTGCGCCGTTTCCTGTCGCGGGCACTAGGCCGACCTGCACAAGTGAGGTACCATTTTTCTCGTAGGACTTTGGGGAACGCGGGGTGGGTGGAAATTTGTGGATCCACGCAGTTTTCAGAACTTTCCATCACAGAAATGTGGGGAAATTGTGTTTTTTTTGTCAATTTTTTACGTTTGCAAGGGATTCTGGGTAACAGACCATGGTGTGAGGCAGTCAAGTCACCCCATCCTGGATTCCCCTGGGTGTCTAGTTTTCAAAAATGTATAGGTTTGCTAGGTTTCCCTAGGTGCCCGCAGGGCTAGGGTTCAAAATCTACAGCTAGTCACTTTATCAAAAAAAGGGTCATTTTTCACTGCAAAACCACGTTGCGTTTTGCGCCGTTTCCTGCGCGGGCACTAGGCCAACCCGCACAAGTGAGGTACCATTTTTCTCGTAGGACTTTGGGGAACGCGGGGTGGGTGGAAATTTGTGGATCCACGCAGATTCCAGAACTTTCCATCACAGAAATGTGGGGAAAATGTGTTTTTTTGTCAATTTTTTACGTTTGCAAGGGATTCTGGGTAACAGACCATGGGGGAGGCAGTCAAGTCACCCCATCCTGGATTCCCCTGGGTGTCTAGTTTTCAAAAATGTATAGGTTTGCTAGGTTTCCCTAGGTGCCGGCAGGGCTAGGGTTCAAAATCTACAGCTAGTCACTTTGCCAAAAAAAGGGTCATTTTTCACTGCAAAACCACGTTGCGTTTTGCGCCGTTCCTGTCGCAGGCACTAGGCCGACCCGCACAAGTGAGGTACCATTTTTCTCGTAGGACCTTGGGGAACGCGGGGTGGGTGGAAATTTGTGGATCCACGCAGATTCCAGAACTTTCCATCACAGAAATGTGGGGAAAATGTGTTTTTTTTGTCAATTTTTTATGTTTGCAAGGGATTCTGGGTAACAGACCATGGTGGGAGGCAGTCAAGTCACCCCATCCTGGATTCCCCTGGGTGTCTAGTTTTCAAAAATGTATAGGTTTGCTAGGTTTCTCTAGGTGCCGGCAGGGCTAGGGTTCAAAATCTACAGCTAGTCACTTTGCCAAAAAAAGGGTCATTTTTCACTGCAAAACCACGTTGCGTTTTGCGCCGTTTCCTGTCGCGGGCACTAGGCCGACCCGCACATGTGAGGTACCATTTTTCTTGTAGGACTTTGGGGAACGCGGGGTGGGTGGAAATTTGTGGATCCACGCAGATTCCAGAACTTTCCATCACTGAAATGTGGGGAAAATGTGTTTTTTTTGTCAATTGTTTACGTTTGCAAGGGATTCTGGGTAACAGACCATGGTGGGAGGCAGTCAAGTCACCCCATCCTGGATTCCCCTGGGTGTCTAGTTTTCAAAAATGTATAGGTTTGCTAGGTTTCCCTAGGTGCCGGCAGGGCTAGGGTTCAAAATCTACAGCTAGTCACTTTATCAAAAAAAGGGTCATTTTTCACTGCAAAACCACGTTGCGTTTTGCGCCGTTTCCTGTCGCGGGCACTAAGCCAACCCGCACAAGTGAGGTACCATTTTTCTCGTAGGACTTTGGGGAACGCGGGGTGGGTGGAAATTTGTGGATCCACGCAGATTCCAGAACTTTCCATCACAGAAATGTGGGGAAAATGTGTTTTTTTTGTCAATTGTTTACGTTTGCAAGGGATTCTGGGTAACAGACCATGGTGGGAGGCAGTCAAGTCACCCCATCCTGGATTCCCCTGGGTGTCTAGTTTTCAAAAATGTATAGGTTTGCTAGGTTTCCCTAGGTGCCGGCAGGGCTAGGGTTCAAAATCTACAGCTAGTCACTTTGCCAAAAAAAGGGTCATTTTTCACTGCAAAACCACGTTGCGTTTTGCGCCGTTTCCTGTCGCGGGCACTAGGCCGACCCGCACAAGTGAGGTACCATTTTTCTCGTAGGACTTTGGGGAACGCGGGGTGGGTGGAAATTTGTGGATCTACGCAGATTCCAGAACTTTCCATCACAGAAATGTGGGGAAAATGTGTTTTTTTTTTGTCAATTTTTTACGTTTGCAAGGGATTCTGGGTAACAGACCATGGGGGAGGCAGTCAAGTCACCCCATCCTGGATTCCCCTGGGTGTCTAGTTTTCAAAAATGTATAGGTTTGCTAGGTTTCCCTAGGTGCCGGCAGGGCTAAGGTTCAAAATCTACAGCTAGTCACTTTGCCAAAAAAAGGGTCATTTTTCACTGCAAAACCACGTTGCGTTTTGCGCCGTTTCCTGTCGCGGGCACTAGGCCGACCCGCACAAGTGAGGTACCATTTTTCTCGTAGGACTTTGGGGAACGCGGGGTGGGTGGAAATTTGTGGATCCACGCAGATTCCAGAACTTTCCATCACAGAAATGTGGGGAAAATGAGTTGTTTTTGTCAATTTTTTACGTTTGCAAGGGATTCTGGGTAACAGACCATGGTGGGAGGCAGTCAAGTCACCCCATCCTGGATTCCCCTGGGTGTCTAGTTTTCAAAAATGTATAGGTTTGCTAGGTTTCCCTAGGTGCCGGCAGGGCTAGGGTTCAAAATCTACAGCTAGCCACTTTGCCAAAAAAAGGGTCATTTTTCACTGCAAAACCACGTTGCATTTTGCGCCCTTTCCTGTCGCGGGCACTAGGCCGACCCGCACAAGTGAGGTAACATTTTTCTCGCAGCACTTTGGGGAACGCGGGGTGGGTGGAAATTTGTGGATCCACGCAGATTCCAGAACTTTCCATCACAGAAATGTGGGGAAAATGTGTTTTTTTGTCAATTTTTTACGTTTGCAAGGGATTCTGGGTAACAGACCATGGGGGAGGCAGTCAAGTCACCCCATCCTGGATTCCCCTGGGTGTCTAGTTTTCAAAAATGTATAGGTTTGCTAGGTTTCCCTAGGTGCCGGCAGGGCTAGGGTTCAAAATCTACAGCTAGTCACTTTGCCAAAAAAAGGGTCATTTTTCACTGCAAAACCATGTTGCGTTTTGCGCCGTTTCCTGTCGCGGGCGCTAGGCCGACCCGCACAAGTGAGGTACCATTTTTCTCGTATGACTTTGGGAAACGCGGGGTGGGTGGAAATTTGCTGATCCACGCAGATTCCAGAACTTTCCATCACAGAAATGTGGGGAAAATTTGTTTTTTTTGTCAATTCTTTACGTTTGCAAGGGATTCTGGGTAACAGACCATGGTGGGAGGCAGTCAAGTCACCCCATCCTGGATTCCCCTGGGTGTCTAGTTTTCAAAAATGTATAGGTTTGCTAGGTTTCCTTAGGTGCCGGCAGGGCTAGGGTTCAAAATCTACAGCTGTCACTTTGCCAAAAAAAGGGTCATTTTTCACTGCAAAACCACGTTGCGTTTTGCGCCGTTTCCTGTCGCGGGCACTAGGCCGACCTGCACAAGTGAGGTACCATTTTTCTCGTAGGACTTTGGGGAACGCGGGGTGGGTGGAAATTTGTGGATCCACGCAGTTTCCAGAACTTTCCATCACAGAAATGTGGGGAAAATGTGTTTTTTTGTCAATTTTTTACGTTTGCAAGGGATTCTGGGTAACAGACCATGGTGGGAGGCAGTCAAGTCACCCCATCCTGGATTCCCCTGGGTGTCTAGTTTTCAAAAATGTATAGGTTTGCTAGGTTTCCCTAGGTGCCGGCAGGGCTAGGGTTCAAAATCTACAGCTAGTCACTTTATCAAAAAAAGGGTCATTTTTCACTGCAAAACCACGTTGCGTTTTGCGCCGTTTCCTGCAGGGGCACTAGGCCAACCCGCACAAGTGAGGTACCATTTTTCTCGTAGGACTTTGGGGAACGCGGGGTGGGTAGAATTTGTGGATCCACGCAGATTCCAGAACTTTCCATCACAGAAATGTGGGGAAAATGTGTTTTTTTTGTCAATTTTTTACGTTTGCAAGGGATTTTGGGTAACAGACCATGGTGGGAGGCAGTCAAGTCACCCCATCCTGGATTCCCCTGGGTGTCTAGTTTTCAAAAATGTATAGGTTTGCTAGGTTTCCCTAGGTGCCGGCAGGGCTAGGGTTCAAAATCTACAGCTAGTCACTTTGCCAAAAAAAGGGTCATTTTTCACTGCAAAACCACGTTGCGTTTTGCGCCGTTTCCTGTTGCGGGCACTAGGCCGACCTGCACAAGTGAGGTACCATTTTTCTCGTAGGACTTTGGGGAACGCGGGGTGGGTGGAAATTTGTGGATCCACGCAGTTTCCAGAACTTTCCATCACAGAAATGTGGGGCAAATGTGTTTTTTTTGTCAATTTTTTATGTTTGCAAGGGATTCTGGGTAACAGACCATGGCGGGAGGCAGTCAAGTTACCCCATCCTGGATTCCCCTGGGTGTCTAGTTTTCAAAAATGTATAGGTTTGCTAGGTTTCCCTAGGTGCCGGCAGGGCTAGGATTCAAAAACTACAGCTAGACTCTTCGCAAATAAAGTGTAAATTTTCAGTGTGAAAATGTGGTGCGTTCACCTTAGGTTTTGAGCCACTTCCTGTCGTGGGCACTATGCCTACCCACACAAGTGAGGTACCATTTTTATCGGGAGACTTAGGGTAGTTCAGATTTGTAAAGCAACTGTTATTACCTATTGATTTTTGATGCATTTCTCCCTTCCAAATGAAAGACATTGTGTAAAAAAAAAGCCATTTTGAAAAATGACCAATAATTGTCATGCAAATATGAGTATTCCCAATTTCGAAAATGTTCAAATATGCACTGTTTCTAAACTCTGTAATTTGTTCCCATTTCAGAAATACATAGGTGTCTTTCATACCGATTTTTCCATGTATACATTTTCCCACAATAATTGCTATATACCCGGAACAAAAAAAAAAACATTACAAAATGCTGCTCAGTTTTCTACTCTGGGTTCGTTGGGCTCTTGGTGAACCTACAAGTTCTATATGTCCCCACAACCAGGAAGGTCCACCGGATGTAACGGTACATTGCTTTCAAAGAGATGTCATAGTTCGAAGAAGTTACAGGTGAAAACGTTGACTCAAAAGGCTGCTTTTTTCAACAAATTTTTAATTTTTCCTATATTTACCTGTAAGTTTCTATAAAGAAACCTTGATGGATCTACACAAATGACCCCTTGCTGAATTCAGAATTTTGTCTACTTTTTAAAAATGTATAGCTTTCCAGGATCCATTATTGTTTTTGTACCCATTTCTACCATTAACTGGAAGGAGGTTGAAAGCACAAAAAATAGCAAAAATAGGGTATGTCCCAGAAAAATGCCAAAACTGTGTAAAAAATGTTGGTTTTCTAACAAAATTCTGTCATTCCCTAAAAGCTGGAGAAATGGTGATCTCAGCCCCACAAACCCTTTTTTGATACCATTTGCATAGAAAAACCCAGAAGCTTTCATTTGCAGCCCGTTTTTCCCATTTTTCACAAAAAAAACAAAATGTTGCTGTATTTTGACTAATTTCTGGGAACCCTCTAGGAGAATCCACAAACCCTGGGTACCTTTAGAATCCCCAAGATGTTGGAAGAAAAGGACGCAAATTTGGCATGGATACCTAATGTGGTCAAAAAGTTACAGGGGCCTAAGCGCGCACTACCCCAAATAGCCCAAAAAAGGCTTAGCACAGGAGGGGAAAAGGCCTAGCAGCGAAGGGGTTAAACTGCTACTGTCTCCTGGTTAAGGTGTGTCCCTCTTTGTTACATTCTTTGCTGTTCTTGTAATATAGATTTTGCCCAGTCTTATTGTTTCTCATTATTTGATTTTTATTTACATTGGGCCGGATCCACAAAAGTAATCTGAAACAAAATCCTAACTTTTTGACTTTTGGAATTCACAAAAGGGATTTAGTAGTAGTAAAGTTAGGATTCCTAACTTTTCTACAACTAAATGCCTTTTGTGAATATCGAAAGTTGTAAAGTTAGGATTTTGTCTCTGATTACTTTTGTGAATCTGGCCCATTATTTTCAAATCCCTGCAGGTGACCAGATACATTTTAAGAAATTAGTTAGTCCTCTTACCAGTAGCTGTAGTTGCTTTCAACACTTTTTCTTAATTTTGCCTGTTATGTGTGTCAGTTCTGCAGAAAAACTATATTTGCTTCTGTGGCTTTTTCCTCCAAACATTTGTAGGCATTCTAACTGTCTGTAGTTATGTATATATTGTTCTGTAAAAAAAAGTATAGTTAAATTTGTACTCAAGCCAATGTACCAACTACTTTACCACTGACTTACACATAGTACAACAACTGTTTTTATATTATGTTGCAATTTTAAATGTACAGATGCATCTAGCTATATAACTACATGCACTTACTTCAATGTACCACGCCCAAAGTAAAACACAAAAATGTATTTGTTAGTTACCTTTCAACCTTATTGCACCCTTTACTACAACACAGCTGCACCATATCTCAGTTCTCACTTATAGATGGTGAAAGACCAGTTTATCCCTTCTGTATTCAATTTTAAAATAAACATCATACAAAGTATATAAGTATGTACAGTGTCTCAACACTGAAAATCTGAAAACACATATTAAGACCTTTTTGTGTGCCTCTCTGCCACAGGTATGTTTAGTATCTCAGTACTTTTATACTTAAATGTATTACATTTAAATTTTGTGAAATGGTGCATATAAAAATCTGCAAATTAATCACTATCAGAGCATATAGCTCACTAATTCTTCAGAGTACATGCACAGAGTGTGTGACAGATTGCATATATAATTCACTAGATGGTCCTAAAAGACTACATATTCCTCAACAAATCTAATAATTAGAAAATGCATCACTAGTGCCTCAATAATTCAATACATGCACACATAGTGGTTGGATGATTAAAGTAGTGCAACTCTAGTGACTGGATTATTGCAGGAGTGCATGTATAGTATAGAGGTGATTTGTAGAGTGCATGGAGTGTGCATAGGTTATTGTTTAAGTACATACAGTGCACCTGGCAGATTGTATGAGTGCTTGGGTAGTGTTTCAGTGATTGAATGAATACATGGCTGCTGCCAATGTGTTTTTGGTTAAGTGAACAGGTAGTGCCTGGGTGTTTAGATAAGTAAATGGGTAGTGCTTGTATAATTCAACTAGTGCATCAGTGGTGCTTGGCTGATGAGATGAGTGCATGGTTAGTGTTTGAATGATTGCATGAGTCCATTGTAATGTTTGAGTGATTGCATGAAAGCAAGTGTACTATGGGGGTGATTGTATAATTGCAACAGTATTGCCTCAGTATTGAACCAGTGTATAGGTACTGGATGGGTGATAGGTTTACTGCAGTGGTACTGCCTGCTTAATTGGATGAGTGCATGGGTTGTCTCAGTATTTCAATGAGTGCATTGCATAGGTTGTAAGTGGATGTTTGAATGAGTGCATGGGTTGTGCTTGGGTGTTTAAACGACTGCATACCTACAGCCTCGGTGATTGTATAAGTGATTGGTTAGTGCCTGGGTGATTGGATGAATGCATGGGTAGTGCCTGCATAGTTCAATGACTTCATAATTAGTTCCTGTGGGATTGCAAGAGTGCCTACGTAGTGCCTGGTTAATTGAATCAGTACGTAGACAGTGCGTAAGTAATTCAATGAATGCCTTAGTAGTGACTGACTGATTGGATGAGTGTCTGATTGGTGCTTGGCTTACTGTGAAAGTACCTTCATTGTTGTTAGCTACATAACAGGTGTGACTATATCTAGGACTCATTGCTTAAGTCCTCCTGTCAGTATAAAGCTCCCTATTTTAGTGTATCTATCCATTACATGGCTTTCTAGGAGTATACATAGCTCTGTTACTCAGTTTGCACATGCATCAGTAAGTTTCAAAAACTGAAAACAACAATTCTCCCTTTTTCAAAGCACACAACCTTTTCTTAATTGCATACCTACATTATTTCTTAAATACTTCTTGTGTCCTTAAACCATATAATCAACATTTCTCAAAGAAAAGTTACACACCAATTTCTTTCTTTTGTCAATAAAATTGCACTCATTTTTATAGTCTTTATTTTATATATAAAATACAGACTATAAAAATAAGTGCAAAAGAAAGAAAGAAAATGAAGTACATAAGGAGAGAAAAACTACAGGGAAATGTTAACAGCATGGTGAAGTTTGAATAGTAGGTGGAAACCAGAATTATAAATTCTGTTGATGGGGGCGGGGAGTATATGGGTGAATACTTACCATTAAATATTACAAATAAATGGTTTTAGTGTACTGAAAATTAGGATTTAACAACATTTCAATATCCATAAGATCTGTAATCAAAAGCAAGGGTAAGTGACAGTATGGGTAGGAAATGACAGAAATCTATTGAGCTGATGAAAAAAGAGGAAGACGTTTTTTAAAGGAGCCATAGAATATCTATAGGCGGAGAGTGAAGGAAACAAAGTAATCTCTGTCTTGCTAGGATATCAGTAAATTGAGTTTTGGGGGTCATCCAAAACTGGTTATCCAAAAGACAGAGGAGACAAAATCATATGCTGGAGACTGAAAGGTATAAAGAATTTATGGGCATCCATAAAGAAGTGGTAACAGAAGATTACAAGAAGAATTAAAGATGAATATTTAGCATGATTAGCAGATATGAAAGTATGATAGTCTCAACTGAAGAGGTAAATGTCAAATATAGTAGTGTGATTAGTACCAATGATGGCTTCTGTTACAGAAGGCACAGCAAGGTATTCAGTGCAGCTCATTGGAAGCTAACAGTGAAATATTTTCTTTTAAGCAAAGCAACACAAAAACCTTGTAATTCCAGACAGATGTCAGAGGGGAACACAATTGAAATACTGTAATATATATTTTAAAGCAATTTCAAAACCTTCCTAAGAAAATTGAAGAAAAGAGGAACAAGCATGAAATGCCCTTTATGATTTCCACATCTCTTGTAGCCTTTGTTAAATCTGTTCTGTTATGATTTTCAATGTACCCCAATATAGGACTGGGTAGTCACCTAGCCTTTCACCTACATTTGCCCTGCCATTGTAATACATAGCAGGTTTGGTGTTTACCTTTTACCTAGTTAGGTGCTGCATAAATGTTGTGTGGTTTTTTCCGAAAACTATCCTAATTTATTATGCATGAGTATTCTCAAAATCACAGCGGGTTACCATCTTCTGTTTAATAAATATGTATACGGTTCCTCTCTATCGTCATCCTTGGCCGACATGACACAGTAAGGTAGAACCACTGAGGGTACATTGGGGAGAGGAGTTGGCCTAACAGCTAGGGCGCTCGACTTCGGACCTGGGGAACTGGGTTCAAGTCTCGGTAATGACGCTGAACATCCTGTGATTCTGGGCAAATCACTTAATCTCCCCGTGCCTAACAAAGAATGAATGTGTGTCCTAATGTAACGTAACTGGTGCTAGGTAAAGTGCTCTGATACCTGATTGGATTTGGGTCAAGTTCGCGCTATATAAAAAAAAAAACTCTGCTACCTTTTGGGTATATAAGCACCAAATATTGGCTGGGGCGGGCAGAGGAGAACGACTTCCATGCTGATACACTAACACTGTTTTGTTCCATATAGGTACCCCAATATAGGCTCTGGTAGTCACCTAACCTTTCACCTACATTCTCCCCTAGCAGTACACTACATAACGGTTTCTAGTACTGACCTTTTACCTAGTTACGGTAATGTCTGAAGATGACATGAGGTTTTGGCCTAAAAGTTAAGCCCCATTCATTTTGCATGAGGATTCTTGGAATCACAGTGAGACAGAAGGCCTAACATCTCCTGCATAATAACTTGGTATAAGGGTCATTCCTTCTGTCATCCTAAAGTCCGATATGACACAGCAAAGATATCCCGAGGAGGTACCGCTTTGGGTATATATACATCATCTCTTGCTGAGATATGGAGAGGAGAAAAGGACTTCCATGCTGACACACTGACGCAAGATGCTGAGGCTCCTGCATGCAGACACTCCAGCTCACAGTGGTCTGACATCCCTTGTGGGGTGTCCATTAAAAGACGAAGATGGGGTCCCACAGTCTTTCACTTCAGGTAATGGGGTCGACTTTATCCTAAAGGGATTCTTGGCTTTACACCCACATAAATGCTAGGTTCACTTAGGTACATCTATTTAGGGTCGTATCGTAGGAGTACACATTCTACTGCCATGTATTTTATATACTTGCCTGTATTCATTGTTTTAGCACAGTGGTAGAAATCTACCATCCTTGTACTCTGTTAGTGCTTATAATCATTTATATCTGTTACTCTCTAGTGGTTGTTTCAGAACATGTATTTTACACTAGAATGACACTGGTTCAATAAATGCTTATTGAAAAATGTTCCCACCGTTTATTCTGTGTATCTCTCTGAGACAAACTGAGCATGAGTGACTGAGCAAAAGGTAGTACACTGTTTCCACAATCCCTGATGGGACAGGATCGCCATGTTTGACAGTTGCCAAGAACTATTCTCTCCTTGGTAAGAGGGGTTTCTAGTGGCACTGTGAGCTAGCTGGTATAAAAGCTAACACACCCGATAGGAGTGTCTAGAATCAGTCTGACACCAATCCGATAGGGAATGTTGTCTAAACGCGCGGTACCTATATAGGGTTATGGGAACTACATGACATGGCACTGCCAACATTGGTTTGGTACTTATTTAACAGGCAAATCTTAGTAGTTGAGTCTTGCTAGTCTCAGAGACCTGTGGAAGTGTGTCCTCTTCCAAGAAGACGTCGTAGGCAAGAGTGGCAGTTCAGTAGCGGTTTAATCAGGAGTATACATGCATTAAGACCCCATCCAGCAGCAAGCCCAAAACAACTGACTCAAGTTCAAACAAAGCTAGGCAGCTATGATTCTGGCCATCTAACATTCCAGAACCTGCTACTGCACGAGATGCTAGACAGAGGTGCTAAGAACACCACATCACCTCCCCCTTTCACAAAATATTAAGTTGAAACAAATCAAAAATAGATTAAATAAATACAATAAAAAACACTGTATAACAAAACACATGAAGTAACAGCAAAGGAATAGCACAATCAAGGAAGACGATCTTGTAATCTCAGAGGAACACGTTTCACACAAATAGGCCTGGATCATCTTTCACCAGAACCAGACTCTGGGATCACTTCATGTGTAGGAGGCACAATAGTGCCATCGAGAGATGTGCCAGGGCGAAATTTCGCAACCCTGCTCATGTTCCAAATCTTATGTTCACTTGTCTTTATGGCATTTTTAAACACCTTGATAACCTGAAAAGGCTTGCTAAACTTGGAGACACCTCCTGTTTTCCTAGGAGACTTGATTTTAACCCAATCACCAAGACCAACAACTGTACTCTTCACAGATTTTCTTTCATCGTACCGAACCTTCCGTTCATCCATTAGCCTTTTCTCCCTTTCTCTCCAACCATCCGTGCTTCCCACATTATCACACACCAAGGATCTCTTGTCACATACCCACAATGGGACAGCTTCAGTATTTGCAATCCTACCTTTAAACAAACGAAAAGGAGCCACCCCAGTGGATGAATGAGGAGTGAACCTATACTCCCTGACCTTTTTTTTTAACACAACCTCCCCATATTCACCAGCAGATCTTGCTTGTTGCATAGACTCCTTCAGGACCTTGATAAATCTTTCTACAACACCATTGCATTGTGGGTGATACAAAGCAGACCTCTTGTGCTTAATTCCTCTCAAAGACAGAAATTCTTGCATCAATCTTGAAGTAAATTGTACACTGTTGTCTGACAGAAGTGTTTGTGGAAATCCCTCACTTTCAAAAATCTCATCTAAAAATTCAATTACAACAACCGCCTCAACTGAGTTTACCACCTTTATCACAGGCCACCGAGAGAACAGATCCATACAGACAATGACATATCTTTCTTGAGAACTGAACTTCACAGGCCCTAAGATATCTTCCGAGATGTCTGACCAAGGACTGACAGCTTGCTCCCTGACAATCATGGGTTGAGTTCTGCATTTAAGTAATTTGTCACAATCTGCACATTTTACACAATCTCGAACAATCCTTTCCACAAAAACATCCATGGCTGGCCACCAGTATGCTTCCCTAATTCTTTCTTTGGTCTTAGCAATACCCATATGAGATGCGTGAGCATTATCGACCAGTTTACTTCTTAGTAAAGAAGGAGGAACAAGCTTACTTCCACGTAACAGAAGTTTATCTACTAGAGCCAATTCTTCTTTCACGTTCCAAAAACCTTTGAGATCCTCACTACAATCTTTTTTTTCACACCAACCATCTTTCACCATGGTGATGACCATCTGCAAAGTATCATCACCCACAAGACATTGCCTCCACTCGCTCTCAGAAATTATCCCTTCAGTAATCAAACATACATTAACTTCTTCTTCAAAACACTCACCACCAAAACATTCTACATCATCAACATCATTATCACTAACCGACCCAAGTCTCGAAAGACAATCAGCGATAACATTGTTTGCACCACTTAAATAGGAAACATCAAACTCAAATTCCTGAAGAGCTACTACCCACTTGCGAATCCGATGAGAAACAGTCAATGCCTTTCTTAGTAAAGACTTCTTTCAGAGCTTTGTGATCTGACAAAACCCTGAATTCCTTGCCCCACAAAAACTTTCTTAAGTTACGAATAGCCCAAAATACACCAAGAGCCTCCTTCTCCACAACAGAATAATGACATTCAGCACCCCTTAAAGGCCTGGATATAAACAAGATTGTTCTTTCTTCCCCATCGACCTTCTGTAATAAAATAGCCTCTAGCCCAGTTGAACTCGCTTCAGTCATGAGATAGGAAATTTTTGTAGGATCAAAGCTACTGAGAGACGGAGCATTACTGAGATCCCTTTTTATGCTAACAAATTCCTCCTCACAACTTTGTGACCAGACAAACTCACAACCCTTCTTCAAAAGACGCCTCAAAGATTCAGTTTTTGCAGCAAAATTCTGAATAAATTTGTCATAGAATTCTGCCATCCCCAAACATTTTACTAATTCCTCTTTGTTTGATGGTGGACGTAAGCCAAGAATGGAATTGACTAAGGTATTTTTTGGTCTGATACCTGCCGCCGAGACAACATGACCAAGATATTCTATTTCTGCAACCTTAAATTTACACTTTTCAGCACGAAGTGTAAGGCCGGCATCCTGTAGAAGACTTAGCACACGCCTCAACCTCATATCATGTTGATTAAGATCTGCCCCAAAAATGAGTACATCATCTTGATACACCTTAACCCCTTCGAGACCTCCTAGTATGCCCTCCATGACTCTCTGAAAAACAGAGGCTGCCGAAACAAGTCCGAAAGGCATCCTTACATATTTAAAAGTCCCAAAGGGAGTTACAAAGGTAGTGAGGTCCTGGGAAGAAGCGTGGAGTTTAACCTGGTGGTAAGCCGAGGTTAGATCCAACGAAGAAAAATATCTCGCTCCTTCAAGAGAGCACAACATTTCAGTGATGTTTGGTAAAGGATAGTGATCTACAATCACTGCCCTATTAAGCTCCCTCAAGTCAACACAAAGCCGGGCCTCCCCATTGGCCTTTCGGGCCATGACCACAGGAGAAACCCACTCACTTGCCTCAACTGCTTGAATAATTCCCTTCTTTAAAAGTTTGTCCAACTCACATTTCATACTATCCCTCACTAGAAGAGGCATGTTTCTTACTTTCGCAACTTTCGGTAGAGCATTTTTTTTTAAACAAAATACGATGTACATATTTTTTCAAACAACCTAACTCACTTCTAAAAACGGCGGGAAAGGCCTTGATCCAATCTTGAGTAAAATAATCAACCACACTCACAGGGGGTAACTCTTTCAAACAAACAGAGGGTTTTTCACTGGGGTCAAGATAGATATGAAGATCTCTCTGGTGAAACCAGCTAATAAGTGAATCACCCTTCATGGAAACATAAATTTTCCCAGGAATGATTCTTCCTTTAAAATCAATGGTTCCCCAGAAATATCCTAATAAATCTATTGTAACCCCACCATACCCTTTGGGCCTAATGTCAGGTTTCGTAAGAGACACCTTGCCCAACAAACTTTTGTCACAAAAGGTTTTCGGTATTAGTGTTATCTTTGCGCCAGAGTCAAAAAGCATATTAACAGGGGCGTCATTGATTAGTACCACTTCGTAAGGACCATCAGAAGACCCCCCTAAGATTTGAGAAACCACAATCTCCTCTTCATCATCATTTTCTACAAAGAGATCAACTTCACTGACTTTCTTTTGGCTTTTGCCTGATCTGTAGCATTTAGAAGCATGACCCCTCTTATTACAAATCTTACAAATAGTCTTCCATCCAGGGCAGTCTTTGAAATTAGCCAAATGACCAGAGTCTCCACACCTAAAACACTTCCCCCTGAAAACCTTTCTGAGATATTGTTTTCTGAGGAAGACTGTTTTTGGGTTTGTGCTTCACAGATTTGTCCTCCGACTTATCTGTAACCAACTTTACTTCAGAACCTTCTTTCTTTTCAACTGAAGAGTCCTTCTTTATGACATCAACACAAGCTTTTGAGTGTTCATGGCTCTTAGCTATCGTTATAACTTCTAGGAGTGTAGGATTGTCTTTTTGCCATAAGGCATCCCTAGTTTTATCTTGAACACAACCCAACATAAACTGATCCCTCAACCGTTCCTCCAAGTTAGCACCAAAATTACAAGTTGATGCTAATTTCCGTAGAATTGTTATGTATTGCTGTACGGATTCATCCTCCCTCTGCATTCTCCTTCCAAAGTGGTAACGTTCAAGAACAGTACTTATTTTAGGCAGATAATGTAGATCAAGCTTTTTTATGCATATCTCATACTCATTAAAAGAAGCTCCGTCACTATCAGATAGATCTGGAAGATGTTCGAATACCTCTTGCCCTTCAGAGCCTAAACAGTGCATGAGAAGAGATGTTTTTCTTTCTGCACTCAAGGACGTGCCGCACACTCGTGCATAATGTGCAAATACTTTTTTCCATTTCTGCCAAGAAAGAGGAGGATCGCTTGGAGCAGTGAGAAAAAACGGGGGTGCCGTGACATTCTGCATCCTGAAAGGAAAACAAGTGTAGCAGAGAAGAACAACGTAATACACGTTAAATAAATTAAACAGAAATGAGTTGGAGAAATTTTCCAATACTGAAAACTGTGTGCATCAGTGAGTGGTAAAACAGAAGAGCGCGCACATCTGCTGTGCGCATCAGTGCCAAAAAATTATTGTAATTTTTATAGTTGGTTTATTGTGATTCTTGACGAGCTTTTTTTTAGAGAAGAACAGGAGAAGCTGTGCGCATCAGCGCTGTGACAAAAAGCATGGAGATGGTAAATCTTTTAACTGTGCACATGAGCGATATACATCAAGCTGTAAGCTTTTCCTTTTTGACAGTGTGCACGTTATGAACAAGCTGCCTGCAAATTACAGTGATGAAAATAAACACCTTCCCAAAATTCTGTGAGAAAGTACTGTCATTGCTGTGAGCATGCACAGTCAGAATGTATTCCCTCAAGATGCCTGCTAAATGACCCCAGCGCTCCATTTGGGCGTTACAGCAACGAGGGAAGTGGAAACATTAATTTCGAGCTCGAGAAAGTACTGTAATCACTGTGAGCATGCGCAGTCAGAATGTGTCCTCTGCGTTCCAGTTGCGCGTTACAGCAACGAAGAGAGAGGAAACGTCAATTTGGAGCATGCGCAGATGATCAATTTGTTTTGTGGCGTGCTTCAATAAAGATAACGTAGGAATTATTCTTCGAACTTCAGTAATCCTACCCCCGGATGTCCGTGGATGAGGAACAGGACACCGTGCTCGATCAAGGTAAAATGTGAAGATCCTACTGTTTCGTGATGCTTTGTTGTCTTGTACAACGTTGAAAACTCGTGCCAGTTAGTCACTTTTCACCTCTTGATGCCCGCATTGAAGTAGCGCACAAATCTTCATTTAAGTATTCAGAAGTATCCTTTGAGCGAAGAACAATTTCTTTCTTAAAATTGTTTGCTGTTGAGGTCTCTCATGCCTTTTAATGCGCAGGTAAATCGTCGCCAAAATGTGGAAGTGTGTCCTCTTCCAAGAAGACGTCGTAGGCAAGAGTGGCAGTTCAGTAGCGGTTTATTCAGGAGTATACATGCATTAAGACCCCATCCAGCAGCAAGCCCAAAACAACTGACTCAAGTTCAAACAAAGCTAGACAGCTATGATTCTGGCCATCTAACATTCCAGAACCTGCTACTGCACGAGATGCTAGACAGAGATGCTAAGAACACCACAAGACCCCTACTCACATATCCCCAGAGACGTCTGGAGTGGGAAGGCATATCATATGTATTGGCTGTAGGTTTATCAAGCTTGAAGGACACACAGTTCCTATTGTGCATAAAACCTTATCTCCGTTTCCTTGAAACTTTCTCCTGCTTCAAAATAATGGGTGACAAAGACGCCGCTGTGCCAGCACAACTTGCTGTAGTCAGGGAGAAAAAAATAGAAGTGGAAATAAACATTTCAAGAAATGTTAAGTATGCCCTTACTCAAAAGCTAGCAGACTACGGAGTCACAGCTAGGGGTGGGACAGTAACTTTTGTGATTAAGGGACACAAATCGTATAGAACAGAGGTATTCTATTCATCGGTTAAATTCCCACAAGCAGATGCACAATCAAATACATTTAATTTTTACACTGAAGATGAAATACCAAATGAATACTGTCTGTATGAGGACATTGAAATTCCACTCACCTACCAGGAGCAAATAAACTGGTTTAAAGGCGCCCTTCCCCATACAAAAGACAAAGCAAGACTAGGTCCACTCGGAAAAGATGGAGCCACTTGTCCAGTCCTCACAACTTACACACCGCACCCAGAGATTGACACAATGCCAGTAGCAGACCAAGGTCTACTTCATAAAGAAATAATAAAACTTTTCAGAAACCTGACACAGTTCATGATGAGAACACTCACACTTCAGCCAACAAGAGCTAGACGAGCAGTACAAATACAGGGTTCTACAACTAGAATCACACAACAAACGCTATACGCAGTTATGGGTAAAATGCCCACTAAACGTGAGCAAATGCCATTCTGGATAGCTCAGAACACAACACAGCTAGAGGCAGTATTTCCACACACAAGCCCACAAGAAAAACACAGAATGCTAACAACCTGCTTGCCAATGGGGATAGCTCCCCAAATAGAGGATTGTACCACTTGGGGTACAGTTTTCGCAGCCATATAGACCAGGAAGCATGGTATCCCGCCATTTGCGGTAATACCAGACATATTAAGACAAATGCTAACTGAGTATGGAGCAGAACCTGCTCTGAACTTAGGGATGACATTATTAGGTAATTTTGCCCTGGTCTCAGCTATATTATTGACAAATATAAAAGGGGATGCAGCAGCAGTGGCAATACGCCAACTCCTGAGGGATTTCACTCCTTTATAACAGGAACGTGAATTATCTAAAATGATCACAGACACCTATGCTGAATTAGGTAGAGATAGTTTGGGAGCTAGAGCAACAAAACCTCATCTCACGGGTGGTCCTGAAAAGGATTACACCAGGCAGGCATCTGATTCTTCCAAGAAGAAGTGGGATAATAACAGTAAAAAACAAAAGATTAGAGAAGGTAGATCTTTATCTAGGAGTGGGTCTCCTCAACAGGAGCCCTCCGAAAGGAGATACAACCTTGGGAATAGTGATAACATAAACAAGCAGTGGCATAGCCAATAGGTCTCGCCTTTGGTACCTTTTAAGTGTTTAGCCATGTAACAGTTGCATAACTAAATACTTATAAGGTCCCAAAAGCGAGACCTATTGGTTATGCAAAGCGGCCGTGAGGCCGCGAAAGTGATAGTGATCGCAATCGTGGTCACGATCAAACATCAAAGCGGCCGTGCGCCCGCGAAAGTGAAAGTACTCGCGGTGAAGCGGGGCGCGCGCGCTAGCGCACATGCACTGTAGCTCTAGGCTGGCCTGGTAGCACTTTTTGGAGCCCTCTCAATAAGTCTCGCCAGACCAGCGCATGCGCTGGGTCAGGCGAGACCTAAAAAACCTGACAGGTGTCAGGATACTGGTACACGTTCTTCTCGTTTCTTTCAGGGTTCACCAAGAAACTCAGAGAGAGAAGGATGTTCAGAACACAGACAAGAAGTGCGTACAAAGTCCAGAGACAAGCCACGCGCTTCCAGCTATCCTTCCAAAAAAGAAGACAAGCCAAACTCTAAACTTCAATTTAAAAAGAAGAAAGTAGCAGGTCGAAAGTAAGACATGCCCAGAATTCTGAGGACTCAACTACTGAACAGGGAATTTGCTCTGACGATGCTAGACAGCTCAGCAGAAGTAACAATAGCTGGCCAGAACCTGATGGAATTTCTGGTGACAGCAGAGTTGAATGAGCCGATCATGGATGGAAACACCTGATACGAGGGTAAGTGTCCCACATAGGTTACATGAGATAACACTTTAAATGGGGTCTTTTTTGGGAGAACCTGACTTACGGCTATGACATCCTTTTAGCGGAGAAAGTTTGGCTGCCTGAAATTGTTATGGCTTGCCCAAAGGCAGAAACTGTAATTTTACCAGATTTTTCTGACCACCATCCAATTTACTTAAAACACATACACGCGGGAGTGGGTGGTAGCACTTGCTCCAGCCGTACATCGCAACCATGTTGGGTGGGATGATGAGTCACCACACCATGTAATCCCAGCAAAAACTACTCCATCTCTGCAGAGACAGTACCCATTAAAACAAGAAGCAAAAAAACAGGTCAGGGATATCTTAGAACAACTTAAATACCAGGGCCTGATATAACCTTACACCTCTGCATTGAATAATCCTTTGTTTCCAGTAATAAAACCTGATAATTCATACCATTAAGTTTTAGACTATAGACATCTGAACACATTCACAAAAACATTTGCATTACAGAATACTCATTGTGCCGCAATAATGAATAACATTGTGAGGAAAAAATACAAAACAACACTAGATAGCTCAAATGGATTCTTCTGCCAAAATATAGCGCCTGAAAGCAGGTATCCAACAGCTTTTCTGCGCTAGGTTCACAGGTCAATTTTGTTGACTCCCCCAAGGGTATAAGAATAGTTCCAGGTTGTTCAGTGCTAGGGTAACAGAATTACTTCAGAATTTGGATGAAGAGGCATTGTCCTATGTAGATGATATTTATCTGATGGATGAAGATTTAGAGGATCACTTGACCAGGGTGAGCACCATAAGTTTGGGGTTCGCCTCTGAGGGCTCCAAATTCACCTTTACAAAATCTAAAATAGCCCATAGGAAGTAAACAGCAATACAGCGCCGCTTGTGCGATTGTAAAAGGTTGTATGCGGAAAGGCAAGTTACATCCCAGCGACACGAAGACTGTGGGCCCGATTCACAGAACTAACTTAAGACAAAATCCTAAACTTACTACCATTTTGGTATTCACAGAAGGCACTTACTCATTTTGGTATTCACAGAAGGCACTTACTCATTTCGGTATTCACAGAAGTTAGGAGTCCTAACTTTAGGACTGCTAAATTCCTTCTGTGAATACCGAAAGTCTTAAAATTAGGATTAGGATTAGGAGACAGCATGGCTTAGTTGGCAGAATTAAAAGCCCTATCACTGGTCCTAATAAATACAGACCAGGAATTCTCCACACTAATTGTGTGCAATTCTTTTTATTGTGACAAGTCATACAACGAATATCTTCACTCCTGGGGTCAAAATGGGTTTAAAGACTCAAAAAAGAGCTCACATGATACACACGCTGAGTCATCAACGTGATGGCATTCACGTTGAAGGGAATTCATTGGCTGATAAAGCCGCAAAAGGGGCAGTACGTACAAAAACGAGAATAGATGGACGGACAATGGTAGCTGTCATTGCTTCACACAAAAACAGCACAGCCTTACCGAAAGGTTTCCCACTCAAATACTCCTACAAGTTAGATGCAAACAACATTCCATATGCTGAGAGAGTGGGGGATAGAGTAATACCAAGCAGAGATCGCAGATTGAGTTTAATACTAGCTGCACACGAGGGTTCTGCACACTTCAAGGATTACCGCGACGGTCTTCTTATTGAAACAACGTTATTGGTGGCCTGGTTTAACAAAACAGAGGATAAATGTTGTCTTAAAATGCAAAATCTGTCAGCAGATGAAGGGTTCCGCAGACACCTTTACAAATATCAGACAGACCTCTAGCGTGTGTCTATCTGGACCAAGACAGTACTTATGCCACCTCTTGCCGGGAAAAAAGAAAAGACATTTGTCTCCATTGATCTGATCAAACCCAACTATGCGGCCGGTACTGAGTAGTAGGCCTTGTGGGCTCCTGGGTAGCCGACTCTCTCCTTTCACTACCGCACAGGAAGTTCAGACAGAAAGACTCACAACATTTGAAGAGTCACCAATTCAAAGTGAGGAAATTTCCAACAATGAAATGGAACTCGTTCCTCTGGAAACAGAACTTCAAACTACAACTGAAAGACAAATAACAATTCGGCCTACCACCGATGTCTACATCAATATGCCTTGTTGGACTTGGCCCTTTTTGCAGGGTCATCCCTGAACTTTTTGCCTTCCTCCTGTATTGTTTCTGACCTCTTTATGTTGGTTTTAGGACTCTGAGCACTTTACTACTGCTGATCAGTGCTAAAGTGCATATGCTCTCTGTGTAAAGTGTTATGGTAATTGGTTGTCCATAATTTGTATGTTTACCTTACTAGTAAAGTCCCTAGTAAAGTGCAGTATGAGTGCCAGGGCTGGTAATGCATATGCTAATAGTGGGCCTGCAGCACTAATTGTGCCACCCTCACAAGTAGCCTTAAAGAGAGAACTCAGGCGTGCCACTGCAGTGCTTGCGCACAGTTTGCTAACTGCCATGTTGTCCTGACAAGTGCACCCACTTGCCAGACCTTACCCTTCCCTTTCCATGCACATCAGACACCCCTATGGTAGACCCAAGGTACCTCCCTGGGCAGGGTGCATTGTCTGTGAAAGGTGGGACATGTACTGAAGCGTGTACCATCTCCTGACAGTGAAATACTCTCCATTTTGTTTTTCACTGTTGCAAGGCCATCTTGCTCATAGGACAGAATGGGAAGGCTGTGTAATATGTTTCCAGCCTATCTTCCCATAGGCTTAAGATTGAGAGGGGATGTTTAGTCTGCCTGAACCCAAAATTTGAAAACACATCTTTTTATGAAAGTGGTTTTGGAATTGTGTGTTTAGAAACCACGCTTTTAGAAGTGGCTGATGTTTTGTTCTAACAAATCTGTGTGTCTCTGCCTGGTTGTGGATTGACTGTCTGGATTTGAATGTGATAGGATCTGGGGAAGACAGCCACGGCTGACCTAAATCTGCAGTGTAGGGGGGAGGAGTAGCCACTGGAGGTGAAGAGGCCTGGGCTGCTGCCATAAAACAATGGCTCCATCTCCTGCTGAGTGATGGAGGACCCAGACCCCCACTATCAAAGGAAGAAGGTGTCACTGGCAGGGAGACACCCAGAACTGGTTTGGACAGGGGTCAGTGCCCCCTGAACACAAAGACGTCAAAGACATTTAGGGGTATAACTATGAGAGCAGAAACCCCTGAACTTTGGACTGATCACGACTGAAAAGGATTGAAACTACTTCGCGGTCAAGAGGAACCTCTGCTAAGGAAGAACAGCTGAAGCGACTGAAGAGAAGGACTGACCCTTACTGCATGTTCTGGGGCTGGCCTGCAGTTTGCTGATTTAACTAACGAGAGGTTAAGGAACTTTGCTGTGTGCTGTGTCCCCCTGCTTGAAAGGACTTTTCTGTGTGCTGTGTCCCGAAGTAGCATGTATCCAAGGGCCCGAGGAGAGCTGGCTCCCTGTTGTGAAAACTCAGGAACATAAAAGTTTCTAAGTGTGTCTCAGCGACGCTGTGTGTGTGTGCTTCGTGCAGTCTGAGATCTTCATGAGGATTGCCCTGTGATCGTGATCACCCGGAGTCCAAGTGAGTCTCAGCGACGCTGTATGTGTGTGCTTCATGCAGCCTGAGACCTTTGCAAGGATTTTCCCCATGTTCATGTACACCCGGAGCTCAAGTGTGTCTCATCAACGCTGTGTGCGTGTGCCCTGTTGCCGCCTGAGACCTTCGTGAGAATTGCCCCTTGACTGTGTGCCCCGGAGCAGCCTTGTTCTCTGTTTCGATCGACAGCGTGACCAGAAGTGCTTCAATCATCATTGCCATTGGCCCGGACCGGCATCCACAGAGGAGCTGTGCTGCAGGTCTGAACCTGCCTTTGCCAAGGAGAGACCTCGAACCATCACCGTCGGGGGTCCGAGTTCCACGGCACAAAATCAACAAAGTCGCACCGGAGGCCCAAGCCATGAGGAGAGGAGAGGAGAGTGAGATCGCACCCCCAGGTAACGCTCAGCGAGCGTGCATGTGTCGCCGCCTGGGGTGGGGTGTGGGCTACGAGAGAAACACTCTCAGACTTTCCCAACTTTGCAGAGCGAGCCTCCGCTCAAGTCCGTATCGCGGCTCATACGTGCCGTGGAGTGGCAGTACCGGGCCGGAGTGTGGAACCGCATTTTGTTTCCCATCATAACAGTGTTGGGGCCATGTTTTGGCAGTAGCTGACCACAAGTCAGTAAGAGTGGCATAGAGACCGTCCAGAGCACCACTGTGATCGGTGCCAAAGTATCTTATTTTTGCATTACAAACTGCCTGATTGTTGCATTATGAAGTGCCTGATTGTTGCATTACGAAGTGCCTTATTTTTTCATTACGGACTGCCTGATTGTTGCTTTACGAATTTCCTGATGCTTGCATTACGAACTCCATAGCATTGATTAGGACTGCATTAGATCTTGAGAATGGCTCATTAATACTGCAAGAACCTACCAGTGCTTGCTGGCCTAATAACGGCAAGGTGAAATACTACAAATACGCATATGTTGGATTTTTATTGTTTGGTTTCATCGTATCTTTTCTTTATAAACATATAAATGTTTTTATGAGACTTGTGTGGTGTCCATTTGTGGTGTTATCACTGTGGTACTGTGTGCGTGGTTGCAAATACTTTACACATTTGCCTTGGAGAAAAGCCTGGCTGCTCGTGCCAAGCTACCGATGGAGTGAGCAGGGGCTATCTGAGAAGGTGTCCTTCCTTTCCCTGACTTAGAAGCAAGGGTCCCTATTTGGACTAAGGCATCTACCTCAGCCAACTAGAGACCCCCAGTTCTAACATTGGTGGTCAGCGGTTGGGTATTTGAACATGTAATTCACTCACAGTGATTGGTGTACATCACTATTTTAGCACAGACCACGACGCAACCACATATTGTGTTTTGATATTTAGTTCTATTTTTATGCGACCTTTAAGCCACATATCATGTCCCAAAGGAGTCAAGAAGGCAGTGAGCCTGCAGAATTGGAATTCAACATTGAGGCATTGCTTACCTACAAAGTAGATCAATTGAGGCAGTTCTGCAGAGCTTTGGGATGTCCAATGCAAAGTAGTGCCAAGAAGGAAGAGCTGCAAATGGCCTCCTTGAGGGCCTGGTGGGAAGTCAAAGAGGCTAAGGAGACAGGTGATGCTGAGGTGGATGAGGATGACCCAGGGAATGGATTTGGCATACAGAATTTGTCAGTGGGAAGACCAGCCTTAGGGGCTGGTAGTGACCATTCCAGGCGGAGTTTTTCCCCAGAGGAGCTGGAGGAAAACCAAAGGGTCAGAGCGCGTGAGTTGGAGGTTTTGAAACTAAAGTGTCAGGCAGATGAGAAGAAGTTGCTCATTGAGAGCAAACGGTGGGCAGAGAAGAACAAGAACGCTCTTGCTTTGAAGGAAAATAAATTGCTTTTGGCCCATAAGTTAGGAATGAGAGATCTTGATTTGGAGCTCGAAAGGCTCGAGGCCATGAGTGTCTCAGCCAAGCCAAAAGAGATGTGTGTAGCTCAGGAGGTGAGCTCTGCTGGATTGGAGGTGGAGTCCAGCTCAGATGGTGGCAGCAAAAATCTAGTGTCTAGTGCTGAGAGAAAAGTACATACACCCATAGATGTAGCGCCTGACTTGAGGGAGGGGATTAACATACACCAGGGGGTTCAGGTTTATGAGGTAGCTCCAGTGGTGTGCAGTGTCCCTCAAAGTATATTGGGGAACTGACACAGGGGATCCTATTCCTAGTGGTGGGAGGGACACTCTACTGACCCTAGATGAGAGCTGCAGGGAGAGGGGTTCCCCCAAGGTAGAAACCTTGGTGTGTGAGTGTGGAGACCACCCAGAAGAGTGTAGGTTGAGTGACGGACACAGTCAGACCCTGTCTTGCCAATCTCAGGAGAGTGGTGTGGGGTACTTGTGTGAGGCACTGGAGGGTGAGCAAAGGATAGCTTAGTTAACAACTGTGTGGGGCTGTGTGATTCATTTGTTGGAGAGCATATTTTAGGTCCCTGTTTTCCAGAGCTATACCAACACCCGGTGGGTTGCAAGTTCTCTGTTTCCAGGGAGCTTGCGCAGGAGGCAGACCTTTGGGTGGATTCCTGAGGGTCTGAGAAAGCTTTTGGGAGTGAACCAGAAGGGGGTGGTTCAGGGTTTCCCAAACCAAGTGAGGTAGGGGATGTTGGTGGTAGCCCAGATAGGTCCCAATGTAGTGGGAGGGGTGTAGGGTCCTACGTCCTGTCTCAGAGGAGAAGGAGTGGGAGCGGGTTGTGTCCCAAGGTGCCCAATACCCAGTCCCAGGACCTGGTTGGTTCCATAAGGGAACACCAAGAGGGGAGCCTAGTCTGTACCGGGAGGCCACTTCCTGGGGGGGACCCCAAACTGTCAGGTGAACTGAGGGGGACTGCTGTAACCAGCATCCCACCAGTTCTGTGATCTGGTAGCACCGCTCCAGTGGGGAGGGTGCATGGGTCCAGAGAGGAAGGCAGGGTTTGGGAGAGCCCACCCCAGTCTCTTGTCCAGCTGGAGGGTACAGACCTTGGGCTGGCGGGCCAGTGTCAGGATGCCATACTTGATTTGGCAGAAGAGAGAGTGGAGGAAAGGTGCCAGACACCTGGGGCTACTGCCCTCTGCTTTCTGATGCCACAAAGGTTAAAGAGGCCTGGAAGATATGAGGCCTGGCTCTCATCACTGACAGCTGTCAGTGACCACTGTGGCTGGTTGTCCTGGTGGACAGAGTTGCCTCTGGGAGGGGGGCTGGAGTCACACCTCGAGGGAGGACTGGCCCACACCACTGTGTTGGCCATGTGGGTACTGTCTACCAGTGTGGACACATCTGTGAGCAAAGTAAGTTAAGGCGCTGCACAGATGGGGTCCCCAGATGAGGAGATGTGTCCCCCCTGGGTAAGCTTAGGGTGCCCAGAGAGTATGGACAGAGGGATCCAACTGGGTTCAGATTGGCATAGAACTGGAATATGCCCCTGAAGCTGCAGGCCAGGGTCCGTGTTCTAACGCCGAATGCAGGGAAGCCCACAAGGTAGTGATTGGTCTACCCCGTGTTTTGGCTAGAAGCGGGTTGTGTTGGACTTAGTCCTTTTTGCAGGGTCATTCCTGAACTCTTTGCCTTCCTCTTGTATTGTTTCTGACCTGTTTTTGTTGGTTTTAGGACTCTGGTCACTTTACTACTGCTGATCAGTGCTAAAGTCCATATGCTCTATGTATAAAGTGTTATGGTAATTGCTTGTCCATAATTGGCATGTTTGCCTTACTAGTAAAGTCCCTACTAAAGTGCACTATGTGTGCCAGGGCGGGTAATGCAAATGCTACTAGTGGACCTGCAGTGTGTAGGGGGAAGGAGTAGCCCCCGGATGTGAAGAGGCCTGGGCTGCTGCCATAAAACAATGGCTCCATCTCCTGCTGAGTGATGGAGGACCCAGACCCCCACTATCAAAGGAAGAAGGTGTCACTGGCAGGGAGACACCCAGAACTGGTTTGGACAGGGGTCAGTGCCCCCTGAACACAAAGACTTCATTTAGGGGTATAACTATGAGAGCAGAAACCCCTGAACTTTGGACTGATCACGACTGAAAAGGATTGAAACTATTTCGCGGTCAAGAGGAACCTCTGCTAAGGAAGAACAGCTGAAGCGACTGAAGAGAAGGACTGACCCTCACTGCGTGTTCTGGGGCTGGCCTGCAGTTTGCTGATTTAACTAACGAGAGGCTAAGGGACTTTGCTGTGTGCTGTGTCCCCCTGCTTGAAAGGACTTTTCTGTGTGCTGTGTCCCGAAGTAGCGTGTCTCCAAGGGCCCGAGGAGAGCTGGCTCCCTGTTGTAGAATCTCAGGAGCATAAAAGTTTCCAAGTGAGTCTCAGCGATGCTGTGTGTGTGCTTCGTGCAGCCTGAGACCTTTGTGAGGATTGCCATGTAATTATGTGCACCCAGAGTCCAAGTGAGTCTCAGTAACGCTGTATGCATGTGCTTTGTGCAGCCTGAGACCTTCGTGAGGATTGCCCTGTGATTGTGTGCACCCGGAGTCCAAGTGAGTCTCAGCGACTCTGTGTGCGTGTGCTTCGTGCAGCCTGAGACCTTCGTGAGGATTGCCCTGTGATCGTGTGCAACCGGAGTCCAAGTGAGTCTCAGCGATGCTGTGTGTGTGCTTCGTGCAGCCTGAGACCTTTGTGAGGATTGCCATGTAATTGTGTGCACCCGGAGTCCAAGTGAGTCTCAGCGACGCTGTATGCATGTGCTTTGTGCAGCCTGAGACCTTCGTGAGGATTGCCCTGTGATCGTGTGCACCCAGAGTCCAAGTGAGTCTCAGCGACGCTGTATGCATGGGCTTTGTGCAGCCTGAGGCCTCCGTGAGGATTGCCCTGTGATCGTGTGCACCCAGAGTCCAAGTGGGTCTCAGCGACGCTGTGTGCGTGTGCTTCGTGCAGCTTGAGACCTTCGCGAGGATTGTCCCGTGATTGTGTACACCCGGAACTCAAGTGTGTCTCAGTAACGCTGTGTGCATGTGCCATGTTCCAGTCTGAGACCTTCATGAGAATTGCCTAATGACTGTGTGTCCCGGATCAGCCTTGTTCTCTGCTTTGATAGGCAGCGTGACCAGAAGTGCTTTGATCATCATTGCCATCGGACCGGCATCCCCAGAGGAGCTGTGTTGCCGGCCTGAGCCTGCCTTTGCCAAGGAGAGACCTCGAACTATCACCGTCGGGGGTCCGAGTTCCACTGCCCAAGATCAACGCAGTCGTACCGGAGGCCCAAGCTGTGAGGTGAGGAGAGGAGAGAAACCCCCAGGTAAGGCTCAGTGAGCGTGAATGTGTTGCCGCCAGGGGCTGGGTGCAGGCTACAAGAGAAACGCTCTCGGCCTTTCCCATCTTTGCAGTGCGAGCCTCCGCTCAAGTCCATATCGCGGCCCATACGTGCCGAGGAGTGGTAGTACCGGGGCCGGAGTGTGGAACCGCACTTTGTTTTACCAACATAACAGTGCTGGGGGCATGTTTTGGCAGTAGCTGACTGCGAGTCAGTAAGAGTGGCACAGAGACCATCCAGAGCATCACGATGGGTGCCGAAGTATCTTATTTTTGCATTACGAACTGCCTGATTGTTGCATTACGAATTGCCTGATTCTTGCATTACGAACTGCATAGCATTGCATTAGGACTGCATTAGATCATCGAGAATGGCTCATTAATACCGCAAGAACCTACCAGTGCTTGCTGGCCTAATAACCGGCAAGATGAAATACTACAAATACGCATATGTAGGATATTTATCATTTGGTCTCATCGTATCTTTTCTTTATAAACACATAATTGTTTTTATGAGACTCGTGTGGTGTCCATTTGTGGTGTTATCACTGTGGTACTGTGAGCGTGGTTGCAACTACTTTACACATTTGCCTTGCAGATAAGCCTGGCTGCTCGTGCCAAGCTACCAAGGGGGCGAGCAGGGGCTATCTGAGAAGGTGTCCTTCCTTTCCCTGACTTAGAAGAAAGGGTCCCTATTTGAACTAAGGTACCTTCCTCAGCCAGCTAAAGACCCCCAGTTCTAACATGCCTCGAGATGCGACACTAACCAGTTCAACACAACCTGCCAAGCTACCAACATTAGATTGAACTTCATCTGGCTACTTCATCGATTTTGATACCTTCTCTCTTGATCCCAGTGAACCGGGGAAAACACCAGCTCCAGTTTCCCGTAAGCAAGAAATTAGTGAATTCTACACTTTCTTGAAAAATAATTACTTAGTTTCACCTTGGCTCCAGCTCTGGATAATATCTGGAATATTGTGTTTTCTGTTCTGGATTGGCCTACTAACTGGGTTTTGCTTACTCATAAATGGAAAATATCTCCCAGAACGCTCTGCAGTATAAAATGTGAACTTGGTCCTGAAACCTCATGCATCATCTCATCGTTGACAACGAGACCTGTTTTTCATGAACATTACAGCTGTTCCAATTCCTGATGGTATAGTTTGGGACAAAGTTGATTTTGATTTGTATTTGGCCCCACTGCAACTTTGAAGATTCCACATTTATTTTAAATTTCTCCAAATGGTATCATTATGTCCAGTACATTTTCCGATGATTGGGATTTTGAAAATGTAAATAATATGTTGTCTGGTTTGGAAAAATCTGCTGGCTTTTCAAACAATGAAATGTTAGAGGACACATCTGACTTTGATACCTTGTACTGTTACCATCATTATGGTCATGACTTTTTACACAAATCGAGTATCCCATGTAATGTTTTGACATGCCACCAATGGGAACATTGCCCGACAACACCAAAAGGTAGTTCCAAAATATTTGCAGAGAGATTTTCATATTTTTCAGTGTTTAACACTTCTGCCCCAGCCTCATATTAATATAAGGTTGCACCTACATCTAACACCTAACACCAAAAAGATGTATTCTGCATCCTTTATTTCCCAACTGTCTGAATAGGGTTTCGACTTATGGAAGGATACAATAGACACAAAATCAGTCTGGGGTTCCAAAGAATGGCAAGTTCAGGGAACAGAAGCACTATTTAGAGCGTGTCTCATTCCACAAAAGATAATATTTCTGAATGAAACTGGACTAGCCAAGAACAAGGATTATGAACATGCCTAGTGTTCCTATAACTTGCACACAACAATTTTACATCACGTGGAGGGGATATAATAGATGACATCATGCAGTACAATACTTCAGACCCCAATTGGAAGGGATGGATAGTTTGGCCCACAGACACAAACAGGTGTCAATCAAGATTCAGCGGTACAACCAAAAGGTTTAATATCCATAGGCCAAACCCACGATATGTACAAAGAGAACATCCGGGGGTAATGACATCATACTTTGTTGGGAAGTTGTGTATCGATTGGCTAAAAACCTCGACACTGTCACAGGTGAAATAGCACTTATCCTTACTCTCAGATGTGGTGGAGTTACGGAATTTTTTGTTAGGTCCTCCAAAGCCACTTCAGAAACGTTTCTATTATGCTGTATATAATAAAATCTGGAAAATCACTCAACTAGAAGCTGCGGAGAGACTTTGTGAAATAGATAGAATTAACCTAGAAAAGGCGTAAGCAGTAGTTGACAATGGTATGACTACATTGACATTCAGGATTTATTCACTGGGCAACATTGTATCTTCTGCTATTGATCTACTAGAACAAGACTTTTCCATACTACAGCACGGACAATCTCAATTATGTCCTACTATGTCACTAAGCTGGATGCTGCCATCATTGTGTGCTGGTTATGTGCCTTGGCGATTTAGCAACAGTCCGTCCTTATTTTCTGCATTAAATCTAACAGACAAGCAGATAACAATGGCACAAACAGGAGCAAAATATACAATGCTGCATATTGAAAAACTTGACAAATTACCTTTTACTGTGGCGGAGCCACAGAATGGTTAATTCATTGCCATATAACACTATTGGTCACTACTTTCTAGTTTCAGTATTGAAGTGTCTAGAATCGGTCTGACACCAGTCATATAGTGTATGTTGTCTAAACGAGCATATCCTATATAGGTTTATAGGAAGTACACAACAACAGGAGATGCTGAGGTTCCTGCAAGCAGACACTCCAGCATGCAGTGGTCTGGCATCCCTCCTGGGGTGTCCATCTCGACACCAAGACGGGGTCCTTCGTTCTCTCACATCAGTTAATGCAGTTAGCTTTATCCTAGGGGGATTTTTGACGATACACCTACATACATGCTAGGTACATTTAGATGCATCTAGGTAGGTTTGGCATCGTAGAAGTAAGCATTATTACTGTCATGTATCTATGCACCTGAATATATTCATTGTTTTAGCACTATGGTAGAATTCTACCACCTATTTACTCTGTTGGTGCTTATAAGCGTATACATCCGTTTCTGGCTCATTGTTGTTGCAGGACACGTATTTTACACTAGAATGACGCTGGTTTAATGAATGCTTATTGAAAACATCCCCATCATTTATTCTCCGCATCTCTCTGAGACAAAGTGAGCATGAGTGACTGAGCGAAAAGTACTGTACTATTTCCACGATCACTAGGGGTCAGAGTTGTCATGTTCGATAGTTGCCAGAGTTATTTGCTCCTTGGTAAGAGGGGTTCATAGTGGCACTGTGAGCTAGCTGGTATTCAGGCGAACAAATCCGGTGTTGGTGTCTGGAATCAGTCTGGATACTAATCCCACAGCTTATGTTGTCTAAATGCGCAGATCCTATATAGATTTATAGTAACTACACAACAGTTCCTCTTTTTGTGATATCTGTACTTCCACCTTACTTGTTTGTGCTACCTTCCCATCTGCTGTGATGGATTTTCACATAAAACATATACTTTATCAGTTTGCTCTTCACAATACCTCCAGGAGAGATCCAGGTAAAGGGTATTAGAGGCTAAATAAAAGGTATGCTGTAGTTGAGAGGTAGGGGATAGATGATTGCTAGTGCTGTGTTGAGGGGCATTCCCATGTAATTAAATCTGGAAGCAAGAGTATTGGATTTAGGCATCGCCAGTTTACGGGTGTGTTGCAAGTGAAAAATGCTAGAACTCATTTGAACTTGTCACCATCACATTGTAGACATATCTCAGCTGGACTGACCAGAAACACAAAGGTTTCCATTTCAGGTGCTCTGAATTGTTAGATGTTTTCAGAATGGAAGTCTGTGGATCTGCATCCAGAAAAAACAGGGAAGGGGCAGCTTGGCACAGCCCAACCCCCACCTTTCCCCTCAGACACAAAGGGGGTAAGCAGAAAGCCTAAAGCCGACACCACCCACATGTTCACCACCGATATTTACCCCCCTGCTTAGGGCATATGGGAAATTTCTGTGTTAAAATCCACGGAAAACTTGCAAAAAATGTTCTAGTCATTGTAGGTCCGGTTAGTCCCCATTTTGGGCACTTTAATTTGTAATACCCATTACCTCACTGGGAGATATCAGAGAGAATCATAATTTTTCGGCCTGGTACCTCTCCACGTAGATAACGGGGAAACACATGATGACGCCAAATGAGAAGGCATAGGATGACAAACAGACGGCCAGACAGAAAAACAGGGAATCGTGTAAAGAAATAAACAGGCATATTTTCCGCTTTGACTAAAAGAAGCTGTAACAGCACGCTGCATACCCAGAAGACGTGTGGTTTATTATTCCCCCATACTTCGAATTCCTATGTTATCAAACTAAACATTTTAGCAGTAATAAGGCATACCATTAATTTGCAGAAGTGAAGAAATGAATCAACCAATGGCTGTAGATCATGGTACATTGGTTTTGTTTAATGAAGCTTGATAAAGTGTTATTTAAATGTGTGCAAAATATTCAATTTAGGTACTGCTGTTTCAGTGCCTCATGCAGTCCAATCCCATTTGTAATCATATCCCCTGTGTTGCAAGCGCAGAACAATTATAATGAAAACAAAAATGAAAATCATTTATCTGTTTTATTAACTTACAATAGAGCAAGAATGATCCTTTAGACCAGAGAAAAGTGGCAGAGTTGAAAGCCGAAGGATTTCACCCTATGATTTGTCCTTGAGCCAGAAAGGTGAAGGGTTAGCATGAGGGATTTATAAAACAACTCCTCCTGGCAACAGCAAGCACCACTCATCACTGTTTACCAGACCTTTGCTCGTCTGTAAACCCACACAGAGCAGAAATGCAAAAAGCAATTTGTGTTTCTCATAGAGACTGGCAGACGTTCATAGATGCTGCAAAAGAAGAAAAACAACTCATTAAAAGCAGCGCAACATTATCCTTATACCAAACCTACAAACAGTTATTCAGAACCAAAAACCACAAAACAACGGAAAAAAATATCAGTACTTTTATCACCTTTTTTTTTTAATAAACATTGAAAATATCAACTGGACATGAATGCAGAGAACATCCATCATTTTGGCTCAAAATGCTCCCCTGTTGCTATTCCGTATGTGATGTTTAGTAATTTGCATAATAGCAAATGGTGGATCATTTACATAATTGCAAATTATAGTTAATGACAATTAGTCTGGAAATTATTTTTTTGCGACTGAGAAATGAGCTAATGTAATCAAAGCTTCATTGTCTATTAAATACGTTTTTGTATTTTATTGTATTGTTTTGGCTTAGTCTTTGGAATCTGATTGCAATCTAACATTTGGTAATTATCTCCTTGGGAGATAGTGATAGAGCTACGGCTTGGAGTTTAACTCACACAGTTCCACAGACTAGATAGATAGATAGATAGATAGATAGATAGATAGATAGATAGATAGATAGATAGATAGATAGATAGATAGATAGATAGATAGATAGATAGATAGATAGATAGATAGATAGATAGATAGATAGATAGATAGATAGATAGATAGATAGATAGATAGATAGATAGATAGATAGATAGATAGATAGATTGATTGATTGATTTGACAAAGTAGTTTGCATAGGAAGAGCACTTCTTGCTTCATTTATAACGTTGGGGCTGTTTAACGAATCTGCGCGAAACATTCAAAAAATGTCCATGCACCTCAGCTTACTCCTGGAAAAGTTTGTGCTGAGCCATCACACAGGGCTAAGAAAAAGGAGGAGGGACAAACGTGCCCAAAAGTGGGATTTCTTATCATAATTCCCACCGGAAACTTTAATGTCTGATACAGAAAACAAGCATTTGCAATGCAATCGGTCTCGCCTTTGGGATCTTGTATGTATTTAGCTATGCAGCACATTAGCCTGGGTGCTGAAACATATACTGTTCTTTAACATGGAGGGAAAGTAAGCACCATAACTGCGTGACATGCCAGGGATGGGAACCCAAGGAGAGAAATGATGTAATGGTATAGACCAAAGCTCTGTTTTTAATATAAAATCAGGGCCTTCGGTGGTCATATCACTGAAAATACAAGATTTGGAAAAAATATTATTGTCTACAGGTGCTCGTGGGAGACATTATCTGTGGAGTGGAATCTAGAGAATGCTAAAGTGATTCTGGTATTTTACTGACCTCTGCTGGTTGTTTTCTATCAAGACAGTTAAATAGAGGCAGATGAACAGAAAGAAAAAGTCCCGAAGCGGAAGCCGACAAGTCCTAGGGCTGATATCCAGAGCCCACAAAGTACATACACATATAAGTATATACTAAAGTATATACAAGAGGTCTAGAATGTTCGACCTAAATAAAGGGAGGGGAATTATGAGGGACATTTTTTGTTTTATTTGAAAGCAGATGCTACTGCATCACTCTTGGACAAAATTAGAACGAATGCAGTTTGGTACCCTAAGGAATACTGTAATCCAAAAATGAATTGTGTACGGTTCAGATTAGTTGAATATCCACCCTGTGGGAGGGCAGTGTGTAGTTAAAATGAGAGCATTTATTATTTTCTCTTCAATCTCTCATTCTATTCCTTTCCTCGTGCCCACATTTGGGCATCAATAACTAAATTAGAAAGTACAGATCGTAGGACTACAACATATGGTGTATTCTGATGTTCTCTGGTTTCATGTGGGGTGATTAAATAGCGAAATGAGGCAATGAACAGCCATGTCACCTGAGGCCTTTTTTAATTATTTTGTTTTTATATATCTTGGAGTTTTCATCTTGTGTTTTCTGTAGGACTGTTCATAAAAAGATTCGAATAAAGGAGCAACACATTGTCTGTAGTTTCAGGCCCACAAAAAAACACACACTTTAATGTGAAGTTAACGCCCAAAAACAAAAAAATCTGCATAAATTACTGTTACATGGAAAAAAAGAGCTGTCACTCTAGTATTACAGATAAGAAAAAGGGAAGCTGTAAAGCTTAACATTGTGGTCTTCCTAACAAACAGAAATCTGAATGTAAAATTGGAATTTTAAAAAGGCAGCGGATGTTAGGCAAAGTATGTGTGCATTTTTCATGATAGGCCCTGCCCTGCAACAAAGACAATAAGTGCTATCAGGTTTAAGTAGCGCAAACACTGCATGTTCCAAAGGACTAGTAAATTCCATTGAAAACTATAAGAGACATAACTACATCGAACTATAATGGAAGATGCATCCCCGAGGCACCCAAAGAGAGGTGGGAGAGGAAACTACTGGCAAACACCCAGAAGACTTTAAGTAACAGCACCACTCCTGCGGAGGATTAATTAATGGACCCATATCTGTAGGTCAACGGGCTAGTCACCAGTGCAGGCATGATTACCGAGTTGGTACAGTGTGATCACTGGCACCACAACGGACTGTAGCAAGATTACTGGCAGTGTAACTTATAGTAGAACCCTGGTTTTCCAACACAAAGACATGCATCATAACAAAGAGACTATGAAACAAGGAACCATAAAGAACGAAGGGTGTTTACAGTGGGCATTTATCAATAAAATATTTTACACAACATACACTCAAATCTGTAAACTGGGCAACAGATATGGAAACATGTTGAAGCTATGAGAGAACAAAACAAACCAGCTCTCTTAAAGTGATCACCCTGGCTGGCTAACGTGAAAGCCTTTGCAGCCACTGACCCTTCTCTGGTATATGGTAATGTACTGTCGCCTGAAATTCTTTCTGCACTAAACAACTTCACCAGGGAATTCATGTGCCTTTGTTCTGTATGTTAGGTGCTGGCAAGTGCGGCTGAGAAATGTCAAAGCTCCATTAAGGATGCGGTTCAGCAGGTGTAATGTGCGCCCTCTGAAACCTCTTGTTGTGTACATATGATGGAATGCTTGGTATGTGTTCCTGATCTTGTTTCTGGCACTATTTTGAGACAGACATGTCCTTTGACCGACTTTTGGAAGCCTCCATAATACATTTTAATATAGCATATTTCAGGTGCCCACCCAACCCCATATCATTGGTTGTATGTAGACAAAAGTGGCTTTGCCCAGGTACCATCCTGCGGGCAAAGCAGCAGCGCGCATTGAGTATTGCATGGCTCCCAGCTCGAAATTCACGGGACAGGAGGTAATGATGGGTGAGGATGGTAGAGCGGAACTGTTGTTCTGGGGCTGCCTGGCTTGATGGCGTTTACAAATTGGCAGAGTAGTGGGAATGGCGCAGCGGGCATTCAAGTGACATCATAGGCGAGGGATGAGTACGGGGGGCCTAGGCTACTAACATGCTGCCACGCGTAAGATATAAGGTGCGGGCAGAGGAAGAGGAAAATAAAGAGCGGTTAAATGCCAGGGGTGGCAAGGAGGAGGGGGGTAAGAACGCCTGGAAACTAATTTGGATAGGGGGTTGCGGGGGAGGGTTGCGGGGGGGTGGTAAAGGCTTGGGGGTAGGGGTAATGCTCATGAGGGAGGATGGTGTCTCGGGTTGCTGGATGCTTAGTGTAGGTTTTGCGAGTTAGTCAATGGGGCCCGCATGACAACAACAGTAGGCAAGAACAGTGACCAAGGGGGGAGCGATGTGGCCCTATGCGCAGAGTGGCCGACTTGAGTGCGGCTCAATATATACGGTGATCCTGGGCAGATAATTTAATGTCCTCAGACTTCTACAAATGAGGTCTGGGGCATGGGGGTGACGCATTGAGTATCAGAAAGAAGGCTTCTATGGAGATTTTCGCAGGCGGAATTAGGGGCAGACCGAGCAGGCACGAATGAGAGCAGCGATGGGGGAGGCCCAATTTAGGAGTCGGGCATTTTGTATTGGGGCGCGAGAGCAAAAGGTTGTTACGCAATACAATATAATTTGACTGCTATTGGGGTACGAAGGAGCCGAGGCTCAGAGCTTTTGGAGTGGGGGCGTGAAGTTTGAATCTCGGCGTGGCTCAACATCCTGTGAAGGATGTATTTGTCCGGGGGTGACAGAGCGGGGGGAGCATTAAAACGCTTTTTACGATTTTTAAACCATTTCTGAAACATGCAACTGTTGTTAAATGGAAACATACTCGCTTAGTATGCAGCAAGAAGGGTTTTTTCAGGGTGGAAAACAAAAAGAAGAGTAATGCCGCTTCGCTTCTAGGCTTCTTCAGTTGCGGCAGGAACATCAAGCCAAATAAGAAAATTATTAGCAGCAAATAAAAAGAAAACATTACAGCAGAGCCGTCTCGAGAAAAAAGCCTGACCTTACCGAAAGAGCGGAGGTTCTGCATAGTGGACATGCAATAGTATTAACAGAACGCGGCAGCGATGAAATAGAGTGGCACGGAGTCTCTGAAGCTCATGCATTGCCTCGCAGAGCGAGCATATTTGGTCCTCGAAGATGTAGTTTATTTTCAATCACATGACAACAGGTATTCATTCCAGAAACACTGGTTCGAGATTAAAGATCACCTTTCTCTTGTCACGCCATTACCACCGATCATTCCCAAGTAGAGGAATACCACGGAACGCCGCCTGAAGACAAATAGATTCTGTCCCAGCGCTTTCCCGGGTCTCATAAACAAGGGTATGGGGTTTCTAAGCTGGGGATTCCACCAGATTCGTAGCAGCCGCCCTAAAGACAAGAAAAGGGGCGCAGAAAACAACAAACAGATCACTGCAGGCCATAAACAAACAAGGAACAGAGGCACGCCGGGATATCCAATCCGCCTCCTATGTGACAGAAAGGACTTTATAAGCAAGCATTGAAAATGCAAGAGGACTCACAGTTACAGCAAGACCTATTGCTTTAAAATCAAAAGTGCGAATGGGAAGAAGGCACGAACGGGAGGGGTGGGGGGGCTGGTGTGGTCTGAGAAGTCTTGGACTGCGGGATGGGAGGGGAAAATGCAGGGGATGAAAAATACTGTTGTAGGTAAAGGGGCTGGTAGCCGTGGAAGGATACAAATGAGGAGGGACTAACAAGCCTTAACCCAATCGGAAGGCAGCATTTAAGACAAAAGCCAATGGGCAGAGAGTGGGCGGAGCTTCCACGAAGCTTCCACTCTACAGTGTATATTGCATGCCTCGCAAAGCGATGGCAGCGCATTCGCGCTGCCACGCTAGCGAGACCTAAAAATGACTGAACGGAATTGCACCACATTTGCCAAAAGTTATATCATTACTCAGAAAGCATGCTTTTTGTAATTTGATGTCAATCTGTTCAGCCATTTTTAAACATTTGCATTTGGAGAGAGACTTGTTTGTGCATAAACGGGTTAAAAAGTTATCAGTTCTGTATTGGTTTACCACAACATGCACAATATATTTTGTTAGTCATTACATAAGAAGGCAGGGTGAGAATACCCTGACTTCCAGGAACATGTCATTGGGCTAATGTATTATTTTTTTAATATTATTTTTTATCTTTGTGTTATTTTAGGCTCCCAACATATATTTGCTGGTTCTCTATTCTGGCATTAAGAAGGTTTAAAGTTTCAGGAACTATGCGTTTTCTCTCAGGCTTCTTATCCAATTTTAGCCAAATGGGCAAAAACTTATTTTAATTTGTTGGACTTGGCCCTTTTTGCAGGGTCAACCCTGAACTTTTTGCCTTCCTCCTGTATTTTCTCTGACCTGTTTTTGTTGGTTTTATTACTCTGGGCACTTTTAAAGTGATGTAATGGATTAGTAACTCCATGATTGGATTATTTGATTTACCTGTCAGACCTTAGTATAGTGCACCATGTGTTTCCAGGGCCCAGGGCCTGTAAATCAAATGCTGCTGGTGGGCTTGCAGCATTAGTTGTACCACCCACAGAAGCAGCTTGTAAAGTGTGTCTCAGGCCTGCCACTGCAGAGCCTGTGTGCAGTCTGTGACTGCCATGTCGACTTGGCAAGTGCACCCACTTGCCATTTCCTAAACCTTCCCTTTTCTACATATCAGACACCCCTAAAGTAGACCCTAGGGCAGGGTGCATTGTATGTAAAAGGTAGGTCATACCCTGATGCATGACTTGATAGTGAATTACGGTCCCTAGAGAAACTACAGTAAAAAGGGTGGTTAATGAATATAGATAGACCCAGTCAGTACTATATTTGTATAACTTGTCCAGCCGGACAGAGGTCAGATATTTAATATTTTAAATTCAAATAGGAACAATACAGACAAAACAATTTGTAAGTGGGACACAAGCCTGCATCCAACTAAACCAAGAGGGACAAACAATGAAGAACACAAAAGTCTCAGGTAAAGCTGTAGGTTTGTTAAACACACAATTTTCAATGTAACAAACAAATTGCAAGAGAACACCTTTACACATTAAATGACAATTTAGAGCAGGGTATAAGGTGTATCGGGTGTCGACGGCGTTTCGATCCATATATACAATAAATGGATCATCATCAGTACATTGAGAATAACCATGCCTGTGTGCAATTGCCTGTAATAAATATTGGCAACTCCCCCATGGATAGTAACAAATATGGAACTGAGGGCACGAATGGAGAACAGCCAGACCAAGAAAAATACAATCGGAGGTGTAGGGGAACCAGACCGCTTAGAGCGTCAAAGGGAATGGCGCGGTATTAGTGAGACCCATCCAGTGATGGGAAGGGGAAGACGCGATGGCTTGAGTAAGCCAATGGGAGAGGGAGCCGCAGCCGCATTCTCCTAATTCCAGATATAGGGTTGTGCTAGGTCCGTGTTCCTGGGTTGCAGACAGTAAATGCCGGCTTCCGAGATGCTCCCGCATGTTTCTCTAGGGACCACTGTTCTTAAAAATAGCTTAATTCCCAAGGTCCCCGGCAGACCTTACTTGGGTTCCCTTGCTTCTTTACAATATATCTGAGAGTGAATTACAGCCTATTTCGTTATTCACTATTGTGAGGTTTCCTGTCCCCATAGGCCAGAGTGGGCCGTTTGATTATAACATCTTATAATCCTATCTGACCCAGGGAACATGGTAGAAATTCGAGTTTAGTATGCCTGAAATCAGAATGATAAAATACATCTTTTAGTTAAGTTGGTTTTATCATTCTGTGTTTGAAAATATCAATTTTAGAAAGTAGGTATTTTCTTTCCTAACCATCCAGCCTGCCTCTGCTAGCTTGTGTATTGTATGTCTGGTTTTGTGAGTGACAGGGGCTGGGGGCTCCAGGAGACAGTGTAAGTCAGCACTAGGCTGAATAGACCTATCTGCATTGGGAGTGGTGGGAGGAGTAGCACCTGGGCCTGAATAGGGCTGTGTCTGCCTTCCACAATGCTGGCTCCACCTCCTGTGGTGTGTCTGATGACCCTGGCCCACACTGACAAAGGAAGAAGGTGTGCACTGGCAGAATGCACGCAGAACTGGTTTGGACTAGGTTCAGGACCCTCTTCCTTCAGAGAACAAAGAAAATAGTAGTATAAATATGGGGATCCAGACCCCAAGACTTTACATCACTTCTGGGATATCAAGACAAACCTTTGCCAAGGAGAAGAACCCAGGAAGCTGCATGAGTTTGGACTGCCCCTCCGCTAGCGTGCCGTTTGCTGGGTTGGCCTGCAGTGGTTTTTTTATTGCCAAGGAAAGGAGAAGGAACTTTTAAGGAACTTTCATCATCTTGCAGAATATTTCTCCAAGGGCTTGAACTTCTGCTTGCCTCCTGCTGAAGTCTCATGGCTACAAGACCTCACCACCAGCTCCCCTCTAAAGTTCCTTGCTGAGAATTTTGTCTGCAGAAGCCTGCGTGTCGCTGGGAGCTGGAAGCGTGACTCAACAAGTAGAAGCGCGTCGCAGCTGTGCCGTCGCATTGCTGGAGAAGCGTCTCGCCGCGGCAGAGGTCACGTCGCATTACCACAGAAGTGTGTCTTTGCCGCAGTTGCTTGCCGTCGCATCACCGGAGAAGCGTTTCGCAGGGCCTGTCACGGCTCAGAAGTTGTCGAGTCACCGCACGGCCGTTGGGCATGCACGCATCGTCTTCATGTCTTCGCATCGCATCAAGGGTGCCATCTTATTGTATAGCACCGGATTGTCACATCGCATCGAGGCACCATCTTGCCGCATTGCAACCGAACGCAGTACGAGAATCAACGTATCACCTCCCCTCCGGTAAGGAACAAGAGGCATCCCCTACTCTGCGCAAACATTGAGGAGCGACGCATCGCCTCCCCCGAAGCAAGGAACCGACGCATCACCCTCCCTGCGAACCTTGTGTTTGTTTTGCGTTATGCATCCAAGGTACTGTTGTGAGAAACGTGTCACATTTATCATCAACTTGAATTAAGTTACTTCTACCATCTTTAAGTCTATTTTGAGTACTGTATTGTGGATTTTTGTCGTTCGTGGTCTTATTTTAAGTCTATATAAAGAATACTTATATTTATACAACCTGTGTGGTGCCGATTTGTAGTGTTTTCACTGTTACTGTATGTGTTCACAAATGCTTAACACACTGCCTCTGAGATAAGCCTGTCTGCTCATGCCAAGCTACCAAAGGGGTGAGCAAGGGTTATACAGGAGTGTAATCCCCTTTCCCTGACTTAGAAGCAAGGATCCCTATTTGGACAAAGGTGCATACCATTGCCAATTAGAGACCCCCAGTTCTAACATAATTGTAAAAGAGAGTTATCTTTATTCTTGCAACATCATTTTAAAGGGTTATCTGTAAATTTGTAATTACCACTTCAAGTATGGAAAAAGTACCATGCACCTCCTGCCATTGGCTACCAAGGTGACAAAACTACAATTGAATGGATAGCAAGGTCAAAAGCGTGCATCAATGCCCTGCTGGTCTTTTGAGACTTTTAGTAATACCTTCAACATGATAAGCTCTGCAAACTCCACAGATTGTATTATTGATCGATCAGTCTCTGAAAGTTGCTCTGCTAGTATGGTGATAGGAATTTACGTTACCAAGTTGACACATGTTAGTCCTTTGCCTTGACTCCCACAACACTTAAAATGGCTGATATCTTTCTATGTGACATCTTGCTTTTACATGGCTTAGAAATGGGTGACTGTTAGGGTACATATCTCTTTTTGTTCTGAGAATATGTTTGTAAAGGCTTAAAGATTCAACAAGCATTATGCGACTCAAGATAATTGGAAGGCACTATTCCACCAGCTGAAGATGTATACAGTAATGCAGTTGACTCTTCAACTGGCTTATTTTCCATGTTGTGCCTTGTACGTAGTTAAGCTTTTTCAATACAATATTTTGTAGACCAGTTAGTACCTATTGTCACTGATTTATTTCCATTCCACAACAGACACACAAATATTTGACAACAAACTTGCAAGTGGCTCAAGGTCACATGCAAGAAAATGCAAATAAGAAAAGCAGAGTGGCTCTAGTAAAGCACCAAGGTAGCAAGGTCTGGTTATGCTATCATTTATTTTATTCACTATGAGTATGCATAAGAAATTAGCTCCCGTGTTATATTCAAGAGAATATTCATTCTAGTGCTGTATGATTACGTCTTCCTTCCTTTTGTAAAATACACCCTGTTTTTCTTCAGTCAAAACTCAAACCTAACACTATCAATACCTTCCCTAACCTGTCTTATCCTCCTCCAAGAGTTCAAACGACATTTGAGGTAGCTGAGATATGGTCTGTAGTATGACTCCAGAAAATATTACAGGAAGTACTAGCGATTTCTATGAGCAGATCAAGATTGTGAAAAATTAGTTCCAGGTTACCAAGGATATCATCAACATGGGTGATTATAAAGCAGTTTGTGCTGCAACATTTGAGGATCCGTCATTAGCACGTTCCATGCCGCTTGCACCTCAGTCTCTTGGTTATCTCTTCTTTCACAACATTTGCATTTGGCCATTTGTGCTTGATTTATAGAATTATGTGTTACTATTTAGTTTTGCTGTTATTTCCCACAGCTGTCATATTTCTATTGATCTTTACTGTATTGTGTGAAAATGTTTCATATATGTCTGCTTTTTTCTCTCTTTAAGGTACCGCTTTACTATGTTTACCTTTGCCCCATATTTGCTGGTTACTGTTTATTTTTTATAACCTGTTGAGCATCTTCTTTCTGTCCTTCGGGGAATTCTGGAAGACAACAGCATTGCCAAGAAGGGCCCCGACTCTACCAAGGCTACTAGATCTGGGCATTTGAAGCATTGACCGTACTGCCACGCTTAGGGCTTTGACTTTTTAGTGGAGGATAGGGTCAAACAATGTTCTACTACTCTACAGCGCAGTTCTTAGGACCATATGTATGAAAGTTAGTGTTTGGGATTTCCAAATATCAAAATTGTAGAAATCGCTATTTGGAAATCAAAAAATGAGATATACTTGGGAGAGTTTGCCAATAATAGCGATTCTACAAATTTGCATTCGCAAATAGGAACTATCCTATTTGGAAATCGCACAGATGCAATTTCCAAATAAAAAATCACAATTAGGAATAGTCACATTCTGGACGCAGAGTGATGATGTAAGTACCAGGAAGTTTAGAAATACATGGTGTGGCCACAACCCAGAAGCCTAGGAAGGTGCTGGAAGGAGTGCTCCTGTATGACTTCTGGCAGTGGATATCTATTTTCTGATGAACACCATGTCCAAGGAAGATGGTGACAAGGACCCTGGCAGCAGGAAGTGCAAAGTCAAATTTGAATCTGAAGAAGATGTTAACAGAAGAATGCGTGGCTCACGTGGACCATGTTTTTAAGAAAGCCTCATTCTCTGGTCCTGAGGCCCAGAAAACAAAAATATGGAACAGCATTCTCAAGAAAGTCAAATCACTTGGTGTCACCCAGAAAACTATACCACAGATTAGGAAACACTGGTATGACCTATGATCCCGCATTAAAGAGAAGGTGGCCAGCAGGAAGGCCGAGGCTCGTGGCACAAGTGGTGGACCCTTCAAACATCCTCCTCCCACTCCAGTAGAACCACTGATTGAGAGGACATTTCAATCTGAAGGTGTGATAGGAGTGTCAGACATTGAAACCTCCAATCCTGCAGGTTCTAGTGATGGTAAGTCTCTGGTTATTTCTTACCATAACATGTTGTTTTTAAGTCCTCAATTGTAACATCTAAGCTAACAAAACAACATGAAGATGTTTGTTTGACTTTGGCAATGCATTATGGGAGTTGTAGTACATATTTAGTTACATAGTGTACTCTGTGCTGATAATTAAACTGCAACTATCTATAAATAATCTCCATCTCACAAACATATAAATCACATTTTCAACAATACTATGCAAACTTATTAATCAAATATTTACAATAACTATATACATACATGTCCACAGATCATACCCAGGACATGTCTGAAACCATTGAGGCTGACAAAGCAATTGACACACATGTGGAAATGGAGGACAGAAAAATTGCTACTCCCATTACTCCTACTCCAACTAATATGAAAGCAAATGTAACACTACTACCAGACTTTCAGGAAGGTGATCAGGAGCTATCACAAATCAGAAGCACAAATGCATCTGTGCAAGGAACACACAGACACTGTAGAGTCCCACAACCAACAGTGCATAATGATAATGTTTTGGATGACATGGGAGACAGTCCTCCATTGTTTAGTGGCCTGGAGAAATCCATCATCACAGTACAGCACCTGATAAAAACTGTTAATAGGGATCTGCAAAGCATATCATGGTCAATACGGCAATTGTAGAAAGGACAAGACGTTGAATTGCTGCCATGGAGAAGGAGCAACATCTGCAAAGAAATAGGCCTAAGCAGCACATTGCACGCTATGATACTTTCACTAAATCTATCAATTGATTGGCCATAGCCACAACCACTCTTGCCAGGAGAAGTCAATCTCCAACGTGACATTAGCACACTGCTGCCAATATGTTGCACACGGGCTGGTCCAAGTGACCACAGCTCTGGAAAATATACAGACACATAACTTGTCTTTCCCCAGCGTTTTTTCACCAACTGAAAGTGACGACAGCTCTAGCCTCAGTGCCACATTTGTGCCAGATGGATGCTGTACCAGGTGAACACGCCAACACACATCTAGAACAGATATATCCCCACCTCCACAGCCAAGTTCTGCTGAGAAGGTGGCCAACACCAGAGACCGGGAAAAGTGACTGTGCTAGACACTCAAATGTATGAGACTACTTTGCTATGTTTGTACTTTAAAACTTTGTTGCTTTTTAAAAAACAAATCCTATAGGATCCCGTAGATGATGAAGAATTACATTGTTACAACTTAAATAAAAGGTTACATTTCAGTCATGCACAAAACATTACTATCATATGTGTTGTCTATTTCCTGGATGTGATCATTGTTCTACCCTTGCAAATAGTTGTTGGTGTTCTTTGTGCATCAAGCTCGACCTTCTGCTTCATGTGTCCCAAACTGCTGAATCTGTAGTGGTTGTTCTTTGTCATCTGAGTCTGATTCTGTTGATGTTATGCAGACTCTTCCTCATGACTATGCTGTGGAGAGTGGTACATGTGGCAATGCTATATAGCAGGTTTCTAGTCAGTAGATTAGTACTCAACCAGTTTTGTTAAGACATCTGAATCGAGAACTGAGTTTTCCAAAGGTTTGTTCAATTCTTGATCGCGTTGTCTTATGTGTCCTATTGTCCTACCTTTCACTTCTGGTTCTTGGATACAAGTATGGTGTCAGTATCCAAGGGTGCAAGGCATATGCACTGTCCCCATAAATAGTATGAGAAGGAAAGAGTACTAGGTCATTTTATAAACACACTATTGGACACTGTATGAATTGAGTTTGCAATTCTCTTACCAAGTAAAAATCCATCACCAAAATCACCCATATACAGACAGTTGTTTTTTCCACTATGGCGGAACATAAAGGAGTCATGTGTGCTCCCTGGAAATCTGATTACAAGGTCAGTTATGATGTGATGCATAAGACATCACACACTACCTGTACATTGAGCAAATGTGTGCTTTTTCTGTTTAAATAAATAAATTCATTTGGCAAGGGGGGACATATGGCAATATGTGTTCCATCAACACAACCGATTATATTGGGAAACTGCTACCCTGTAAAACATTTTGTCTGTTGTGAATATTGTGGAGTACTTCAAAAATAAATATATGTTGGTTCAATTTGCTAACTATGATGTCCGGAAACATATGGAAAAATCCATAAAAAACACTTTGTGACACTCCCCTTGCCACTGCTATGACTCCCTGGTAACAGCCAGAAGCTAAAAGGTGTAATCAACACAATACCTGCACATGTGGAGGGATTGCATTACTTCTGACTGTTGGGGTTTGTAACTGAGGTTGTAACTCAGCAATTAAATCCAGAATTACATCACTACTTAAGTCTGTATTTCTCATATGTATTTTCCTCAGTCTCTTAAAAAAGGCTGACCCTCATGCTAAATTTCCCGTCTTGTCTCCTCCTCTCCTCCGTCTCTACCTGCCAGCCAAAATTCTTATCCTCCTCACCAAGAAATACAGAGCTGCCATTCTGAAAGAGCGAGATGCATTTTGGGGGACTTTTTGTAGTTTGCACCTGGTTACTTTCTGATACACATTACTCATAATTCCATTTCCTAAATGACCATTTTGAGACTATTCGCAATTGGGAAATCCTTTACAATTAGCTATTTGCAATTTTTCATTTCCTATTTAGGAATTCCCAAAATGCGATTTGTACATGATGGAAAATGCCAGTTGACCCACCAAAAATGCCTTTCGTACATACCGAAATGACATTTTGCATATGCTAGCGGCCTGAAATTGCAAACCCCACCATTAGGAAATCTAAAATGCCTTTGTACATATGGGCCTTTGTGAGATATTCATGAGCAGGGGCTCAGATAAATTTCCCTTGCTGTATTAAGTCCGTACTACATTAAAAAAGGTGTGCCTGTCACATTATTGATACGAAGATAAACAAATTACATCTGCTAAAGCTAAAGAGAATATATTGGTCCAATGTGGCTCTGGAAAGTCTGCTGAGTAATAACTGTGGTACTTTAATAGAAAGTGTTGTATTGCGTAAGTATTTCCCAGTATTGAGACCAATTTGGACTCGATACACCCTCTCCCTGCTAAGACAATACATATTAAGTGTCCATTTTGCATATTGCCACTAGCGACTTTTCCATAAATAGGGCTAACTGCTCAGGATACTTACAAAACAACTGTCTTTGCACCAACCAATCAGAAATCCTGGCGAAAATGTTATTGTTTGTTCTTTGTTTAACAGTCATTACCATTGTTTCAGAAACTAAGAATTCAAAGCAATCTGTCAATCTTAAGATAGGTGAGGTTTTTACTAGAGCTGGGTAGAGTTTGCTGAGTTCTACTCCGTGGAGTTCCACCAGCGGCAGAGTCAGTTAAGTTGCACTGCTGATTTTTATTACCAGGAATTTGTCCCATGCTAAAAAATCAGCACGAACAGCACCATACATATTGTCAATGGGCGCTGCTGCTTTCTGTCACTCGAGTAGACATTCTAGTTGAGTGGTAGCTTCATCAACTTGAGTGGCAGATTTCTCAATGTGAGCAGTCAAGACCTGCCGCTACCGCACACATTGAGAAACCGCACTGGGAGGAGGTCTAGTGTGCAATTTTTTCTCGTAAGCGCTCGCCGCTCAAGAGAAAAAACCTCTGCTCTGCATCACTTCACAGAAATTTATGAAACCCCGTGCTCTCATGCAGAGTGGGCAAAATACAGCAAACTCCATCGGCAAAGCGGAAGTCTTTGCCCACCCTTTTTACCGTCCCCAACAATGGTATTTACTGGAATAGCATCTGTTACCATGCATGCCAAAACTACATGTGGCTCAACAATGCAGTCAATACCACAAGTGTGTTGTTACCACGCGTTCCATTACAATGCTAGTCATTATAACGACTTACTTTAGGGAAGTGCTGAACTTTGGAATAGTTTCAGTTACTATTCCAACTTAAGTCGCTTTATCAGTAGGGAAGGTGTTGGACTTCCAATCGAACACCAGTCCAACACTGCATTCCCTAAAGCAAGTCGTTGTAATGACGTGCGTTGTAATGGAACTCGTTGTAACATCGCAGTTGTGGTACTGACTTCATTGTAAAGGCACTACAATGTAATGCCTGGGCTGTAATCGATGTTTCCCTATTTGCTGTCTTCAGATTCTTACTTTACGCATGGAAGGTAAGAACAAAATACATTGAAGTTGCACAATATCCAAAGATGCCGTTATGGATTGCTGCTGATTCGATTTCAATATTATATCTAATGAATATGGCATTTTTAAAAGAAATATGTATGAATTGTGTTTTGCAAATTTGTAAAATTTGTCTCCAAAGGTGCTCTTATGGACCAATGCTGGTGCTGATTTGTTTTTCATATCATATTTAATGAATATGGCACTTTCTGCAGATATACGCTTGAATTGTGTACTATAAACTTGTAAAATTCACTTCGTATTGTCTTATGTGAAGTTCTTTTCTGTTTTATCTGTAGTCTTACATGAAATAAGCAAAGATGATTTGCTAAATGTTTTTTCCATAAAGATTTATGTATTTATGTAATGCTATCAAGATTTTTATTGTCTAAGAAAAAAGTAAGGATTTCTTTACAAAGGTATTAGATTCTGAAGTCCAGTGGTGCAGTTAATTTTCATGATTTAGTTAGATATCACTCTGCCTTTCAATTAAGAAATATTTGGGTTTCGTTCTCAGAGACTTTGGTTTGTAAGGATAAAGTTCGGAAAGATAGAATAATAATCTAGTATTATATAGTTTCTCTCTTAGGGAAATTGATTGCAGGACACAAACACTAACTTTCATGGTGTCTCCTAACCATAAACACTTACTTGAAAGCCCGGGCAAAACTTCATTTACGCTGGCATAACCATGCATATTTTTGGGCAATTCGCATAACAATTGCTACTCGTAATGCCTGGGATTTTGCCACTATGCCACATTTGCAGTGGCGGCTGGCATTTCAAGGCTGTGGGGAGAGGGCTCACAGGGGTGGGGGGAGCAGCGAATGAGGAAAAAAACACACTTACATGTCTGCCGCTGCCACCCGCTATCGCCGCCGCCTCCTCTCGGTCCTCTTCCTCGCTTCCAGGGCCGGAAGTAGGATGCACCCGGCTCCCAGTCTCCTGATAGTTAATCACAATGCTACAATGTAGCGTTGTGATTGGTCTGAGTGCTGTGGATCATGCTCAGCCAGAGAATGGGAGGCTGGGCATGTTGTCCATGCAGGCTGTAATGCAGCCTGCATGGAGAACATGCAAAGTGTGCGTGAATGCTTGTCCGGTCTCAGGGGGCTGGTCAAACATTCATACGCACTTTAGGGAGTGCAAACCATTCCTCTCCTCCCCAGCAGTGCAGTACCCCCGTTCTGCCCGCAAAACTGCCACAACAAGGACAAAATAAAATGATAATATCTTAGAGTTATTATTCTCCTATTTTGCCTTTAGTGACACTGTTTAAAAGCAGTGGGGCGACGCTCCTCCGCAATAGTAGAAGAACCGCCAATGCACATTTGTGCAAACAAGATTTTTAAAATCCCATTGCAGGAAAACAAGAATAACACAAACCAACTGAATGAGAGGGCTATTGTTCGTGTTACTTCTGATGGTGTGCTATTTTTTTAAACACAAAATTCCTCTTGTCCATTTTGGACAAAAGGTGCTGGACTGTCATTTTGCATAATAATATTATGAAAATATGCATAATATTTTGGTATTCCACATAATGTCTGCAATGCAAATGACTATGTTTCACTCTGATTTAGTTATGTGACTAAATTACCACAATATTTAATGCTCATATATGATGTACTAATATGTTTCAAATTAGGTTCTTTATTAGAAGAAATGGAGAACTTAAGGAGTTTCTTGGGTGTTTCAGTTAGTTCATGGCACTAAATTCAAATCATTCCAGGAGGTAAAGTAAAAACATGTTATTTCACATTCTTCCAAGGAGTGATATAATACACATTTTCATAAAATTATGTATAACATATTGATGTATAATATATATCTAATATTATGCTGCATCACACATTGGGTGTGAGGGTATCTTTCATATACAAACCACTTTGAAGGGCTATACCTGCAGAATTATGTCATAAGCAAAAATGTGTTTGTTTTTCTTCTAATGTATTACCTTGATACTTCACGCAGAAGGTTATATATGTATAATTTAGTAACATGGACATTGGTTTCTTTTTTGTTTTGTTTTCCCTTTCTCATTTTTTTTGTATTTTATTCTTTCTTTGAATCATTCCATTTGTTATCATAAAATAGTAAAATGCTTCGTTTTTTTCTTTTTGGACTTGTTTTACTTTATTCTCACAAATTCTTTCATTTTAGGAAAACTATTATTTTTTTGATGTTATATTGTTATTATACTGAGGGCTGAGTGGTTGTTACATGACACTATGATTAATTAATGTACAATCTTCTCTGAAGTCTTCATCTGTATTGTGCCAACAGAATGTATTGCATCATTAATTTTTAATAAAGGCATTTATACTTAGAAAGTTTGCACATGCTGCTAGAGTCCATCTCTATCTTTTTCCTGCAACATGTAAGGCATTCCACAACCCGTAAAAGCATCTGCTGACTAAAACAAACTTCATACCTTTACATAAAAAGCCTGAGTAAAAAATGGATGCAGGACAGAAAACATATTGGCCTGAATCACAAAGACAGATTTACATGTGTAGATAAACTCATGGGTAGATCATTGCTTACCCCTAGGTTTACGCTTCACTTTGTCTGCTGGTAATAGTTCTGAGTGGAGATTTACACCTATGTGTAGACAGACATGTCAACGGCCTTCCAAAGAGAGGGGTGAGGTTCCTACAACTGAATTTACATGTGCAAAGATGCTATTAGTAGTTTCCTACTTGTTGGTAAAGATCCCCACCACAGATCAGAGATTTCCCTTTATGTATATTGAAATGTAATTAAGTTTATAAACAGACATTAATGTATTTTAATGTACAATATAGATGTGATTTAATATAAATTAATGTGAGAAAGTTTATTATTAATTGAGGCGGGAGGGAAGGTACCACAAATAATAATGCAACTATATTGTTAGGTCCAGTAAATGTTTCAGTTATTTAAACCTGAGCTCAACCCCGGGCAGCTATAGCACAGAAAAGACAGGATTAATTAAGAAAAAGTGTAAAACGTTTTCAGAGTAGGAAAATAGTTAAAAAGTCAAAAACAGGACACAATAAAAATCCTTCCTCAATTTATAAAAGGTATTGACAACGCCAATAGGTCTCACCTATACAAAAGCTATTGGCTTTGGAAATGTTTTTTGCCATGTTGTACAACAGTATGGGTGCTGTTCAGCATGGCTAAACGTTAGTGGCGTGGAGTGTCCTAGAGTGGAGTAGTGGGAGTAGAGTGTAGTACGAGTAGAGGAGAGGAGAGGAGAGTTCAGTGGTTCAGTGGCAGAGAGTGTCATATAGTGCAGTGCTATAGAGTGCAGTGGACTGACCTGGAATGGTGTGGAGTGGAGTGGGGTGGAATAGAGTGGAGTCAGTTGGAATGGATTGCGGTAATGTGGTGGATTGGATTGGAGTGGATTGGGGTGGATTGGATTGGGTTAGGGTTGGTAGGATTGAGTGGAGTGGGGTAGATTGGAGTGGGTGGACTGGATTGGGTATATTAGGCTGGAGTGAGGCAGACTGAAGTGGGGTGAGGTGGATTGGATTGGGTTGGGTTGGGTGGATTGGACTGGAATGGGGTGAATTAGATTGGTTTGGGGTGGGGTGCATTGGATTGGCGTGGGGCAGGGTGGATTGGATTAGAGTTGGTGGTTTGGATTGGGGTGAATTAGAGTGTAGTGGAGAGGGGTGGATTGGATTGTACTGAAGGGGTGTGGATTGGAAGGACGTGGATTGGATTGAAGTAGGGTGGATTGGATTGGAGTGGGATGGATTAGAGTGTGGATGGCTGGATGGATTGGATTAAGTGGGGTGGACTGAACTGGGGTGGAGTGGATTGGATTGGGGCAGAGTGGGGTGGGTTGGAGTAAAGTGGGGTGGATGGTACTGCAGTGGGGTGGGGTGGATTGGAATGCAGTGGGTAGACTGGATGGGGTGGATTAGATTGGAGTGGGGTGAATTGGATTGGAGTGGGGTGAGGTGGGTTGGACTGGAGTAGAGTGGAGTGGATTGTACTGGGTGGACTGAACTAGGGTGGAATAGAGTAGGGTGAATTGAAATGGGTTGAATTGGGGTGGGGTGGGGTGGCTTTGATTGGTGTGGGGTGGGGTAGATTGGAGTGGAGTAGATTGGATTGCAGTGAGGTGGATTGGAGTAAGGTGGACTGGATTGAGCAGGGTGGAATGGATTGAGGTGGATTAGATTGGATTGGGGTGAAGTGGGAGGAGTGGGCTAGATTGGATTTTGCTGGATTGAATTGTATTGCTTTGGTTTAGGTGGATTGGATTGGAGTGAGGTGGTTTGGATTTGGTTGAGGTGATTTGATTGGAGTGGAATGGAGTGGGGTGGATTGGAGTGTCGTGGATTGGAGTAGGGCCGATTCGAGTGAGACAGATTATTTTAGATTGGATTTAGGCAGATTGTTTTGAATTGGAGTAGGGCTGATTGAAGTGGGGCTGTTTGTTTCGGTTTGGAGTGGCGCAGATTGGAGTGAGGCAGAATTTTGGATTGGAGAGGAGCCGATTGTTTTGGTTTGTAGTGGGAAAGATTGTTTTGGATTGGAGTAGGGCAGATTGCTTTGGATTGGAGTGGGGTGGATTGTTTGGATTAGAGTGGGATTGATTGTTTGGATTGGAGCGGGCAGATTGTTTTGGATTGGAGTAGGGCAATTGTTTTGTTGTGGAGTGGGAAAGATTGTTTTGGATTGGAGTAGGGAAGATTGTTTTGGATTGGAGTGGGACAGCTTGTTTTGGATTGCAGTGGGACAGATTGCTTTGGATTGAGTGGAGACAATTGTGTTTGATTGGTGTGGGCAGATTGGAGTGGAGTAGATTGTTGTGGATTGGAGTGGGTTGTATTGTGGTAGAATGGATTCCAGTAGGGTGGATTGGGGAGGGAGTGGGGTGGATTTACATGGGGTGAGATAGATTAGATTGGAGTGTAGTAGATTGGATTGGGGTGGATTGATTGGATTGGGGTGGAATGGACTGGGGTGGATTGGATTGGAGTGTCGTGGGGTAGGTGGACTGGAGTGGGGTGGAATTGAGTGGGGTAAATTGGAGTGGGAGAGATTTGATTGCTGTTGGATGGGAGTGGAGTAGATTGGATTTCAGTTGGGTGGATTAGATTGAAGCAAGGTAGATTGGATTGAGGTGGATTGGATTGCGGTGGGGTGGGATGCATGGGGTGGTGTGGATAGGAGTGGGGTAGATTGGATTTGGCTGGATTGAGGCAGATTGATTTGGTCTAGAGTGGATTGGATTGGAGTGATGTGGCTTGGATTGGGGTGAGGTGGACTTGAGTGGGGTAGATTCAATTGTGGTGGATTATGGTGAGGCAGATTGTAGTGGGGCAGATTATTTTGGATTGGAGTGAGGCAGACAGTTTTGGATTGGAGTGGGGCACATTGTTTTGGATTGTAGTGGGGCAGATGTTTTGGATTGGAGTAGGGCAGATTGTTTTGGATTGAGTGGGGCAGATTGGAGAGGGACAGATTGTTTTGGATTGGAGTGGGGCAGATCGTTTGGATTGGAGTGGGGCAGATTGTTTTGGATTGGAGTGGGGCAGATTGCTTTAGATTGAGTAGGACAGATTGTTTTATTGGTATCGGGGAAGATTCAAGTGGAGTAGACTGTTTTGGATTGGAGTGGGGGCATTGTGGTAGATTGGATTTGAGTGGGTTGAATTAGGGAGGGAGTGGCGTGGATTTGTTTGAGGTGAGATGGATTGGATTGGAGTGAGGTAGATTGGATTGGGCTGGATTGGGGTGGGTTGGATTAGATTGGATTGGGGTGTATTGTGGTAGGGTAGAATGCATTGGAGTGGGATGTACTGGAGTGGAGTGGTGGAATTGGAGTGGGATGAATTGGAGTGTGGTGGTTTGGATTGGGTGGGGCGGGGTAGATTGGAGTAGAGAAAATTGGATTGTAGTGGGGCGCATTGGATTTGACTGAGGTGGATTGGACTGAGCAGGGAGGATTGGATTGAGGGGGGATTGGATTGGATTGGGGTGGAGTAGGATGTAGTGCGGTGGGATGATACGAGAGGAATAGATTGAATTTGACTGGATTGAGGTGGATTGGTTTGGTGTAAGGTGGATTGGAATGAAGTTGTTTGGATTGGGGTGAATGTGGATTGGATTGGAGTGGGTGGATTGGATTGGAGTGGGTGGATTGGATTGGAATGCAGTGGATTAGAGTGGGGTGGATTGCTTTGGATTGGAATGAGGCAGATTGGAGTGGGGCAAATTAATTTAGATTGTTTTGGATTGGAGTGGGCGGATTGGAATTGGGCAGATTGGAGTGGGATAGATTTGAGTGCGGCAGGCTGTTTTGGATTGGAGTGGAGCAGATTGCTCTGGATTAGAGTGGAGAAAATTGTTTTAGATTAGAATGGGGCAGATTGGAGTAGACCAGATTGTTATGGCTTGGTGTGGGGCAGATTGTTTTGGAGTGGGAAAGATTGCTTTGGATTAGAGTGGAGAAAATTGTTTTAGATTAGAATGGGGCAGATTGGAGTAGACCAGATTGTTATGGCTTGGTGTGGGGCAGATTGAAGTGGGGCAGATTGTTTTGGAATGGGGAAGATTGTTTTGGATTTGGCTGGGGCATATTATTTTTGATTGGTGTGGGGCAGATTGTTTTTGCATTGCAGTTGGGCAAATTTGAGTAGGGCATATTTGAGTGCCCTGGGTTGGGATGATTGGAGTGTGGTGTATGGGAGTTGATTGGATTGGGGTGAGCAGTTTGGATTGGATTGGTCTGTGATGAATTGGATTGAGTGGGTTGAGGGGCGTGGATTGGTGTGGGGTGGATTGGAGTGGGGTGGGTTGAGATGTACTGTACGATATGTTAAAGCATTATTTCAGTTTTGAGACATAAGTAATAAACAATGCTGCTTTACAATAAAATAATCCTCATCTTTTTAGAACAGCGCCCACAAGCAAAAGCATGAGTGCAAATGTGAGAAGAAGACTATGCAAAATAAAAGTAAGTTAACTATAGATAACAAAACTTTGCAATTTTGTTTCTCTTGCTGGGCACATTTTCTCCTGTCACCTGCCTTCTGTTTGCAGGGCCCTGGAAGTTAAAAAAACAAAATAGTACCTCAATAACTTCAGGAGCAGCGGACGGGCACTGATCAAGTTGAATCAATTAGTGCTTGGACCCTGCTCCACAAAGAGGAATGAAAATAATGTTAGGCCTGCAGTGACGAATCACAAGGCTGTAAAGAAGAGTGCCACATAAGCCGACAAGTGGGTATGCAACAGGCAGGCTCCAATTCCCTTTTGAGTACAAGAGTGTCTCGCAAGCAAGACGCATGCGCTAGCGCATGCTCTCGTATGTTCTTCCCTAAAAAGAGTCCGCTTCAGTGAGAAGCTCAGGCAGCCAGACAGAAAAGTTTTTCAGAACGCGCAAGATATATAATGAAGAAGAAACACAAGGCTGCAACTATCTTCATATTCCACTTTCATTAGCAAAATACAGTCATACCATTACTCTTTATTTTTATTTGAGTTTGAGTTTATTTAAAAAATAACAAGAAAAAGAACAGCAATGTAATGAATACAACAAATCCTATTTAACATAAAGGTTATAAGGAAAATAGGAATAAATAAGGAATATAACTATTGAGCTGCATACAAAGAAGAATATACACAATATAACCACTAAAAGGGGAGGGGCAGAGGGTAAGAGAACAATATATAATTAATTTGCAATATTAAGAGTAAAAGGCAGGAATAGTAAATGAATCATCACTGTAAGCATATCAATAAGTAAAACTGCATGACATGGTTTAAATATAAGGGTATAAATATCTTCTAACGATCTAAGATGAAAAAGGCTAATAGTGAAATTAAGGTGGCTTCCATACATCATCTGATACAGTAATGGCTTTAACAACAGAAGAGGCAGATAGAGATAAATACATGGTTAATGGAAGCCATAGAGATCCCTTAAATCGCTAGAGATATAGGGGAAGCATAATTAGTGTCTAGTCTATGATGGCAACACACAGCCTTCCACCAAGATTTAAAAGCAGCTTTATCAGCTTGCTTCCAATTTGAGGTTATTAAATGAAAAGCAACAGCTAACAGCAGATCTAACAGTTTAAATCTCCAAGGCGATTGAGGCCACTGGGGTGACCTAGGAATATTTTTATTAGAGAAAACGGGACATCAACTTTGAAAAATTTCCTAATTTGGTTCTAAACCAACTGCCAAAATTGATGGATAGTGGGCACTCAAATAACTTTTTTTTTTAGATCGGCGGTGGGACAAGGACAGGACCAACATATCGATGAGAAAGATGCTAGAGTCACTGGAGAGATAAACAAAGTAAAGGGTTTGGGTGGTAATAACAGCTTGTGAGGTTTGATGAAGCTTAGACCACAACTCATCCCATGTACTAGTTGGCCAACATTGTGCTAAGTCTTTTTGGCAGGCCGATTCAGTCTTTGATTTGAGTCTGTTCGAGGGCAATTGAAGTGATTTGTATATGGTGGATGCAGAAGGGAAGCATCTAATAGTGGAGAAAGGTTTATGTATTTTTCAGGGAGGTTGGAAGTATTTGGTAATTAGTTGAGGGAGGGACATAGAAGTTCATATTAAGATCAAAAGGAAGCTGGTAAAGAAAATGTGTTTTAAGATCAGTAAATGAAAGGGGATGATTGTTAAGTAGAAGTTGAGAAATACAACGCAAGCCCTCAGAACACCAATTTTTCCAGTACATAGAACGATTTTTAATTCGTAATGATTTATTATGCCAAATGGGTTACAGTTGAAAAGAGTTAATTGAGGGATATGATAATGATAAGAGAGAAGCTAATAGTTTACATGAGTGAGAAATTATTGCAGAACATAATAATGAAATATTAGTAGTAAAAGCAAGTATTTCCTGAAAATCAATGGGGTAATAAGAAATTTCTCTATTTTTATCCACAAAGGAGGATGTAAGGGGGACTCTAAAGAGAGCCAATGGCCAGCTTGTTTTAGGGAGAAAGCAGAGTGATAGGTTTTGAAGACAGAAAACCTAAGACCTCTGTTAGGTTTATCCTTTTTTAAAGAAGACAGAGCTATGTGAGGGGGTTTGCCTTTTCAAAGAAATTTTGTTAAGAGAGAATCAATTTTCTTAAAAATAATACCCAGGAATGTGAACTGGAATCATGGAAATAATATATAGTATCAGAGGGGTGAGCATCATTTTAATCGAGTCCATTCGGCCCACCAAGAAAAAAAAAGAGAATGCCAACATGTAATAGTATCAATTAATGTTTTGGTAATGTGATCAAAGTTTAATTTTAATGTTTCCGGGATTGTCGGAGCGAAACATAAGCCCAAATATTTTATTTGCGAGGGTTGCCATGAAAAACTGGTGTGATTAAAAAGATGTTTTTGGCATAAAACATTTAAAGGCAAAACTTCACATTTGTTAATATTAAGGGGATATCCTGATAGCTGAGAAAAAGTGGCCACCTGTTGAAGAAAAAGGGGAAGAGAGGTTACAGAGTTAGAACAGTATAGACGAATGTCATCAGCGTAAACGGACCTCTTGACCTGATAGGAGCCAAATTGGTAACCTGAGATTTGAGCATCTTGCCGAAATTTGATTAAAAAGGGTTCCAGCGCAATGACGAATAACAGAGATGATAAGGGGAACCCTTGTCATACCCCTCTAAGTAATGGGAAGTAATCTCAGGTTTTACCCTTAACGAAAATTGAGGCTTTGGGACCTGAATATAATAGGGAAATTAAAGCAATCAACTTAGATGGAAAGCCAACCCATCCTAATGCGTGGAACAAAAAATCCCAACCAATTCTATCAAAAGCTTTTTCTGCGTCCTAATCAATAGCAGCAATAGGTTGATCTAAAGATGAGGCCTTGCTGAGGACATTGAAAGAGACTTGATAATTGTCAGAGGCTCCTCGACCTTTAACAAAGCCAGGTTGTTCAGGGCCTATCAGGTCAGGAAGGAAGGGATTGATTCGTAGTGCTAAAATGTTAGCAAAGATCTTGTAGTCAGTTTTGACTAAGGAGATGGGACAAAAGTTCTTGCAGAGAGAGTGGTCTTTATCTTCTTTTGTAATTAAACAAATCAAGGCTTCTTGCAAAGTGCCCTGAGATGCACCTTTTTCAGAAAAACATTTAAATAAATATAATGGGTTGGGTAGAAGGAGTTTGGAGTTATGTGTTTGATCATAAAATTCAACAGGAAAGCCATCAGGGCCAGGAGCCTTCCCTCTCAAATCATTACAAAAGAGGATTCTGGGGTTGATAGCAAACAATTCAGAGATAAAAGAACAGAATTGTTGGCTAAATTTGGGATCTAAGAGTATGGAATTATTAAAATGCCATCTACCTGAGCTTGGAGAAAAAGGGATACTATATATATCCACATTTACTGGAGCGTGATCTGAGATTAAAATTGATCCAATATCAGACTGAATAGCATGTTGACCCAAAGACTTGCTCAGGAAAAGATAATCAGTACGGGATTGTGAGTGGTGTGGAGCTGAATAAAAACTGTACTCCCGAAGGTCAGGATGACAGAGTCTCCATATATCAACTAATGATTTACGTTGTATTGTGGAAGTAAATTGTGAGTGCATTTTAGAGGGAACAAACTTAACTGTCAAGTTTCTGTCTAATATGAGATGATGAATTTGGTTACAATTACCACCAAATATAATGTAATCATCATCATATAAAAGCAGTTTATTAGAAATTTTTGACCAGAAAATCTTATCAACAGAAGTTGGACAATATACGTTGAAAATAACTAAAGGTATCTTATCTATAAGAAGCTTAACAATAACCCATCAGCCTTCAAGATCACTTTCATGTTGAACAACTGTGACATGCAATTTTTTATGCCAGAAAATCAAAACCCCATTTTTCTTAACTAAAGCAGGAGAATAAAACACATTACCCACCCAACATTTCTTCAACTCGGAGGCTTCAGACAGATGTGTTTCCTGAAGTAATGCAATATCAGTTTTTAATTTAACTAGGTGAGATAAAACCTGTTGCCTTTTAATAGGGTTACCTACTCCTTCATTATTCCAAGTAGTAGCCCAGAATGTAACTTGAAAATAAAAAACATGAACATCAAAATGCTTACAATAACGAGAGTGAAAACAAGTTAAAACAGATAAGAGGGGAAAAAGTGATAGAAACAAGGTGTTTGTTTACTACGAAAAAACAGGAAAGAGGAAAAGATAAAATAGGTGATAGAAAGAGAAGAATGGTAGAAAGAAGCCATAGAGGAAAACACCAAAAAAGGAGAGATAAAGCAGGAAACAAAAAGACAGTACAAGTAATACAAATGACGACTGAAGTACATACCTACAAAACACAAAGATGAAAGGGGGATAGCAACACTAGTAGATGACAACGACAGCATTCGAACCTCACCAAACCTCAGGTTACCCTTTGATGGGTAAGGATTAACAGAAAGAGGAGAACATATGGAAACCGGATGCGATAAATACACATATATTAGGAAGAGGAGAAACAATATGAATAAAAAACTTTCATAAAAAGCGGAAAAAAAGAAAAAAGTGACTGAAGACTAGTGAATAAGCATCATTGAATTAAAACAAGAGAGAAATAACGTTCAAAGAATAACACAGATAAGAAAAATATCCATATAAGTCATAACAGAATAACAATCAAGTAGACTTAGAAGTGTCCATGACGTCCACGCCATGTTGCTGAAGAAATTCCTGCAATGCAGCCGCTTCCTCAACAGTGGTAGTCTTGTCCTTATAAGTAACTTTAAAAAGACAAGGATGAATTAGACCATATCTGGAATTTATAGATCTGAGCTGAGGATGAAAATCAAGGATTTTTTTCTAATGGTCTGCAGTGACTTTAGCAACTTTTCGAGAAAAGAAAAGTCGATTGCCCTCCCAATAAATTTGTTTTTGGGATTTGACAGCTGACAAAACTTGAAGGAGGTCAGTATACTGCAGGAAAAACATTATGACTCCATGTGGTCTTGCTGAGACCTTGGGACCAAGTCTACGAGCCTGTTGTATATTGAGTGGCGTAGTAGTAGACATGCCCAGGAGCTTGGATTAAAAATTCTGAAAGTAAACCGTCGGGTTGGAACCCTCCATATTTTCAGGCAGACCGTAAATGCAGAGGTTATTCCTGTGGTTTCAATTTTCCAAATCTTCAGTAAGCTTCATGAGGAGGGTTATTTCTGATTCTAGAAATGAAATACACAAGCATGTAGATTGAAGAGATTTTTTTTTTTGTTTCACAACAAGCACACAGTATACCAAAGAAGACCATTAGTTGTTTAGATGTTACAAAGTATTATTAGTTTCAAAGCACACATTTCCTCAAGAATTCTATCGATGGAAGCTGAAGAAGAGTGCACTGGAGACGGAGGGTCTTTTTTTGGTCGCATGGTGGAAACCACAGATATCTTGCTTGAGAGTTGTGATTTTGGAATTGCGCTTGGTGAGGGGTCAGATTTATGAGGAGGATTGTCTTCCATGTCGTTGTGAGTGGGTTCTGAATCAGAGTGTGCAATATGTTTGTAGGAAGCTGAACGTTTAAGATTTTTAATCTCCCCCTATAAAAGATCAGAAGGTATTGTAAAGCATTGTGTAAGTTGCATACAAGAAGTAAAACCTTCAAGAATGAAAAACAGATTCAGTCATGCAGTGAGGAGAAGAAAACCACAGCTTTTTTTTTCCTTTTTTTTTTTTAAGAGTGAAGCACACAGGAATATAACAGAAAACGGCAGGGTCAACCTCCCCACTCAAAAGTAGGGATGTAGGTTCAAGGAACAGTGAGTAAAGTCCATAAAATGATGATTCTTGACATATCCGCCCTTTAATGAAGACAGTACTTCACAGAAATGAGTTACCATGAGGAAAAAGAGAACCAAAACATAATGAGCGTGTTTCTTGAAAGGGAGATGGCCACTCAGCAAAAAATACGCTGAGAAGAGGTTTGGAATTAGCCCCTTTAAGACTGTTGTAGGCAATAGGAGCGCAGTATGCTGGTAAAAGGCTGTCTCATAAAGAACGTGAGATGCGCTCATCTTTCAAAATGGTGGGTGTGAACTCAATGTGAGGAGCAATCCCCCAGGGCAGTTATGGCGCTGAAATTACTGAGGCATGAGTTTTAAAACAACTCCAGCTACTCACCACAGTGAGAGGGAGAGAAGGCGAAAGCCTCGTCCCTCGGTGAGTGCTAGAGCGGTCTCCGGCTGTGAAGAAGGTTCCCCGGTCCGCAGAAGGTACGCGCGGTCACGCCATCTTGAGTCAGCATTGAAACCACGCCCTCCCATTACTCTTTCTTGACGCAATCAAACAATGTATTCACTCTGCAAGGCATGATTTTCCCTATGTGGAAACATGTTGTGCTGAATTCTGCAATACAATGCGCTCATGATATTACAAAACACTGTGAAAGGAATCATTAGTTCTGGCATAAAACTAAGAACTCTTGATGTGTGTTCACACAGAGAGTAGGCTTGGGGTCAGCCCTCCCCAGCCACTAAATTTCCTGAGTCTGTGCACATTAGGGTTTGCTAATGTGACAAATCATGGAACTCCACCGCATTTTATAGGTGCATACACTGCGAGCTCAGTGTGTAGCTCTTTTGTAGCGTATTACATCTCCAGCATTTTCATTCTTACAGTAACAAAGCTTTCTCATTTTTAGAGGTGTCCATTATTTAACAACATTTATTCAGTGCGCCGTTAGTCTATAAATCTACATTCAATTTTGACACACTTTCCAAATAGGCAGGCAAATCGTTTTCTATAATGGAGTAATCAAGCTCAGTTTCGCAACCATGTTTACATGTGGACAATAAATGTAAGGTATCACCAAATTCCTGAGTTGTAAGTTTTGGTAAAAGCCACCTCTCCACCCACCATACAGAAATGGAATTTCCCTTTATATTTACAATTTTTCATGTGGATTATGGCGATGGGATGTCAATTAGAACAGACATGGCAAACCAGATGTGGAAGAACATTTTGGATAAATATGATTGTTGACTGATGTTACCTTATTGCTTAACGTATCTCTTTCATCAAGTCTCTGTACCACCCTATTTCCTTTGTGCTTGCTGTGTGTCGTCTTCTTTAGAGCCTAAGAATTGTTTCATGAAATTGTTATAATTAATTTAAATATCAATAGATTGCTTTTTGTTAGATAGCTACATTCGAAAGTCCTTCAGCCCACAATGTTTGTTACTATGCAGAAAAATACTAATAAAGTAGACTCTTTGTTTTAAAATACTGAATTGCAATTAGGCTTTTAAATATGGTTGTTTTTATCTTTAGCACATATAATCTTTCTGAAATTAATAACATTGCTTAAAAAACAAAAAAGTAGTTCTGCTGTGGTTTGTGAGACTGTAGTTGTTACAGCACTTGTTTTAAAATCAATAACATCCTGATGCGGTTTGCCAGAACGATTCCCTTCTATATCAACTGTAAACAGGTGAGAACATGCTAACACCTGCCTCCCTATATGCTGCTAAACACCATCCCAACATGTATAACTTGATTTGGTGTAGAATTAAATTATTATTAAGTATGACCTTTCATTCTTGCAAGAACAGCAAGGACAAATGCACAGCATTGGCCAACGAAGTCTCAGCCTCGTAAGTTAATGCCCCGACCGCTGTCAAGTAATGTTTTGTGTCTGGATAATTACTTTTTTTTACTTCTAAAATGAAACTTAGGTCAATAAAGTGGAAAGCACAGAAAGGCGTTGGGGTGGGAATACCGACCTTTATAGTCGCTTGGTTGGCTGTCGGATTTCTTGCAAACACCTGCACTCAGCTAATCAAAGTAATGATCCTGATATAGTTGGTTCAACCTTTGACCCTACCAAGCATAGCTGACATCATCAAAGGTGCACCACCAACATCAGGGTAATTTGTGAACCGCGGGACGCCAAAAAATGGAAGTTAAATTTAAAGACTTTGCAAATTAAGATTGAAGCCTCTGAACAAATCAGTCAATCAGTTTGTTCTGGTCAACATGTATGTTGGCCAAACGGTGTTTTGCGTTTTGTGACTGCTTGACTAACAGATCATGAAATTGACGATTAACTATAAACTGGTATTATCCATGGTGTCACCCAACTCAGTATGCACGCACTTCTCAAATTTTCCGACTATGTAGTATTACTACATGTCCTAGTCTTCCTCACCACAATCCTTCCACTCTGTGTTACTGCCCTCAGCTACATTGCTTAAACCTATCCCACCCAATGAGAACAAAAATAAAATGCTAAAGAGGGAGCAGCAGGAGCGGGAGGGGAGAAGAAATAGTAACTCAATTGTGTTGGGAGCAGCGAATGACCAGTGATTAAGTTTAATCATTCTATGCTTGGTCGGTGCTCCACTGCAAGCACCAGAAGTGACATTTCGGCTGAATTAACCAATTAGGGATGGTGGATTGAATAGTGACAGTGCAGCATTTAAATGGTAGCAAAAGACACACAATTGATGAACGGAATACAGAACAGATCAAAACATTCACCCCCAGTCAAGAGTTCAGGGTTAAATCCATCATTCTTTTGCTCACCATGCCACTCCAGTTGGCCATATGCAAAACAGTCTTGACCCTATGCCTCATGAAAACAGTCCAGCCTGAACTGCCAAGTCAGGCCCTCCCTGGACCGGAAACAAGCATCCTAGGACGGGTTTTGGGGTTTCACCCCTCTTCAGCCAGGATAGCTTGATTCCAGGTGCACAGTGAGCCCAGGACCCACATCTGGGCATACCTGGCGCACTTTGGGCGAGAAAGCAAAAGACAGACAATTGATGGATGGAATGTAGAACAAATCAAAATATTCACCCCAGTCAAGAGATCTGGGTTAAATCCATCATTCTTTTATTCACCATGCCACCCCAGTTTAGACCTGTCCATATGCAAATCAGTCTTGACCCTGTGCGTCATGGGAACAGTCCAGCCCAAACTGCCAAGCCATGTCCTCCCTGGACCGGAAACAAGCATCCTAGGACCAGTTTCAGGGTTTCACCCAACTTCAGCCAGGATAGCTTGATTCCAGTGGCACAGTGAGCCCAGGACCCACGTCTGGGCATACCTGGCACACTTAGGGCAAGAAAGCAAAAGACACACAATTGATGGATGGAATGTAGAACAAATCAAAACATTAACCCCCAGTCAAGAGATCTGGGTTAAATCCATCATTCTTTTGCTCACCATGCCACCCCAGTTTAGACCTGGCCATATGAAAATCAGTCTTGACCCTGTGCCTCATGGGAACAGTCCAGCCCAAACTGCCAAGCCAGGTCCTCCCTGGACCGGAAACAAGCATCCTAGGGCCGGTTTCAGGGTTTCACCCTCTTCAGCCAGGATAGCTTGACTCCAGTGGCATGGAGAGCACGGGACCCACGTCTGGGCATATCGGGCGGAAGTGACACAAGTCAAATTATTAAATATCCGCTGGCCCAGTAGACGGTTTAAGCACTGACTAGAACTGCCATCACAGTAGTTCCTGCAAATGCATTGTAACTTTACAGAAAGTTTCTCTCAAACAAGACGGAGCTGTACGTAAAAGTTAATTTGTTTTCTCAAAAAGACACTCCCAATAATACAGGGGACATTGAGCACTTTTCATTGTCCCTTAGACCTAAAATATTCCTGGGGGTAGTGACCATTCAAAAGACGGCTATATGTCTGCCAATTTAAATTAGGTGGGTGGACATATAGCCAAATCTCCAACAGCCATTACTGCATAGGGGGAGTTTGATGTAAGCGGTGTTGGGTGTTGAATACTCAGTTAAAATAATGTAAGTGGATGACTATATGCCTGTGGTTAATGGAAATTCATTTTATCTGTAGCAGCGACATCAGATATTTCTGGAGAGAGGTATCCCCAGGTTTGTATCTTAGTGGCCTCTAGGACCATTTGTGGTGGGGGAAGCAAGTCCTCAGTCACCCTACATAAGCGGCAGACCCAGCCATTAACACTGGTGGAAGAGTATATCCGTGTAAAAGGTGAATTCTTGTGGTTCCCGAGGGAAGTCAGGTCAATGTGCTGTGGTGATATGGCATAATCTAAAATACATTAAAAAATCAAGAGCGTTAATCTCAACTAGCAGCCAGACCTGCTCCAGAATGTGAATGAACCATCCCAATACCATTGACTAACCTTAGTTATATGCAGTCAGTGCCGTATAGCACGTGGCCTTATCCATTGTAGGAGTCAGCGACAGGTTGGCGAAGACAGGCATCACTGGCGAGTAGACTATAGACTGTCTGGCAGTTTTTGTGCACCACACTGATTCAATACATCCACCAGGTCTGGGCAGTTTCAATGCAAGCACTGTATCCATAGTACCCAGTTCAAGCTAATCACTTTCAAGAAGATGGAGCAGAGCATTTCATGCAAATCCAACATAAGCGTAATACACTTGTGCTGAAAAGGAAATAATACTCAAGGTCAGAGACACTGAAGCCACCACTTTCATAAGCTCTTGTGAGCCTTTCCTAAATCATGCATGATGTCTTTCCACCCCATATAAGTTATGTCAATAATGTTTGTGCAAACATTTTCCTGCCCTGGGAAATGGGGATATTAATAAACAGATGAAACATTTTGGGATGCTTATCATCTTAATAAACACCACCTTGCCCTCCGGGGACAGTGGAAGAGCAATCCAATGTTAGACCCATGCCCCAAACCCTTCAGGTATTGGTCATAAATATCTAACAGAATTGAGTCCAAGGATCTAGTAATCTGGTTACAAAGATAGCATACAGAGTCTCCTCTCCATGCTAATGGGAAACTCAAAGAGACTCATACAGTATCGTCAGTAAGGGGATATATTTGGGACCTTTACCAATTAATGTGCAGACCCCCCAAAATAAAAGTGATTAATGTCTTGAAATATCACACTACGATTTTCCATTGGGTCCCTTTCAAGTAATGGTATGTCATCAGTGTAGAATGACAATTGCTACTGTGTGGGAAATTGCAGCGGATAACCTTGCTGTGTACCCCATACCACGTGTAATGTCAGAATGAGGTAACTATTGACTCCAACCCTGGCTAATGTCCCTGTAGACAACAATTTCATCAGTTAGAAGAAGTAGTGTCCAAGGCCCATTAAGCAGAGGACAGCAAACAGGAAGGGCCACTCTAGTGAGTCAAAGGCTTTCTTGACATCTAAAAAAATGAGAGAGCCTGAGTAACTGGTCTTAAATGGTGACTCATTTAGAGTACATACTAGATTATTTGAGGTAGCTCTGCCAGGTATGAAATTAGCTTGATCAAGTAAGATGGATTTGGCCATTAGCTGATTTTATCTGTTGGTGGAAACTCACCCCAAAATCTTATTATCCATGGTTAGCAGGAAAGTGATTGAGACAGGTGCATGATGACAAGAACGTTGGCTAGCATTCTAATTATCAGCCCAAACGCACCCCTTGAATCTGCTGAGGCCATTGATAGGAGCACTGGAGTGAGGCCAAGGGTGTGCAGGGACAGGTGGGAGGTGGAAGCGACACTGGAAGGACTGGAAGGACAGGAGAGAATGGGTGCAAAGGCTGGAGGCGAGCGAGAAGACAATGGGATCAGGACAGATGAGGAGAAGATTGCCAGCGTGATCTGCTTGTCGTTGATGGATGTGTCACCTACAACGGCATGTGAAGTTCTGACTACAGAAGTCCAACGAGGGACGGAAGGTCCAACAGAACTGAGGACCTCGTGGAAATAGGAGGACTGTGTCTAACGGACCCCGGGGAAAGGCACTCTGGATGAAGTCGCAGAAGCTCTGGTACCCAGCCATGGTATCAAGCAAGTGACTTTCATGGGTGCAAGGAGCATTGTCTGGTGGGCAGTGGCATGGGGTTACTCAGTGGGATGGTAGGGGGCATGTCCTACCTCCAGTTCCCAGAGCATTTCGCGGGTAATAAAGGGAGCACATGCCTGAATGAGCCAACTGGTGCACAGGGAAAGTGATTGTGTAGGAAGTACTTAATTGGGTATAAATACTCAAGTACTTGAAGTCTTACACTAGCAAGGAGGGATTGTTTGGTGCAGTTATTAAGGTTCTTCACCACTGGGGCTGACATATTCCCGCCACAGTCCTACTTTACAGAGGTTGGCCCTTTTTCATGGTGTTTCACTGAGGTGTTGGTGGCAGGATCCTGCCTAAAGTTGTTGCTGGGTTACCAAGATCTCCCCTTTTATATTTCCCTGAGGATACCAACCAGACGCTTGTGGAGGAATCTAACAGAGCAAGAACAGTTCAGGATGATCCTAGATTGCTTCAAGGAATTTGTTCTGAAGAGATCAGATGTAATGACTTGCCTATCTTTCTATACATATAATAAAAACCTTTATACTAACCTAAGCCGGTTAGTGTCATACTTCACAACTCATTACAGTGATGTATAAGAGGCAGCATCTCTCGACCCAGGTTTTAAAATGATAGAAAATCAGGGGTATCTTGTGGTGGGAGGAAGGGTCTTAGACACAAGGGACACCAGTTATAGCTCAAGTATGAAGGGGCAAGTAGATATTTAAACTCTTTAAAAGATTCTACAGTTAGAAGCTCTGACATAGGTGCCTTTACCAAGCACAAAAAAAGTATGATAGGGTCTAAGGGAAAGTTTAATGACCTGCCTCAGTTCTAATCCCCTAATCCTATAATTCAAAAACAAATAAAGGAACTGGGGGTCTAGTGAAATCCTGCAAATTGAGCGGAAATGTGAAATAGAGGGCTAATTAGTCCCACATAGCAGAGGAGGGAGTAAAAGAAAAAGAAAGAGACAACCAAATGCGATCTAAGAGGACCTTAGAGCGGAATTTTGGATACCCATCAATTGTCTGTGTGATCAATCTTATCATCTGGTCATCCAATCCAAAATAAGATGCTTCTCTTGATCATAGAGAGCATCTAAATGGAAGTGATTTCACTCAAGGATGGTCCAAGGTTGTCAACAGATTGGAGTAAGAAGACCAACCATAATCAGATGATAGAACAATCGAAAGGAGTGCAGTGCTAACAAAAGAAAATAGAGTGGTGTGTTAAAATAGAATTGTGAGAAAACACTACTAATTTAATATGTGTCTCGCATTCTAAGTAAAACAACAGTGCAAAAAGCAGTGTTAAACAAATAACTGCTATATAGAGAGGTCGACATGTTTCAGCCTAATGAGATACATTTACCCCTGCGGCTTTCTTCAGGACCCTTGTTGTTAAATTTTCGCTACTGCAAACATGTGAAGAGTAAAATGTATAGTGAAGAAAAGGAAAAATGAAAATGTGAATTTTTCTCACTATCATATAAAAGTGGCAAAATGTACCACCTTAGGTAGATCCTCCGCCTCAAAAGGATGCAGCGTGCATCTGTCAAGAGAACAAATGGAAAGTGTCTCAGTCTTTAAAAATAGGAGTACTCCCAATATTGTATTCGTACCCAGCCTTGTGTTAGGGGGCTTACCCGTAATGATCGAGGAACGGACCTCACCTCGCCTGGATCCTGGCTCAGGACTAGGAGGCCCCGCTCTGTATGGAAGAAAAATTAAACTCCCAACAACCAGAGAATAATCATAAAAAACTTAATACATCTTCGTAGGTGTGCTAGTGTAGTTAACTACTAGTGACTGTGTATCAAGTATTAGTAAATAAAACCACACATATGTCAACCCAAGGGAAGAGACCCTAGCCCATATGCTCTGATAAAGTGCCGTAAGACAAGGGAAAAGGCTGTGTGAAAAAAAACATCTTTTGCCTTTTTGCTTACCCATGATGCTCAACGTCAATTATACACTATGAAAATTCCTAAAGAGTGTAAAAGTTATCAGATAATGATGCAAAGAAATTTTTTTATTTTATTTTAAGAGAAAGGAGGGTGTTCTCTGTAATGTAAAAGGCATAGTGGGAATGACAAACTGAATGTACCAAACATACTAAGGTTTTGAATAAGCTCGTATAAAAGTATCCACCAGTGAGGGCCTAAAACACGGGAGATTGTCTATAAAACTGCAGGCACAATGGCAATGTTACCTATGATAGAGCTCGTAGGTGTAGGGAGAGTGCTCACCTATCCGTCGTTGCCTCGTTGCGGCTGCAGAGTCAGGAGAGAGGTAACCCGAGCGTTCAACCAGACATGTTTATGAAGCCGAGAAAAAACCTCGTCAGTTGCAAACGCGGGAACCTATGATGTACGTTATCACCTGTTGCCGTAAAAGCAGTCAGGACTACAAAGTGACGTCACAATGGAGGCGTCTGTAGTCCGTGTATGTGGTTTACACGCTAAAGATGTAACTCGCGCATTGCGGTTTAAACTGGAATTGCAGATTCAGGAGCGAGGTGACCCGAGCATTCAACAAGGCATGTTTATGAAGCCGAGAAGAACCTCGTCAATTACAAATGTGGGAGCCTATGACATGCGTCATCAACTGTTACCGGAAGACATCAAGGACTACAAAGTGACGTCACAATGGAGGCGTCTGTAGTCCGTGTATGTATTTTACGCGCTAAAGGTGTAGCTCGCGCCTTGCGGTTTAAAAGGGAATCATTGTGCATGTGCACTGTAGCATTAACTGTGTATTATATGGTTTCTATTTATTAATATATTTTCAAGCCACTGTTACAGGCACCAGATTAAAGTACTCGAAAACTCCATGTTGAAAAATAGAAGCAGAGACCATGGGAACATAAACACGTGACCGCTAGTGTGTAGTAACTGACTATAAAAAAGATGGCATATGTGGTTCTTAAGGAGATGTGTCGGAACGGATTGTACCTCTTGAGTGCTTGTATACAACTCACTAGTTGCTGTGTGGGAGAGCCATGTGCAAACAACGCGAGTGCATTATCTCTACTAGGTAGTCACTACTTAAGGGGACTACAGGAAGATGTCAAAGGAATAATAATATGTGTTGGCATCTGTAGTTGATAAAGATGCACTGCCTGGCCTAGTATGCGATGTAAAAATGTCATGGGGCACTTAACTATAGTACGACGTCCTAAAACTTATGGGCATGCTATGGTGTCGTGATGTCAGAACGTACCCAACACCACATGCCATGACTTGGAACTGTAATGTACCATCAAAGACCACATGGGGGTTCCAAAGTGACAGGGCATCCTAAATGAAGGAAACAAAAACCACATAAAGGAGATATATAGAAACCATGAATATCACAAGCCCTTTTAAAGGGTGGTCCAAGGGATGTCGTCGTTAAGGCCCCTGACATCACTGTGTAATCTAAACACCCATTTCTGCTCCTTTGTAAAAAGGTATTTAGCAATGTCACAGATATGTGACGGTATCATCGGCTTTTCAAGCACTGTCCACGAAAAGTCTTCTGCCTTATGATTGTTTTCAATAAAATGTCTGGTTAATCTGGTGGTTGATTTCTTGCATCTGAATGAACTCTTGTGTTCTAACATACGAGTCCTTACTTTACGAGTTGTCATACCTACATAATTACATTGGCATGGACAAGTGAGTAAGTAAATGAGATTGTCACTATTGCAATTAGTGAACCTCTTTTGCAACCAAGGTCTGTTAGTCCCTATATCAATGGAGGTGGTGTGTGTCGTTTGTGGGCAAATGGAGCAATTCCCACAGGGAAAATGGCCTGTCACTGCGGGGAGCTCCCATAAGGTGCCTACCGCTCTCTGAGGAATGGTTTTCGGGCGGGTATGTACTAGACGATCCCGTATATTTCCGGATCTCTTGAAAGAGAACAAAGGAGGTGCCAAAGATCCATCACAAGAGGTCAAAATGCGCCAATGTTTTCGGACACTCTTTTGTATCTCGTTAGCCATCGTGCTGAAAGTGGTGACAAACGTCATCCGTTCAAGTGTAGGTTTCTCAAAAGCGGGTTCCAAAAGCGCTTGACGATGATTGTTAGTAGCCCGCTTTAATGAACGTTTCACTAATCTCGGAGGATATTGTCTAGAGACCAATTGTTGCGTTAGGGCCTCAGCGTGTTTCTTGAAAGTTTTAACAGTGGAACAGTTCCTACGGACTCGCAGGAACTGTCCAAAAGGTAAGTTATCTCTTAATGATTTGGGGTGTTGACTGTCATATCGTAGTAGAGAGTTTCGAGACATAGGTTTACGATAGAGTTCACTCTCCAAACCTGTAGGGGTAACAAAGATCGACAGATCTAGGAAGGCTAACCTTTTGTCATCAATTTCAACTGTAAACTTAAGGAACTGGTTTCTGGTATTAAGCCATTGATGAAAAAGATAGATCGACTCACGGTCGCCTCTCCACACAACCAACACGTCGTCAATATAGCGTTTCCACAATCGGATAGACTGAAGAAACGGATTAGTAGGATTGAAGATGTGCTGCTGTTCATAGGAATGGACATAAAGATGGCCAGACTAGGCGCAAAAATACTGCCCATACTGGTCCCGGAGACATGCAAGTAAATCTGATCTTCAAATTTGAAAAAGTTGTCCTTCATGGCAAGTTTAGCCAATGCCATGATGAAATGAACCGGAGTGATGGAGTTCAGTTCGGTTTCATATAAAATAGCAGAAACTGTATCCAAGGTCTCGTCTTGGGGGATAGAGGTATATAGTGCCTCCACGTCAAAAGAGACTAGCAAATCCGTGTTCATATCAAAATCAATGGTGGGCAACAAACGTAATACATCTTTCGTATCTTGGAGATACGTAGGCATCTTGCTGACAATGGGTCTCAAAAAGTGATCTACAAACGTAGACAAAGGTTCCAGAATCGCTCCTTGTCCTGAGATGATGGGTCTCCCAGGCGGTGGTCTTTGGGCTTTATGTATTTTGGGTAAAATGTAGAAATACGGCATGATAGGGAATTTCGTTTGTAGGAACTGAGACTCTTTGGTGGTGATCCAACCTTCACAGAGTGCCTCCTCCGACATGTCACTAATAATTAGTTGCAATCTATTAGTGGGATCTTCTGCTAGTGGTAAATAAAAGCGGCGGTCTTCCAGTTGTCTGAGGCACTCAGTCCTGTAGTCCACTGTGTCGAGAATCACAATGGCCCCACCCTTGTCCGCTGGTTTAATAGTAATCAAGGGGTCTGCAGAAAGGTCTCAAAGGGCTCTTTGTTCAGCCAAAGGCAGATTAGTGTATGTAGATTTATGATTGCTACATAGCCAGGTGACGTCTTTCTGAACTGCTTTTTCAAAAGTTAGGACTGCCGGCGGTACTGCATGAGTCGGAGGATTGAACACCGAGCGTTTCTTAAGACCGGTGTTAATATCAGTTTGATCATCTTCGGTCAGTTCCTTGTCTTTGAAAAAGTAATGTAGTCTGAGTTTACGAAAAAATTGTGCTAATTCGCACTGTGTCTGGAAAGGGTCCCCATCAAAGGTGGTAACAAACCCAAGGCCTCTGTTGAGAACTAATTCCTCATCTTTAGTGAGTATCTTGGAGCTAAGATTTACAATCAAATCTGGTGGGGGCTGTCTGTCGGAGGAGTGTTCCTCTGTGTCTGGCTGCGAGTCCCCGTGTGTGGTCCTGTTTGCGGTTCCCAATGAACATGGGATCGTTGGTTTCTTCTTCTGCCTCTCGATCTGGGAGGGCCTAATCCTAAAAAAGGATGCGAATTAGGGTCAGTTGGAAAGCCTTGAAAAGGTGCCATTGGTGGTTGAAAAGGATGTGTGGGATAGCTCCACGGTGTTGGTGGCCACCACTGTTGGAATTGAGGCATGGAGTGTCCCCTGTAGCTATTAAAGCGATTGAATCTGCCCCTTCCCCTTGGTGGTTGTTTATACGACCCTGGTCCCTCTGTGTCACTGTCTTCAGTGCTAGACCCTGAGTAAGTGGATCCATATCTTTTGCCATTATTCCTGAATTCAGGAGGGGAGTAATTCTCGTTAGTATATGGGTAAACAGTCTTGTGTTTAAATTTAGCCAGGTCTTTCTTGAATTTCTCAATTTTTGAGAGTAAGATGGAATCTTTAAACTCTTTGTTATTCTTATTAGACTCTTCTTGATTTTTTCGAAAGAGGGTGGCAGTGATGGTTGTTTTTATTTGAGATTCTAAAAGTTGGATTATAATCAGAATTGAATCGGCGACTTTTTTGGCAGTGCTGATAATCAGTATAAGCCAGTCGCGCGTGCAGCGCCAGGCTATCAGAGACCAATCCTTTAAGAATCCCTTGTCTGTGAGGAACAAGCGTGGAGCATTTGTGACTATTAAGCCTGGAGGTGCGCAATTGGCCCGTAAATATTCTTCCATGATGGCCCCATGTACCGAAGAACGGGAATGTGATTTTTTAAGAATTAGAATCTTACCCCACTCGTCAACCCCACTAACAGAGGAGGTGGTAGGTAGATCCAATATACTTGGCGTATTGTCAAGAATAGACTGTAAGATAGCATCATCGTATGCTAAGCCGCTGTATTCTGCCATCTTATCACTAGTCAACAGAGCAGCGGGAAACACCCGAAGGACAGACACACATGTGTGGAAAACTACAAAAAAGAGAAAAAACACTAACAATGAGTTAGATGTACACTATCCTATTGGTATAGTGATCAAACATACAGACCCGCAGCTGTAAGCTGCTCAATAACCAAGCACAAAAAAAGTATGATAGGGTCTAAGGGAAAGTTTAATGACCTGCCTCAGTTCTAATCCCCTAATCCTATAATTGAAAAACAAATAAAGGAACTGGGGGTCTAGTGAAATCCTGCAAATTGAGCGGAAATGTGAAATAGAGGGCTAATTAGTCCCACATAGCAGAGGAGGGAGTAAAAGAAAAAGAAAGAGACAACCGAATGCGATCTAAGAGGACCTTAGAGCGGAATTTTGGATACCCATCAACTGTCTGTGTGATCAATCTTATCATCTGGTCATCCAATCCAAAATAAGATGCTTCTCTTGATCATAGAGAGCATCTAAATGGAAGTGATTTCACTCAAGGATGGTCCAAGGTTGTCAACAGATTGGAGTAAGAAGACCAACCATAATCAGATGATAGAACAATCGAAAGGAGTGCAGTGCTAACAAAAGAAAATAGAGTGGTGTGTTAAAATAGAATTGTGAGAAAACACTACTAATTTAATATGTGTCTCGCATTCTAAGTAAAACAACAGTGCAAAAAGCAGTGTTAAACAAATAACTGCTATATAGAGAGGTCGACATGTTTCAGCCTAATGAGATACATTTACCCCTGCGGCTTTCTTCAGGACCCTTGTTGTTAAATTTTCGCTACTGCAAACATGTGAAGAGTAAAATGTATAGTGAAGAAAAGGAAAAATGAAAATGTGAATTTTTCTCACTATCATATAAAAGTGGCAAAATGTACCACCTTAGGTAGATCCTCCACCTCAAAAGGATGCAGCGTGCATCTGTCAAGAGAACAAATGGAAAGTGTCTCAGTCTTTAAAAATAGGAGTTCTCCCAATATTGTATTCGTACCCAGCCTTGTGTTAGGGGGCTTACCCGTAATGATCGAGGAACGGACCTCACCTCTCCTGGATCCTGGCTCAGGACTAGGAGGCCCCGCTCTGTATGGAAGAAAAATTAAACTCCCAACAACCAGAGAATAATCATAAAAAACTTAATACATCTTCGTAGGTGTGCTAGTGTAGTTAACTACTAGTGACTGTGTATCAAGTATTAGTAAATAAAACCACACATATGTCAACCCAAGGGAAGAGACCCTAGCCCATATGCTCTGATAAAGTGCCGTAAGACAAGGGAAAAGGCTGTGTGAAAAAACCCATCTTTTGCCTTTTTGCTTACCCATGATGCTCAACGTCAATTATACACTATGAAAATTCCTAAAGAGTGTAAAAGTTATCAGATAATGATGCAAAGAAATTTTTTTATTTTATTGTAAGAGAAAGGAGGGTGTTCTCTGTAATGTAAAAGGCATAGTGGGAATGACAAATTGAATGTACCAAACATACTAAGGTTTTGAATAAGCTCGTATAAAAGTATCCACCAGTGAGGGCCTAAAACACGGGAGATTGTCTATAAAACTGCAGGCACAATGACAATGTTACCTATGATAGAGCTCGTAGGTGTAGGGAGAGTGCTCACCTATCCGTCGTTGCCTCGTTGCGGCTGCAGAGTCAGGAGAGAGGTAACCCGAGCGTTCAACCAGACATGTTTATGAAGCCGAGAAAAAACCTCCTCAGTTGCAAACGCGGGAACCTATGATGTACGTCATCACCTGTTGCCGGAAAAGCAGTCAGGACTACAAAGTGACGTCACAATGGAGGCGTCTGTAGTCCGTGTATGTGGTTTACGCGCTAAAGATGTAACTCGCGCGTTGCGGTTTAAACTGGAATCGCAGATTCAGGAGCGAGGTGACCCGAGCATTCAACAAGGCATGTTTATGAAGCCGAGAAGAACCTCGTCAATTACAAATGTGGGAGCCTATGACGTGCGTCATCAACTGTTACCGGAAGACATCAAGGACTACAAAGTGACGTCACAATGGAAGCGTCTGTAGTCCGTGTATGTATTTTACGCGCTAAAGGTGTAGCTCGCGCCTTGCGGTTTACACCAGGAAAGCCAACTATTGCCTGCTGTATTTCAAACACTGTTATTGGGGTTAATAGGAATTCACATATTCCACCCTCCACCCAAGCAAGAGCAATATCATATAAACAGGTATTGATTTGATTTTTGGGGAGTGACAATATAGAGGTATAAAGGTCTTTATAGTATGCAGAAAAGGTGTGAAGGATTGCCTCCGTTCCAAAAATGGGATCTCCTGTGCGTGAGCAGAAGTATGACATAGTTGTCTTAGGTAGCTTTACCCTCAGCAGTTAGGTCAGCATTCTGTTGGGCCTTCCTCCCTCTCATACACATGTGCTAGTGCATGTTTACCCAGGAAAGCTACTTGTCGTCCTCTGCCTCTCTTAACTGGGCTACAGCCCATCAATAACATCTATTGAGGCTGTCTCTCAGGATGATTCTTAGTGCAGCTGGAGATTTGCTTGTTTGGTTTCAAGTAAATTAACTTCTGCCTGAAGACATTTAAGGACCCCGGATTGGTTGAAAATAACAATCCCCTATGTATAAACCTTGTGGGCCTCATTTATGAAAAGTGTTGCATCGCTGAGGGAAACCAGCGATGCAACACTTTTCATAGCGCCATCCTTGCAACATCATGGATGCGCCGTATTTACTGTATGGTACTACATGTCGCAAGGATTTACAGATATGTCAGTATTCCTGATGCACCTGTAGGCACAAAATTTGCGCATTGCTGGAGTGTGTCTGAAATCAGACGCAAATCCAGCGAAGTGTCCTTTCAAATGTGGCATGCTCCATGTGAAAGGGCCTGTGTCACTCCTTACGCCAACTTTTAACAGCCTTAAGGATTTGATGCAGTGGTGTCCTAGAAGTGACATAGTAAAATCTCATAGATTTCACTGCACCACTATACAATGCTTTAGACGCAGGTATAATGTAGGGTAGTGGTTTACAGCCTAGATGCGTCACTATGTAAACAGGGCACAGTGTGGCGCATATTTTACACCATCGTAGAGTCACAAAAAGTGATGTAATGGTGACATAAAGGGCTCATAAATAAGGCCCTGAATGTCTCCTAAACCTTCAATAAGGAAGGGATTGATCCAACATTTGTTTCAAAGAATTCATCTATTGCCTTTACTATGTCAGCTTTAAAGACCGAGTCCATCAGCACCGCACAGGAGAAGCACCATGGCCTATGAGCAAAGAAGAGGTTAGAGGATTGTGAGGACAACAAGGAAATAATCTCAGAGGGTTGCACGTTGCCAACCAAACATAAATAGAACATATATGTGATATCAACAATGAATACATTAATATCAATAGGACAGCTCTCCTTGTTATGTTTAGTCAAATATTCGGCAAACATTGCACTTGTTTAGCATGATTTAGAATAGAACTAATGGGAGATTACAATACTCATGTAGAAAACACTGTCAATAAGCAAATAGATTAGATGATTGGGAGTCATTGGAACCCGTTAGCTAGCAGGTCTTGACTGGCTCTAAAGGGCACTAGGAGCTTTCCGGAGGGCTGGCAGGGTAGGGCTGGATGCACTGTTTGTGGGGGACAGTTTAGTTGCTGGGAACCAGCCAGCTGCATGTCATGCCTACAGCGCTTTTAAATAAACAGTGCAAAGCAAATGGATTTAAAGTGACACCTGTATCCTGCAGGGTCACAACAAGCAGCGCTGACCTTTGGGGCTTTGGATGGGCAGGGGGTGAGTCGACTGCTGTTGCTTGGCAGGATATATACGATAAAGACTATTCAAGATTTATAAAAGTGTATGTTTTTATAACGTGGACTTTGTAATACTTCAGCAGTTCATCATCGCACTGAGTTGCAATTGTTATTGAAATTTGTAGAAGTGAAAGATTCTAATAATCTCCTTACAAACAGTCAAGCCCCCACCATCATCCTAGCAAAGATGTTATTGGTGAACCAAGAGGAAAGCTTTCTTTAGTCCCCTATACGTGGCCTAGGGAATTGCTATAGATGGAGTAAAAGTAGTCTTTTGATTGTAATGTAGTTCAAGGTACTCTCATGTGATAATGAAGGAAAAAGAGGAAATGTGAAAAAGTAATTGCCTAGTGCTAGACCTGACATCATTGGTGTGATCTTCCCCTGAACGTTTTGCATACCTCCTGCTTTTTTAAATATTTGTTTTGGCATTAGAACTCTATGCACTTTATCACTGCTGGTCAGTGCTAAGTGCTTCTGCTCACACCTTTATATGTAGTATAGTGTATATAGTGTATGTGCCCAGGGCCTGCAATTTAAATGCTATGAGTGAGCCTGCTGCACTCCTTGTGACACCAACTAAAGTAGCCATTTAAAAACATGTCTCAGGCCTGCTATTGCAGCCTGTAGTACAGCTGTTAACTGCAATTTCAACCTGGGAAATACACCTTTTGCCAGGTCTAAAAATTCAATTTTAATTCATATAAGTCACCAATAGGGTAGGCCCTAAGCAGCCCATGGGGCAGGGTGCAGTGTTTTCAAAAAGTATAAGATACAAAAACAGAGAGTGAGAAGAACTTTCAAATTTTTCCTTTTAGATGCAACAAACAATGAAAAATGAGCATCCTATCATAATCTGGTACCTATTTGAGTTGTCCTTCATATCCATGTGTAGAGAAACCCTTTGTGTTTTTTAAAAGAACCCTCCCTCACCCACTAACCCAGTTTGTGCCATGTTCATCAGTGGGTTCCCACCAGAGACACCTAGTGCATCAAGGGCGTGCTGTGATACCTGAATACAACGGAGTGGTTTTTTGTTTAAATCTCAAGTGAGGAAAAATGTGATTTTAAAATAGCTTCCAGGGGAATAATTCAAAGGGGCAAACTGAGATGGGAAAAGGGCAAAGAGCCTGAAGTACAGTGTAGAATCTGCTTGCCCCCACAAAAAAGTTCAGAGCCACTGTATTGAACACCTGGTGTTACCCAACATCATAGGACATTAAACATGTGGGAACTTCAGCATTTGCCACCTGACCCCCACCACAAAAACTTTGAATCTGGAACCAGGGAGGGTGTGGACAATCAGGAAACACTCAATTTGCAACTCCACAAATGTAGTTTACTTAATAACTTGCCCATGCAATTTCCACTATGTGGGGATGGCAACAAGAAAAATAAAGACACAGATATGTGAGCATAGTCCTAAACAAACAAAAAAAGAAACTTCTCCTTTTAAACACAGCACCATTAATTTAGGGGAAATGGGCTGAATGTTAAATAAGATTGCTTTAATGAAAAGCAATCACAGACAGGTGGTCTGCTGATACAAGCAGACCACTATCCCTGTAATGATGGTGATGCCTAGAAGGTCACTAATTGCAACTTAACTTGCTAATATTCATGAGGGAGGTCAATTTGTGACTCATTAGGAATCCTTATCTAAAAAGAAAACCGTTATTCATTTAAAATAGTGATTACCAAAAATACCAATCCAGCAAACATAGGTATTGGGAAAATGCTATTCTAAAGGTATGTGCATCTGGTCCTTAATTTTTTACATCCATTCTTGAATTAATTCCTCCACAGTTTATAAAATGCAACATTTCCTTTTGTTGCTTAAAATTTGGACTAAGAGCCAGACCTCTTTTAACAAAGACTTGCTTGCTGACTGCCTGAAACCTGCCTGACGTCTGAACATCCCCTGCATAAGGTGCATTTGAAAAACCTGCCGCAGCATGGGACGGGACGTCTCTTACCTATCCCAGATATGGATCAGCTAGTTCCCTTTATTTTCTGAAGAATACCTTTCCAGCTGGATGTCTCAAGTATAGAATGCATAGGGCTGCAGACAAGCCATTGGTCCAGGCCTACATGGGGATTTGCATAAGCACTAATACTGAATCATATTTAGCATGGTTGTGTAATCAGCATCACAAATTCCTGCTAATCAGACTTAGATTAGGCTCTGTGCACTTTTCGGCTGTCTTTCTCCTACAGGGTTCCTATGTCCCTCACTTACCTGTGTGCCCTTACCATAACTGCTCAGCACAAAGTACGTTACATGTTATGTTCTTATGCAAATTGCATTCACAGTTGAGAAAACGCTATCTGTTAACTCTCTTAAAAGAGGCGAATAGACCTTACTGTATAACAGCTTTTATTTATTTGCAAACATTGCCCACTCAAGATTTGTTTGTTAACGGCTGTCTACATTCAACATGCTATAAAGCAGAGGGCCACTGTTTTTATGTAACATTTTATTTTTATTTTTAATCAGTTAGGATGGCTCTTCATGCTTTTATCGATTTATACCGTTTTATTGTCTATTAATGTGTCTATTTTACACTGTCACATGAGGAATATGGATTAATTGATGTTTTGTATTAACGTTTCTATACGATTATGGTCTACTTAGACCGAATAAAGTCATTTTGATTGATTGAATGCCTTCACACATGCCTCTCCATCCAGCTATTCATTCATTGAACCATGCATCCCTTTCTCCAATCTCCATCCATTCATTTAATGATTGGAGAAGCTTCGATGAAGAAAAGTACATGTAAAATGCACCATATTAAGGGAAAGGCAATGAACACTTGTTATTTCCACAGTTATGGTCAATAAGAGTAATAGCACCTCTCTTCTAGGCTACAAAGAAGGGGGTTGAGCCAGAGCAGCTTGGGGAAAAGGAAAATGACATTTCTTAACTGTGCAGCTCCTGCGTCTCTCCAGATGCTGCTGATGAAAGAAAGGAATGTCTCCCTTTCCTGCTAGAGGATGATAGTTCCTCTCCTTGCTGCAAGCAAGCCTGATCAACCGCTGAGGTGCTCTAATTCTGTGATTGATGAGGCTTGCTTCAGAAAGACAAGAAGGAACCATAGTGGGGTGACGCAACTTCAGCCCCCCCCTCCCCCCTCCCCCCGCTGCAAGGTGCAGGTGGGCATGCTCCATACCCAGTCAGGGTCCCCCTGCACCACGGGGGCTGCAGGGGCTATTGTGATGCCACTGGGGAGCCAACCCTCTGTGGCAAGAAAAGGTGAGTTGCATCTGAGTCACCGCACCTGGGGACATATCAACAACAACCGGCGATAATTATCGCTGAGGGCACTTAGCGCTCGGATAATTATCGACGGCTAGCGCCGATTTTTATCGCTGAGATAGCGTGCTATTAGCAACGCTTATCTCATCAGCGATAAAAATCCTAGCGCTAACTGGCTAACGTGAGATTATCGCTGGAAACCCAGCGATAATTTCACGTTAGCTAGTTGATAGGGACTCACAAATTTAGCCATGATATCCACCTTCCATAGGATATCATGGCTAAGTCAGTCCTGAAGCAGGCGTAAGGAAAGTAGCGATAACAGGGGTTATCGCTACTTTTCCTGACGCTATGCTTCATAGCGTTAGGCTTGCTGATAGGAGAAATGTCGCTTAGCGGCATTTCTCCTGTCATGCCAGGTCAGGAACACCCACTTTGCATCTCATTAGAGATGCAAAGCTGGGCGTTAGGAATCCTGACGCTAAAGCAAGGTTTCACGCGTTAGCGTCGCCTTGCTGATTAGGCGATAAAATTATCGCCGCTTTTCGGCCGAAAACTGCCGCAAAAGCGGCGATATTATTTTATCACCTGCTTGTTGATATGCCCCCTGGAGAGAAACGGAAGCAGCACAAAAAGCTTGAGCTCTCTAGGATAGTACTGGAGCAGAACACCCTAGGGTCATTAGGAAATTACAGCCACAGCCTGCACGCTCTGTGGGAGTATAACAGTAGCTATAGCCCCAAACAGAGCTTTCTGATTGGCTGGCCAAGTTCGAGTGTTGTTCTTCAGATGCTAATAAGTGTGAGGCACACTGTCATTCCAGGCTTGAGAGGAGTGTCTTATGTTTCTGGAAAGCAGTATACCCTCTGTACACTCTAATAATATATCTGCGCTCTTCATTGGTGTCACTAGTACAAAGAAATCTCATTTGTATACGAAAGCATTTATCAGGCAAGATGTAATCAAGCATATGTATGTGTGAGCTTCCAATCATCCATTTCAACGTTCAGACGATCTTAACTGCCCATTGGGAAACAACATTAATTTAAATTGCAAATACAAAATGCTGTGTAGTGTACACAATTATATTTGATATAGTTAATGAACAGAGTACATGGATTCAATTTAACAAAGCAGTGCATTATATAGGCTGAAGCGTTTGTTTTCTGCCTAGAATCATCTATCCAGCCTTTGTTTACATTTCTGTCTGTTCATTTACCGTGTGTGAGTGTGTGTTTGTCTCTGTGTATGGCACAGCAGCGGCTCCTCCCTTATGGCAGAGGCGCATCGCCCCACTGCTACAGCTATCAGGGGAAAACATCATGTAAAATAAAATCATAATAAAGCAATTTTATTATCATTTTATCTTTCATGATGGAGCTGAGTCTTGGGCGTAGGGCCATCCTCTGACACCAGCAAGCTTGGAGGAGGAATGGCTGTCTTAGAACGGCCAAATTGACATGCGCACTTAGATTTCTCCAGGCTGTTGCATCGCGAAAAGCAGGCACAGTCTCCCAGTCCCTCTGGGAGTGTAAAACAGGCCCACTCCCCCCAACCCTGCGACTTCTCTCATGCTGGGTAATAATATTACCAGCATGACAGCAGCATCTGGATTGGCACAGGGGAGTCTGGGCACCTGTGAATCAGGAGCTGAAGAGCACTGAGGCTGTGAGGCGGCGGATGGAAGGTAATTTTTTTAAATTTTTTTTTATTATTCTATCCTGTGCTGTCTCACCACGTTTCCCTAATAGCAGCCACCACTGGCATGAACGTTTGTTTGGTGGTCTGTTTCCACTGATACTTGTATAATTGTTGATCTCTGTGTTGTTATGGTTGCATGTCTGATGGCCTGTGTGCGTCTGGTGGTATGGGTGCCTGGGCACCTGTAGATCTGTGTGCCTCAGGTCACTATATATGTGCAAGTCTGTGTGATATGGTAGTTGCAGGTCTGTTGTCAAGTGTGGATAAGTGTACGATGGTCTGATGATGTGTGTACTTGGGTATCTTTAAATCTTTAGTTGTGCTAATTTGTGTGTGCATGGCTATTGAAAGATGCATTGTTCTACAAACTTCAATATATGTGTGGTCTCTGACAAAGTGTAATTGTAAGTTGTATTCATGCAGCACTTACTACCCCGGATGAGGCGTTGATATGCATTTTGAGAGCTTCTGTGCACACCATATTAAAGAAATATGTACTGGCCTTGTCAATGCCTGTTGTGGGCGTCAGTTACAGCTTCATTTGAAATTGTCATATATTATTTTGGAGAGGGTTTTGCATTTTACCCCCACTGCACTGGAAATGCGTGCTAAATATGCATTGTAATGGGTGTTCTTGTAAGTGCTTGATATGTCCTCTTAACCTTTGTTTTGGACGTCATGGAAATATATTGAGATGAATCTGTGTTCAATGCTGCCTACTACTTTTGAAATTTTTTATAATCACAAAAGAGTTTTGTATTCTGTATCAATTGTTTTGAAGGCAAACGTTTATGTTTGTGAAGCTTAAAAGAGTTGGGCTCACTTATAATTATATACATCTGTTGGTGGGGGCGTTGGAAGTTTTTATTTTTATTTTAAGGTTCTTAAGAAAAATGAAGCAAACTAAAAATGTATTTAGAAAAGTATTTAAAATCTGTAAACATTTTGAAATCATATCTCACTGATACTTCTGATTAAAAATAAAAAAAAGGGGGGTGTCCAAGATGGCGGCGTGAGCAGACGTGCCTGCCGCAAGCTCCATCCCTGCCTGGAATTTTGCACTTAAAATAGCCTTCCCCCCGGCCCACAACTCGCTCAAGGGGGGATTTGCAGCACCGGCAGGCGGACAGCACGATTTGGCGAGTCGATCAGAACACTTCAGCCGGTACTTGGAGCGCAGTGTGTGGAGCAGGGGACGAGGCCTCCCACGTTGGCCTAGAGCGGTGTTGCTTCGGCCCTCTTGACCTACTCTGCAATCACCAGGAGGGCACATAAGAGGACGCACCCGGCGGGCCCAGAATTCTGACTCTCGTCCGCAGACCCCGAGCAGCCTACTGTGCGAAGGAGACAAGGGTCAGCACCGTTACGAGGATCCACTAGTGGAGACCCAGCTGGGGAACGACGTCGGCGGCGTTGCTGCAGAGGCAGCCCAGAGGGCCGCAGGGGTCTCGGAAGCACTGGCTCCGACGACAGTAAGTGTGCGCCCCACTGCGGCTTTCCCTGAACTAGTGCCATCCCACTACAGTCACGGCAGAGTCACCGCCATCCCCTGAGCTCGCTGGAAGGTACGTTTGTCTTCAACAGGGGAGGCCAGGGCAGGCACCATCACGCCACTGTACGGAGGCAGTCATCGCTCGCCATGGAGCCTCCCCTGTGATCCACTCCTACTCCGCAGCACCTGGATCCTGCCGGCTTTTGCATCCTGGACTGTTGTGTCCTGATTGCCCCTGAGCGGCCCTCCCAAAGCAACACCTGCGCACCAGGGGTCCCTCAGACCGCGGATGGGTTAAGGCCTTCTCCAGCAAACAAGTTCTCTTGGCCTGGATGGCCTGGCCCAACTTGGAGGTATATGCACATGGGCACTTGGAGCCCTCCTTTAGGCACATGACTTATAGGCTTGCAGCGGGTCGGGCTGCCTGATCTCGTGAGCTCGCAGTACCTTGACAGCACACTAGAGGCCCACTTAGACTGTGTAGGGAACCGGTCCAGGCCCAGCAGTCAGCACTGGGTGAGTTTCCTTGTTTGGGACCGGGTGGATCTCCCTCGGCAGCTCTCCCGGGTACGCACTGGGAACCCCCTACTGACACTTGGCCTCTTATGGGAGAGCTAGCGAAGCATACATGATCATCTGCGGGACACACTCAGACTGCACTTCCAGAGTCCCCTCCCAGTGATTTACGGCCTACTTCATCTGACCTCCCATATAATTCTGGAATCCTGTGGGCACTGGCGCCCTGATTGCTTCTCCCCCACCCCCAACAACCTCCCACAGCAGCTACTTACCTCACTGAGTTCACACGTAGCTATGGCAACCGCCAAGGCTAAAAAAGACCGTTCTGTCAAGGACTTGCTGCTCAAGGGCCCAGCAGACACTCAACAAGAGAAAGCCACAGTGGAAGCCTGCAAATTGTCAAGCAGAATGGAAGTAGGGGATAGTGGTAGTACCCACAAGTTTATAGAAACTCTCTTCATCTCACTACGTGAAGATATCCAAACAGTTAAAAAAGACCTCACTTCGAAGCTCCAAGAGGCACGAAGAGGTGGGGGAGAGGGTGGCAGGGCTGGAGGAAGTGTCCCTAGCTAGGGATGCGGAGATCGACGCCTTCCAACAAGAAATCATCCGCCTGCAGGACCAGCAGCTTGACCTCCAGGCCCATGCCGAGGACCTCGAAAACAGATCCCGGAGGAGTAACATACGCATTAGGGGCGCCCCTACAGGGGAGGAAGGAACGGATCTGGAGGGCTATGTGCAGGAGCTGATCAAGATCATCCTGGGAGTATCTTCCTCCAAGATCATCAAGATCGATAGACGCCGCAAAGTTGGCACCCACAGGGCGCTACCTCGACCGCTGGTGGACATCCTGGTGTGTGTCCACAACTTTACAGAAAAGGAAGCAATCCTCAAAGCAGCACATGCAGACCAGGGGCTACAGTTTTGCGCCCACTCCCTCCATCTTTTTCAGGACTTAGCAGCATCCACACTATTGAAGAGGAAAGACTTTCGTCCAATCACAAGCCTCCTCCACTCTCGTGTAATATCCTATGCCTGGGGCCACCCGTTTTGCCTCACCTTCCAACTAAATGGCAGTTCACTGCAGCTACGCTCCCTGTCGGATGCCTACAAGATCCTTGAGATCACACCTTCCGACCCGATGTCCCAACAACCTCTTTCGGAGGAGAAGGCTCATGGAGGGGGCAACCGTGGGCCCAGGCGCGGCCTGAGATCCACGATCTACTGCCCTGATCCTTTGACCATGGCAAAGGAGTGCTCGAAAGTGCTGCGCTCACTCTCCAGTGGAGAGACACAAGTCTCGGAACCCCCCCTTTTAGGTACTGCATGCTCATGTTTGGGTGGATAATACATGGGCAGGGGCGGAGGCCTGGCTCCTACTTGTATGGAGAAGACCGCCATCACCATGACTGTCCCACTGGACTCTATGACCCGTTGGTTTGTTACTTTTCTCTTTATTTGAGTTGGGGTTGGGGTAAAGTTATGGGGCTCTCCTTCTGACTGCAAAAATTTGGGAACAAGTTTGCGCGTGTGCTTGCATTTGCCTTCGCCTCTTCTCATGAACCATTCGAGTCTGCCCGGCTGGCCCCTGGGATGACCTCCCCGCTTCAGTGACGCTCCCCTTCTCGTCCACCCTATGGGGTTGAAATAATTAGCATAAATGTAAAATGCCTTAACAACCCAAATAAAAGAGCAGCAATTCTTTCCCTACTAGGACACTCTCAGGGAGACATTTGCCTGCTCCAGGACACGCATCTTTTAGCACAGAACACCCACATAATGCACTCCAGGAAATTCCCACTTCAGTTCTAGTCGTCTATGAAGGGAACGAAGGGTGGTTTAGCGGTTCTTCTGTCCCACCGCTTTCATGGGGTAGCCCTAGGCTCCTGCTTCGAAATAAAGGGCAGTGCACTGGCTATAAGGGTTCAGCTAGGAACATTTCCTTTCACTGTCGCCTCACTCTATGCTCCCAATGAAAGTCAAGAAGCCTTCCTAACTGAAGCAATCACAGGGGTACTTCAGTCTCCAGACCAGGCTCTTTTCATTGGTGGCGACCTCAACCTTGTTATGGACGGGGTTTAGATCGCTCTGCACTATGGACAGGACAGGCAGGGGCCTTTTCACCGGAGGGGTTGGCCTGGTTGACCGATTGTGGGCAACACAATGTTTGGCGCTTGCAACACCCGGTGGAACAGGACTATACGTTCTATTCCACAGCCCATAGAACCTATGCACGGCTGGATCACTTCCTAGCCTCCCCTGCGCCATGGGAGCTCACCACTGACTCTTCCATTGAACCCAGCTCCCTCTCTGACCATGCCGCTATTACTCTCACCTTCTCTGTTCCCAAATGCAACTCCCAGTGACCAGCTTGGCATCTACGAGAATCCTTGATGCTCTCACCTGACACAGTATCTTCCATCAGGCAGGTGATATCTGACTACCTGGCAGTAAATGATACCGGGGTGGTCCCACTTTCTTCAGTCTGGGAAGCCCTTAAATTGGTTACTAGGGGTGCCCTCATTGCACAATCAGCACATGAAAACAAACTTAGAAGAGACAAAAGAGAGGATATGGGGAAAACTGGACTGTACCTTGTGTCCATACACAAGCGCACAGGCGCTCCTTGAGTTTGGCGTGAATCAGAACAGGCTCGGAATCAGCTTAAATGCCTTGATCTCAACAGGGCAGAATATACTATGCTTTGCCTCAAACACAAATTTTATGTAGGCACCAACAAAGGGGGTCGGATGCTAGCTCACTGCCTACACAGCACCCAGCATGCTAACACAGTTAAAGCTCTCTGAACGCGTACAGGCACAGTAACACAGGAGGTCACCGGTATAGCGGGCATTTTATTCAACCCAATACACGAATGATCCCCTAATGGTCCCTGACCGGCTTCCCTACCTCCAGTCGGCTGCGATCACCCCTCTACCATCACAGGAATCCGACACGCTGGACCAACCCATCAGAATTGAAGAGGTGATAGCTGCAATTGCCAGACTAATGCCCATGAAAGCACTGGACGTGGATGGTTTCAGCGCAATCTTTTATAAGACCTTTTGCCAGGAGTCTGCTCCCGTCCTGACCCGACTATTCAATTCCGGATTGCTCACCGAAACTATGCTACAGGCTTCCATCTCAGTGATTCCAAAACCAGGGAAAGATCCTGATCTTTGTAGCTCATACCACCGGTTATCTATGCTGAATGTCGACATGAAGTTTTTTACTGGCATTCTGGCACATCATCTCAATCCCCTGATGCCGGGCCTGATCAACCCAGATCAAGCGCGGTTTATCCCCTCCTGTTAATGTGGGGACAACACCAAGCGTCTCTGTCACCTCATAGACAAAGTCGAACGATCCAGAGAAGAAGCCCTTTTGCTGGCAGTCGACGCTGAGAAGGCGTTCGATAGGGTGCACTGGCCCTATTTTTTCGCGACCCTTAAGCATTTTGGGTTGGGAGGCCAGTTCCTGAATTGGATCCGTTGCATTTACAGTGCACCTACTGCAGCGGTATGGGTGAACGGGGTGAGCTTGGAGGGGTTGCGAGTGGAACGTGGCACCAGGCAAGGTTGCCCGCTTTCCCCGCTCCTGTTCGCCATTTATATGGAACAATTTGCTCAGAGGCTAAGGGATAACCCTAGAGCGGTTGGCATTAAATTTGGGGCAGACCAACATCTCATCAGTCTTTACACTGATGACATTATTTTCTCCATCGCTCTGCCCCTTTCTTCGCTAGCGGCAATCATCTCTGAAATTGAAGCTTTTGGGACAGTATCAGGTTTCAAGATGAACCTGTCCAAATTGCTAATTCTGAATCTCACCACCCTTCCGGACACCGAGCTTGCTCTCCAAGCACAGTATGAATTTCAGTGGGTGGAGGCAGCGCTCCCATATCTGGGCATAGTTTCTAGGACACCCAAGACTAACTACTCTGTACTCGGAGCAGTGATCCATAGAGACCTAGACTGTTCTCTCCCGAGGGCCTTATTTGTCTTCCAGGCGCTACCGCTCTCCCCCCTGCCCGGGGAAATACAACAGCTTCAGCAGAACATAGACCATTTCATTTGGGGTGGGATGAAACCTAGACTACAGAAACACCTATTGCAATGCACAAAACAGGAAGGGGGTTTGGCGGTTCCAAATGTCCTGCGATACTACCAAGCCCCCCAACTCAGATTTCTGGTAGAATGGACCCGTCCCATGACCGAAAAGCACTGGGTCTTCATGGAAAAAACATTAATGGACTCCCACATTTGGAGGGAGGTGTGGCTTCCACGAGCCCACAGAGCCTGGGGTCTATACTCGCCCCTGGTCATGAGCTCTACACTCAAGGTCTGGGACAGGGTGGTACACACAGCTGGTCTTTCGTCATTCCCCTCTCCACTGACCCCGCTGTTCACCAATCTGGAATTCCCGCCAGGTGCTTCGCCGCAGATGGCAAAACACTGGTTAGCTGGTGGATGCAAGAGAGTGGGCTGCCTCTTTGACGGCTCTGGTATAATTCCTTTCGACGAGCTCAAATCCCAATACTCACTGTCGGAACAAGACATGTACACCCACATTAAACTTGCCAATTGATTACTGGGCCCCAATGTACTACCCAATGCAGGCAGGCCCATGACAGGGCTCACCATATAACATTCAACACTGGCCACACTGAAACAGCTTACAAAATCATCTCTTATTGGTACTATACCCCCACACACATGTAAAAGTGGAACGCACTCTGTGATAGCCAATGTTGGAGGGGATGTGGAAACCCCGGGAACTGCCCCAAGCTTACTAGATTTTGGGAACAAATATAAGACAATCTGGACGGTGCTTTCCAGACAGAAATAGTAACTCTCTTCCCTGCATACACACTATTGGGGCTTCCCAACGCTCTCACTTACCTACTCCGGTCCATTAGGGGCCGACAGATGGCGATGGCTCTCAATGCTGCTCATAGGACCCTGTTGGCACATTGGGGCTTGAATAATATACCGGACCATCGGCAATGGCTTCATCAACTCTGGACACTTTCAGGCATGGAACGTCCATCTATGCCGGCTGGCACAGACCCCTCTACATACGTAAAAATATGGCCCCTTTCATTACTATCCTGTCTAAGGAATTCAGAGAATTGAACTGCCCGGCATATTTACGTATTCTCAGATTGGTTCTGCAGGAAGTTACTGGACCACCGCGGCATGGCATTTTCGAAACATTCTGGCTTCCCTAACACACGATTTCGCCTGGGCGGGTATTGTCGGAAGGAGAGAGGGTGGGGGTTGGGTTGGGGAAGGTTTCTTGTTTATTCCTGATTGTTACTTTATGCTAAGTTGTTTCATTTCCAATGCAATGCTATATATCTAGTGCACTCAGCATAGCGAAGGCATAAGAATTGTTAGTACCCAATGGGTTCCTAGTTTTTCATGGACTGTCCCACCCCTAGGAATGTTCCTCTACGCGGCTGGCCCATTTTGGGTTGTAGGTGACATGCTGTTTACTCCCCCATCACCAGATCAGCTGACTTATACTCCAGGGCAGTCCGCTACTATGCATTTGATTTCTGCAGCCGCCCAGTTGGGGTTGTAGGCAATCTGCTGTGTAATTGGAATGCTTTACCTCACATTAATAAAAAGATGTAATCCATAAACATAAAAAAATCAAGGCACTAACAGAATAACTTCAGGGTCCTTTCAATTAAGAAACGTATTTAATTACTCGCTATGCAATGGTGTTATCAGCAGGATTGTAACTAAAATGAATAACTCTTTTTCTTCAAGTAGCATAACACTGCACTAAAAACCATGAGGTATTATTTTAAGTATCATTAGAGGATGGCAAAAGTCACAAAGCAAGCGCAAAAAACAATTTCTGTAGGCCAAGGCTGCAGAATTTCAGAGCTCAGAATGAGATTCCCTGTATCCAACTTGCAGTCTGTGCCTCAAGTGGTATAAAGTCCAGTGGAATAGCGGATCACCAAGGAGAGGTGTGGCACTCCCAACTGGGATGATTGGTGAAAGACTTGAGCCGCACTCCAATGGGTACCACCTCAGCGGATTCCTCACTAGGCTCTCTGCTGCCAAGCAGCATGTGGGTGGTGGCACTAATGCTTGGCTCTCACTTGAGGAGGAGGGCAAACGGTAACCACAGGAATACAAGCAGTGCAGCTGGGGCAGCGGGGAGGCATTTCGCTGAGAAGAGCCATGGTTTACAGGTGCAGCCTCACTTGAGCCACAGGTACCCCGTAGCTCAGTATAAGTCAACATGCACTTGTGTGGTTGGGCGCGGCTGAGCTAATGAATACAGGAGGAGCTGCTTGCTTGTGGTCAGCCCCGAACTGTATGCCTGTGTGAGATGATGTTGTTCATTAGGAGCTGGGGCCTAGCCGTAGTGGCTACAAAGGGCTCATAGTACATTGGTGACGAGGGCAGTGTGTAGCCCATGTTAGAACTGTAATGGGTGCCGGGTGGCCCCTGCAGCAGTCGAAGTAGTGGCTGTGGCTCCACGTTATTCGCAGTGAGGAGGCAGAATCTCTGCACGTCTCAGCAGAGGCAATGTATCTGTGCTGCAGTTGCAGAGAAAGGGAACATTAATAGGCCACTGTGATCAGCACTCCAAATGCTAACTCAAGGCACAGAGGTGGCCCGCGAGGCATACAAGGGATGAGGAGGCCCCAAAAGTGGGCGGATGGATGCAGTGAGACAATCAGCAGAAATCAGAGAGAGTGAAAAAAAGAGAGTGAAAAAGCAGAGTGATGGACACCAAATTTTAAAAAGAAAAAGAAGAAAGAAGTAATAAATAATTAAATTAAAGAGTCGCAGCGATATAAGGGACTAGGAGTTCCCCAGCAGTAGTGGATCAGGGGAAAAGCAGACATTGACACAAGGCCCATCAGAGAGGCCACATGCCCAAGCATGTGGCAGCAAAGCATCAGCGCACCCGACAAATACACACCCTCGCTGAGTTTTATGAGGTGGCCCTGATCAGAGGATGGCAGATGCTGCCCAGGTGACAGGGGGTCAGAGAGCAGGCCAGGGCCCTCTGGAGGTTGCAGCAGTAGGTGGCACAAAACACGCTCACAGCAGTGGGTACTCTGGCACCTTTCAGTGAGTTGTCATTCCCAGAAACTGCAGCACCGAGGTGAAAGACCTGGATAGGTTGATTACAGAGCTATTTCAGGGCCACAAGTGAGAGGGACAATGAAGTAATCAATCAATCAATCAATCAATCAATCAATCAATCAATCAATCAGGGGTTTGCAAAGTATAGTTACTCACCTGGAAGGATCTCAAGGTGCTGAGGGTGCACGCAGATCCTGGATATTTATGGTAGTTCGTCGAAGAGCCAGGTCTTGAGGTCCTTCAAGAACTTGGAGAGTGTTAGTGTCCATCAGAGGTGGAGAAGGAGGGTGTTCCATGTCTTGGCCACTAGGAGGGAGAAGGAGTGTCCTCCAGTTCTGGTCATCTTGATGCGTGGTACTGTCGCAAGAGAGAGCTGTGCTGAGCAGAGGGATCTTTGGGGTGCGTTAATGAGAGGCAGTGATTCATGCAGGCTGGTCCGGTGTTGTGGAGGGCCTTGTGGGCATGAGTCAGAAGCTTGAAGGTGATTCTCTTCTCGATGGAGAGCCAGTGTAGTGTCTGCAGGTGTTGGCTGATGTGGCAGTGGCATAATAGGTTGAGGACTAGTCTGGCGGCGGCATTCTGGACGTTCTGGAGTTTGCGGGTGAGGTTCTTGTTGATTCCGGCATAGAGTGCGTTGCTGTAGATCAGTCTACTGCTGATAAGGGCTTGGGTGATGGTTTTCCTATGTTTGAGGGGGATCCAGTTGAAGGCTATTTGAAGTAGACGGAGGGTGAGGTAGCAGGAAGAGGTGACAGCATTGATCTGGCAAATCTTTTTGAGTTCGGAGTCCAGGAAGATTCCGAGGTTGCATGCATGGTCTGTGGGGGAGGGAGGGTTCCCAAAGGTGAGGGGTGGGCACCAGGTGCCGTTCCAGGTGTCAGAGTGTGGGCCCATGATGAGTACTTCAGTTTTGTCCATGTTGAGTTGTATGCAGCTGTTCTTCATCCACCTGGAGACTGGTTCCATTCCTTTTTGAAAGTTGTGTTTGGAGATGTTGGGTTCATTGGATAGGGGGAGGATGTGTTGGGTGTAGTCTGCGTACGACACGACATTGAGTCTGTGTGATCTGACGATGGATGCAAGCGGGGCCATGTAGACGTTGAACAGGGTGTGGCAGATGTAGGATCCTTGGGGGACTCCGCAGGTGGTCGGTGTGGGTTCCAAGAGGAAAGGAGGGAGTCTGACTTGTTGCGTTCTGCCAGAGAGAAATGAAATGATCCAGTTGAGGGCATTGTGGAGTCTTGGGCTAGAGTGCGGTGTTAGACTGTGTCAAAGGCAGTGGAGAAGTCCAGGAGGATGAGGGCCATAATTTCTCCTCTGTTGAGGAGAGAGCGGATGTTGTCTGTCGTGGCAAGCAGGGCGGTTTTGGTACTGTAATTCTTCCTGAAGCCTGATTGGGAGGAGTTGAGGAAGTTGTTGTCTTCTATAAAGGAGGCAAGTTGACTGTTGACAGCATTTTCCATGACCTTTGCTGAATACAGGAGTAAGGAGATCTGTCTGAAGTTCTTGAGGTAGGTGGGGTCCCCCGAGGGTTTTTTCAGGAGAGGCTTGATCTCAGCATGTTTCCAGTCATCGCGGAAGAAGGCGGTCTCAAAGGAGTGGTTGATGATTCGTTGAGGCTCGGGGGCAATTATGTCTGAGGCTCTGTGGTAGATGAGGTGGGGGCAGGGGTACGTGGGAGCCCCAGAATGCATTGTCTTCATAGTCTTTAGGGTGGTCTAGCTGTCCGGTGTCGGCTGCGTGGTGTAGGGAGCAGTGGGTGTGGGTTCCTTGTGGAGGCTGTTGTCGTCGAAGTTGTCAAAGATGGTCTTGATTTTGTGACGGAAGAAGGTGCTGAGTCTGTCGCAGAGGTCCTGGGAGGGTGGGATGTCGGTAGTCTAACTATTGGGTTGGGTGAACTTTTTGATGAGGCAGAAGAGTTCCTTGCTGTTGTTTGCGTGGGTGGAGATTCTGTCCTCGAGTGCATTCTTCCTTGAGTAACTGATGAGATTGTGGTGGGCGGAGGTGGCTGCTTTGAAGTTGTTGAGGTCGACTGGGGTTTGAAGTTCCTCCATAGCTTTTTGAGACATCTGCAGGTTTGTCTAGATTCTGAGTTCGGTGGAGAACCAGCTGGCTTTTTTGGTGTGTGGGTTTGAAGTTTTCTTGAGGTCGGGCGATGATGTTGGCGTATTCGGTGATCCAGTTGTGTAGGCTACGGGCGGTGTTGGCGGGGTCATCATATGGCAGTGGGAGCACAGCAACTGAGGGAGGCGGCGAGCAGGTCGTCGGAGATCATGTTCCAATTCCTGTGCTGGAGCTGTTGTGGGCGTCTGTGGGAGATTTTTGTCTTGAAGGTGAAGTGGACGCAACGGTGGTCTGTCCATGGGAGTTTGGAGATGTAGCTGAAGGTGATAGAGTTTCCTGCCGTGAATATGCGGTCGAGGGTGTGTCCTGCTGAGTGCGTTGGTTCTGGTACGATCTGTTGAGTCCAATGTTGCGGAGGTCTTCCAGGAGGGAGGTGGAGTTGGGGTCTTGGCGGTTATCAAGGTGGAAGTTGAGGTCTCCCAGCAAGGTGTAGTCAGCGGAAGTGATGGCTTGCAGGATGATGTCAGTGATGGAGTTGGAGAAAGGTGCGCAGGCTCCGGTGGGTCTCTAGATTATGGTATCTCGGAGGGTGGTAGACGGGTGTACCCTCAAGTCTGTGGGCCCATCGGAATAGGTGCTCAGTCGGAGGTTGGGCTTGCACCGGGGCAGTTGGGGTGGTCCTTCTGGGTGATCTTGTAACCTTCAGGGATGGCGATCACGATGTCAGGTCCTGAGGCAGCGTTTGTCCAGGTTATCTGTAAGGAAGGCAACGTTGAGGATGTGCTGTTGAGGTGGTCCCAAATTTCTGTGGCATGTCTGTGGAGGGAACGGACATTGAGGAGGATGGATTGCAGGACTTGGGGTGTGATGGAGTTGTTGTTGGGAGTGTGGAGGTGGGTCCTGGGTCTCGGTGAAGGAGAAGGATTGTCGGCAGTGTCGGCAGGTGTAGGGTCCATGGGTATGTGATAGGTGAAGAAAGTTTGCAGTTATTCTTCCTGCTGGCGTTGAGTGTGTAGAAAGCCGAGGAGCTGTAGCGCTGGTGAGTCGGAGGACCGGGGTCCCTGGCACTGGTCACGGTCAGGTTGCGGATGGGCACAGACGGCTTGCCTTTGGCGTGCCATTAAGTAGGTGTTGGGGGAGGTGGGAGAGGAGGGGCCACAGGATCAGCAGCACCTATTAAAGAGCACGAGGCAAAGGAAAAAGAGAGGTAAAAAGGCAAGACAGAAAAGACAGAAAAGAAAAGAGACACAGAAAAATGCAGAAAGGCAAATGAACAAAAGGCAGAGAGGCAGAAGGGCAAAGATGCAACAGAGGTAGAAAAACAGCAAATGAACAGACAGGGAGAAGGGCACAGAAAAAGGGCACAGAGAGACAGAGAAAACGGAGAATGGCAAATGAACAAAAGGCAGAAGGCCTGAGCAGCAGAAGGACCACGGGAGAGGTGGGCCTTGAACCTCGGCCTGCGGTAGCGCTAAAGGACCGTGCACCTACAGCGAGCTGCACAAGGGGAGAGCAGTTTCCTGACCAGGAGACCAGAGGTCTTGCTGCTACATTTTTTGGGAGACGACATAAACAAACTGCTTGAGCATCTCCCGAACACTGGGGATGTTGGGGATTACGTTGCTGTAATAATGGCGATCGATGCGCATTTTGATCCTCAGACGAACCCTGATATTGAAAGATTGAAGCTGCAGCAGGCAAGACAAGGCATGGGGCAGTCAATTGATTCCTTCTATGCCTGCCTCAGGGCACTTAATATTGAGATAGTCTATCCGTATTTAAGCAAAGACTACTATAACAATAGAAACGACTATAGAGGGGATAGACCGCAAAACGTAAGACCACTGTATTCACGAGGGGGTACCAAACGTGTCACCTTCTCGGAAACATCAGGTTCTAGCAGTGAAGAAGAACACGATGGAGAAAGAAATGGTAGAGGAGCACCCACATTTGAGCGCGAGTCTTTTTTAGGCAGGCGCCAGAATCGGGGCCACAGAGGACACAGGGGCTACAACAGACAAGAACCTCCGAGGAACCATCAACCTCAGATGGGACAAGAATATGTAGCAACTCGGAGCAGACAATATTGGAGGTAGAGGAACTACCTATTATCAATCTATCGAACAGGACTCTAACCGTAAATGAAATTGAAATTTTAAAAAAGGGTTTTAGTTTTGCACCGAGTGTTCACCATAACTCATATGAATTAGAAAGTGATTTAAAAAACTTTTTTAGAAAGATTAGGCTCAATAAATTTTTCGAAGATAAAGCTTATGTTCCAGCACCAAATGTATCTGGTTTCAAACCTAAGTCTACATTCACTCCTAGCTTGGGTCAAGTGGATAAAAATGTTGAGTTATTTGAAAAAGTGGTAGAAATGGAAATTAAAAACATGAAACAAGCTGTTTCCAAATACCAAAATAATAATCTCCCCGAGAATCAGAAACAAGCATTGAGGAATTTACAAAATTGTAATTCAATCACCATAAAACCAGCCGATAAAGGCGGAGGTGTAGTTGTATTTGATACAACGGATTATGATAAAAGAATGAGGGACCTCTTAAATGTGAGAGAACATTATAAACCTATCCGTCTCACAGCAATTGAAGCTCTTAAAAAAGAGGTAGCATCACTCCTAAATTTAGGAAGAGAACAAGGGTGGATATGTGAAAATGAGTATAGATTCCTTTTGAATACACATCCAATGACTCCGGCCATTTATGGGCTACCGAAAATTCATAAAAACATCTCGGACCCACCTATGAGACCTATTGTTAGCAGTGTGGGATCCATCTTAGAGCCCCTCAGCAAATATGTGGACCACTTCTTAAAACCAATTGTACAAAAACAAAGATCGTATCTTAAAGATACAGCTCATGCCATCTCTGTGTTTGAGGGTCATAGCTTTAATAAGGCCACCCAGATCTTGGTGACCCTCGACATAGAGGCTTTATATACGAACATCCCCCAGAACGATACTATAAGAGTCATTTCCAACATTTTAGACTCTGAAAACCTGGAGGGAGCAAACAAAGAATTTATAATAGCATGCATTGAAAAAGTACTGAAAAATAACATCTTCTTATTCAAAGATGAGGCCTACATCCAGATCAAAGGCACCAGCATGGGGGCTGCCTGTGCTCCTAGCCTGGCATGCCTCTATGTTGGAGACTTTGAAGTTAAACATATCTACAATGAGATGGCACCATTTTTTGAGAATGTAATCTGCTGGCACCGTTACATAGACGATATCATCTTTGTCTGGAACGGTGCGAAGCAAGATCTAGAACATTTTCTGGAATGGATTAACCTCGGTGATCCCAACTTAAGATTCACGGCCCATTTGAGTCAAGCAGAGGTTGCGTTTCTTGACATAAAAATCAAAAATGTGGGAAACGTCCTCAATGTAGAACTTTACTCCAAACCAACGGATAAAAACACACTTCTGTTATATGACAGCAACCATCCGCGTTCCCAAAAGGATAATATTCCCTTCGGGGAATTTCTAAGGTTAAGGCGCAATTGCACAGCTCTTTCAGATTTTTATTACCATTCAGATTTAATGAAGAAAAAATTAGCTGCAAGAGGCTACCCCAAGAAATTAATCAAACATTCCTTCAAAAGGGCGAGGTTTTATAACCGCGACCATCTGTTAGAACAAACTAAGAATAAGAACAAAGATAAGGTAACGGGACGGGTAGTCTTCGTTTCCCAATTTTCTAATCTCAGCAATCGGATTAAAAACATAGTTAATAGAAACTGGAAGATACTGAACTATGGATCAGAGAATCAACTGGAGAAGCCGTTGTTCTCATTCAGACGTAACAAAACCTTACGCAATGCGTTGGTTAAAACATACGATAATAAACAAGATTCCCAAATCACCTTGAAGGGTGAAAAAGCTATAGGTAACTATAGATGTGGAACTTGTTCCATTTGCCCCCAATGTCTTGAGGCGAAAAATCTTAGCCACAATAACAAAACAATTTGGGCGAGTAGCCTGAATAACTGTAGAAGTAGAAATGTAGTTTACTTCCTAATCTGTCCCTGCGGTTTGGCGTACGTGGGAGAAACCAGTAGGGAACTACGGATTCGCCTATTGGAGCATAAATCCGCGATTAGAACTAAAAAGATCAATGCCCCTCTGACAGAGCACTTCCTTGAAGCAAACCACAGTTGGGATTCAATCCGGTGGTTTATTCTGGAGAAAGTGACGGTTAACAGAAGAGGAGGTGACGTGGACAGTAAGAGAAAAAAGCGGGAACAATGGTTTATATGTTTTTTCAACACTGTGGAGAGAGGTCTGAATACCAAAGAGGACTGGATGAGTATCATCAGTTCGTAATAGAATTGGTAAACCCAATGAACAGTAATATCTTTCTCTGTAATGACCCAATACATTATGAGATTATAGCTGAGATTATATACGTTTTGGTGTTATTCCTACAAAGAGACCATTATAACCCTTACTGTAGTATTATCTAAAGTTCCTTTATTTTGTAGTATCTCATGGTGGGCATCAATGGGATTAGATTAATAATAATAATCCTATACCACAAGGAATATTTATATCATCTCAGCTATATCTCCAAATGATGCTTGAGGGTATTGTATTTATATGAATCTAGACCATCACTGTAACTTGGTGAACATGATCAGATAATACATATCATGTAAAGGGTTGATTGATATCAATGCTTCTATACTCAAGTGATTATGTCGATCTGTGAATAACTAAAATGTATATTCGATAGGGGTGTGGAAATGCACGAAGACCAAAATGTACATGAAATGTTGGCATAGAATACGAAGATAAGGGGGTGATGTCATCTGGTGATATTTGTAACAAACTATCGACGCATAAGTATGTAAACATGAATACACAAGGTTGTCTTACTGTATGTCAATGTTGTGCTAAATGGCAAGGTAATAATTTTCTTGTTTCGTTATATGAGGACATAATTTAAATAGTCTAATACACACTACAGCTTCTTATAAGCTGATTGAGTAATAAATAGATAAAACAGTTAGACTCTGAATTTACCGATGGATAAAGTTTCCCTTGTTTTTTGTTAAAAAAAACTCCGTGAAAAACACCAACAACACATGTGATACGGACCATGTGACTATCTTAACCAATCAGGATCAGGGTCTGAACGCACAAATAAATAGAGACCTTTCACAAAGAATCAGGGAAGCGAATTGAGTAACACTTCCACGTACGAAGCCGACGGTTTGAGGCCCCAAGGTGAGATTGCAGAGTTAGTTTATAATTTGCGCTAAACGAAAATGGTGACTCAGAGATCGCCTTTCAGTTAGGAGTAACTATTATAGTAGCGCTAATACGAGTGCTTGTATTTATTTTTTGACCTCACGTAATAGGTGACGAGAACATAGGAGGAGTAACTTGGACCTCTGTCACCTTGGTTGAAATTGACGACTCCATTAAAAGGTGAGATGATTACGCTCACTTATAGTATTAGCTGGTCCGAACATTTATAAACATCGGCAAGAGTTCGCCATCCTTTAAAATACGAGTACAGTGCGAGTAATGCTCATAAGAGCATATATATTACTATTTGTCTCTTTATAAACTATAGGTGAGAAGTATTGAAGGGGATATGCCATGTACCTACGGCTTTGAAAATAAGTACCAGTATCAGGACAAATTTAAACAAAACGCAGTCAGTAAGTAGAGAGTCATATCGAGTTCTTCTAATGTAGCGCGAATAAATGCTTGCATGTTTTAATTAAGTCATGATAGTACTATCACTCATGTTGCAGCATTTAAATAGTTACAATCTGCAATGTACCAATAAGTGGACCTTGAAGTGAAAACTTAAATCGGAACATTAAAACGTAACAATGTGAACCGCAACCTCACTTTTTGATGATAATTAATACAAGGGTAGAGGAGTACCAGTAATATTTCTCCTTAAAGAGAGTTAATTAGCTATAATAATAAAAGCTCTCTGCAAATAGTTATCACAAAAATGAATTAAATAGCATTTATTTCTTTGATGTAGGTCCCTGTAAAATAGAGGAAGACCCAAAGCCTATTAGAAGTCTTGATAAAGATGGAATAACAAGAAGAACCATCGAAACGCGTCGACGCATCTAAAATAACGCAATCCAAGGGAGAACTGTGGTTGACTGCGAGTAGATATAAGAGTGTATATATATCACCAACCACAGTGGTTACATGACCCGTTAGGATGCGTAATCAATGACAAAGTGTATTGTCTTCATAATCTTTTTCTGTTATGCGGGCTCATAACAGTTTTGTGGATCATATAATAATTTGTATTTGTTATGTCTTGTGTTTTTAAGCATATGTAACGGTAGCATTGATTTTATGAATTACATGTATACTTTTTTAATAAATGCCATGAACATTTAATGTCTTTTTATATTAATGAGTGTTAGAGTCTCAAGTGTGGTACCATTGTGTCAGAGTATAGGGATTGTGCTTTTTCAGGTGTAAGCTGTACCCCATTCCCTTCAAAAGACAAGGGGTCTCTCTCGGTTTCTCCGATAAAAAGCACCTGCACTGATTATGATCAGCCCAAAGAGGTCCAGGCACAGCGACCCTAAGGAGGCTGGCTCTCTGTCAACCAGGGATCAAGTTGGAAGAAATGTTGGTAATGGCGCACATATATTATTTAGCCAGTGCCAGATAGGATGGAAGTGGCCCTCCATCAAGGATTGGGACACTCCTCAGGCAGTGGCGGCGTACAGGTCAAAGTGGAACCCGTTGATGCACTGCACACCCGAACAGCACCCCAGAGGGGCAGAGGTAGCTTGAAAGTCAGTGTGTCATGTGGAAACTATGGGTGGGCAGCTCATCCTGTTATGTTTCATATCGTACCACAATATAGGCTCAGGTAGCAACCTAACCTTTTAAGTATATTCTCCCCTACCGTTACACTACATAACAGTTCTTGAGACTGACCTTGTACCTAGTTGTGGTACTGCTTACAGGACGTGGGGTCCCTGAAATCTAGCTTCATCTATTATGCATGAGGATTCTTGGAAACTCAGCAGGACTACAATCTCTTGCACAATAACTATGTATAAGGGTCATTCCTTGCGTCATCCTAAGTCTGACAAGACAGAGCAAGGTAGAACCCCTGAGGGTACCACTTTGGGTATATATACACCATATCTTTGCTGAGGCAGAGAGAGGAGAAAAAGGACTTCCATTCTGACACACTGACGCAAGATGCTGAGGTTCCTGCACACAGACACTTCAGCACGCAGTGGTCTGACATCCCTTGTGGGGTGTCCATCTTGAGACCAAGATGGGGTCCCACAGTCTCTCACTTCAGGTAATGGGGTTGACTTTATCCTAGAGGGATTCTTGGCTTTACACCTACATACAGGCTAGGTACACTTATGTACATCTATTCATCGCTTTAGCACTATGGCAGAAATCTACCATCCTTTTACTCTGTTGGTGCTTATAATCATTTATATCTGCTTCTGTCTAATGGTTGTTTCAGCACACCTATTTTTCACTAGAATGACGCTGGTTCAATAAATGCTTATTGAAAACGTCCCCACGGGTTATTCTGTGTATCTCTCTGACACAAAGTGAGCACAAGTGACTGAGTGAAAAGTAATGTACGGTTTATGCGATCCCTGATGGGACAGAGTTGTCATGTTTGATAGTTGCCACAAACTATTGTCTCCTTGGTAAGAGGGGTTTCTAGTGGCACTGTGAGCTAGCTGTTATACAGGCAAACATAACCGGTGGGGGTGTCTGGAATCAGTCTGAACACCAATCCCACGACATCCCCATTGAGAGATGCCCTGCAACCTGACACACATGGTCATACATTCCATAGGCAGAATCACTTCAAAAGGATGGGTCGTAGCAGTGACAGGGGTCGCTGAGCATATGGCTGCAGACCTCCATACAGGGGTGAGAATCAACTGTCTCTGAATGATACCTCACTGAGAGATGTAGAGGAAGGTGAATGGAAGGATGGAGATCGGTCGGAGGAAGAGGAACATGATGAGGAGGAGGTGTTTCTTATTTCATTTGCAGTGGCAGGTTCGAGCAGGAGGCGTCACCATCCTGTGTGTGATGTCTCCATCATGGGTACAAAGGTGCTTGCTCTAATTGACACTGGTGCATCAGTTAATGTCATTGACCAACAGCAGTACCTGAGATTGTGTCTCCCATGGTGATCAAGAAAATGCCTGAGCAGCCTTGAGTGATAAGACTTGGTGTGGATATGGGCAGCCATCAAATTGCCACTGGCCTCAGAGAACCCCATGGAAGTATGGAGGTTCCTAGGGATGCTGACTTATGGTGGGAGGTTCTTACCACTTTTAGCAACGCTGACAGACCTTTGAGAGCTCTCACAAATACTGGTGTTTAATTGGTGTGGGGCCCACGGAGCAGAAGGCATTTGAGAACACTAAGGAGGCACTGCTGACCGAAACCACAATGGTGTATTTTAAGCCAGATAGAACCACAGAATTAGTGGTTGATGCTAGCACAGTTGTGAGGCGTACAGCTACCTGGAGGCATCCCGACGCTGGGGGCCGTCGGGAAGATTAAGCGAGCTATTGCCCAGAGTCACATGGTGCTGGGCTGACCTGCTGCTAGTGCCGGGGATCAAACCATGATCCCCTGCGTCCGGCTTCAGTCACCCTGACCGCTGCGCCACACCTCTTCTAGTTGGACTAGGTGCGGTCTTGAACTAGGGACAGACTTCTGGAGTGTGAGCACCCCTAGTGTTTGCGGACAGAGCTCTATTGGCGACAGGCGCATGCTATGCACAAATTGAGAGGGAGGCACTGGCTCTTAAGTGGGCATGTCACCGCTTTCATCTCTATGTGTATGGCAGAAAGTTCTGAGTTGTAACTGGATGTAGTGTCTTGTGAGTTAGAGATGATGGGGCCCTTATGGTTCTTGACGGACTCAGTAACACAGTAATGTAAGTGTGTGGGTAATAGAATGAAATGGAATGTTCAGTTCATGGTTACACACTGATGAATAAAGACATGTAATACCAAGTAGCGTGTGTGGCATAATCATTTATGAGCACCCGGGCTGGGGTAGGACACTACAAATGACGAAGAGGATAGCATTACATACCACCCACGACCCAAATAACTGAGAGTGCTTTCCTGGAGAGTTTGCCATGGTCCATCGAACTGCTCATACATGCCACATGTGCCTCAGTCAAAGTGAAAATCGACAGTTGACTTGTGTGGAGAGAAATCAACACTCCAGCCAGTACCAGGTCTGTGAAGAAAGTGAAGGCCTTATATAAAGTGTGTTTGACATCAGCTAGAAATTTGCTGATAAAGTAGAGACAAGAGGTACTGCACCACAATGCAGCACCAAAACATGACTCATACACTAAAGGCAGTGACAATCAGGTACAGAGAAGTGCTAGAGGCTATGCCAGCAGAGTGCAAGAAAGCACTAAAAGCAGAGACATTTCTAACATCAAGAAAGATAAAGGTAGTGACAGACAGGTACTGAAAGTACAGCGAGTGATGACAGCTAGGTACAATAAAGCGATGTGAGCAGAAACATGTAAACGCAGAGAAGCGCTAAAGGCAGTTGAAATCTAATACAATGCAAAAAGGTGAGAAAGAATAAAGTACCCATGCAAGAAACAACACCACTACTCACCGCTAACGAAGACAGCATTTTATTGACACAGTGTGGGCATGATGACTCAATTGTCAGCATATGGCTAGTGCGTGATGAGGGTGCTGGTTCAAGCTGACCGCAGACGCTGCCAGAGCAAGTTCCACTCCAGGTAGCAGAAAGTTCTAGAAATTATGATGCTGCTGTATTCCTAAAGCCACTGTTTCCCATTTACACTGCCAAAAGGCAAAATAATGATGATAGATGGACTGCCTGGATCGAAACCTTTGATGATTTCATTGATGCGCTGGAAGAAGCAAACAATAAAAAGATCATTGAATATCTAAAGATTGTAGCTTATGCTAGCCAAAGTTTGTCAATGACAGTAGCTGTTTATCCACAGCCCGAAAAAGAAAGCCTAGCTACAGTGTGGGCCTGTGAGCATTTTTATTTGTTCAGGTATGGAAAACATTGCACAGTTGACCACCAAGCATTGCTCATAATTCCCAGCAACCATAAATCCTAGATTCCCCTGCCATTGAGAGGTGGGGGTTGCGATTGATGGCGTATGATTATATGACTGTGCATCATCCAGGAAAAGATCAAAACTCTGATGACTACTTCTCACGTGCGCAAATACAGTATCATGGCACAACTTCTAAAACAGCTGATGCCTATGTTAACTTCATTGTAAAGTCCCGTGCCTCTGCTGCCATATCAGTAGAACAAATCATTGCTGCCACAAGTACTGACAAGGATGTGCTATTACTCAAAGACATTTTTGCACACCATTCGAGGCAAGCACATACTCAACCTCTTCATGATGACCTTGAATGCCAGACATTCAAAAATGCACAAGAAGAATTTTCAGTTACTCTAGAAGTCATCATCTTATGAAGGTCAAGAATTGTCATAGACAAGAGTTTGAGACAGCAAGTTATTGAACTGGCCAAAGAGGGCCACCGTGGGGTTGTTGCATATGAAACGAGCTTTAAGGGACAAGTGTGGTTTCCTTGTCTTGATGAAAGAGTTGAAAAAGAGTTAAAGGCCTGTCTTTTGTGCAACTGCTTGTTATCTAAGACAACCCCACATCCGTTAAAAATGTCTGCTCTCTCCCAAAGTATGCTTGGGAGAAGATTGCAATTGATTTCTTTGGACCCTTTCTTTGGTCATCATCTGAGTAATTGTTGATGAATATTCCTGTTTTCCTCTGGTGGAAGATTTGTCGTCAACTACGCATGACAGTGTAATTGAGAGACTATAAATTATCTTTGCAACTTGGTGTGTTTCATCGATTTTGAAATCTGACAATGGCCCACCTTTCAGTATTCAGGAGTCTGAAGACTTTCTCATTCATTTAAATATCAAACATCAGAAAAGCACACCTCTCTGGCCACAAGCAAATTGTATGGTTGAAAGGTTTATGAGTTCCCTCAAGTAGAACATTCAACGTGCTGCGCAGGAAAAGCTTGAACTCAAATCAGTTCTTCAGTCTATGCTTCATGCCTACAGGTCAACTCTGCATTGACCGCTGGTGAAAGACCTGCCACTTTGATGTTTTGGAGAGCCATAGGCACCACAGTTCCACAATGAACCAATGAGAGTTCTATTGACAATGATAAACTTCAAACCATTGATTCAAATCCCAAGCGAAAAATGAAGACCTATGCAGACCGACACCTCTGTGCTTAGAACACTGTGCGCAACAGAGGCCAAGTGTTCATCAGTTAGAAATGGAAACTCAAGTCTGATGCTCCTTTTGATGCTGATCCACTGAGGGTTGTGACAGATAAAGAACACATGGTGGTTGCTCACCATACTGGAAAGTCTATTAGGTGAGATTCTTTGCATTTCAAGCACCTGCCTTGACTTTCAACAACTCCAAATGTCAGGAGTGAGCCTTACCCACATGAGAGTCCGGAGAGCCCAATGATTGTACTGATGTCTCTGTTATGAATGCCAGTCAAGGATCCTTATCTTGTATCTCCGCAGCAGCACCAGACCAGATCTGGGTGATTGATTTTCAAATCAAAAAATGCAAAATGACTTATTCAAGAGTTGTAATGTAGATATGTATAAGTGGTACTTTTTATTTAATAAGGGGGAGATGTAGTGTCTTATCAGTTAGAGATGACAGGACCATTTTAATTCCTGACAGACTCCATATAACAATGATAAATGTGTGTGGGTATGGGTAATAGGATTAATGATATGGAATGTTCAGGAAATGATGACATGCAGATGAATAAAAACATGTAATACCAAGCTCCATGTGTGTCATGATCATTTATAAATACCCAGGCTGGGGCAGGATGCTTCATTGACCATAAACTACTGGTGAGTCTTCATGTTATTCTGACCTGACACCTGTTAGCTGGTACAGAGGAAGGCGAGCAGGTCTCCCAGGGAAGTGGGAAGCGGGACTGCCATCACAGGAGCTCTCCCGGACGAGGAGGGAGACTACAGCTCCCATCATCCCTAGCACGCAGGTCACGCTGAAAAGCGAAGCGCTGATCCGCGGCGCACTGTATTCTGACCTGATACCTGTTAGCTGGTCCAGAGGAAAGGTGAGCAGGACTCCCGGAGGAGGGGGAAGCGGGAAGCGGGCCCGCCATCACAGGAGCTCTTTCCGGACGAGGAGGGAGACTATAGCTCCCATCATACCTAGAGCTCAGGTCATGGTGAAAAGCGAAGCGCTGACCCACAGTGCGGGACGCGTGTGGGTATGTGGCCCGGGCCAAGGGTGGGCCCATCCACGCCTGTCGGAGCCCGGAAGAGGCTGGGCTGGGCTGGGCCTCCCCCTGACGTTCAACGAACCCCTAAGGTAAAGTGTTTTTCCCTGTCTTTACCTGCTATTAAAAATATTAACACGGGGTCCACGTTACGAACATTACTCTCTGGTACCATAGACTGCATTGAGGCCTACAAACAGGAATGGGCAAATGAGAGGGCCAGATTGCCCAAGTGGGCTCAAGTATAGAGGGGACATTTGAATCTTTTCTAACTAGGGCAATATCAGTCCTGGCGCATGAGAATGAACTGAGGGAACACCGCTTATCATTGGAGCCTTTTAATCATAAAAGATCCTCATTGGGGGGAATATCGTCCCATAACATCTTAGACGAACCTTTGCTAGTCGAAATGGCTACGGAAAGAAACACAATTACGGGACCCACACGCCATGAATCGGAACTGATTGGCACCTCACAAAGAGCTTCCACAAAGGCGCCAGCCATTAAAAAACTGCTGGGAAATAGTACTGATACTGCGGTAAAGAGAAAGAGGGGTGGGTGTCCACAAAGACCGAAACCAGCGAAAGCCCCGAGACCAAATAAAAATGAGGGGGAGGTAATAATAGAATCAGCTCAGTGTGAACCAAGTGGTTCGAAACATCAAATACTGCCTCATGACCTCTGATGAATGAGGCTATGAGGCAGAGATTAGAAACACTGGTTTCCACTATGCTTAACCCCATCTCAATAAGATTAAGTCAGATAGAGGAGAAATTAACTGGTCTAGAATCCCAGGCCAAAGATAATTCATGTGCATTAGAGGCATTACTAACAAAGGTTGGCCCAATGGTTGCCTCAAAGCCTCAAATGCCCCAGGAGAGACCCAGAACCGATTTAGTATATTGGCCCCAAACTAGTTTCCCGCTACATCAAATAGGGCCCATCACCTAAGTGACAACCGGGAGGGGATAACTCTTAATGCAACACCAGGCATACTCAGCAATTCTGCTTGTAGTAACACAAGGTATCCTAGCTCCAATATCCCAAAAGAAACGGGGGATAAAATAAATAAGGAAGTGGCTTACTCTAATATAAAGGTCAAAAAAGAATACCGATAGGACGGGGCAGTCAAGATGGTTTTCAGAAGAAAGTAAGCTCGGACTTGGGTACTCAGATGAATGGAGCACAGATATTACACCTCCCCCCAGTAGCCACCCCCTTGGTTCTAGTGTTGGAAAATGTACCACCATTGCGGGAGGGACAAGTAGAACCAACATCCCAATTGAAGTCCAAAGCTCTCCATTGGCTAACTCAAAATCTGAATAGGGTGGGGACTATAGGTAGGAATATTCCAAGTCAGATGATCATGGCAAGAAGAGTATCATGGGTAGATTCAGCTAGGAAACACATGCCAGGCGATTGTGTGGTTCTAAACTTTAAAAGTGAATTTGTTGTTGGTTTTCTCCTGGCAAAATTAGGTAATGCTCCTATCAGAAGTTCACATATTACTGTTTTACCATTGGGTTTCTTCTATAGACCTCCTGCGCCATTGAGAACCGAGGGCTACTTACAGTTTAAGGAGGGATAGACAGGGTGTCCATCTTCGGGCAACTCTGGGTTATTGGATTGGAGGCTCGAGAACAGATTTGCGCCTCTGTCCGACCTCGATGCTTGTGACTGATTGCAGCCAGTGCAAACAAGTTCTCAAACGAACTGTGAAAGGCAACCCTCCCTGACTATGGCCAATAGTGGGAGTATACAGCGCCACGGAGCCAGTATTTATTAAGGGTTACCGATCTTTTCAGACTCAAGCAAATCCATCTACCTCGGGGAGCGCGAAGTGGGGTATCTTGACCCTAATCCGGAATGATTTACCAGTAAAAGTAAAGATGAATGCACAATCAAATCTAAACTTTCACATCTTGACGATGCAGATACATAAGGAAGGGACATGGCTACTAATACATTTTTACAACAATAGATTTGGTCCAAAGATGCCCTCAATTGTGGGGGAGGTTGATAAAGCAATTGCTGATACTGCATGCAACATTAAGAATACAAATATAAATGTCATATGGTTAGATGATTTCAATAAACATCGCTGTAATTATAATACATTGCCTGTCTGCGGATGAGAGGATATGGGGGAAATCCAATACATAATTTCACACACAGTGAGTATGGCAATCGCCTAAATAAGCTATTAGCCTCCCTAAATATGGAAATAATTTGCGATCCAGATGCTATAACAGACATTCTGCCAAAAACCTTTCACCGAAATGGGGTGGAGTCAAAGATTGACTACATACTTTTGACCCCCCCCTCTCAACGGAAGGGTTTTTAAGGTAGGTAAATCCTTCACAACTTTTAGCGATCATGCTATTGTTTCAATAGTGTTACAGCAAACTGGAATCAAGCTATCCTGGCTGAAGAGGGGTGAAACCTAGGATGCTTGTTTCCAGTCCAGGGAGGACCTGGCTTGGCAGTTCGGGCTGGACTGGTTCCATGAGACACAGGGTCAAGACTGATTTGCATATGGCTGGGTTCAAATTGGAATGGCATGGTGAGCAAAAAAACAATGGATTTAGGCCCAGATCTCTGTACTGTGGTGAATGTATGACATTGTTCTGCATTCTGTCCCGTGCTCTCTATGCCACTGGAATCATGCTAATCTGGCTGAAGAGTAGTAAAACCCCGAAACCTGTCCTAGGATGCTTGTATCCAGTCCAGGGAGGACCTGGCTTGGCAGTTCGGGCTGGACTGTTCCCATGAGGCACAGGGTCAAGACTGATTTGCATATGGCTGGGTTCAAACTGGAATGGCATGGTGAGCGAAAAAATGATGGATTTAGGCCCAGATCTCTGTACTGGGGTGAATGTATGGCATTGTTCTGCATTCTGTCCATCATCTGTTGTTTTTGCAATTGTTTCAATAGAGCTGAAGGTATTAACACGGGAGAGACAAAAGTGTAGCAATGTTGAAACACCAATTGTGGCTAGGAAAAATGGGTTTCAGCTAATATGGTCACACATTAATAAAAATAAGATGGTTCCAGAAATCATACTAAACGCACAAGATAATATACAACTGTGTTTAGACCCAGAAGCTGAAGCAGGGGAAGTTGTGTTAGCTTTTTGTGATATCTTAGAAAATAAATAAAATCGGCCCTTACAAGCACAAAAGCGCCAAATAAAGCACAAGGCAGGGGCTGGTTCGATTCACCATGTACAAAAGCGAGGACGGCTTTGTTGTATGCTCTAAAGGCTAGGCCTAGAAACCACGAATAAGTAAGAACATTGCGGGACTTACATGAACTAGCACGGAAAACCAGAGAAAAGGAAATTAGGGAGGACTTATGGGCCGACCTTTTGATAAGGCAGCCAATTCGGGAAACAGCTGCGATTTCTGGAAGTTAGTAAACGCACCATATTTCAAACGTCCTAGTGACCCAACATCGGACATAAATGTCGGTGAGGAGGCATGGGTTTCCCACTTTGAGAATATTTTTGCTCTAAACCCTGATACCTCACTCAACTATGTGGTAGCACAGGAAATGTGCCATGTGCCTTTATCGTTTACTTTTATCGAAGTTAAAGCGGGGCTGGATTCATGTAGTCTGAGAAAGGCCCCAGGACCGGACGATGTCCCAATAGATTTTTTTCAACTCAACCCAGATCTATGGATACCACTCCTAACGAATGTCCTGAATAGTATAGCTTTGGTAGGCCCTCCCACCTCATGGTCATCAGGGGTCATTGTACCCATCTACAAAAAGGAGACAGGGCTAACCCAAAAAACTACAGACCGATTTCCCTGCTGGACAGAACATCAAAGCTTATGGGCCGCCTTCTCATTTCCAGGTTAGAGGGATGGACAAAGGAGAATAAGATCCTAATCCAGGCCCAGTATGGTTTCCAGCAGGGAAGGGGTACTGTGGATCAATGCCTGAATTTAGCATTGACCATAGAAAAGTATACTAGAATGTAGGACGGGAAAATATATATGGCATTCATGGACCTGAGCACGGAGTTCGACTACATGGTCCATGATAAGCTATGGAACATAATGGAGATGACGGGGGTCGACCCAGCTGTACTAAATTTTATCAGGAAATCGTACGCAAATGCAACGGCATCGGTGCATTATACCAAAACTGGAGATTGTACACGTTCTTTTAAAATCTCCAGGGGAGTAAGGCAGGGCTGTGTATTGGCCCCATTTCTCTTCTCCTTATACACACATGGAGTCGAGCAAGCACTCACAGTGGCCACTCGGGATGTCCCCCTCTTTGAAAATCAAATGCTACCAATATTGGCTTATGAGGATGACGCGGTCCTAATTGCCAGAACGGGGATTGGGTTACAAAGGCTGATAACCGCGTATGTCTCTTTTATGGATTCACTACGATTGAAAGTGAACCAAACCAAGTCTTTTGTAATAGTAGCTGGGGCAACAAAAAAAGAAAAATTGCTGTATTTCCATGCGGATGTGGAAATAATCGAGGTAGTGGACTCTTTCCCCTATCTGGGGATCATTTTTGCTAAAGACCTGTCATGGGTAAAACTGATGGAAGGAAGAAAGATGGTGATGGAGAGGGGTATTATTGCTGTAAAATCCTTCGCTAGAAAACTGGGTGCCAAACCCTTATTACCAATAAAAAATATCTATCAGGCTATAGTAAAAGCAGCAACGACCTATGGCGCTGGGGTCTGGGGTATGGTAGTACCGAAACCACTGCAAAATACTGAGAATACATTTTTTAAATCTGTAGTGGGTCTCCCTCCCTCCTTTACAAACTGCATCCTACATACGGAATTGGGCTTGCCCTATATCTCAGATAATATACAACTAGCCCCACTTCTTCTCTGGCATTCAATCTGGAGGAGAGACACAGTGCCACTCACCCAATCAATAATAAGGAGTTGCCTAACTATGGAGAAGTGGAAGAGGTCTAGGTGGCTTAGCTATGTAGATTCAGTATTAAGGGCGATCGGTCTAACAGAACTCTTTAAAGATCCACTGGCTTGCAAGAAGGTCTCTAAACAGAAGGTTAGTGACATGTTCATGCGGATGTCTGAGTACAAGCGTATGGAAAACAATAAACAGAAATACGCTGTCCGTACATACCGCCTTAACCCACCATTAACAGAGGGGGGGTTCTCTTACTTAGTGAATGTAAATAGGTTGCAACATAGATTTATATTACTGAGGTTTCGCACTAATCTGATCCCTCTCATGCTAGGTTATCTGAAAAAAACATATAATCACTCTGATCTAAGTGTGGGTCCATGTGATAACTTATCCTTCCAAACTGAATTGCACCAAGTTTTATTCTGCAGTCTATATGAGAATGAAAGGAATGACCACCTCAAACCAATTTTAAGGAAAGGGCACTTTAAGTAGTGCCAGGTGGCACTATATTTTCTATAATTATTATCTGAACCTTTGGTTTGTTATTCGGTTGCGTCATTCATATGGGCCTGAATGAGGATGAGGAAGGGTTGGCGTATAGACCAGTGACATCGCTAAATAATAATACAATTACACAGACATAGCACATGAAATGATTTTAACGCTTTTAATGCATTTTTGTCTATATTCTAGAATTGCTGCTGAAATATTTGTAATTTTAGAAATGGAATTTTGTATAATTTTATGAGGATGTATTTATTTCTGCTTTTATGATCATTTTTAACTTGATCAAATAAAGAATAATTGATGATTGAGTCTTCTTGAAGGTACAGCACCTGACCCGCCACCAAGGATTGAGCGTTGGGCTGTTCATCTACTGCCATACTGATTCAATGTTGAGTACAAACGTGGCACTAGCAACCCAGAGGACCTCCTGTGCTGTCACCCATCTGAGACTGCGCAGAAAGGGGTGCAGGTGGACATGCAGAATGAGGCAGAGTTTGCTCGCATGGTGATTGACACTGACAGTGGAGGAGTTCTGACGTGCCACTGAGAACTGGTTTGATGCGCATGGTTGAGGCCATTCCAAGTGAGTGGAAAGTGAATGCCAATCAATGGGATGTGGAAGAGAAACACCAGTTTTCGGAATTATGGAAAGTGAGGGAACAGCTATGATCTATGGAGAGAGGGCATCAGGCTGCAAAGAATAACACTATAGTGACCACAGGCTAATGGTACAGTGGATAGGTTCATGAGAACTCTGAAAAAGGTACTCAGGATTGCAGTGGATCAGCAATAGGGCCTGGAATGGAGCTTACATAGTTTTTTACGAATGTGTTGCAATATGCCTCACTGCACAACCCAGTGAACTCCAATGCAGTTGCTTTTTCAGAGACCAGCAAGCATTCCCACTGGGTCAGGGTGTATCACAGATCCAGTAAAACTGGAGAGCACTCAGTGAAGGAGGAAGCAAACCAATGAATGGACCAGTAGATACACAAGAGCAGTGCCCTGAGCGTGGGAGCAGGCGATCAAGTATAGATCAAGGATAGCCATCCTGGTTGGAAGTTTATGACCCCATTTGACAGAGGGGCCTGGGTGGTCAAAGGAGTTCAGGGATCGATTGTCCTGGTTTGTTATGGGTCAGAGGCTGTCACCTGCAATATATCCTGGTTTCAGAAGGTGGAAGAAGGTCCCCCACAGAATGTTGTGGAATGCACACCTACTACTGATGAGCTTATGGGTGATGATTTGGACATTTAGACTGCTCAGGTGTAAGGACCAGAGATACTTCGCTCTCCAGAACCAGGAACTGGTATCCTTGATGAGGATAGCAGGAGCCTCGGGGAGTGAGAGATGGACAAAGTCAACCTGCTCGGTTGCAGCCTAATCCAGCACCTAGCCAGAGGCTGAGGGACTATGTATGTGAGTAAGAGTGGGTAATCTAATTATCAGAGGTTTGATGGGATGTACTGAGTCAAAGGGACCCTGTAACTTAGTATATGTCAGCATTCACTAGTGCGGCAAGCTGCAACAGAGCAAAAAAAGGGGGAGCTGCCTGCTCATTGTCCTATAGAATCGACCTCTACACCGGGATAAACAAGTCTCTGCTCCACAAATTCCAGACCATACAGAACATCGCAGCCAGACTCGTCATCGGCATCCCTCGACACGAACATATCACCCAACCCCTGCAAAACCTCCACTGGCTCCCCGTCGAGAGGAGATTAACTTTCAAGATACCCACACCTACAAATTCCACCACAACACTGGACCCCAATATCTCAACGAAAGAATCTCCTTTCATGTACCCAAGAGAAACCTCCATTCCTTCGACCTCGCCGAACTCCAGCGCATCTACAGAGCAAGAACGGGCAGAAGAACCTTCTCTTATATCACAGCTAAGACCTAAAATGAGCTCCCGATCGACATCAGACACACCCCTGCTCTACACATCTTCAGGAAGACCCTCAAGACCTGGCTCTTCAACTAACTGGAGCTGCTCCCCCCAGCGCCTTGAGAACGTCATGGGTGAGTAGCGTGTTTCAAAATACCTGACTGATTGATTGAACTGTATGTGTGTGTGAGTTGATGCTATTCACTTGGGGCAGGGTCCTAACTGTGGCTGCCACGAGGGTCCCATAGCACACTGCCATGGACACCCTGATATTTGCTGATAATCTATGTCTAATGGAAGGTTTTGGAGGAGCACATTGTAACTCCTGAGGAAATGGAGACCCCTCTCTCTCGCGAGACATCAGAGGGCAGAGTAAATCAGACTGTGGGGGGCCTCGGAGATTGGGGCATGCCACCACGAAAGGTGAGTGTCTTATAGTGAGTATCAGTGAGAACATCTCTGTGCTTTTGTGAAGACAAGAAAAACATGGAGAAGACTTCTTCCACCTGCAAGGAATAACCAGTAAAAAACAGCAAAAGGAAGCAAAGGTGGGCTCCATGGGTGACTCGGTGTTCATTGCTGGTAAAAACTGCTCTCCTGAATGCTGACTTGGAGAAGAAAATGCAAAAGATTCAGGTGGTAAAGGACTAATTTCAGCCTGTGTTGGAAGGACTCTGATGGCAGCCGAACACAACGGGGAATCATTAGGAGTAAGGTGCAGGGGATGGGGTCTTATGTGACATAGGTTAGTACTGGTGGGTGAGCTAATCACATTTAAAATGTGGAGTGGACAGTATATTAAAGTTGGACACTCCCATAGGACTCTTGGATAATTTATGGTGCTAAGCAAATCAGCGCATTAATTTAGGCGTGCCCTGTCAGCTAATGGGGAAAGCCCTGATGCATGAGATAGAGACAACCTTTGTGAACCCCCTGGAACTATCAGAGCAATTGACACAGCCTTTAGTCAAACAAGTCAGTAGGCTTTCCTTGAAATGTCAAAAAGACAACAACAGGCAGATGAGTGTGGCTGAAGAAACTGCGATGGTGGTACTTAGCACCCTGTATTGGAGAGATAGTGTCTTCCATCTGATTATCCACAAGAAATTAGTGATGCTGGGGTCAACTGCCTATTGTTTTTCCCTGCCTTGCACCATGACACATTACACTGTAGACTACAGTTGATGACTGTGAAACGAGGAATGGTGTCCAGGGGCTTGAATGCATCTGTGGGACTCCCAGTTAAACCCAAATTGATCAGGAAGAAAAGTGCTATGTCTTTACATAGGCTGACTTTAATAGAACATTCATGGAGAGTCTACCTGCTGATTCTTGAGTGGGCTCTTGAGACGTGTTGATTTATTTAAAAGTTGATTATATAGAAAGATGATAATTATATAATTTTGGGTTGGCTGGCAGACTGAGATTTCTTATTTGGGGACAGAGAAATATGAGGATGATCTATAGTGTTTATTGAGAACACCACAAGGTGTATGTGTTGAAAGAAATGTTTTCTATTATTGATTGATAGTAATGATTTTAGATATCTTGGGAGAGGTCCAGAAGTGTTCAACCTCTTCCAGTTTTCAGCCCTACACAATGTCAAGTCCAGACATATGAAGCTAAGAAGGTACTCTTCCTACCAGTTTATAAACATGACTTAGGGATTTTTCGAACCGTATCTATTTGGGGATTGAATGGTTATTTATAGTTAATATCATCTAAATCCTTACAATGTATCCCCGAGATAGGCCTCCCAAACAATTTCCTTAACGAATACAATCATGAACCAGGTTCAACTCGAGCAATTATAGGCAACATTCTTAAATATAGCTAGATTTAATTTAACAAACATTGAATGCAGAACCGGCCTGTGCAGGTAAGTGCGGTGAGTCGGGGGGCACTCGACAAATGACAACGAGGGAAAATTAAATAAATAATTCATTTACCCTTGCCGTCGTCGGTAGAGTTATTCCACCACCCCCCGCCCCCCACTGCTCTTACCTGCATGGGCTGCTCCTGATTGAGCGTATGGCTGCAGCTATCAATAGTGCAACAGGTGGAGTGGCACTGGGGCTCAGAGGTCTGAAGGACCCTCTGGGGCTTATATACAAGCCCCTTGCACCACTGGTGCATCATTTTTTCCCATGTTAAATGTGACGCACCAATTACACAAGGCATTTGTAAATAAGCCCCTTGGTACCTATATTAGAGCTTTACATGAATCAGGGCCCATGGCACCCTTGATACTCCTCCAGAATGAACAGCCACTAAATGTGTTTTGATCTAGAAACATGGCAGTACAGTGGCATTATTTCATTTTGCTTCAATACATTTCAATTTATTAGTAGGCAATTACTGATGTATTTCAGGCCCATTCATAACAGTTGGTCAAAGGTTTTCATTCTAGCCACTTAATAATAGCGTATGGATGACAATACAGATATTGTTTTTAAAATCCGTTGCCCACAAAATTGTTCCATGAGCTTCATCTTCTGCAATTCCAGCAATGGGCAACAATTGCATTTGATGTACTAAAAACAAACAAACATCAACGGAGAATGACGCAAAATATATATAGGTGTGCGTGTTGACGTTCATATAACAAAACCACAACATCGCTTGTATGTTTCTTGCAGTAGAGCATCATGTACTAGTCTATGTAAAAAGTGTTTGGCAATTGAAAGTGGAAAGAGTTTGTTGAGGGAGATATAAAAAAAAACAATTTTTTACACTTTTGTATTCATTTTTTCATGATAAAAGTGTACAAGACAAATACACTTGCAAGCAAGCAGCATGGATAATACATAAACATTACATATTTATGTGTTTGTTTCATCTATGAATGTCATTGTTTCAACTGGGTGTAAAAGGCCCCAGAATATTTATAAATAACAATGTACAGTGAGTTGGTGCTAATATAAAAGTGTTGTTTAATCTTAGTGGGTTAGGATCATTCTCATTACCCACCCCCATATGATGTAATGAGATCAGAAAAATACCTTTAAAACACTAAGACATCCTCTGCCTAATAAAAACCTCTTCTGCAGTTTCATCCCACTTGCTTCGGCTTAAGTGAATTGCCTCAACCTCTGACTAGTCCAAAACATTTCTCAACGATGCATCCAACCCTAGAGACCCACCATGCAGCCATTTTAAAGCTATCTGACACTTCACCAAGATTAGGGACCACACTAACATATTTTTCTGCAATTGTCTGCTGCTTTGAGCCTTAGAAGATCCTAAATAAAACAGGAATTGGATCTAAGAGCTAGCATGACATTCCATTCCCTAATGACATCTATCTGCTCTCTAAAACGATGAACACAATTCAAATGGATGTCAACCGCTATCTAGAATACCTCCCACAACAACAATTTAATTTTTGCTAATCTCACAGGAAAAGACCAGTCTTCCAGTCTGAGTATTGATGGAGTCATATTCATTCCCCTTTATTGTAAGCTGGCCATTGTGGATAATGCCAAATCCATTGTTAGCCTCAACAACCAGTTTAACCTACATGGACCAATCTCTGTTATGGCCAACAGTGCTTATTACCAACTTAGGCTGCTTGGTGACATTATTCCTGATCAAGACTTAATGGCTGTATTCCAGGTACATGGTCTTACCAGACTAGACTATGGGAACTTCTCTTTTCTCCCCAAAAATATTTTGCCTTCCTGCAGAGCTGTGGTACATATGCCCACCTACTTTGTTTCAGGGCATGAGCAAGTAGACCATGCCGCTTTTGTCAATTTAACTCTTCAATGGCTCCATTACTGAAGTAAGAACACAATTTAAGACTACCTTCAACATCCGCAAAGCCCTTCACAACTCCTTAACCGCCGATCTGGTTGAGAAACTGACATTTTGTCTAAATGCGGATGGGAACATGTCAAGAAGGTTGTTAGCTTGGATGTGAAAAGAGAGTTGGGAGGCTACACAGCTTTCTATCACCTTCCCCAGGAATGACAGTGTTGAGGCAGGAAGTACATAACTGGCATTTATTAAGATCTTTTTTGGGTTATTTTACTTACCCACCCATACTTTGCTTTGTTGTTCTTGGGCACGATTCACAGAATTAACTAAAGACAAAATCCTAAACTTACTACTTTTGGTATTCACAGAATGCACTTATTACTTTTGGTATTCACAGAATGGATTTACGACTACTAACTTTACGTCCGCACTCGGGCTGGAGATTTAGCCATGTTTGAGAGTGAGGATGTCTCACCAATCAGTGATGTATCACGAGTATTGGGGGCAGCGGCCTCTTCCCACTTTTACCTGCTGTCTTGGGGGCCGCCTCTACATGGCTGCTGTTGCGGGCCAACAATTGCCTCCAAATCTCGCCAGCACATCCCCGCTCTACATTGGGCCGCCGCAGGGCAGCAAAAGCCGGCGGCCATAGGGCTAGCTACACCATTGTCACCAGTTGACCTAAGTGCAAATTGTGAAATATTACAAATACAGTGTGAAAAGCATTTGAATGACAGATCAATATAAAAAAAATCAATAGTATTAGAAACTATACACATCAACCTCTGCAGCAAAAACACACCATCCAAAACACAATCTTAAACTCCAAGTGCTTTCACTCCACGAATACACTTATTTATCAAAACTTACAACAGAAAAAAAGTCTTCTGAAGACCAACTCACATTATAGCATTGAACAACAGACATCAATTCAGTAAGCTTAACTTATTGTGTGAAACTTAACGGTATAAATCAGTTTTGCCTATATTTGTATAGAGTGCACCCTCAAGCCTAATAAAGCTATTTAGCTTGCTTGCAGTATTTCACATTTTATAGAATAATTGTGAGAAAATATGTTTGGGGGAGCTTGAAGCATTTAATATGAGAGGGAATATGGAATTAAAATATTTGAAGACCATTGTAGTAATTTCTTTATAACAGGGACTTGTGACTCATCCAGTCACTGATTAAAAAGAAAAGTTGTCAGTGCTCGACTAATATAACATATTACAGTCGGGCTTCCAGGTGAAAGGTAGGTCAGGTCACGGAGCATAATTGAAGCAGATATTTGAAGCAATGAAATTGGAATGTTGATTTTCTTTCTTCTGCTCTATTGTAATAACTTACAATTGCAAGCAGAGAAAATTTGTTTATTTTTGGCACTCATTAGGTAGAAAAAATCTAGAATCTTTTTTTACATGTGTCTATACATTCCAAGATACTGCAGCTTTTTAAAACAAAATCTGTCTCGTACTGAGCTATTTCTAATGTCGGTTTGCAACAAATATCTAACAGGTTTTTGATGTCTTTAGTTTTGCACCAGAGGTTGTATTTTTATTCTTCCTGTTTACAAACATGCTCGATCTTTCATATGAAAAAGCTTAGGATCAAGGGTTTAAGTGGTTTGTGGTAAAGGTAATGGTCTGACCATGTATTATATGGGATAACCCCCTGGCACACATGATAAGGACATTGCAAGTCACCTTGGCGTTCCATAACCTTATAAAGGAACTCAACCTTCAGCCTCATTCCTCTATTTGGTTAAGGCAATCCTCTGTGATTTGCAATATCCTAATAATGCATGGCAGGGGGTACTTTATCCCTTATAGAAGAAAGAGGTAAATGAATGTTCATTTTATCTCTTTGGTCATGAGCTCCTTGCCATCTGGATCATTAAGGAACATTTCAAAAGTATCAATAATAGTAGCCCATAGAGTGGTTTATTTTTCCCACTATGGACCACAAGAATCCTTTCAGAGCATTGAATACAATGGGATTAACATCTCTCAAACAATGACAATCATGACACAAACAGTGTAGATGGTCCCAAATGTTTAGCAAATAATTATTTGCGCAATGCACAAGAAACAATATGAGAAAGGGATGCACCTGAAAAGCTAACTTCATTTCCAAAGAGGATGTATCATATAGAAATGTACTTTAATGAGCAATATAGCGGAAATAGTGGAAGTCAATGGAGGAGTGAGGTAAGACGAACACTCACATGCAGTGATATTAGGTCTGACAGCAGAATTAGTTGTGTGCATCCAGGGATATCAGGTGCAGGCTAGAAGCAAAATTAACACCAACGTCTCCTTGATGTGATACCCAGTATTTACAGTGCCATATTACACTAGTTATATCACTGATACCAGAGGATTTGCTCATTCTGAGTTGCAGTATCTGAGAAAGTGAATTATTAGTTGGGGTAGATGTAAGTCAATCACAAATAATAATAGCACTGTTCTTGTTAAGTCCAGTAAAGGTTTCAGTGATTTAAACCTGAGCTCAACCCCTGAAAGCTAAGGCACATAACAAACAAACTTAAGAAAATGTGTAAAGCATTTACCAGTACCAAAACAGTTAAATAGTTGGTAACACAACATATTAAAAACCCCACTCCAATTTATAAAAATAGAGAGTATTTTAATGAGCTAAATGGCATCAAAATAGCAAACATGCATAAAGAGGAACAGGCGTCATAAACTTTTACATTTTCTAATAAAAGTAGTGCTAACAATCGAAACGCGCCAACCATGAATAACTAGTCATGGTAGACATGGACAAAGGTACATTATTAGGCCGACCGTGATGGAGCGCAGTTTGGATAAAAGGAACAGGTTAGTCCCAGTCAAAGAGTTACCTTCAGACTTAGACATTTCCTGGGAAGGAAGAGTTAAGAGGGGCTTTCAAGTGTTTGGAGGTCAGTGGGGCAAGGCTTCAGGATGGATCCAAAGATGGGCTCAAAGACAGAGGGTTGGCAAAGGATGAGGTATTGGTGAAACAGTCGATAAAGGCGAGAAAAACTCAAAGCAGGAAAAGTCCAGAGTTTGCACCCAGGTAGCCGTTGATATCAACTGGATGCTGATTGCCACCAGGTCTTGTGAATATTTTTACCTTTGGTCTTAAACGCTTTTCAGAAAATTCTTGAAATTGTATTTTCTCAGCCGTGCAAACCTGCAGACTGTAGCCGAAGAGGGTTCAATGTCATTAGATGTCAGTATCGAGTCAGCTGAAATGGATTTTCTGCTTACAGAGAAGAATGTAGCCGGATTTACGGCACAATCAGGCCCACCAGCTATGCATCCTCAGTGGATCGGCTTGGCCGGTTGGTCCCAGTTTTCTGCTGGTCCTCTAGGCGATAAGTCTTAGATAAGTTTCTAAGACCCAGGTTTTTGGTTTGGGCAGGAGTAATTCTCTTGACCCCAGACAATACTTCCAGGACCTCAGGAAAAGGACTGGGGGGGTGGGTCATGACCAATGTTCCCTCTAATTCTGTTCCTCCATGTGGGGCAATCTTGGATCTCTGTGAGCCAACGCTGCGTGCCCCATAGACATGCATCAAATCACTTTACAATCAAGTGCAACATATCAGCTATCAAATGCTAAAATTAGAACTTCAGATTCACATTGCCATGTCAGAGTCCATAAAAAGGTTAACATCTTCACATTTACTTGACAGCTGCTGTGTCACCTCTAGTGGTCTTTACACTCAAACAGTCAAATATTTACGGTCGAGTGGTGTACAAACCTCGGAGGACAGGTTCTAACCACATTACTTCCCTAATTTCAGTGAATTACACATTGGCAGAATCTTGTTCTGTCCAGAAATTAAAACTTCTGCACACTCTTGTAGCACAAATAAGCTGCTTCCATGTAGTTGTTGAATTTGTCCAGCTACGGGCTCAACATCAGCTTATGCATGTGGTGTCTGCCTACAGCAACAATATCAGCCGAACATTTGTGTTGCAAGTGTCATTTTGGGACTTCTTACAATGCCACCTAGTCTCCATCATACTAAAGATAATCAAGCAACCTTCTAGAACCACAAGCGCAATAAAACCTGGCTGCTACCTAACAGGTGATGTATCAGGTGCAGGTTATAAGATGCAAAGGGACATATATGCAAACTGAGATCCTATAATTCTTTCACATTTATTTTCCAGCATAAGCGCTACTAAACGTAACTGTAACATGATTGTAGCACACCTTCAAATCTCATGCACAACACTAAACACAATAACACTATGCATAGGCTGCACTATAAACTAATGCCAATTTTACATCACTTCTATAATATTCAAATAACGAGAAAGTGCTTTAGGGACCCCATGGTGGTTATGAAACACTTTACAAATACCACACCACAATATTATATAACACTTATAGTACTTATGCCCTACTGTATTAAAGGCAAACCCATTGCTATAAAGGAGGCATTAGTGTGGCCATTGAATTTTTCCAATTTAAAGAGGTCACTTGAAATTAAGGTGCATTTCTAATTATTACGGTGGGGGTTCGGAATTCAACATTTATGGCTGCATTCCATAAGTAGACACAGCTTAAAAAAATAAACATGGGTGAAATCCTTAACTGGGAGACAGAGGATGACTACACATGCTGTGGCGATATGGTCCAACTTTATCAGCCATTGAAAGATGTTCCTTTTGCTTTATGTCCCAAATGAAGCCAAAAGTGTCTAAAAGAATGTCTGCTATTTAGTTAGAATGAAATAGTATCTTAGGACATCAGACACCAATAGTAACCAAAGTATTAACCACAGATTCAGAGAGTAACCACGGACTGGGCCGAACCCCCTGGAGTGTTCCAGATAAATATATTTTTAAATATATTGTGCTACCATAGTTTTGTGGAAAAATATTGAGCGCCAAAGTATCGACAAGGTGAGACTATACAGGTAAGTATGTTTACTTTTCTTAACTCCACATGTGTGTACCTTAATAATATATATGTATTTTACCGGAGGTCCTTTCTACTGAAAATGTCGACATGCAGGTTAAGTGATTTATCAAACCTGCAGGATGTTGAGCTTGTTAAACAGTAACAGTGGAGTTATGAAGCCATTTTTGTATTTTACGTGAAAGGCACTGATACTGACATATTTGTTTTGTCTATATACCACATGCATTGTCACAATGTGTAAATGGTGTATTTTAAATGGCACCTGTCAAGTTTGAAAACAGCTGCTGTTACGGCTGAAATGCATTACTTGACAAACCATGTTGTTTGAATAAATAAGTGCCATGGGATTCCATGCTGTTTTGGTCCTGTACTTCTGCACCTGGAACAGGAATGGTAGGAATTGGACAGGTCATATTTTGATGAGAGTTTTTAGTAAAACTTTAAAAGGGCACAGCTTTACAATTTGGTAATGTCAAGTAGAGGAATCATTCTGAATTGATTTCAATGCTGGACGTGAATTCAAAATCTTCACAGTTAAACCAACTAATTCATTGATATTCACATCTTTTTCCCCTAATAGTCCTAGCAATACCATTACAAATTATTGTGCAACCTGCTGAAGATTTTGAGAAAGCACTTCAGATCCAGTACAGTTACCTGTAAGTTTTTTTTATTTCAGTGGCAGAATAAATAATACTTCTGTCACTTCTTAATTCTTCAAGTAAAACTACATGGTTGTGAATACATTCTTTCATCTACCTTTTCCTTAATAGAATTTGCAAAATGAGGCAAATGGTATAGTCCATTTAACACTACATTTGCATAACAGTTCACTCCACATTTATTATCAAAGTGATATCCTATTTCCTCATTGTACTGTAGTTTTCTTTTCTTAGGTCCTTGATTTTTTCTTTTTGTTCATATTTCTGTTCAGCTCTGATAGACTTCTTAGATTTTTTCTGTTAGGTACACATTATCGGTTTTTCAAACTCAGGATACTGACCTAAATGAGGAGCATATTGAGCTCCTAACCGATTATGCTCCCTTACTCAGCTCACATCAGCACTTACTTTCTCCTCATAAAAAAGTATCAAAAATAAACCAGACAATATTCAAATTCACGACAAAGTTACAGATGACATTCCTTCTCTGACTACACTACTACCAATAATGACAACAGCTGTAGCTACTCCTGAATCTTGCAATTTGTGGATAGTTACTGTATACATTAAAGACACTAAGAACTGCTTTCGCTGCACGTACAAGTCTTTTTCACAAGTATGAAATGTACAGCTCATCTACCAATCTGCTTAACTTCACCAACGTCATAAAATGTTATGGCTAATTGTTCCACATCATTTCTGTTTGGCTAATAATACATTTCATAACTTTACCCATTGCACCATTCACTAGCCCTTCTTCAACATTTAAATTATGACACAAGATTACACTTACATTTTTACAGACACATAACTGTTTTTTTAATCCTGCTGTTTTCGATACAGACTTTGCTAAACTATCCTATTTTGATTGCAGTTTTTCTGTTAGTAGCATTGTAACTCCTTGACGTTCCATTTTATCATTTGCTGTAATCTCATTGATCTCTTTTTTTTACAGTTGCAATAATTGTTCATTGGATTTACTACACTCCTCCAGAGTTGACATCAAACAAACAATAGACTTCTCTTCCTTAACAAAATTATACATTACTTCTGCAGCCGAAACATTATGTGGAAATAGATTTTTGAAGAGACAGGTTTGTCACATATATTGAATTAACTCTCTGTATTCAAAGTTTTCCCAAGTGTTGACATTTCCAATACTTACTAGTGAATTCCTTGTATCATTCTGTAGTAGTTTCTTGAAGACCAGTTGTCCTTTGACTGGAGTTAGTTGTAGCAGGTTTCCAAAGACTATTAAACGTTTTCCTGCAAAAAGCACTTCGTAGTCAGTTTTTAATATTTGCTGCATTCTTAAATGTATAAAAGCTACCATTCGGTTAGACACCATGCTGAGTTCATCAATAATCAGTAGCTTTAACTCTTTTAATACATTGGTCACTTCATGACAAGCATCTCCAGATAATTTGTTGTATTCTAATTTGTTGTCATGTTCAACAGGCAGCATTAATAATAGATGCATGGTAACTCTGTTAATATTATGTGCAGCTAAGCCTGTTGGTGCATTAACTACACACAACACATTGGAATCTGTTTTCTTCTGTAGATAACTTTAAAAAAAAGATCACATTTATTTAATAGCCATTGGTATGACAGAATACAAGAAAATAAGGTAGTACCAGAACAAACACAAAGAAAAAGGAAGAAAAGGGAAGAGCATTTGCATGAATATTTAAAATGGTACGCATAATTCTTAGCTAATAAACATATTAGATATGGCCCATAATGAAAAAAAATAATCAGAAGGTTTGAGGAGTAAACACAGAAAGAGAAAAAGAGAGTATAGCCATTTTACAGGACATTATAATACAAAGAGTAAAATAATATTTTAGGATTAAATCCATTGAAGACTAGACCAGATTCTTTAAAATCTTAACCAGGAACGGGGGCCACTAGCCCTAGCTAGAGCTAGTTCGGACTCAAACACCTGTCTGAGCAGTGCCCAGACTTCGTTAGCATTTGGTCTGATAGGGTCCATCCAGGCTCTTGCAATACACAGGCGAGCACATACAATGATAATAGAGTTTAATGAACTCTCTTAGCTGCCTGCCCCGTGTTTAAACCCGAGAAGAATGTCTTTTTCCGTGAGATGGAACTCACGGCCGAGATGCACTGAAAGCATTGGGAATACATTGTTCCAGAAGTACTTCAGCATCAGACAGTCTACAAATATGTGCTTTAAGTCTACGCGCCAGATGAGCTTGGGCGTGTAGTACAGCATGAAAATTGTCCTGTGTTGCTGCAATTTCAGATTGACGAAAGTTACATCCAGTGCCTCCTGTATTTCCTCTACTGATATGTGAGTTTTGAGGAAATGGCCTAGTTTAGCGGAGATCTGCAGGCTGTCATCACACGCTGATGTGATCAATTTCTGTTAAGTTGCGCTAATAGGACATTTACCAGAATTCAAATATACCCCCATCAATATTTCCAACGTGTATGGTATATCTGACAGGTTCTGTTCATGTAGAAAATAATGCCTTACTTGTAAATATTTGATGAAGGAGCTATGCGGAAGCCCAAACTCATCTTTTAATGCAGCGAACGAGCGAAACCTTGACCATCATACAATTGCCCTAGACTGTTAATGCCCTTCCACTACCCGACTCTACCAACATAATCCTGAAAACTTTCAGGAAATATTGGGTTACTCCATAGAACAGTGTCTGATGCAATGTTGGTAGAGAGTATTTCTTTCAGATCTCTTGCCAGATCCTGGTGATATCCTTATCTACCTTGAATCTAACTCATTGGCAATAGTTAGTGTCAGAGGTCTTGTACAAGGTAAACCCAATAGATGGTCTGCAAGCTAATTGATACACCACTGAGGACAGGCCAGCTTAGAACCCATTTAACAAAGTCTTGATCCACTCGGTTACTTTGGCCCAGTAATACAACTTGAAGTCTGGGAGCTTAAATCCCCGTTGTTCATAAGACAAATTGATAGAGCTGAGGGACCTTCTAGCACGTCTATACCCCCAGATGAAACTACCTATAGCACTTTCCAAGTGCTTATAAAAAGACTGTGGGACCTGCAGGGGGATTGAACGATATAGATATAAAAACTTGGGAGGATGCACATTTTAATTATATTGCTCTTACGAGAATACTAAGAGGAACCCGATGCCAGCTGCACAGCTTAGCCACAACTAATTTGAGGAGCGGCTCATGATTCAGATTAATAATATCCTCTACCTGACTACTGAGGTGAATACCTACATATGTAGCTGTACCTGTAGCACCTAGGGATATTGGTCAGATATCAGGTTGGTAATTTAGAATTGTCTGTTTTTTTTCCAAGTTTAACTTGTATCCTGAAAAACAGCTGAAAAGCTCTGCCTCTTCAGTTATTTAGGGTATGGCTTCAACCAGATCAGCGGAAAAGACAGCAATATAATCTGCGTATGCAGTAAGTTTTAGTTCTGTACCATTTAGACATACTGAGGGGATCCCCACATTCTGCAAAAGTTGTCTTATAAAAGGGTCTATGTAGAGGGCAAATAGCAGGGGGGAAGTGGACAGCCCTGCCTTGTTCCCCTTTGAACGGAAAAGTGTGTTGATGACATGCCATTCAGTTTAACCATAGCTACCAGGTTCTTGTAGAGTTTTTGCACCAGAGAGATAAACTGAGTACCAAACCCAAAATTTGTCATAGTAGACCAGAGTGTTACCCAAGCTACTCTATCAAAAGGCTTCTCAGCATCTAGCATGATGATCATCCCGATATGTTTGTTCAGTTTGCCAACTACGTCAAAATCTGCAATAGCAGTGTTGATATGAGCTGAGGTATCTCTGTCATGGACAAACCCATGCTGTTGATTGGAGACTAACCAATGGATAAAGGGAGCCAGGCTATCTCTATATCTTTTTGTAATATTGCCGACTCAGTAACGTCAAGCCCGTGGTAAGTGGCTCTCCCGCAAGTATTCCAGGAGTATAGTTTGGAATATAATAAACCAAACTGCTCGACCATGTCCTGTGGCCATGAATAAAGCTTATCACCCTCCCCTTTAATACTTTTGATATTAGATCTTGTCTTCTTATCAGCGATCTGGATAGCCAAAAGTTGTCCTACTGTCTCCCCATATTCATGCTGTAGCATTTTGTGCTTGTGGTAGTTAGCGGCTACTTTCTCCATTAATATTCTATTTAGCATGGATCGTGTTTCTAAGAGATTCAAGAATATCAGCTGTTCCACTGAATCCCTTGCAATATTTGCTTGTGGTCTTCTGTAGATAACTTTTCAGAACGTTAATCAAGAAACTTTTTCCAGTTCCAGCTTGACCACTTATGTACAATAGGATTGGTTTATATGTAGAACATGCACACTGTTTTTTCTCATGCAGAAATCCATCCTCTACTTTACCTTTTACATCCCCATATATTTCTTTCTGATCTGCATTTAATTGCTGTATTAGTTGTTCTACATCCACAGTTTTGTGTCTTACTTGCCGCATTGCATTCTCCACCTCATTCATAGCTATTGCACCTTCATTTTGAATGATTGGCTGTCCAAGAGGATCTTGACTTCCAGGTACTGAACTTTGATTGCTCTGAGAACTCTCTCTAGCTATCTCAGCAGCAAATGTTTCTTCTTGGTCAATCTCATCTCTCAACATTTAGAAATACACTGGAAACACATATCACTCAATGGTTTCTTTAACAGCGTTGAATGAGTCTTCATAAAAGTAACATTCTCCAAGTAATTCACTTTCAGTTTGCCGTGGCTTAAACAACTGAAACAGGGCTAAATAGAAAAACTGTCTTTTGTTTGGAGTTTGGCAAATTAGCTTTAGATAGTTGATTGCATTTCCTTTGTTATGTCTGACCAATCATCCTTCACATCCATCAACAGCAAATTTTCCTTCTTTATTTTCACAGATATTATTTCTGTATGTATAATGTTGAAGTATTCGATACATACACATCCTTTCTCGATGAGTACTCCTTCTTGGATAATACATATCCATCATGTTAGTCTTCAAGACATTTGTACTGTGTGGCTCAAATTCCGCAAGATATTGCATTTCAGGAAAAGACTTCAGTACTCTATTACGACTATTCACAAGCCCTAAACTCACCCATAGAGCTCTTGTAGATTTAGAAAACAAACTAGCTGAGCTTAACCGGTCTGCACATTCATAAGAGCCGATCTCTCTGTGAGAAAGCATTGTCAAGCTATTGCACCTTCATTTTGAATGATTGGCTGTCCAAGAGGATCTTGACTTCCAGGTACTGAACTTTGATTGCTCTGAGAACTCTCTCTAGCTATCTCAGCAGCAAATGTTTCTTCTTGGTCAATCTCATCTCTCAACATTTAGAAATACACTGGAAACACATATCACTCAATGGTTTCTTTAACAGCGTTGAATGAGTCTTCATAAAAGTAACATTCTGCAAGTAACTCACTTTCAGTTTGCCGTGGCTTAAACAACTGAAACAGGGCTAAATAGAAAAACTGTCTTTTGTTTGGAGTTTGGCAAATTAGCTTTAGATAGTTGATTGCATTTCCTTTGTTATGTCTGACCAATCATTCTTCACATCCATCAACAGCAAATTTTCCTTCTTTATTTTCACAGACATTATTTCTGTATGTATAATGTTGAAGTATTCCATACAGATGAGTACTCCTTCTTGGATAATACATATCTATCATGTTAGTCTTCAAGACATTTGTACTATGTGGCTCAAATTCCGCAAGATATTGGATTTCAGGAAAAGACTTCAGTACTCTATTACGACTATTCACAAGCCCTAAATTCACCCATAGAGCTCCTGTAGATTTAGAAAACAAACTAGCTGAGCTTAACCGGTCTGCACATTCATAAGAGCCGATCTCTCTGTGAGAAAGCATTTTCAAACAATTTCTTTGTAAGAGCCTTTTCAGCTTAAATCTCATCTCACATTTTCTGCATCTCAGTGTACTCTGACTTTGTTATATAAGAGATGGAGTACAGAGTAACAGCAATTAAATTAAATGCAACAGACTTTAGATCTATATTTGCATTCCACATCTTCAAAATCACAGGATTGTAGTCATTGATGTATTTTGAGGCTTTTGTTGCTCTGAGGTTGTATGTGTTATTTGGTGATTTCTGTGTGAGAGTGTGTATGACTGCAGACAAAAAGCTGTTAACTCTTCATTCTGAGATCACAGGTCATTGAAATCCAAAATGACATCTTGTATATTCTACGACACTATTTCCCACACCTACGATGTTCGAATTGCGGAACTTGTTTTCCTAACACTTTGTAATCACTCTCCTTTGGAATGATGCAAGTGACATACTCCTCTATGAAAGACAACACAGACTCATCAGTATCTGTTCCAAACTTTGGGGCTTCTTTTACCCATAATAGCATGTGAATATGTGGAACACCTCCGGCTTGATACTCTTTGCCCCAAAAGAAATCAGTCACTTCACCGAGAGGTGGACTATTCTTGTTTCAGATAAAGGCCATCATGGCTTAAAATCTGTGGTTAAAATATCTGCAAACGTTTGCAGGGTCCAATGAGCAGAATTCTCCTGGTGTTTTTAGATTGATGTCTTTTGTATTTGCGTTTACATCTCGCAAGAAATGAAGCAGGTCATCCCATGCATACTCAGCACAATTGAGTGTTAGAAGCCATGTAGGTGCTCCTACATTTCTCAAAATGCATTTTAGTTCACCGTGACGATATTACCAATATTTATTGGTCTCACGTTCATATGCCATGAGATTAATCAAGTTGTATTTCAGTTGTTCATCTTTTCCATGAATTTTCTCAAGAAATTCTCTTGCAGATAGATTTTGCAGATTTACACTTTTTCAAATGTGGTTTACGGAATAAAAAAAATGAAGACAAATCACTTTCAAATAATAGATTAAACATGTAAGGGATACATTGACGAAATCTAGATACGTCTGAATTTAATATGCAATGTTATATTGCATGTGATACATCAACGTGGTCGTTACGACGACCGCATTGTTACATTGCATACCATTACAACGCAAGTCGTTACAACAATTTGCTGTAGGGGGTGCTAGATGTTGTATAATTTACTATTCCAACTCCAGTCTGTGCAACAGTAGGGAAGATGTTGGATTTTAAATCCAACACCTTCTGCCTCCTACAGCAAGTCGTTGTAACGACTTGCGCTGTAATGGTTTGGGATGTAACAACGCGGTCATTGTAACAACAGCGTTGTAATGGCATACGCTGTATCGCATGCGATGTAAAAGATGTCTGCCCTCTGAATAAAGTCTTGTACATCTGTACTCGGCCCCAGGGATTTTTATAGACCGATCATCATACCTACCACCTACTCCAGTAGGAAAGAGATGAGGAAATCATTTTTCCCATACACTTAAGAAAGTTCATTTTGCTTTTTTTAGTTGATATAGATCAATAACATCACGATCAATGTATTTTGAATGTAGGGGATGGATGCTGTAATGTTCAAAAACTTCTTCTACACTGCTTTGTTCCACTTTTTCTATCTGACCTGTTGATGATGATGTATTGTCCTCCAGATGTGTGATATCATGAAGAATTTCTGAATTTTTATAATATATTTTTTCGTACCAGTTATGAAGTTGCATTTTTACCTTTGCTCACATCTGCTAACTCTTGCAATATTTATTACTCTTGGTCGGGACACCATTCAATAGAATTACAAGCCCCTCGTCCAAATTTCTCTGTACACTTTGGTTGCTCTGAAGAAACTGTCTTAAACTTTCTAATTTCTTTTACAAAATTAGAAACACTAATACATTGGTTCTGCTCCTGTTGTTACCAACCCTTAATTTTCCATACACGTCTGTTCTGGTCCCAAAAAATGAAATTCTAAATCATCATAAACCTTTTGTATTTCTACTACAGTACCATGCAAAAGAGCTCTATTAATTTCTCTTAAGCATAGAGCAAGAGTTTTTACATAATAAAGCCTTCTAACAAAATTCTCATTCTTGAATGGTGTACACCTAACATTCTAAAATGAATACTACTTTGACATACTTTTTTGACAGACAAGCTAGTGAGTGTCCTTGTAAATAAGTATGCTTTCTTACTATGCATAGATTACCTTGCAAAGTACGTATTTTCAGTTTTAAACTTCTGAAAGCAAACAGTTTATTGTTGACGTATACTACAAACACTACTGCAATTCTTTTTGTAAATAGGGGTCAGTCTATGCCTTCCTTGCATCTCTTCCTCAACATTTCTAGGTACCATTACTTCCTTTGGAACAGGAATACCATTTGTATCTCATAACATTGCCCAGATTCATCGACTGCATGCACTAATGTGTTGTTTTGGAAATAGCCCTCTTCATTTAAGAAAGGCTCAGTACTTGAAGTATGTATCCATTGACCACTAAAAACTTTGCAAAAGTTACTTCTAATAATAAGTCTTTTCTTTTGGCTCTGTCTCCTCATAGACAACACTATTTTGTCCAGTGTCTTCATTTTGTTTAAAAGCAACCACTTTATCCACAACACCTTTAACATATTCCTTCTGTCTGATTGCTTGTGTGCTTCTTTTCTACTTTTTCATATATGCTAACAAATTGCGAACTACTCTAATACGGAACTATCTACTTCAGATTTATTTGAACTGCTTCTGCCTTCCGGTTAAAGTATTGAGGTTGTCTTACTTTTCATATCAGAGACTTTTTGTGCTTTAGTACTAGGTGTTATAGTTTTCTTTTTCTTTACTTCTGTTTTTACTTTTTCCAGGTCGTCAAAAACAATTTTAAGAAATGTCTTGGCATTTTTACCAGCTAGCCTTTTGTGTTTCACCATCATTTCTGCTTTTGGCCCTTTTTTTCTTAGCTCTAGGGACACACTCTATTCTCTTTTGCTTCTTTTTTCTCTGAGTTTATTTTGTCATGGTAATTCTGTGTAGATAACTAGATATTGAAGTCTGAAAAAAAATAGAAAACTACATTTATCACTTAATTATATAGTATCACATTACATATTTTAACTGTTTAAACATTTAGTTTATATGAGGATATATAGCTTAGGCAATCTTCAGACTACATGTGTTCACTGTTACATAGCACCCCTCTTATTAACTACAGACAGTAGTAAGAGTAAGTAAGAGGTTGATCATACAGCTACTCTCACACACATTTACTCACCCATAGAGTTACTCACACATCCTCTCACTCACCCATATATCTACTTACACAGACATTTACTTAAAGGAGCATGCCCTATTTAGTACTGATAGCCTACCGCACGGGACAGTCATATGTTGCAGAAGAGTAGCTTAAAACTTGAGAAGGGCTTTACATATTAAGACTTGAATGTCTCGTTTTTTTCACATATATGTCAAGAACTGTATGAGTCCATATCAGGAGCTCATATTCCATGAGTATGTAAGTTTATTCATAAATGTCCATCTATCATTGTGATATCTAACGTCCTCAAAATGTGTCTGTAAAACATTGGACTATTTAAGTGCATCAAACTGCCTTTATTAGCACAACATACATATAGGTTGTGCCTGACTGTGTGAATGAATCTTTGCATGCTTCTTAAACTACCTCAGTGAGTGTTTCAGTATCTGTCTGCTTTTTCACCTAGGTATGTCAGTGTCAAACTTGGATGAAGGCTGGATGTGTAATGTACACATATGTTTCTAAGAATGCATATAGCTCTTTGAAACCTCAAACTACATCTTTTACGCAAATTCTTTCCTGCACTATGGCATATCTACAGTCTACCTCATATCTGGTACAATAAAACCTTACATGTTGTCGAGCAGTTTTAAGTGATAAGACAGCTCTACCAGTATAAGTACATGCCCAAGCTCAAATACACCAGGCCTGAAACATAATGCAAGTGCTACTTGTCTGTTTGGTACACTTGAAAGTGTTATTTGTTTAGCAGATATCTGAATGAGCTTTTCAGTTCCTATCTCAGACTGTGATTCCATATGTATGTACATTTTTTACTAAATCACCATCTCTCTTTATGTGATATGTGATTGTGTGATTGTGTGATTGTGTGAATGTGTCTGTAAGGGCCTACATAGGTTGCCTACTGAGTGTACTAATGAATATTGGATTATTTAAGTGTGTAATTAACTGCATTTAGTAGCAGAAGATATATATCACTTGTCCCTGTCTGTGTGAGTGAATGTTTGAGTGATTCTCTATCTACGTCACTAGGTTTTTCAGTGTCTGTCTGGTTTTCTACTTAGGTATCTCAGATTTGTAGGACAGATGTATAATTAGGCACATAGATTTTTGTGAGTGCACATAACTCACTGAAACATCCAAGTGCATCTTTTATTTTTTAAGCGAATAGCTCCCTGCAATATGGCCTACCTAAAGCCTACCTCAGTGTTCATTTAAATGTGGTACAAGAACAGTTTATGCCTTGTCTAGCAGTTTTAAGTGATAAGAGAGCTCTACCAGTGAAACTACATGCCTATTCTCAGTATACCAGGCCATAGACCTAATGCAAGCACTACTTGTCTGAATAACAAACTTGATGTTCCAGTTCCTAACTGGAATTGTAATTCCATATGGATGTAAATGTATTACGAGTTCTCTGCCTCTCTTTATATGATATGTGGTTCTCTAAATGTGTTTGTAACAGCTTGCATAAATCGCATCCTGGGTGTACTTGTAAATATTGGATTATTTAAGTTTGTGAGAAACTGCCTTTATTACCAAAAGATACATATCAGTTGTGCCTGTCTGTGTGACTGAATCTTTCAATGTTGCTCTAACTATCTCAGTAGGTATTTCATTGTCTGTCTCCTTTTCTGCTTACATATCTCGGATTTAAGTCAAATTGTAGGCTAAATGTATAATTGGGCACATAGGTTTCTCTGAGTGCATATCACTCACTGAAACATCAAACTGCATCTTTTTCTTTTTAAAAGAATAGCTCCCTGCACTATGGCCTGCCTACAGCCTACCTCAGTGTTCATTTGAATCTGGTTTAAGATAAATGCATACCTTGTGTAGCAGTTTTAAGTGATAAGACATCCCTACCAATAAATCTCCATGCACATATCAATTCAGATTTATAATTCATATACAGTTGTGCATAATTTCCATTTTCATGTGTGCATTCACCTTTTATAATGGAACTAACAGGAATACAACACCCTAATTCAAATAAAAACAGTAGTCATAAGCAGCACATCGTATATACTCATATCAAACTTTGACATCATATACTACAAGATTACATGTAAGTTAAACCATTAGTATACAGTTATTTCTCCTACTACTTTCAGAATGCAGTAAAGCAATGCAAGTGCTACATTGACCTCCATGGAAACAAATTCCATGGAAACAAATTCCAAACTAACTTGACAGACACCTTATCTGCACATGGGACAAACTATTAATTTGTTACCTATTAATAGACATTTTTAAAAAACAAGCTATTTGATTTATATATCATCCTTTCTTTCTTTAAATAATTATATATATTTCAAAATCTTTTATTACAATATGACAGAATGATATACCTTAATATTCATTTTCTTGACTTTCCCCAAAACTTAAGTAACATACCAAAAGATTGAGTTTGTTGGTAAAATTGCTTTTTTTTTCTCTTATTGGGTAGATGTAATATTCTTAGTATTTGTAAAAACTTAGCACAAGAATGGCACACTCCTCTCTTACAAAGCAACCATAAACGGCAAGCTTCTGAACTTTTGAATTGCCAGATACTGCAAAAGTCATTATCTAAAAACATTGCTTTCATATTTCAGTCTTGTAATTGCATTTCTGAATAGTTACTGTCTATTAACCATTTCACGCCTGTTTGGAAGTAGCCCAAAATGCCTGCCTTTGTGACAATAATCGCAACATAATCACAATGATCACAATGAATTCACAAAATAAAAAATGGGAGTCTGAAAACCTGCTTTCCTTAAAACTTTTATATTTCTATCACTATACTACACTTTCTTGGAACATCCTCACTAGGTAATCTTACCTACCTTATAAAACAATGAACCTAAACCTCTCTAATTTATAAAAATGAATACCTGTTTCTTTAACACCCTTCCCAAATACACCCTCTGCAGATTCTCCATATCTCCATAGAAACCCACTAGAACCAGTAGGTCACAAGATCACAACATATTCCGGAAGTACCATGCTAGTTACAAAATGAACTACAGCAAGCAAGCTTTACTGCACATACTGTGAAGCATATCGAACTCTCTATTCCATTTTTATTTCTATTAACCAGAGCCAATGAAACATCTATTAACTAATCATTTCCAAAAGCAACCTACTTTGATTCACCTGCATATTCCCTTCATCCAATCGAACCACCAGGAGACATACATTTTCACTGTCTTTCATAGTACCAACTGTGATAGTCGGCTGCAGACCTGTCCTGTGTGCTACTGCTTCTTCCTATAAAACGCTTAGAGTGTGGATTGTGGGCCACAGCTATGTCTATTGGGCCAAAGAGGCTGCAAAAAAGAGAGGTATTGACAGGGACTTGGGTTCGCCAAATGTGAAGAATAGTTGGCTTAGCCAGAGAGAGGGTTAAAGTTTCATCAGCTTCTGGCTTAGGTTGAAACCTTTGTGGATTTCGAAACTCCTCACCTCATGATTGTGCACTGTGGTGGCAATGACCTAGGCACATTGACTGGAGTAGGGTTGGAAATCCTAATGAATGATACCTTTACAGAACTGATGTGGCTTTTCCCTCACACTATCTTAATCTAATATATGCCAAAGACAGAAATGGAAGTGATTGATTCAGTTCTGTCCACAAATTGACAAAGCCATGGAGCTAACCCCGGGGCGGGTAACTGCGCTCCGCCAGCAGAGGTTACAGATTTTTGCCTACTCCGTGCTCCATTGTGAATGTGGAGTTTAGGTAAAACTCCACTCCGTGGCGGAGTGGAGTTAGCCAGCCCCTCCTCCCCCCCAAATTAATTAAAAATCTCAAAAGAAGGCAATTACCTGCTTGGCTGCCTCCTCCTCTGCCTGTCTGGTCTCCTTCCTGCTCCTCGCCGTCCTTCTGCTATGAAAAAACCCTGTGTTGTACGTCTTGCGCATGAGCATGAGCAAGTGGAAGTATGAATGTCGGAATGTGTCTGTGAGTGAGAGCATAAGTATCTGAGTGGGTGAGTGAATGGGTACATGCTGGAGTGTCTGAGTGACTATGTGACTGGGAGGGAGAGTGTCTGGGTGGGTCTATGAGTGGATGCATGAGCCTTGAGTAGGTGAGTGAATGGGTGTGTGAGATTTTGAGTGTATGAGTGACTGACTGAGCCATACATCTCTGAGAAGGTCTGTGACTGTGTGTGGGAGTGGCTGTATGGGTGTGTGAGTGGGTGTATGAGTGTTTGAGTAGATCTGTAAGTGGGTGTATGTATGTCTCAGTGGATCATGAATGTGTGAGTGGGTCTGTAAGTAGGTCCATAAGTCTTAGTGGGTCTGTAAATGGGTGCGTGACTCTCTGAGTGAGTTAGTAAGTGGGTGCATGAGTATCTGAGTGGGTCTGTGCATGGTTATATGTGTGCCCATGTGGGTCTGTGAGTGGGTCTAAAGTAGGGGTGGGCGGAATTTGCGGAATTAACCTTCGCAAATTATCGCGAGAATGTTTAAAATTATCGCAAACAAGCAGAAATATCGCGAAGATGCGGAAGTTTTTTTCCGGCATGTTCGCGCGATTTTCTGCATGGTTGCGGGTCGCCAACTTACCCATGTGGCTGCTTGCGGGCGCGGCCATCTTGTTTTGAGTTGTTCTCGCGGTGCATGATCGCGAGAAGAAAGACGTGATCGCGCGACGCATGACGTCACTGCGGGCGCGAACTGTCGCGAGACAGCGCAAATGGCTAAAAACAATACAACATCTCATGGAGAACGCGACCGGATCAAGAAAACTTGTCGGCGAACGCAGGGATTCAGGTAAGGCGATCGCGCGCGCGCGAGAATGTATCATTTTACAGCGCGAGCAAGAAACAAATTATCGCCAAGCTGCGGAAACCGGAATTTTTGACATTTTCGCGCTCTCCGCGGAACGCAAAAATGTCAAATTATCGCAATTTCCGCGAACGGAACGAAATTTTTGCCCAGGCCTAGTCTAAAGCTCTGTAACTGGGTATGAGACTGTACACATGAGTCTATGAGTGTGTCTCTAAGTAGGTGCATACATTTCTGAGTGGGTATGTACATGAGTGCATTACTTTCTGAATGGGTATGTGACTGGGGCATGAGTATCTGAGTGGGCATGTGACTGAATGTATAAGTGTGTGAGTGGTATGGGAATGGGTGTATAAGTGTCTGAGTAACTTTGTGAGTGCATAGACAGTGACCGACGAGTGTGAGCAAATAAATATTTTTTTTATATTTTCACCAACATTTGCGATGATGTCACGATAGGTACATAGGGTCCATGCTTGGAACCGTGGCATCATCGCGAATATCACACACAATTAAAAAAATCTATTTTGGACACATAATTTGTGTCACTAACACTTACATTTCTTAAACATAGGGTCAGAGTACCTCTACCATGACCCCATATGTTTGCTTTCACAGAAAGTTGTAGCCCTGGGAACTGTTCCCAATAGATAAAATGGCAGCCGCAACTTTCTGTTCAGGTTGTGTGCAGCCAAACACAGCATTCCTATTAGCGCGTGCAGTCACAATTAATCGCAATATTGTTGTGAAATATCAACAGCCAGAGAAATATCTATAATTTTCAGCTTAAATTTCTCAAAAACGTCTGGACAGATTTGCACCAAATAACAAAAAGCACAATCTGAGTAACAACATCTACCTTTCTGCCAAATTTGGTGAAATTCCGTCCAGCGGTTCGGGCTGTAGGTTCAACAACGCGTTCCCATGGGAAGTAACATTACAGACGCACCCTTATTTTGCGCCCCTATTTCTCGGGCCACACTGAACAGATCCCCCAAACTTTCCATGACAAACAGAACCTACTTTGATACTGTTTTGGGAAAATGTCATGCAGATTGATCAAACAAACTAAAGTTATAGGCAAGTCAAAAAATGCTTTTCCAATGGAAACTAGTTCCTTTCTATAACTACCTACTGGCGACCGCCAAGGTATTCAGATGTGGATTTAAGAATATTAAGTCTATAGTTAGCGATAGGCATTGATTTTGCTGATATTTCAGTGCTCAATACTTTGCCTGTGATAACTTTTATGGATTGCACCCTGCAGCAGAGAGCATGGGTATAGGCATTTCTCAGAGCTTTCTTCCCATCACTGAAGAAACACCTTCCCGGCGGACTTCTGGATTCTCTGACCTGGGTTAACCACATGTTTATACAGCCAACCTTCCCTCAGTGAACCATGATAGGTAGACGTAAAATAGGTGAAGGAAAAAGATACCCATCTTATTGCTGAACTACACAATGTGGTTCCACTATCACCAAATAATGTCATTCCATTAATGTTGGAAATTAGGAGGGATGCCAGTTCTGGCAGCTATTTCTGAGCTGGATCTAGACAGCAAAGGGAAACATGCAGATTTTTGCCCTGATGTCATTTTTCTGACACATTTAGAAGTGCCTGCAAGTTGTCAGGCGGCTTTCTGATTTTAGATAAAACCTAATTTAAAGGGCCATCAGCCTGTGTTACGTTGATGATTTGTGTGCAGAGTGCGGTGATCGGTGGCAACTCACGGGCTGCGAGAGTGTCATTGAGTGATTTTAAGTGATTTTTAACCTTTTTATATACTGTTTGCTGCTTAACACTTTCTCCCGTTCATAACTATATTGGAGCTGCGACGCCCGTCTGTGCGAGCGGGCCCGCCTCCTTTTGGGTCAGCGCTCTAGCTCTCCCCTGCAAATTGATTTAAATTCCTAAGGCAAGCCCATCTGCGCCCGTCAGCGCCAGGAACACGCCAAGGGCCACGACCCCTGGTAGCATGGGGCTTATATGTTTATTCGCAGGTGGCGCTGCTGGGTCTTCGGCCAGAGCAGTCCAGGGAATGCACCTGATTCTTCTTTGACGGTAAGGAAAGAATGTACATTTGTACTTGCTGCCACTTTACCACGTGTAGGTATGCTGGCATATGCGGCGGGATGAAGGCCTGTATAGTTCCCTCTGCTGGCTTTGGGAATGGAGATGGCTCTCGGTCTCATGCTGCCCCCATTTCTAGGGAGGAGCAAGCCTCGGCTCTTGAGCCTGAGGCGACTTCAGTGAATAGTTTTATGGGCATCCTCCTAAATGCCCGCTCAGTGGTTAAACATAAACACGAACTAGAATTGTTTTTAAGTACTTATAGCCCTTATATGGTCTTTCTTACCGAGACCAGGACGGGTGCAGCATCTAGTCCTGACTGGAATACAGCCCTGCCCTCAGGATACGTGTTATTCAGCCAGGATAGAACAGATAGCAGAGGCGGCGGTATAGCTATCATTTATGGGAAACACTGAAGGTTCAGGCTAGGGCAGTAGCCAACTTACATGCGGAAGCAATGCAATTCTGTATTAGATTAAAAGATGTGATCGTTTTTCAAGGTCTGCTGGTCTATCGGCCGCCAGGCCCTAGAGCCGCCTTTCCATTGGCTCTCCAGTCTCATCTGGAGTCCTGTACTGACGCTGAATTTTATTCTATTCTCGGCGATTTCAATTACCATTTGGAGCTTGATAACAATACAAATACCACCAGACTCCTAGATTGTCTGGCAGCTTTCATCCTGCATCAACTGGTTTTGGACCCTACACATACTGGAGGCCATACCTTAGATGGTTTGTTTTCTAGCCATCCTGACCTCTTATTCTGTAGGGCAGAACCTCTCCCCTGGACTGACCATAGAGCAGTGTTTTTTGAGGTTAGGGTTAAGTCAATGGCAGGGGGTGCCCCCAACAAACCCACTAAGATCTCGTTTAGGCGATGGAATAAGATAACCTGTGCTGACCTAACAGCCGCCCTGGACCATTCCCCTCCAATATTAGATAGCAACAATGAGGTGGCAGCAACTCAGTTTAATGACTGGATCCTGGGAGCAATTAATCGTGTTACCCCACTACAGGTTGCTACACTTAATAGAGGTCCAACGGGTGCCCCTTGGTATGGACCAGAGCTTAAAAAGTTAAAAGTAGAGTGTAGAAGGCTCGAGCGACAATGGAGAGTGGATTATAGCAGGGTCAGCAAGGCAGCCTGTAATGGTGCCTTGAATAACTATAAAGAGGCCATTCTGATTACAAAAAAAGCTTATTTCGCCTGGAAAATTTTGGACGCCGGCAACTCTGCCAAAGAACTTTTTTAATCTGTGTCTTTTTTGGCCAAACCCCAGCAGGCCAATTTGTTCAGTCCCGATCATGCTTTTTGTGATCAGTTGGCAGTCTTCTTTCAAAACAAGGTGCAGACAATATATGACGACTTGGCCATCTCATCAAATCTAATATCTGCTTTAGGTAAGCAGCAGACACCGTGTGAGGAGGAGAACCTGCTGTGTAGTCTCACTTCCTTTGGTTTCCTGTCTAAGGAGGTTGTAATAGATATTTTAAGATCTATTAAATCAGGCTCAGCTACCGATCCCTGTCCCCCGTTAACCATGCATCTGGCGGCTGAAAGGATCGGTTCCACCCTCACGTCCTTGATCAATCAAGTTCTGGCTGCTTGGACCTATCCGGCTGCCTGGAAGATGGCCAGTATCAGGCCTCTTCTCAAGAAAGCCTCATTGGAGCCGGCAGATTTTAAAAACTACCGACCTATTTCGGGCCTACCACTGGTAGCTAAAGTAATGGAATGAGCTATAAATATAAGTCTAACTGACTACCTAGACATACATGGCCTGCTTGACCGGTCCCAGCATGCTTTCCGGCCAAAACACTCTACTGAGTCGGCCCTTATTACGGCAGCTGAGGGAATTCGGGCAGCAGTTGATGGAGGAGGGAGGGCAATTCTTGTCCTCCTTGACTTGTCTGCCGCCTGAGGAATGAAAGGAAAGATTTTTCGCAGCGTTTTAAGCAGAATAAAACAGGAAGAGGTTAAACTGTTGACCTGGGCTGACATGTTCAGCTTATCGTCAAAAATCACCCCCAAGTTCCTCACCTTAGTAACCGGTAGAGGACACTGCCCGGCCTCAGGTGGCCACCACAGAGTACTCCACAGAGGAGAGCCCCTACCAAATTCCATGACTTCTGTCTTCTCGGTGTTTATCTTTAGGAAGCTCTGGCGCATCCATTCCATAACATCCTTTAGACAGGCATGAAATCTAGCCGCTGCTAACTCTGGTCTGTCAGATACTGATATCACCAGTTGCGAATCATCAGCATACACAAGAGTAAAGCCATGTTTCCTGACTACTCTGGCCAATGGCCTGACATACACATTGAAAAGGGTAGGGGAGAGGGCTGAGCCTTGTGGGATGCCGCAAGGCAGGGTAAAGTTACCTGATTGTAAGCCCGCGGCATTGGTACAGCGACTAAAAGAGGTAGGGATTACTGAGCGGGCCCTGACCCTCCTTTCCTTGTTTCTGGACGACAGAAAGCAGAGCCTGAATTGGGCGGGCTTACAATCAGGTAACTTTACCCTGCCTTGCGGCATCCCACAAGGCTCAGCCCTCTCCCCTACCCTTTTCAATGTGTATGTCAGGCCATTGGCCAGAGTAGTCAGGAAACATGGCTTTACTCTTGTGTATGCTGATGATTCGCAACTGGTGATATCAGTATCTGACAGACCAGAGTTAGCAGCGGCTAGATTTCATGCCTGTCTAAAGGATGTTATGGAATGGATGCGCCAGAGCTTCCTAAAGATAAACACCGAGAAGACAGAAGTCATGGAATTTGGTAGGGGCTCTCCTCTGTGGAGTACTCTGTGGTGGCCACCTGAGGCCGGGCAGTGTCCTCTACCGGTTACTAAGGTGAGGAACTTGGGGGTGATTTTTGACGATAAGCTGAACATGTCAGCCCAGGTCAACAGTTTAACCTCTTCCTGTTTTATTCTGCTTAAAACGCTGCGAAAAATCTTTCCTTTCATTCCTCAGGCGTTGCAGAAGACGGTAATGGCTGCTCTCTTTATGCCCAGGTTGGACTATTGCAATGCTATGTTTCTGGGTATTGATAAGCACCAGGTCGGTAAGATCCAGGCACTGCAAAACGCTGCTGTTCGTGTTATTTTAAATCTACCTAGGGGCCATCCCACTTCCAAGGGAAGAAGGTCACAACACTGGCTTCCGGTCCAGCAGAGAATTGAGTTTAAAGCGCTCTGTCTGGTGCACAGGGCACAGTTTGGTGGGGGTGCAACAGACGGGAGGGATAGGTTCAGGCCCTACATTCCCTCTCGTGACCTGCGTTCGGCCAGTCTTGGCCTCATGTGCGCCCCCAGATACAGACTGGCAAGATGGGGCGGTCGCTCATTTGCCAGCTGTGCAATTAAACTATGGAATAAGTTACCTGTGGCTATGCAACTTCAACAGAATCTTTCCTATTTTAGGAAGGCCCTGAAGTTTCAGTTGTTTAACATTCATTAGCGACTTGCTCCTCTTTCCATTGACCGCGCCAAGACGCCGTATGACATTCGAGCGCTTAATAAGCTTCTTTATACTTATACTTCTTTTGTTCATGTATCATCCTGGCATGAAACCATCTGGAGACCAGCACCTAGATGCCTCTAAAATGGAAGGAAACATAGGTGTACAACTTGTTACCACTTCACAGCTGCCCAAGAGAAACTATTGTAGGCAGGTTTTTAACGTTCTTCAACTCATCTGTAAGAGATGTGCTTGCACTGTAAGAATGGAGGCTTTCTAGGTCTGTATGAGTAATTATGCAAATATGTATTCAAATGTCACTTCCTATAGTAATTTATTTAATTCTTTTATGGTAATATTCATCATAGTGTAGAGCAGAGGTCTTCAAACTTTTGGATGCCGAGACCCCCCTGTAAACATTTTCAGGTGTGAGGACCCCCTCCTGAAAAAAATTTCTAAACCTGTAGGCAGGGCTACTGGAATTATGAGGTAGATGAGGACCAAATTACACGACAGGTTTGACTAAATTGTGTGGAAAGAAAATGTAAATAATATTATGTTATGCAGCGTATTTTGGAATAGCATTGCTTCATTATTTTGACATTTTTTACACACAGTAACACTGAGGAAAGATTTCACCACATCAGTAACAGTTTATAACCAAAATACAGCAATTAACATCAGAAAGATGTCTAGTCAACATTTGTGAAGGGCCTTCCACTCCGCAGAAATACGTGCTGCCACATTAGAAGGTCACCTGGCCCTGGCCATGAGCAGCAGGGGTCCCTTAAAACCCTGGCGGTCTTGTGCAGAGTTAAGCAGTTTACCCATGCTGCTTTCCTCTCACCCCCTCCCTTCCATCCCTCTCTTCTCTCTCGTCTCCCAACCTAGGATCCCTCTCTCACTTTGCAGGCCATTTTCTTTCACCCCTTTTTACAACTTCTGAACTCTCCCCATGCAACCTCTCACTTCACCTTTAATCACCCCTTGCCTTTCTGTATTTTCACTGTCCTCATCTCTAACAGACTCCCGCATTTATCTCATCGCCTCTTTGGCCCCATCACCTCTCGTGCCCCTCAGCACTTCTCATTCACCTCAAGTCTCTCTATTCAAATTTGTGTCTATTTGTATCTTACAACTCTCCAGTCCCCCCATTAATCTTTCACATCTCCCCTTTGTTCTTCCACACCTTCTTGAACCAACGTCCCTCTCCCCTGTTACCTCAGCACCAGTGCCTAATTTGAGCAGGTGGTTTCTGGTGCGCTGCACTGGCACCTAACTGTGCGCACTGGCACTATGACCATCTGCCACTTGGTGGCTCTGTCTGTGTAATTTAGAGATGAGCATAACAGCTGTTTATTAATTCAATACACATTAAAAACAATAAACTCCTGACACCTGTGCCATTCTTATAGCTTTGGGGGCTTGAAATAGTCTGAGTAGTCACACTTGTACAAGTGTTATGGTTGGTAGTTGCATAGGTATTGTCATTGGCCGCGCAGGCCAGGCAATGGGTGGGTGGTTAAAGTTGCAGTGGCCGACTGGTGAGGGCCCTGGAACATGTTTTATTACAAATCAATCACTGCTCAGCACCCACCCCAGTACTCCCTCTCTTCCCCTATCGCTACTGTCCCTCACCCATGTCGCATCAAATTATCTTTCTAGGTCACAGATCATCTCTCAGCTTACTTCTCTCAAAGTTTAACAGTAGCCCTCACCTTTTGCTCACACTCACTTCTTTCGTGTCCGCACTTCCCTTCGGCACTTCACATTTCTCCTCATCCCTGACGTCTTCAATCGAATTCTCTCACTCCTTTGCCGTCCACTCTCATCCTCTCATCTCTCCTCACGGAGCATACGGGTCGGACCGGTATGCTCCTCTCGGCCTGTACCACAATGCTTATTGTTCCCTAATTCAGGAAGGCATGAATTGTCTGTCTCACTGTTTTGGTGCAGGCCGCGCAGTTATGGAACTTGCACCCTCCTTTGCTTCGCTCCACCAAGAATCTACATCTAAATCTGCATATTCATCAAACTCCAGCTCTGGTCCAGGCAGCACAACAAGTTTTGGTCCCAGAGCAGGAGGGGGCAAAACGCCTGGATTCTTGGCTCTGCCAATGCCGCAGGGTAACAAGCGGTTCCCTGAGCCTACATACTCAGGGGCAGATTTACAAGCCCCTTGCCTGACTTTTGCGCTGCAGTTGAGTCACTTTTTTGACGCAGCAGTGACGCAAACAATGCGGCCTATTTACAACGTGACGCATCTAGGGAGATGCGTCACGTTGTAAAGCCCTGCGTCACATTATACCTGCGCCAGGTATAATGTATGCAGGGTGGGCGTTCCCACGCAGGAAGGCCTCGTAAAAGTGGCTCAGTGAAATCTACAAGATTTCACTGCACCACTTTTAGGACGCCACTGCATCAAAACCTTACGCCTGCTTCAAGCAGGCGTAAGTAGTGATGCAGTGTAGTGAGAATAGGCCTCAGCACGCATTGCTGGAGTTGTATCGTGCTTGCGACACGACTCCATCAATGTGTGACTTTTCCGCCAACAGATGCGTCAGAATTTCTGACGCATATGTCAATCCTTGCCCCATAGTGCGCCGTATTGTAAATACGGCGCATCTATGGTGGCGCAAGGGTTTCTAAGGGTGGCGCAGGGAAAGTGACGCATCTGTACAGATGCATCACTTTCTTGTAAATCTGACCCTCAGTGCTTTAAAATTTTTACAACTCCAGCACATCCACAGGACCAAATTCTCACGAGTTGGAGTGCTGAGATGCAATGGGACTTGTACATAATGTTTTTATAAGATACATTATTCTTATAATAGAAATTGGCAAAAGTGGAAAACACTTTGTGTACAGGAAAAAAACCTTTTAAATATATGAAGCCCTGGGAATTAGATGAAAGGAGGAATATTAGTGCTTTACAAATGCACAGATAAATTGTTTCATTAAGGGACAACTTGCTTATGTGCTGTTTTCAGACAAGCAGTATCAATTGTGTTGCTGCACACGATCCCTGCTAAAACAGCCCTCTCTTTAATGACCTCAGATAAAGGAAAGTCTGTGCAATCCCTCCGTGATTTGCTCATTTGCTCACGAGACTTGAAGTCTGTATGAACATTTATTCACTTATTTGTACAGCGCTATCCCACCCTTCTGTCACTTCTGAGTGCTAGAGCGTTAAACGAATTTTTGTTCTTGGTTAATTTCATTTGTTGTTGAACTGTGACATTCTTAACTTCCTGGAGTTTTATTCACAGCTGAGTTTAGTAGAACTGTTTAAATGTAAGGAATAGGCAGAGTGGGGGCCCAGGGGGTACTGGAACAAGAAAAAAAAACTAAGCCTCAGTAAGCTGCTTGCAAAGGCATGTAAATATACAAATGGTCTTTAACGACCTGTCAAAAACTCGGGCGTTTAGGAGATAAGACTCCAGACACTGCCCAGCAGAGCTGCAGCAGCCCGGTCTGAGACACACGGGAGGAGGGGGGCTGAAGCCCTGTAGTTCCATGGGCCTCGGCAGAAGTGTGACTGGGAATGCGCGACCCCCTTTGTATCACTTCACGCCCCCCCTGGGGGTCGCGCCCCACAGTTTGAAGACCCCTGGTGTAGAGGGTGAGAGCACTTTACTAACACAACATATCACAATAAATTATACATGTTTAAACAATGTACAGGAAATGTTTCATAAGAGAATAAGGGTAATTGGGGTAGGAATAATATATCATACATACTTGTAAACATTAAATGTTCAGAATGAATGGTCATGGAAACAACTTCAGGATATAAAACATAAAAGTGATTGTCATTGTCTGTACTAATAAGACATAATTAATTCCAAAAAGAACACTTCTTTCCAAACTTAGATTAACAGATTGAGAAAATAAGGATCCTAACCCATGACCTACAGCTTGCATGCAGCTCCTTGATGCCAATAAATAGATCACTGTGCTGTATTAGAAGGCTTGCAACTTATGAACTGAAAGTAGAAAAATGATCTAAGCGTCAAAAGTAGCAGTCCACTTACCGCTCTAAATAAAATACCAATGCGTGATCTGCATATGATACAATGTGCAGACATATTAACCCTTTGTGCTACTTTTATGGGTCAAAACTGTGACTGGACAAAACAGAACTCTCCCAGAAATGTGTTAACCACTAGATAAATCTTCCCGCTATTAAAATCCCTTCTGAATTGCTGTGCACACAATGATCTCTGCAGCCAGTGCCTTAACCCTATCAGATAGTGTAAATGCAGCCTCTTTGTGACCAGTTATTTAAGAAATGTACTGTGACATGTCCTTGTTGCCAATTTCTTTGCAGCAGATTTTCTTTTAAAAAGCTTATAAATTGACTTAGTTGTTTCCAGTTCTAGCACTGGATTCTATGCAAATATTTTATTTCCCTGAGCCTCCTTTTTGTCCATGATCATATATGAAATCACCTTCAAATACATGAGCTCAGTATGTAAACTGCACAAGATCCTCTTGTGTGTTGATTTAATAGACAATAAGGGTGATCTGTTTATATTAAGAGTCTAAGCTACTTTCTGGATGCACAATAAAACTGACTTACCTCTTGATTTGTTGTCAGAGCGAGGGACCTGAATGCATCTAAGTACATTTAAAAAAACTATCACCTTTATTAAAAGTTCTCAGTGAAGTCATGTATTCTGACATACTAAGCTGAAGCTTAAGAGAAATACCCTTTCTTTAATTTTGAAAAGGTTTTATCACATGTCTACACTATGTTTGTTGCATGATTAACATTTACCTCTACCATTTTCAAAGCTCAGCTCTCACAGTGAAGTGAGACCATAAACCTGTCTTTGCTCTATTTCTTAATTTATTGGCTCATGCACTTCTTATTGTAAATCAAAGACAAAGCAGCCTTTCTTTTCTCTCAAAAAGCTGCCCATCCGCCCCAACATCTTTGTCACCTTCAGGCTAAGGGCACAAATTCCTCCTATTAGAGTTCAGGACATTTCTGCCTCCCTTCCTAGCTGGTTTTCTGAATCCTTGTTGATGTGCCATCCAACAATAGTCTTAATGCCTTTCACACATGCGCCTTTCTAAAAGACATGCAATTAGACACAAAAAATTCCCTTGAATGGTTTCTGAAGCAGCCTGTGCTCTCCATAAAAGACTCTAGGTGCTTCAAGGAAGGAGGGTGCGCACACAAACACCCTGGAGGGAACATAGGTCATGACGCACTCCAACAGTAGCCACCAGCAGGGTCTAGGGTAGTCCAGTTGACAAATGGTCAGCTGGGGTCTTCGAGGAAAGTGGGCCTCCTGCAGATTTTGCATCCTTTTAACTTAACAGCGGGCCAGCCAACTGACCCTTGGCACCCACTTCTTTGTCTTGGGTACAAGTGGGAGCAGGCTCAGCCTTTTGGGTTCTTCTAACAGTTCTCAAAAGCAGGTAAAACCCTTCTACACTCTTCAGCAGATCCAATAGTGTTCTGAAAAGGGAGCCCAGGTGTGCCACATCTGGGTGGGGATTGGCACATCCCTAACCAATAGGGAAAAATTACTAAAATTACCCTGCTCCCACTCAGGAAGTGTGGCAAGGGAAATCAGCGACTCCGCTCCTTGGTCACTCAAAACCAGCACTGGGGTCAGCTGCTCTCCCACTGGGATTGATGCCTGGCTGGCTATTAGGACAATAGAGGGGGCACGTCCAGGTGTTAGTTAGATCTGCATGTGCGGGGTAGGCTCCTTTGAAGATAAATAAGTTCCTGGGCATCTAAGACATCTGTCTCAGCACTCAAAGCAAGTTCACAACTAATGAAGGAGCTATTCAGCCTCTTCGTGACGGTTGGAAGGTGATGAAAATAGGCGAGGCTTCGAGATATTTTAGTCAAGTTAAAGGTGACTTTTTAAAAAGTGGCTTTTGTAAAATATTTAGCACAAATCTTACTTTGCTAAAGAATTGGGCTTGTGATAAGTATTTTAGAAATTCCAAGAAAAACGTATTATCTTGTTCCTAGTTTCAGATAAAGCTATTTAATGTCAATATTAACTTCCAATGCTCTCCTATGGAATACCCGACCCTGCTGCAGTGAAAATAGTTTTTTTTAAAAGAGCAGGAGTTAAATTTGCCAATTAAGAGTATATACAATTTTTTAAGTCAGAAAACAAGCAGAATCAGTTCACAAAATGGTGGCGATCATGCAAAAAGAGGCATTCTCCTGCACAGTACTACAGACAACTAACCTCCTGGATGCCACAGTTGAATGTGGTATAACATGTAGAATTGGGGTCACTGCCCGTAATCCTGGGACATTTCCTTAGAGACAAATTCCTCCAGGATTCACCTTGAAGATTTGATCCAGAAAACCAATTCAGTATTGCTGCATGTTGTAATGCAATAGAACTCTTGTTTCGGACCAAATGACTATTTACTCTCTATCCACAATGAGGACCTAAGAGCATAAAGAATACGATCAGGTGCAATTTATCATGACTGCAAAAGGATTTCCATAAAAATAAAGGTACCCATGCGGAGGCAGCCTGGGAAGTATTTACATTGCATATTAAGTATTTAGGCTAAATTGGAGCCAGTGTCCACTGAGGCCATTTTGAAATCACGGCCTTGCTCTGCAGTGAAGCACAGTACTGGGGTGGATTAAGGTTGGCAGCCCGCCCACCCCTCTAATCTCTTGGAACAGGGCTTGATATTGCCCTCCCCAAGTCAGTTTGCTCTTTTCAAGTTGCAACCAACAGACTGGAGTGAATGAGAGGATACAGCTAGTATTTCTGGCACGTCACAACCAATTTCTACTGCTGCGCAGCCTATGTTAATTGGGTCTTGTGATATTTGTCATAAAGTCAAAGAATGCCTTCTTCCTGAGTCTTCCGTCCATCAGGGGAATAACTTACACCCAGGTACTTCCCACATACCACAGCCGCCTAGCCGATGAGCTGCCCCTAATCCCAGTATAGCCCCTGTAAATAACACCAGCCAAGTACAAAAGTATGGACACTGCCCCCAGTAAAAATGATGGCGGGCCCGTCGACCCAAGAAAAGATGTCCTAAGCTTACCACCTGACGCCTGCCCTTATGTTCTGGTTTTAGCAGGGGCGGCCCCTATAAGGAAAATTTAGCCAGAGTCCTGGGATCAACTACGTAACAAGAGTGTTAATTGGCTGGCAAAACACAAGGGGTTTAGCAAGTATAACACCAATGATATTCTGATGGTGGGCAGGGTTGGCTGGGTTGGCCCTGCTAATAAGACCATAGAAGGAGACTGTGCTGTTGTTAATTTCCGTCGGCCGGCTCTGGTAAAATCTATACTAAGCCTAAGAGAGCATAATAACTCCTCACCTACTGATATTTGGTCGTTGCTTCTTGGCTATTTTTATAAACCCAATAATTCCGACAAAACACCAGTCATCCCTTCATTTTTGTCACAAATCAGGTTTACCCCCCTCTATGACCTAGATACACTAGATTGACACATACCTTCGCCCATTGAATCGGCCCCCACTAGATCAGTATCGGTCCCCTTGGTAAGCGATGTTTCTGAGCCCCCCAATCACAATTTACAGGTGCTAAACTGAAATGTTGCCGGATTAGCCTCCAAAGTAAACAATGAGGATTGGGTTAACCTGGTAAACAAATTCGAAATTCTAATGTTCCAGGAGACTTGGGCCACAGGGTATCTATACCTTGAGGGTTTTCAATGTATTAATGTGTGTGCACCAGTTCATACATATGAGCGACCCTCAGGTGGCCTTTCTATTTGGGTCAATACTCAGTCTGGCGGAAGTATCAAAATTATTTCTACAAATAGTCCCAACTTCCAAGCTCTGATATGCACACGGGGGTTTCCATTTGTTTTTATACATTTTTATAATAATGATTTCTTAAGTGTACCAAACACGATTGTTGCTAACCTTTTTAATTTTGTGTCAAACATACAAATTACATCAGGGACCGCCAATCTAGCTGGAATCGGTCTGGGAGGAGATTTTAATGTTAAGAATTCAGGGGCAAACATGTCAGATACTGTTCATGCACCACACGTAAATCTGTTTAAAAGGGGAAAAGGGGGACGGAATTAGTTGATTATTTTTTAAATCATGAGTTCCTAAATGCGATGGGCATTGCAGCCATAAACAAAAACGACAGTCACCCAATACCAACGTTTAGAGGTCGTGGCTGCACCTCAATAATTGATTATGTTTCCATATCAGCCACGCTGGAAGATATTTTAGTTAGAGCGGAGGTTATACCCATCGTATTTGGGGACCGCAACCCACCTTCGGGTATTTTTAGGGTCATTCCTAGAACGAATCCTATTGTAGAACCAGGAGCAAGTAATTTAACACCCTCGAACGACAATTTAACACTCATTTGGAAAGGTATCGACAATAGTATTGTGTTTCAGAACATGATAACATCTTATTGTTCACTTGTCGATGCCTGTCAGTCATCTATGGACGCCAATCCTGAGGTAGTGGCAGCTTTTGCCCATGTATGCATAGGCGTGAACCAAATTATCTCAAAACCCATGACTATCAATAATCACAATATCAAGTGATTTAACAGTGATTGCTCAAGGGCCAACAGAGAGCTTCGTGCTGCCTTGTCATCAACACCAAGGGATGCAATTCTTGTTAGATCACTGAGGAAACAATATAATAAAGTGGTTAAACAGAGGAAAGATGAGAACTTAATTAAACGATCAATGGGATAATTTGGCCAGTGCTGCAAATCTAAACAATACAAATGGGTTTTGGCAATCTGTTAAAAATATGAGATCTATGGGTCATAATTTAACACCTCTGAGCTGTAATATAACAAGCGAAGCCTGGGTAGCTAATTTTTCCAAAATATACAAAGTTTAGGTAACAAGACCCCTGGCCTGGATGGGCTCTATATTGATCTCATTAAGCATAAACCAGAATTTTGGGCACCGCTTTTGCTTAACGTTTTTAACAATCTAACAGACTCCCATACCCCAGCACAGGAGCATCTAGCATCATAGTCCCAATTTTTAAAAAGGGAGATAGGTCCAACCCTAGGGTTTACAAACTTATCTCTTTGATCAACAACACACTGAAGATACTTGGGCGGGTTTTATTTAATAAAATCAGGAGTTGGGCTGAGGACGAATGCATTTTAGATAAATCTCAGTTGGGTTTCAGAAGTAAATTGGGAACTGTAGAGCAATGCCTTAACTTAAACCTGATAATTGGTAAATGTACTATAGCTCGTCAGTCCCCAATCTACCTGGCCTTTATGGATCTTACCTCATCATTCGATTTTGTAAATAGATCGTGTCTTTGGCAATGTCTTTTAAATTATGGGCTGGACGAGGCTTTAGTACATTTTTTGGCCTATTTACATAAGGATCTGGGAGATAAGGTGAGGATTAGCAGGAACGGAGCAGTATCTGGGAATATCGTGATTGGCAGAGGGGTCAGGCAGTGATGTGTACTGGCCCCTCTGCTTTTCATTTTATATATTAACGAGCTGAACAATGATCTGTCCAAATTGACCAAGGACGTCCCAATGATTAATGGCAAAATGCTACCTGCCTTACTGTACGCAGCCGATGCGGTCCTAATGGGCCGCACACCCAATGCACTGCGCACTTTAGTTGGGGGTTTTGTGGATTTTATGAATAAGCTGGACCGTTGCACAAGTTTAAAATAATCATTTTTAATGATTTGCGGCCCCAAAAAATATTCTGTAAATGTAATTAATTCTGGCTCTGAACAAATGTTATGCACAAGCACTTTCCCATATTTGGGCTTGGTATTCTCAGACAATGGCTCCTGGGCTGCCCATTTGGAACATAGAAGGAGGAAATTTTTAAAAGCCATTAACTCGATTTTGTGCCTCCCTCAACCGAGAAGAACTGAGGTAGTGCTACCCCTTTTGAAAATATACCAAACTCAGTGCCTACCGACCGCAACATACGGTTCGGAAATCTTGGGCTATGTAAATTGTAACAACATTCAGGTAGAAGAAAACAGATTTTGTCGGAGAGTTTTGGGGGCACCGATCAGTTCTTCCTCCTTTGTTTGCCATCATGAGTTAAAATGACCATTTATCGAGGATTACATTAAGACCCGCCCAGTGATCTTCTGGATGAAAGCATGGCAAAACCCAGCAGCCACGTTAACCAGAGACATCATAGTTGATTGTCTTAATTGCAATAAGGGTGGAGATATACCATGGTTGGCGGCTGTTAAGACTAGCCAGAGCATTGTAACTTTGCCACACATTTTTACAGACCCAGGAAATATGGCAGGCACTGACAAAAAGATTATCCAGGGGGCCTTGTACGCTTACTATGGCAACTTGAACGTGAGCAAGAAATTCTGAAACCCTCAGCTGCCCGGTATATAACCATGGTAGGTCCAGATGGCTGCCCCACAAAACTTCCAGCTAGTTATCTCTTAAAGGTGACCAATCGTTGGGAACAAAGCCTGCTCTTTCGTCTAAGGGCTGGTACCCTAAAATATTTACTTTGTTTTTCCCTAGGTTTCAATACTACTCTTGAGCAAATGCACTGTCCTTGTGGAAATCGTGGCAGCCAATCTATGCTACACTTTTTATTTTTCTGTGATTTTTATCAAATGTATAGCAAGCAGCTGCTGATCCCTTTCTTTAAGGCTCATGACATTACTTATTTTAGGGAAGCATACAGGGAGATTGTTACGCTCAATGGGGAAAATTTAACTTTTCGTGTTAGTACCTTCTTGAGACTGGCTGTTCGCTCCCGTGCCTCTATGAATACAGTATAGACAGTTTTGGTTGTATGCCTGCCATTTGATTCAATTTTATTGTGTTTATCTTGTGTCAAAGTGTCTGTAATTTAATATTTTATACTGCTACATTTTAAATACTATATTTTTATTACCTCTGATTTAATGATTAAATTGTAGGCCTATGACTGTTTTGCCGAATTGATTCTTGCACTATGTATATCATTTTGTGCATTCACAGTAACATGTCTATTGCACTTATTGATTTTTAACCCCTTAACTACGTATGTATTGTGCTGGTTTTATCTTATACTTTTATGGATATTCCTTGTATCCGAATTAAGAATTAATTGAATTCAAAGATCGACAGAAAGTAGAATGATGTGGCTCTAAACATGCAGAATAGCTTGTTTGACATTTGAACACCAAGGAACAAAGCATCAGATGAGAGAGACAATGAAGTCAAATTAGACTCAAACGTTTATGACATTTACTACAGTCCAGGGACTGTTGTTGATAAACAGCTGAACAGTGAAGATGTTTAAAAATAGTGATTTCAGAGGGAGAGCAAAAGTCCCACAGTTTTGCTTTTGCATTAAGTGAACGTAAGTAAGCCCCTATATATGCTCAATAAAAGCACATTTTAAGAAGGCCACAGGGGAAAGGAAAGTTCTCAGAAAAGATTGAAAGAACTTTATAGTATTACACGTGGATGTTATGCAAAGACAAATCAATATAGGAAGATAATCACCCAAATGTACAAAGTAAAAATACATTAGTATTGCAAAACATTTCCAGATAGTAGATGTAGATGCTTGTTAAAATAAGGCTGGGAATTAATAGGAAGAAAAGAGTAAACCAGCAAGCAATGAAAAATCCCTTGAGAATATTGTGGTCAATATATTGCCCTTGCAACACATTAATTAATTAAAATGCAGCATCACCACATTTTTTCAACGCGTCTGTTTACAATTCATGCATTACAACATATGCATTTACAAGGCAGAAGGTAATATCTATTAATTAGAAATTTAAGTAATTTTTTAAGGTTCAGGGATGGTAGAGGTAAAGGGAGGTAAGAGGTTTTTCGCATTTAGAAGTGAGAAAAGGGAAAGGGAGTTAAGGGTTTTTTAGGGGTTCAGGGGTAGGTAGTGATTAAGGGAGGTGAGGTGTTTCGGAGGATTTAGGGGTGAGAAGAAGTAAAGGTAGCTAAGGTTTTTTTTAGGGTTCAGGGGTGGGTACAGGTGAGGAGAAGTAGAGTTATTTTTAAGAGTTCAGTGGTGGGTAGAAGTAAAGGGAAGTAAGGGCTTTTTGGGATTCATGGATGGGTAAAGGTAAAGAGAATAACGTTTCCTTTATTGGTTTTGGGGTGGGTAGAGGTAAATGGTTGTAGGAAAGTTGCCTTTTTGACATGATCGCTTCGCACTTTTTGCCTGGTATTTAATGTGATTTCGACTAGAAGTACACTGGGTTCCTGCTAACCAGGTCTCCAGTGCCAGATCTTCTACCCAAAACTGTGCAATAGTTTTCACTAATTGGCAATACCTTTTGTTAGCTCGTGACTACTCACCTGAGTACCAGTTCATCTGCAGGAGTGATGAATAGGTCCCTGACCTCCCAGAACATCTCTCAAAGCTGCTGAGGGGAACAGGAGACCTTGGCAGGTGTTTGGAGAGGGAAGGGGAAGTGGATGAGAAGAGACAAAAAAGACATAGCTGTGTTCTATCACCTGGACCAGCCGGGTTTCTTATTCTGGATAGCGTTGTCTGTATCTTAATGGCAAATAAGATATATGTTAATACAGGGACATGGAGTGTGCACATGCACAACTGTTTTTGTTTGAATTCCCAAGCTAGTCACAACTCGTTTAATCACCTGGCACTAACTTCTGGTCATCCTATTTGAGGTGAGTATTTCAGGAACACTGAGTTGTGAGATAACTTCTCTCACCACTTCATGCGTTACACAAGAACGATTATCTCATATTAATAAACTCACACTTATGCTAGTTTAAGATTTATGAATACATACACCCAGAGGGAACCTTAGAGGTGCCCCCTGAAAACCTACTAGTTACTGGTGTGCTAACTGACTGGTTTTCACCAGCCTGGCACCATAGACAGGGTTCTGACCCTTAAGGATGAGGCCCTTTGATCTCCGGGGGCCATAAACCAAGCTGCTTGGGCAGAGGGTGCTTGGAAACCCTGCCTGCAGGATGACCTGCTGATTAGCCTTCCAAGGCCAGGAATCTTTAAAGAGGCCCACCAACTTTGGTATGCAAATCTGGCTTCTCCCACAGGAAAGGTAACTGACCCCCTTTTGTCCTGAGCCGTTTGGCACGCTGACAGGCAGGAAATTAGCTAGGCAAGACAGGCATGTCCAACCTCAGGCGAGCACCACCCCTGAACTGGGCTACATGAAGTGAATGCAACTTTTCAGAAGTGACCATATTGGTGATGGCAAATTTAGGATCTCTGGAACAGGGTTATGCCCAATTCCCCCAGGAAGAGGTCATATAGTGTCTGAAGTGACCCCAGGGGTAAGTAGCTCATTGGCTACTACCCTATATTCCCTGAACGTCCCTATATTCAGTATTTAGGTGAGCACTGACACTACAATATCAGATTCCTCCCAACCAATGAAGAAGAAGGACACTGAACAGTCTCAAAAGCACAAACTGTGGAGGAAGCAACTGATCCAGAGCCAGCCCCTCTGGCCTGTCTGCTGTTCCCATCGAAGTGCACCAACTGTCTTTTCCTCCTGCAGCTGCTGTGTCTCCAAAGCCTGGGAGGTCTGCCTATCTTCAACAAAGAACGATGGACCCCCGTGGAGCAGCAGAGTTGCTTCCATGCATCTTGCAGGCATCCCAAAGAAGACTGCAAAACTCCGGAACCGCAAAAAGCCAACTCCACAAAGCACCACTCTACCTGCGCTTCTTTGTCCAAGCTGGAGTGGGCCAATGGTGCCACCGTGGTCCCCCGGTACTCCAGTGACAAAGCCCTCCTAGGACTTGGCCACTGTGGAATTCCTGCCTCAGCCAGCAGTCAGCAACCTTTGTTTGCTGGCCCCCATTACCGTACGTAGTCCTGGTGATGAAACCCAGATGCCTACAGAGCCTTCTGCACCTGTCACCCCTTGCTCTTGGAGAAGAGGACTGAAGGTGTCCCCAAGTCCCCAAGCATCATGCAGCCTGAGCCCCCTTGATGGTTCAGCCCAACATCAGCCGATCTGTTCCCTCAGTCCGAACAGTCAGCCTCTTTTCCAACAGACCGATCTCCTTAGACTTGAATGAGGCACCCGACGCTGTGAGGCACCTCTGCACCCAGTTGTCCGAGTGCTGCCCGAAGTGAAATGTTGGTGCTGCCTTGGACCTTGCCCTGTTCCCCCCCCCCCGAAGTCTAGAAGATAGGACCCGTAAGTCACTGCTGAGTGCCCAAATGCAAAACATGTTTTTCCTCCATAGGTCCAAATTACAGCTTAGTGCTACAACTATGATTTAAAGTATAAAAAACATTAACATTACAGCTTAGTGCTACAACTATGATTTAAAGTATCAAAAACCTGTTTTCATCAGACCTGTTATTTTAAAAAGTACTTACTGGATTCTGATAATTATGGGGGAGATGTATGACCATTTGATTTTGGAAGTCTCTAATTGCGATTTTTGTGACTAGCAATTAGAGACTCGCAAAATCAAATGTACTAATGTGTCTGGGACACATTTAATGATTCTCAATAAGTCCCAAATGGACCTGCTTCTCAGGTTGCAATTTGTGACCTATTGGGCAAGGCTACAATCACAAGAATGGTGGCCTGCTGGGTTCAGCAGACCACCATGTCTGTGATTGCTTTCTAAATAAAGTACTATTTTATTTTGTAATGCAGCCCATTTACTTTTAATTTTTTAACAGTAGGCAGTGGCGTGTGGACCACTGTATGCTCCTAAAAAAAATTTTCACCCGCATTCAAAAAGGAGAAGGGTCCCAAAGGGTCAACTTCCCATTTGTGAATGGGTTCTGGCCTCCTCTACAGAGTCAGTAAATTGTGAATGTTTTCACAACCTCATTCTGTTCTGAAAACATTCATACACACCAGTACTATTTGGCATTAGGAAGGGACGCTCTAAACACGGCCCTTCCTAGTAACAAATCACAAAAGCAAAATATGATTTGGTAACAAGTTACCGAGTTGCATTTTGCCTTTGTACATGGCAAAATGCATTTTACCGGTTGCAAATTGCCTGACCGGTAAAATGCTTCGTACATTTGGCCCTTTGTGCCTAAAGTAATAAAAAGATAAGTGTTATTTTTATACAACGGTGTTGATCTCCTTAATGAGTCCTGTGTATCATTTATAGGATGTGTGTATGCAATCAATGTTTCACACTCCTCTCTGATACGCCTAAGGCTGCTCAACCACACTACCCCTTAGAAGAGCACCTTGCTATTGCTAGAGCAAGCCCCTGTCCCCTAGTGGACTCTTTGCATGGTATACCTCTTTATGGTATACAATGTAAGGAGCCAGCTTCCTACAATGGAAGAAGGGATTTTTTTTTATTCAGAGGTTAAGGGTATGTAAGTGTTTTTATGGGTGGGAAGACGTAAAGGGAGTGAGCCCTTTTTGTAAACGTTCAGGGAAGGGTAGAGGAAAAGGGAAATAAGATTTTTTTAGGGTTCAATGGTGGATAGAGGAAAATGTATGCAAGAGATTTTTATGGTTAAGGGATGAGTAAAGAGAAAGAGAGGTATTTTTTTAGGCTTGAGTACAAGTAAAGTGAGGTCACTTTTAAGGGATCAATGGTGGGTAGGGGTAAGGGAGTTAAGGGTTTTTAGGATTCAGAGGTAGGTAGAGTTATGCTATGTTATGAAATGTTATGTTATGCTATGTTGCTTTGTATAGATCACTGACCAGACGAGAGGGTAACCAGGAGAATAGGTAAGTATCTAGGTATGTGATCCCCAAGGTGTTTATATGAAGGGACAGGTCAAAAAGTGAGGAGGAGACTCTGATATGTTGAGGAAGGTCGTTCAGTGTCTTGGATGCAATATAGAAGAATGAGCAACCTCTAGTTTTGCTTTTGCAGATGTGGGGAGTGTGTGCGAGTGAGCCAGAGAGTAGGTGAGGTAAATGGTTTTTTAGTGTTGAGGCATCAGAAAAGGGAGGTAAGAGTTTTTTTAGGGTTCAGTGGTGGGTAGATGTAGTCTTTTATAGTGAAATATTCATTATCAAATGTTTGTGTATAATATTTATGGCAGGCTATGTATGAATAGTGAGCTTGGATGGTACTGATACACGGGCCCATTCAAAGCTAGAATGTTTTTGAAAAAAGTAATACATTCTTTCCACTCTGGAACTCTTTAAACAGAAGCAAGATCTAAGATCACCAGACTCAATAGTTCAGAAGGTACTCAATGGTATTGTAAGTTACGTCATCATCAACACAAGCAAGAATTTATACTTACTCAGAAAGTTCCTTTTACAGCTAATCTTAATACACCAGCTTGACCCCAGATCAAGTATATATCCACTCAAATCAATCAAAACATTCTGGGGGTCATTAGCATTGTGGACACATCGCCACCGCCGGGCCGGTGGTGGCCACCACCGACCCGGCAGTGGCGATCTGCCCGCCAAATGCCCCTGTTGGACCCCCGCCATATTAGCATGGTGAGGGGCACCGCGGCGGATGGATAGACCGTCCGCCGCTCGGGTTGCCAACCGGGCAGAAAAGGGAGCTAATATGGTGGCGGTGCCTTGCAGGGACCGCCATCCATATTAGCTTGGGCAACCTGAAAGGGCTATCCATGGTGGTGATGCCGCTAAGAAATGGCCGGCGGAGATTGCTTTGGGGGACCGTCACAGGTCACCCAGGGAGCGGGGGGTAGGGGATTGCACTTGGGGGTACCTATGTTACCCCCCTACATTGGTATACACAAAAAACTCCTTTCATAACATGTGTGCTATCGAGGCAGTACAGCATAGTAAATTAGGATGTGTTCCAGCCTTAATCATAGTACAGGCCATGTTAACATTCATTGCCAGATTATATTACATTGCTTAGCAACTCGTAGTTCTATAACCACCAGATGGAGTGTCATAAAATACAAACGCAGAATGGCAAATGGAAAATGCTTTGGGGGACCGTCACAGGTCACCCGGGGAGTGGGGGGTAGGGGGTTACACTTGGGGAGTACATATGTTACCCCCCTACATTGGTATACAAAAGGTGGCAGGTATCGCGCGGCGCCTGTCACGTTGTGCATGCCAATGCACAACATGCATCTTGAACATTGTGGCGGGTGCTGCTTGAAGCACCAACCACCACAATGTTCAATATGCGGGATGCGACTGCCAGAGTGGCGGTCACATACTAATAGGTGCAGCGGGACCCCCGCACCCCTGGGGGGCAGTCCCGCATACCATTACGGAAAGTCCACCCGCCATTGTAATGGTGCCCTCTCTTTCTATTTTTTAAATACACAATTTTATGGATTTCAAAAAACTCCTTTCATAACATGTGTGCTATTGAGGCAGTACAGCATAGAAATTAGGATGTGTTCCAGCCTTAATCATAGTACAGGACATGTTAACTGTCAGACTCTAATTACGGTACTCAACTTACACAGGAACAGAGATGCTAGTTCCCAAATCCACCCCGACAGCAATCCAGAGCTTAGTGTGACAAGTCTCTAGGCTATCTAGGGGGAAGGGGGAAAGTGGATAAAATAACAAAAGAGAGAAGAGACTGTTCTGCGGCTTCCTTCAGGAGTCCGTCCAGCAGACTTCTTTTGCTGAAGAGATAACCTGTAGACAAGAGTTATTGTTATCATAAACTTTTAGTCCTTAACCTCTCTTATCTCTTAACCCCTATTGCCTTATTTCCTTACCATGCAAATTTCAGAACTCTGCTTCTCTTCTATTTCTTTTCTGTGTGTGCTTTAATTTCCTTAACTATATTCTTCGTCTGCAATTAAAAAGGAAATAGCTAGAACCCAAGGTTTATCTGCCTCATATAAATCTTTCTCTCTGTGCTTCTCACTTACTTTCCTATTTTTCTTTTTACTCTCCTATGTTTTATCTTCCTTGGTATGTGCCTTAATTCACAGCTTCTTTTTCTTTTTGCACACCTGTAATATAGTTACATTTATCTGTTAAGAACTTCTGCTTTCTTTTAAACTAGATGTTATCTATTTTAATTTGGTATTCTACTTACTGAGTTTGAGGTCTTTTCCTATTGGTAATTATTCATCTGTGTGTTTAATGCTTTCTCCTCTTTTCGTGGTGGTATTTTACTCTCTGTACTTAGCTACTGTTCGACGACTTATTTCTGTGGTAAGTATGGTTTTATCTTATTCTATTATTTGTAGTTGCTCAAGAGTTCTAACCTATATTGCAATTCTCTCTTCGATTTTTCAGGACTTGCCGTTACTACTCGTTACCTCTGTGAAGAATTACAGTAAAGCCACTTTCCTCACTGTAAGTTCTATGACTCTATTGCTTTCAGTAATTTACTTCAGTTCTCTGACGTGACAAATATACACTCGTTAACTTAGCTTCATTTTTCTTGTTCTTCCTTCAGATGCTCCTGTTGACGCTGCTTCCTCTCCCTGACGACTCGGTGCGAAATCTTCACAAACTAAGATTTGCTGTTCTCCTCAAAAGTCACTTTACTTCATTGAACTCGGATTTCGAACTTGTATCTACTGACTTCCGAAAACCCTTCAGGGTAGATTCTGAAAGGCCTTCGAGCGAAAACTGAAACACTTTTAGTCAGCGCGCACTGGAATGCGCACCTGACTCTCTAGAATTCTTGGTGAAGTGCACAGTTCCTAGGCAGCGCGAGCCTCACCTAGGATTCTAGCGCGTTCTCTGCCAAACACTAGAACGCTAACAGCTACTCGGTTCTGATGGCCTTTTCTGGCGCCATTTCCGAGTCAGCTCCACCCATGTACCTTCCATTGCTCGGGGTGTACAAACTTTGAGTCTTCGATGCGCAATTAAACCTATCTGTAATCTTGGGGTCCTGACAGTACCCTCCAACAAGGTAGGTTCTCTCCTCTGGGGTTTAGTTGGTGATCGTAGGTGAAAGGCCTTAACTAATCTTGGAGCATGGACATCTTCCTCTCGTTCCCAAGACCTTTCCTCGGGCCCATAACCCTTCCAGTCCACCAAATAGTATAACTTCCCTTTTTGTATTTTGGAGTCTAGAATTTCCTTGACTTCAAATTCAGTACCAGTCTCTAGCTGAAGAGGCCTTGGAGGCAGGTTTTTTCGCAGATCTTCTGGAGCCTTCTTCAACAGGGATATGTGGAAAACTGGATGTATTTTCAACTTTGGTGGCAATTGAACTCGGTCAGTCACCGGATTTATTTTCTCCTCTACCAGATATGGACCAATAAATCTCGGTTGAAACTTCCGATTACCTTTCAATCTCAAATTCTTAGTACTTAACCAAACCCTGTCTCCTATTTCCAATGAGGGGCCTACTCGTCTCTTTCTGTCTGCATAACTCTTATATTTTTCTTTAGCTAGTTCAAGATTTTCAATTGCCCTCTTATGTACCTGATCTAACTGTGTTACAATCTCCTCCACCGCCGGAACTGAGATTTCGTTTTGCCTGAGGGTCGAGTTGGGATGTCTTCCATAATTCATAAAGAAAGGGGAATACCCAGTGGAAACATTCTTTGCATTATTATGGGCGAACTCTGCTGCCCACAAATAATCCGACCAATTTCCTTCTTGTTTCAAAAGAAACAATCTCAGATACTGTTCAAGTTCCTGGTTCACCCTCTCGGTTTGACCGTCAGTTTCTGGGTGGTAACTGGTGGAAAAACGGACTTCTGTAACCAACCCTTCCATGAAAGATTTCCAAAAGTGGGAAATGAACTGTGGACCCCTATCTGTGATTACTATTTTAGGGATTCCATGTATTTTCACTATTTGAGCACTAAAATGAGTCGCCAACTGCTTAGCTGTTGGCACTCCCTTTAAAGCTGTAAAATGAGCCATTTTAGAAAGGGAATCTACTACTACTAAGATGGTATTGTAGCCCTGACTAAGGGGTAAGTCAGTTATGAGGTCTAATGTAACAGTGTGCCAAGGATAAGGTGGAGTGGGTAAGGGCATAAGTAAACCTTTTGGGGCCTGGCTTTCGGATTTTCCCTGAGCACAGATCTCACAAGTCTTAACATATTGCTCAATACTCTTTGACAATTCAGGCCACCAGTAGTGTCGCTGGATCAGTTCTCTGGTCTTTTCCTCTCCCTTATATCCTGCCAACTTTGCATCATGGCATTCCTTGATAATCTGTTGCTGCAACTCTTTAGTGGGAATATACAGAGCTCCTTGGAAGTAGGGCAACTGATTACGAACCTCTCTTCCTTCCTCCTTCGCCCACTCTTTCAAGGTCTTTTCATCCATTGCGTCAGTGATACCCTGTTCAAGATCAACTGAAGTGTTTGCTCCAATAATCTTCTCACTTGGAATAATGGATTGATTTCCTAGAGGTGTCTTTTGATTTTCTGTGTCCATCCTAGACAAGGCATCTGCTTTTCCGTTCTGGGCCCCTGGTCGATAAGTAATGATGAAATCGTAATCAGCAAAGTACAGCAACCATCGCAATTGTCTTGGTGTTAAGGTTCTGGCTGTTTTTAGAAATTTTAAATTTCTATGGTCTGTATATACTGTGACTTGATGCTGTGCCCCCATTAAATGATGTCTCCAATCTTTGAATGCGTCTTTTATGGCCAATAGCTCCTTCTCTGTGATGGTATAGTTTATTTCTGTCGGAGTTAATTTTCTTGACCTATAGGCGACTGGATGCAGCTGCCCCGTTTGCTTGCTTCGTTGGGACAAAATTCCTCCCACCGGCTGATCAGAGGCATCGGTCTCCACATAAAATGGTTCAGTCGGATCTGCATGTTGTAGGATTGGGGCTGACGTGAAACTTCTCTTTAGGGATTGGAAGGCTTCTTCAGCTTCAGTTGTCCATTCAAATTTGACCCCTTTTTTCAATAGACGGGTGAGTGGCAAAATCTTATGCGAAAATTCTCCAATGAATCTCCGGTAAAAATTGGCAAAACCAATAAAGCTTTGTACTTCTTTGACGCTCTCGGGGGACTTCCAATTTTTCACCGCTTCGATCTTCTTGCGGTCCATAAGAATGCCCGTTGGTGAAATTACAAAGCCCAAAAATTCTACCCGAGAGACACTGAAGGCACACTTCTCTAGCTTTACAAACAGTCTGTTTTCTCTCAGCTTCTGTAAGACACTTCTAACCTGATCCTGATGTTCTTCCTTGTTCTGAGAGTAGATAAGGATGTCATCGATGTACACCAGTGCACACTGGTCGATGAATTCCTTCAATACATCGTTAATGAAGTGTTGAAAGGCTGCGGGAGCGTTACATAGCCCATAGGGCATAACCTGATATTCAAATAGGCCGAACCTCGTTCTGAAAGCTGTCTTCCACTCATCGCCCTCCTTCATTCTCACCAGATGATACGCTCCCCTCAGATCCAACTTTGTGTAAATTGTTGCTCCTTTCACTTGATCTAGCAAAACAGATATTAGCGGCAATGGATAGCGGTTCTTTTTTGTAATCTTATTGATGGCTCTGTAGTCGATGCAATCCCTCAAATCTCCTTCTTTCTTTGGCACAAAAAATAGGGGCGAGGAGACTGGGGACTGCGAGGGACGAATGAAGCCGTTTGCTAGATACTTATCCAAATACTCTTTTAGGTGATGGTGTTCTTTTTCGGTAAGGGCATACACACGGCTGCAAGGTAGATTTGAACCGGGTTCTATCTCAATTTTACAATCATAAGGTCTCTGGGGTGGTAATTGTTCTGCCTCCACTTCATTGAATACGTCTTCAAAATGTCGATATTCCTCTGGTATGTCTTGCACATGGATTACACAAATTGATTCTCCCGTCTGACACAACGAATGTGCAGGATTCACCTCTTGCTCCTGCAGCTGGCCCCTGAAACAATTTCCCAAACAATAATCTGATTCCATCTTAATGGCTCTGGTACTCCAGTTGATTGTTGGATTATGTTCAGTAAACCAGGGAAGCCCAAGGATCAACTGGAATTGGGGGGCATCGATTAAGTTAAACTGGATCTTCTCCTCATGTCCGTCATTCAAGATGAGATGAATTAATTCTGTGTGACTGATTATTGGACCAGAGGACAGGTTGGTTCCATCCACTGCCCTAACGGGCTCTGCTTTTAACTTTTTGATGGCTTCGATTCCCACTTTGCTCGCAAACTTTAGATCGCAAAAGTTTCCTGTGGCTCCTGAGTCGATCATCACTGAGACTTCCCTCAGCGTCACGTGTCGAAACCTGATTTCCATTGATAAAGTTAGATGTGGCGCTGCAGACTGTAGAGTATTGGCCACCCTATGTTCTTTTGGAGTCTGATCGAAAATCGCATCCACCTGTTCAACTCCTCCAACATATGGTGCCTTTAGTTTTCCTTCGGCTTGAAACTTCCCTTGGGTTTCTTTGGACACGCACGTACAAAATGACCTCCCGATCCACAGTTAATGCATAGGTTGTTGGTTCTATTCTTTTCCTTCTCTTCTTTGGAAAGAGGACCCCGTATTGTACCAATCTGCATTGGTTCCATGCCCTGCTGACCTTCATTGCTTCGTCCTCCTTCCGACCTTACTCGATCAAATCGTGGAATCACTGACTTGAAATCTTTCCTTTTTTCACCTTTTCTTTCCCCATGACGGAAATCGATTTCCAGCACTAAATCCACCAACGCGGAGATTTCTGTGGGTCTATTGGGTATTCCGGCCAATGCATTCTTTAGCTCATCTCTTAAACCTCAATAAAACACCGCTGCTCTCTTACTCTCAGGCCAGTTGGTTTCCACCACTAGTTTATTGAATTGAGCCAAATGAGAGACCACATCGTGGTTCCCCTGTTTCAGGTCGAGTAGTTCGTTGTCTACGGCTTGGGATATCCGCCTTCTGTCAAATAATCAAAGGAACTCTTCTTTGAAGTTCTCATAATTCCGCAATATGGGATCGTCTTTTGAAATCAGAGGCAAAGACCAGGATGCTGCATCCCCACTTAAGTATGACAACACAAAGGCCACTCGAGACTGAGCATCTGGAAAAATGGAAGGGCGGCACATGAAATGTAATGAGCACTGCGTAATGAATATTTGAGCCTTCTGCGGATCCCCACTAAAACGCTCGGGTGCCGCTAATGGAATGACAGGTGAGAGGGAGTGAATCACCTGAGTTGTCATCCTATTAGTCCCTTCTGTCAATGAAGCTTGAGCGTCCGACCCTGAACCAAAAGGTTGTCTAAGCCTTTGCACCAATTCTGCGGTTTCTTTTCTAGAATTTACTACTTCTAATCTGAGGTTCTGGTTTTCCTCTCGGACTGCACTTAACTCTTTTTGTATGGTATCTAATATTGTTCCTAAACCTTGTACGTCTATTCCCTCAGCCATCTCTGTTCGGGTGTAAAATGCAACGTGGGCACTTCACTCTGTCAGACTCTAATTACGGTACTCAACTTACACAGGAACAGAGATGCTAGTTCCCAAATCCACCCCGACAGCAATCCAGAGCTTAGTGTGACAAGTCTCTAGAGTGGCTATCTAGGGGGAAGGGGGAAAGTGGATAAAATAACAAAAGAGAGAAGAGACTGTTCTGCGGCTTCCTTCAGGAGTCCGTCCAACAGGCTTCTTTTGCTGAAGAGATAACCTGTAGACAAGAGTTATTGTTATCATAAACTTTTAGTCCTTAACCTCTCTTATCTCTTAACCCCTATTGCCTTATTTCCTTACCATGCCAATTTCAGAACTCTGCTTCTCTTCTATTTCTTTTCTGTGTGTGCTTTTATTTCCTTAACTATATTTTTTGTCTGCAATTAAAAAGGAAATAGCTAGAACCCAAGGTTTATCTGCCTCATATAAATCTTTCTCTCTGTGCTTCTCACTTACTTTCCTATTTTTCTTTTTACTCTCCTATGTTTTATCTTCCTTGGTATCTGCCTTAATTCACAGCTTCTTTTTCTTTTTGCAAACCTGTAATATAGTTACATTTATCTGTTAAGAACTTCTGCTTTCTTTTAAACTAGATGTTATCTATTTTAATTTGGTATTCTATTTACTGAGTTTGAGGTCTTTTCCTATTGGTAATTATTCATCTGTGTGTTTAAGGCTTTCTTCTCTTTTCGTGGTGGTATTTTACTCTCTGTACTTAGCTACTGTTCGACGACTTATTTCTGTGGTAAGTATGGTTTTATCTTATTCTATTATTTGTAGTTGCTCAAGAGTTCTAACCTATATTGCAATTCTCTCTTCGATTTTTCAGGACTTGCCGTTACTACTCGTTACCTCTGTGAAGAATAACAGTAAAGCCACTTTCCTCACAGTAAGTTCTATGACTCTATTGCTTTCAGTAATTTACTTCAGTTCTCTGACGTGACAAATATACACTCGTTAACTTAGCTTAATTTTTCTTGTTCTTCCTTCAGATGCTCCTGTTGACGCTGCTTCCTCTCCCTGACGACTCGGTGCGAAATCTTCGCAAACTAAGATTTGCTGTTCTCCTCAAAAGTCACTTTACTTCATTGAACTCGGATTTCAAACTTGTATCTACTGACTTCCGAAAACCCTTCAGGGTAAATTCTGAAAGGCCTTCGAGCGAAAACTGAAACACTTTTAGTCAGCGCGCACTGGAATGCGCACCTGACTCTCTAGAATTCTTGGTGAAGTGTGCAGTTCCTAGGCAGCGCGAGCCTCACCTAGGATTCCAGCGCGTTCTCTGCCAAACACTAGAACGCTAACAGCTATTCGGTTCTGGGGGCCTTTTCTGGTGCCATTTCCGAGTCAGCTCCACCCATGTACCTTCCATTGCTCGGGGTGTACAAACTTTGAGTCTTCGATGCACAATTAAACCTATCTGTAATCTTGGGGTGCTGACATTAACATTCATTACCAGATTATATTACATTGCTTAGCAACTCGTAGTTCTATAACCACCAGATGGAGTGTCATAAAATACAAACGCAGAATGGCAAATGGAAAACTCCAAAATGTATGCACAAACTATTTAAAAAGTTTGTGTGTGGATGTGTTGGGATCTGTCTTTTTTGCATATTTTAACCAAGTTGTGTTTTTTTATAGATTAATTTACAGATTTATTTGGACCTCTGGGCACTGGAAGGCTAACTCCACACAGTGAATGAGCTCTGATCTCAAATATATTATGAACAAGTGACTAACTCTAAATGGTATATTTAGCTGTTAAATAAATGCTTGTGAAAAATTAGCAAAAACTCTACTAGTGGCATAACAATTGGGTGGTGAGTGTGGGCTGCACGGTGGCTTTACACCACTCACATCAGAGAGTTTAAAAACATGACATCTGGGCTGCCCTGCAGCACCGAACTATTGTAGACCATGATACAGCAAACACATATCAGAATACATCATTTGGGCATGTTGAAAGCCTACTTTTAAAAATCAGTAAGCTACCTTGGATAACACGTGGCCTAGGTTTATAGCTTGTAGAAATTATTCTGATATGTCCCAGCAGAATTACACAGTACTGCATATTTGGTGTTGAGACAGACTATCAAGTTGGGAATGTAATGATTCAGAAATATCGAAAGCAAGAATATCGTGGTCAAGAATTTCAAGTTTAAGGTAAGAAATATTGTTTTAAAAAATATAGAAGTCATTAATATTGCTTGCAAGAATACAGTTGTTTAATATATCGATTATTTAATTAGCGTTATGTATTTTAGTTTATATTTTAAATGTATGCGATGTATGTTTTTTGTGTAAGTATTGATTATGTTTTTTAATATATGTGTTACATTTTTAGTATTTATCAATTTTATTTTAATTAAATTTTGCGTTTTTTTAGTTCCGTAGTGGGTTTTGGGTTTATAGGGGAATAGGGTGGGAAGTAATTGAATTACAATAAATTAATAATTATTTTTTATTTATTTAATTTTATAGTGTTAATTGAGGGAAGCAATGTGTTTTTTCGATTAATTAATAATTAGTTGTTAATTTATATTAACCTCTTGAGTGCCCATGACGAGATGGTCTCGTCATGGGCCGCGGTTGCGCTGTGTTCATGACGAGACTATCTCGTCATGAGCCCCGCCCGCTAATGAAACGCCCGGCACAGGGCGTGGAAAGGGCGGGGCACTCAAGGGGTTAATTAGCTGATTGAAAATGAATCATGGAAATTGTGTATTTAATTTTAGTTGCGGGTTGTGGGGTTTATAGGGGTAAAGGGTGGGAAGTAATTTATGTTTAATTAATTAATAATTAGTTGTTAATTTATATTAATTAATTCATTGATAATTAATTATGGTATTTGTGTGAATTCTTTTATGTGTGGGTTGTGGGGTTTAGGGGGTAAAAGGGTGGGAAGTAATTTATTTTAATTAACTAGTACTTATTTCTTAATTAATATTAATTAATTGAATCAAAATTAATTATGGAAATTGTGTAATTAATTCTAGGTGCAGAGTGTGGGGTTTATAGGGGCAAATGATGGGAAGTAATTTATGTTTAAATAATTAATAATTGGTTTATCATTAATGTTAATTAATTAATTGATATTTAATTTGGGTAGTTGTTTATATTTTTTTGTGTGTGGGTTTTACTTTTTTAGGGGTAAAGTGTAGGGAGTAAATTAATTTTACTTACTTTATAATTAGTTTTTATATACTATTAGTTTTTTAATTGAAAATAAGCTTTAATTATGTAATTAATTTTTTTACAGTTTAATTTTTCCATTGGTTTGTGGGGATTATAGGGGTAAAGTGTGGGAAGTGTATTAATGTTTATGAGTTTTAAATTTTAATGAAAAAATACTTCTTTAATTGGTAATTAATTATGTTAATTATGTAAGTACAGTTTAGTTTATTTTACAAATTAGATGTGGGTTCTGCATTGCGTGGTGTTATAGGGTAGGAAATAAAAAAGTAAATGTATGTAATAATTAATGTTTTTGATTCTAAATAATATTTGCGGGTATTTGTCATATGCATTTAACATTATAATTGGCTTTTTTTAAATTTATAATATTAAATATATTTGTATTTTATTTTGTAATATATTTATATAGGTTTTAATTTATTTTGTTTTGTAAATACATTTGTTGTTACTATTTTGTTTATTTTTACTTTTGAACTGACTGCAGTGAGAATATTGATTGATACCCCTTTGCAATCCAAGATTTTCCCCACAATGAAAACATGATTTGCATACATCTTTTCTATGTCTACACACGGTAACCCGTATTTCTACGGGCGATTGGGCGCAGGTCATTCAACTAGAAAAACGCCTCGCCGAAACGCGTCGCTGTTTTACACAATAAAATTGTTGTGCTGTCCTTGTGGTGTGCCGCGTGATTCATTCTGAAATTTCCGGATTGATCGCTGGGTAAAAGAAATAAGCGGGTGTCATTACCGCTGCTGGCACCAACCTCGAGAGGAGGAGGAAAGGCGTCTATGAAGTTGTTCATCATATATATATATATATATATATATATATATATATATATATATATATATATATATATATATATATATATATATATATATATATATGGCGGTCACCAGTAGGTAGTTATAGTTAGGACCAAGTTTCCATAGGAAGAGCATTTTTTGTTTTGCTTGTAACTTTGGCGTCGTTTGCTGAATCTTCTTGAAATTTTCCAAACTCATTCTTTGTTCATATCAGCTCCTATGTGGGAAGTGTGGGGGTGATTCATCAAGGGGGGGCTGAGAAAAAAGGGGTATCCCAAAACGTGTTTTCTCCATGTTAATTTCCATAGAAAACTTTAGACAAGGCTACAGGTCGAACGGGTGAACGTAATTACCCTAAATTTGGCAGGGAGAAGAGTCTTGGTCTAGAAAGCACACTTTTGTTTATTTGGTGTAAAATCCGTTCAGTAGTTTTTGAGAAATATCGAAATTTACAGATATCGATATTTGGGAATTATGCCATCTGATTGGCTGAGGTGCTTATTGGTTGTGAGCGCTGCGAGCGGTTGCAACTAGGAAGTGTTGCCCGCCATTTTGTGATTCTGTCAAAGCAAATAAGGAGAAAAAAGGGCAAAAAAAGTGGGAAAGAGGAGGGTAGGAGCACTGTAACCTCTGTGGGGTGTTTAGGGTGTGCTTTGGTTGGGGTGTGAAGCAAAGTATTTACCCGTAGCGGTGTGAAAGTGCTGGGCTACGGAAATTAAGTGAGGTATTGCCTAGAGTCTGATGCTGCTAAGGTGAATTGGTGCGGGAGTCGGGGACTAAAGCATGAGCCCAAATTGTGTGTCTTATGCTGTGAAGTCATGTGCTGTGGCCGCCGCACTACACCTGTGGAAGTAGTGTCAGCATGTGTTTATACCTACTAGAATGAACTACTTACCCGTACTGGTCTGAAAGTCCTGGGGTATGGAAAATATGTGAGGTATTTTGTACAGTCTCATGGTGCTAGGCTGAACTGCTGTCAGACTCGAGGATAAAAGCGTGAGTCCAAACAGTGTGTCATATGCTGTGAGGTCATGTGCTCTGGCTGCTGTGCCATATCTGTCCAAGTAGTGTCAGTATGTAGTTATACCTACTCGGAGGAACTTTTGTTTCAACATTGTAACTTGTGTATGGTGCTTAGGGGGTGTTATACAGGGAGTGCAATGGTAAATTTGCGAATATCAAATCAATTCGGTGTTTGTAAAGTGCAAACTACTCACTCCTACGGGTCTGATGGCACTGGGGGCGTAAGCTGAGCTGCTGACGGACTCGGGGTAAAGCCGGTGAACTATTGACCCCTACTGGTCTGAAAGTGCTGGGTACGGAAATTAAGTGAGGTATTGCTTAGAGTGTCATGCTGCTAAATTGAGCTGCTGCTGGACTTGTGTATTAAACCGTGAGCCTGTGTTTGCTATGTTGTGAAGTCATGTGCTCTGGGCGCTGTGCCACACTTGTCCAACTTGTATATGGTGCTTAGGTGGTGTTGTATAGGGAGTGCAAAGGTAAATCAATACGGTATTTGTAAAGCGCAAACTACTCACCCCTATGGAGGAGTAGAGGTGGTGATCAAAGCAAGAGCTCTGTGCTGCAAAGTCGGATGGTCTGGCCGCTGCATCACAGCTGTGTGGAGAATAAAGTTTGGTGAGGGTCCGGGAGTTGCCATTACCTGGCCCTAAAATAGCGGGCCTAAGTTGTCAGTTATAGGGTGGCTCTAAAAAGAGCCCTTGTGTTGATTAGTTGGGGCTACATATAAGTGCGGATGCACAGCTTCAAGTTATTCAGGAAAACTCGATTTCCGTGATCTGTGAAGTGTACTCCATCACTTCTGTAGATATCAGCCATATCAAAACGTATGTTGTTGCTGTAGATGGACCCCATTTTGTGGTCTCTGAGGTATGCAGACACAGCTTTGTTGAGTTTCTTCCTAGATTTTTCAATCTGTGGACAAAATGGTTTTGACCATTTCCACTTCTGTCTTTGGCATATATTGGAATATAAAAAAAGACAGTGTGAGGGAAAAGTAACATCAATTGTCCAAAGGTGTCCTTCATAAGCATTTCCAAACCTACCCCAGTCAATGTGCCTAGGTCGTTTCCACCACAGTGCACAATCATGAGGTCAGGGTGTTGGAGATGCAAACAGGTTTTAACCAAAGGCAACAATCGGTGCCACTTCAATCCTCTCTGTGCAAACCATTTAATGTCCACATTTTTGTAAACCTAGGTCTAAGTCAATACGTCTCTGTTCTGCATACCTCTTACACCAGAAAATATAGCTATGTCCTACGATCCACACTAGCATTTTGAAGGTATCGCTATGAGGTATGGAAAGATGTCTGTAGCTCATGCAGTTCCTTGGTAGAACAAGAGATATGTTTAAAGATGTGGAACTACGTTTTATTGCCATACAAAACGATACGTGATTGGGAGACGAAAAGCATTCTTTTTTAGAAACAGGGTGCACATTCGTTTTGTGGAAAAGCATCTTTGTGATTGGTTAAGAAAAAGCAGTTTCCACGTTGAGTACATATCATAGGATAAAAGTTGTCAACTCAACCACACCTGCTACTTGGATTTGGAAGGCACTGTTCGAACTTAAAACAATCGTGAACTTTTAACCTGCATGTGCCGTTAAATGTTCGAGAAAATGTTGCAAAAAAATATGGTTAAGTTTAAAATCATTGATGAACTTTTAACCTGCACGTGTTGTAGAATGTTGTAGAAAGTGTGTTGATAAAATACGTTGCACTTCTGACTTCTATGTGTTGTTGAATATTTAAAAAAACTGTTTATATGGAAAATTAAAAAGAAACCAAGAGAGAGAAGTTTTGAAACCTAAAAGAATCAAGGAACTATTCTAATTTGGTCTTTACATGTATTTATGTGTGGAGCAACACAATTATAGACAGAACAGCACCAGGAAGAGGAAGAAGCAGGGAGTGGGGGGATGGGGGAGATGGGCAGAATGGCAGAAATGCACAATTAAGGGGCTGATTCCGATCCTGGGGAAACCGGGTACGAACCGTCGGACGGAGCATTTTCTCCGTCCGACTCGTACCCGGTGAGAAAACATTACAAAAATGCAAGTACGATTCGCATGGAAACACCATTTCCGTACGAATCGTACACAACACCGACCGTCGAAAATATACATACAAATGTGATCCGGAAATGCTCCGACGTGACCTCGAGACGCCTTCAGGCTGCGTTTCACAAACCAGGAAGTACGATCCGCACCGACGTCACCCCGCACGGATTAAATTCTCCGGCTGCCAAAAAGTGCCGGGAAATCAGGACGACGCGCACAAGGAGCACCTGTACGCGACGGACAGCCATGGACCCGAACCTACGTGTCATCTCAGCACTCATAGCAGTCTACCTGCTCTACAGGAACTGACGTAGACGCCGCAGAAGGTCAGAACAACACCCAGGGGCAAAGGGGGGGGGGGCAGGGGCAGGACACATAACCCCCACCCAAGTCACAAATCACACATGCCCTGGACATACCTGACCTGCAGGACCTGGTCACCTCGAGGGGGTGGGGGCGTGTCCAGCAACGCAAGCGTCCGCCACAACGGAAGTGGATGTTGACGCGAACCGGCAACACAACAATACCGGTACGTACCATACCCACGCCTTAAGAGCGTGGGTACGGGTCGTACCACGCCCACCCCTACGTCACCCCAACAATGGCGGTACAGCCCGTACCCATGTTCTAAAGGCCTGGGTACGGGCTGTACCAGCATTGTTGGGGTGATGTAGGGGAACGCGTGGTACGACCCGTACCCACGCTGTGAAGTCCTGGGTACGGTGCAGACCCCCAATGGGGTGCCGTAGGGGTACGCACCGTACCCAGCCCTTAAGAGCGTGGGTACGGGTCGTACCACGCCCTCCCCTACATCACCCCAACAATGCTGGTACGGCCCGTACCCACACTCCTAAGGTGTGGGTACGGTACGTACCCAGGCCTGCAGATCGTGGGTACGGGAATGTATGGAGCGTACCTCCACTCGTGTATGAATGGAGCGTACCCACACCCCACCAGTGTATGTACGGAGCGTACCCCCACCCGTGTATGAATGGAGCGTACCCACACTGATGAATACAAGCCCCAGCTAGGCCCGCAAGAGACAAGGGTTCGCTCTTCTGTACCGAAATCTATAAGGAAGTTGGCACGGAAACTGCAAAGTACAAAAACAACGTTTATTAACCCTTAAGGGTGGTCCTACAATCCACACAACACTCTTCAGTATTGCAAGGAGTAGCACAAAGAACTTGCATACACAGTCCCCTTTTATACACAACAGAGGGGCTCATAAGTGGGTGGATACCACATGAGGTTGAAGAACATTACCATTTAGGGTCATTCTCGATACTGAATCAATACATGGGCGGAGCCAACACGCTCTTTGGGCCCGCGAAAACACATGGTCAAGCAAAGCTAATTATAACAGATGTGGTCAAGTCTGGCCAGACGGACAAGAGGGAGCTATTTTTAAACTGTTGCTAGGCAGATTACAAGAGCAACTAACACAGAGGTCGGACTCTCCTCGTGGTGAACACGTGGCAGCATGTCAATACAAAATGGAGTCCGGACTTCGGCCAACATAATGAGGAAAACATGAACAAAGGGAAGCATTAATGTTTTCAGAAAATGCTTAATCACATTCTGCCTTAATTTACAACAGACGACCCTTTCAGCATTTACTGAAGACATCCGGTTTCCAAGAATAATCATCATATATGTCAATTATCATCATTCCTTTAACCTCTTTAGCTAGACCCTTCTGGCGGGCAACATCGGCAATAGCTTTCTTATCTGGAATGCAGAATGAAATGCATACGGAACAGCACAATGGTCCACATTGAATACACATACAGAAAAGGAACAGAATTGCTACAATAATACAGAGACCAGTTAGAACCTTCCAACCCCAGGCAGTAACCAACGCCCAAAACCATCCAGAAAAGGACCAAGTGCCGTTTTCTGTGTGGACTTCAGCTGCTATTTTGTGCAGTTTATTAATGGCATTATAAACGGATGGCGTATGATCAGGGATGAACACACAGAAGCTACTTCCAATAATTTTACAGGCTCCTCCTCGATCAGCTAGCATTACATCCAATACCATACGATTCTGTAATGCAACAATCCTGGTAATCTGTAATTCTTCCGTAAGATTCCCAAGAGCAGCAGCAGTCTGATTAGTCACAGCTTCTACCACTCTTGTTAATCTTCGGATCTTCCTACTATTCAGAGCGGCTCCAACAAAGAAAAACAGTCCTAAATTAAAATCAATATACTGTTGCAAGCTGGTATCTGTTTGATCCACCTCCTCAATTGATAGAGTACGTTTATATCTATTTACAGTCACATTATTCAGCAATTTCAAATCCTTATGATATGACGCAGGTGCTAAGAATACAGGAGGTAATAGGAATGATACGTAGCATACCCCAGACCACCCAGCCGGCAAACGGTAATAACCTTTATTTCCACATACAAAATAGGTATTATGGGATGCTAGGAAGGTGCTGTTATTTAACCCATCAATGTTTAACACAGTTATACAATCACTGACACCGACAGGGATAAAACCCACACTCTGGACACACAGGTCCGCTTGGGCTTGTGCTACTTGGATTACAAATTTATCCTTCCCCACAGTGTCTCTGGTGTTCGTGAAGATATAGGGGATGGATTCATTGTCCGGTCGGTACTCTTCCCATTCCCAAATTGTCCCATTCGCTTGTGGATATCCATTCTTGTCCTGATGGCATTCTTTATTAAGTCTGAAAAGCAATCGTCCCACTGTCGGTTTTCGAGTGGCAAACAACAGAGTGTACCATGCTCTACAAGAGCCATTGTGAGAGAAAGGAAGTGGTATGAATGGCGTGCCTCCTTTCTTCTGATGGGCTGGCATCATCCCACATATCCAACAGTTCGTAGCATTTGTAGCAACGTGGGTATGATGCAGCATCTGGATGAAAGTGTTATTCAAATAGGATTGTCGATGCTTCAACTCTTGATATGGCAATGTATAAAAGTAGTGCTCCGCAGGCACTGGAGTCGTCAACACAAGTGTCTCTCGGGCAGGAGTTGCCTCCTCCACAAACCATGTGGTTATACCAACGATAGCTACTGTTAGCATGAACCCCAACGCACAAAAATTTTTCTTCTTCTCCATGTCAAAGGAAACAATACCCTGATATCTTCCTGAAACTAAAAAGTCTGTCAGAACTCTTCCCCTTGGGCAGCGGTTGATTTCTTCACCAGCGGGCCAAGACGGGTGTCGCTACACTAATGCAGGGCTGATCCCCCCCCCTTGCCTCATTGGCTCTCCGTTTCACTAACCCAAGGGCCGTTCTGACAGTATGTCCCGGTACTGGAAACCTCACTTCCTTGGTCGCAGATGATATCGCCTTCCTCCAGAAGTCGTGTGGTCCGAAAAGAGCTCCTCAGTGTCGTTTGGCTCTGCAGCACGGCCTGTCTCTGCTGCTAGGATGTCTCGTTGATCGGTCAGCACGGCAGACTCCACCAATCCGGGCGGTACCTTTCGACAGTGCAAGGAATGGATCCAATTCTTCCTGTTCGAGACTCGCACTGCCGTCCTCGTTGCAAGAAGGACTTGCTCAGGTCCGACCCATCTCGGCTCCAAACTGTTCGTTCTGTCAAAGATCTTCACCATGACATGATCCCCAGGCCGGAGACCATGTCCTTCGCCGGTAGACCGATCAGGGAGCGCCTCTCGGACCTGTTGATGAATAGAAACCAAGTTATCCGTTAACTGTGCCAGATAATCACTCATCATCACACAAGGTACATCATACACAGCCTTAGGCCTTGGTGGACCCCAAATATTCATTGGGCGTCCAAATACTATCTCATAGGGTGTAAGGCCGGTTCGAGAGTGTGGCACCGACCTAATTGACAATAACGCCAGTGGCAAGGCGTCTGGCCAAGTCAAAGATGTTGAAGCTTGAATTTTGGCGATCTTAAGCTTTAGTGTACCATTATACTTCTCGACTAGTCCTGCAGACTGAGGGTGGAACACGGCGTGGAACTTCTGGGTGATGCCTAGGCCCTTCAAGACATACTTTATAACATCTGCTACAAAGTGAGGGCCATTATCACTCCACAGAAGTCTACAGACGCCGTATCGGGGGAAAAACTCTTTCAGCAATAGCTTCGCTGTAGTCATTGCAGTATTGTCTTTCGCAGGGTACGCCTCAACCCATTTACTGAAGGCGCAAACCACTACTAGAACATACTTCAAATTGTTACAGCGCTCAAGCTGGATGTAGTCCATCTGCAGAACCTCAAAGGGTGCAGTGGGTGTCGCAAACCCTCCTGCTGGAGTTCGCGTGCCTTTCCCTGGGTTATACTTCAGACAGATCATACAGGTCTGCACCACCCTCTTTGCCGTGCTAGCAATCTCTGGATGCTCCCAGACTTGGGTAAGCAATTTCACAATTGCGGAAGCTCCAACATGTGCTAGCCCATGTGCCATCTGGACCATAGGTTGCACAAAAGCCGTGGGTAATTTCCATCTATCCATCTGCTTATTTCTCCAGCAACCCTCGTCATCCAGTTCTCCTTCGCTAGCCCATTGTTCCCGCTCTTTGTCAGAAGCGGTCTTTTGTATTTCTCGCACTTCCTCCTTCGCATCATGCCATCTCTCCACCTGTGACTTCACTACATACATGGCAGTAGTACCGGGCTGCATCGCAGTCTCCCGTGCTACTCGATCCGCTAACGCATTCCCTTCTCCAACCTTATCAACTACTTTCCTATGGGCACTACACTTAACAATGGCAATTTTCTTTGGGTATGTCAATGCAGTTAAAAGATTGTGAACTAATTCCCCATGCATTATCTGTACCCCATGTGACGTTAGAAACCCTCTCTCCTTCCAGAGTAGGCCGAACTCGTGCGCTACTCCGAAGGCATAGCGGCTGTCTGTGTAAACATTCACGCACAATCCTGTACTGAGCTCACACGCTCGTGTTAACGCTATCAGTTCCGCTGCTTGAGCCGATTTCTGTGGTATGCGTGCTGTCTCCACTATCGTGTGTAATGTGGTAATTGCATACGCTGCTGAAGTCGTACCATCTGGTAGCTTCAGGCATGATCCATCTACCCACAACTCTCCATCTACATCTGAAAAGGGCGTATCCTGGAGATCAATACGACCCTTTGTTTGTTCCTCAGTCACAAGAATACAATCATGCGCTTTCTGTGCCTCAGGCTGGGTCTCGGGGTATGGCAACAATGTGGCCGGGTTTAATGTCACGCACCTTTTTAACGTAATGTGAGGAGCTAAAAGCGTCAACTCATATCCCGTTAAACGGGCACTGGTCAAATGCTGCGTCTTTGTTTGATTAAGCAGGGCATCAACAGCGTGGGGAACTAACACCAACAGTTTATGGGACAATACAATTCCTTCACTCTGCCGTATTGACACAGCTGTCGCCGCAACCGAGCGAAAACACCCTGGCAATGCTCGGGCGACAGGATCAAGTACAGCCGAAAAGTATGCACAAGGGCGCTGCTTATCGCCGTGCATCTGCACTAAGACTGATAATGCACATCCATCTTTCTCATGCACATACAACGAAAAGGGTTTTGCATAATCAGGGGTCCCTAACACTGGTGCTGAACAAAGGGCTTGTCGTAATTGCTGGAAAGCAGCGTCACACTCATCTGACCAGGGGATCGGGATGGGCGTGTCTTTTGTCAAGAGAGCTAGTAATGGCTTAGCTATGTGTGAAAACCCCAATATCCACTGTCTACAAAAAGAAACAAGACCCAAAAATGCACGCACATCCTTCTGCGTGGATGGCCTTGGTGTGTCCAAAATTACTTGGATACGATCTGGTGTGAGTGCACGCCCCTCCTTAGACAAAAGGTGACCCAAATAAGTCACCTTTGGTCTACAGAATTGCAATTTCTTCCTAGAGACCTTGTGATTGTGGGATGCTAAAAAGGAAAGTAAGGCTATCGTGCTTTTCTCGCACAACTCCAGGGTGTCAGCCGCCAACAGGATGTCATCGACATATTGAATGAGGGCGACCCCCTCGAGTAAAACAAAGGAATCCAACTGTCGCTTCAAAGCCTGACTATAAATACTAGGGCTTTCTGTATAGCCTTGGGGAATTCTACAAAAACGATAAGATCTATTGGTTAATGTGAACCCAAAAAGAAATCGGCTATCAGGGTGAATGGGAATAGAAAAGAAGGCATTTTTCAAATCAATCACTGAGAACATGGTCGCCGTAGGCGGGACCAAGGTAAGCAACGTCGTGATATCGGAAACCACCGGGTACTGAGGTATCACGATCTTGTTTACCTCCCTCAAATCAATTATGAACCGATAGACCTTTGCATCCGTGTCCTTTTTCAGAATAGGGAGAATCGGACTGTTACAGATATTATAGGGAACTTCTTCCACTACCCCCACTGCGATCAGGTCTTGCACAATCTGTATGAGAGCCTCCTCGCCCTCCTGGGAAATACAATACTGTGGGAGGCGTGGTAGTACCGCCCCCTCCTGGACACTAATGTGGACCGGAGGAATCACCATTTGTCCCACATCTGTGTCCGAAGTCGCCCATAAAGCTCGGGGGAGGGTAGCCAACAACGCATCCTCTGAGATTGTACACATCCGCCCAGATCGGGGGTAGTTGTCATTTAAAATCACCCTCACACCCTCAGGGGAACAACGAATTGTAGCCCTAAAGTACTTTAACATATCAAGGCCCATAATGTTATCCGGTGTGTACGGAGCAAGCAGAAACGGACAAGGCGCAGAAAAACAATCAACTTTAAATGCAAGGGGCTGTGAAAGAGGGCTTCGGGAGAGTGTACCGTCAAACCCTACCGATGTAACTATTGAGCCGGATGGGGGAGCCCCCGGAACCAAGTACCTAGACAATGCACTACGTGTCGCTCCTGTATCCACTAGGAACTGATCAGTAGAACCTAAAACCTCAGCCGATACATAAGGACCCGTCTGATCGACCGGCACCTCAACTGATTCGGACCCCCATCCTACGCATTCCTATGCATGCTGAGAATCATGATATCCCGACCGATCGATGTCCGATACATGATACTGGTGCTGACGATCGAAAACATTTGAGCTATCTCGGTGCTGTCCAGCGGTATCGAAACGGACATTATCGTTGGAATTCCCTCTAAAGTTCGAGAAGCCCCCTCTACCTCTTGGGCCACCCGGAGTGTGCCCCTGACGCGAAGCACGCAACGCTGGGCAATCCCTGGCCCAATGGCCCAACTGCTTGCAATACGCACACTGGTTCCTATTCAAATCCGATCGGCCCGAAGGGGGACCATAAGATCCGCCCCTTCCCCTATTATTATTACCCCGGCGGGGCGGGCCATATACTTGTGCTAACATCACTTTAGTTTTAAGATCTTTCGATTTCTTCTCCTCCTGGCCCTTCGCCTCGTGCTCCTGACGCTCATAATACTGGGCAATGGTCAGAAGGGCCGTCGGAGTCGCGGAGGACCAAGAACTCTCACTCGCTTTTAACCGGGCCGCAACTGCCGGCAGCAGATTAGCCACATATTTGTCCGCAAAAAGGTGGCGGCCCGTGTCGTCAGTAAGCGACTGGCCACTAAAATCATGAAACGTCTCCTCAAAGCGCGTAAAGAAGTCCGCGACTGACTCGTCAACTTTCTGTTTACATGCAGCTAACATATTCCAGTCAATCTTTTTAGGGGGGATAATCGTCTTCAACTTAGCCACAATAGCCGCAGGGAGATCTAAAATATTCTGGGGTGGTTTCTGTGCGGGCTTCCGTTCCCTATCCTCGTCCTCAAGGTCAGACCACCGGGCCTTGAAGGCAACCGCATCATCTACCTTCCGAACAGAGCGCCACGTATCCGGCGGTAGGATAAGGCCAAAGAATAGGTCTATATCCGCTAAGGTCATAATGCAAGAATTCAAGGCCCCCTCGACTTCTTCATAGAAGGCCGCTGGATTCTTGCGGGGGTCAGGCAGCGCATTCTTTAATGCCATAACATCGGCCCTATGCCATGGAGTATAAACCCAATTATACACAAAATATCCCCTAGCATCGACAGAATTAATATCCGAGCTAGTCCCTGCTCCCTTGGGAGGAACATACAAAGGCGCCGCCTCTCGCATTGGTTTAACATGCACTATGTCATCCTTATCTGACTGGGAGGCGGATGGATGGCCCCCTGCTGCAGACGAATCCGACTGCTTCTCCTCCTCCGTTTGTTGACGTGCTTTCTCTCTAAGGGCCAGCACCTCGTCCCGTAAAGCGAACAGCCGCCGAGCCGCCTCAGGAGCCTTAGGGGGAGAAAAAACACCATTACGTAATGCTCCGGCATCCGAAGACACTTCGTCAGGCTCAAGGACACTAGAATATTTTCGGAAAGCAGCAATTACTTCATCCGCGAAATGAGACAGAAAATACACCCTCTCTCTATCTTGCCACGACCCCCAAGTATGGAACAACTCATCCTTAGACATCTTGCCCTTAAGTGCACGGAGGGAAAGTTTCCGAAGATCAGCCATGTGCTCGGTCGATAACATGGACCGCGTGTCGACCTTACCCGAAGCCGGGCCAGAATCTTGCGGCCGTGGAGCGGATGCGCCAACATAAGGGGGCGGAGAGCGATCTAATAAATAAAAATCGTCATCAGGATTATTAAGGACAGGATAAAGCGGCTGACGAACAACATATTGACCCGAAACTTGTAGCCTACGCTCTTTCTCTTGTCTGTCCGTTTGCTCTTTGTCCTCCCGACGCTTCGCTTCCTGCGCTCGCATATGATCATTCTTTCGTTGCTCCTTATCAAACAGCGCTTTCTCACGTTTCTCTCGCTCACGCACTTCCTTCACCCATAATCGCACACACTCAAACATATCCTGACGAGCACGTCGCTTACACATACACTGTTCCACATACTCAATCTTACGTATATCAAACGATCCATACAAAGGCCATCGCAACTCAGGATCCTTCCTAGTATATTTCCTCCATAACGTGCTGTACATTATGGAAGAAAGACCATGCTTCACGTACATATCCCTATTAGGAGTCCCCTCTGGGGGAGCTGGAGCAGATTCCTCGAGGTTCAACCGGTTCCCAAGACAGCAGCACCACTTACGAAGTGCGCTAAAAGCAGGCATGCTAGGAATAATGCAAAATATGCAGTATTATCAAGAAAAATGGCACTTAATCGTTGCGCCGTTCAAAGTTTACACAGCTCCGGAGAAATTTCTCCACATTACCTGCCTATATGTGTTGCAACGCATATATTTTCACAAAGACAAATTCAAAATATGACTAGTCACCATCAATCAAACTCAAATAGCCAGACCAGGCTTCAAAACTCGGAGCAAGTACCGTACAACGGTTCTTACCAATCAAGAGTCCAGGTTCCAACTGCCAAGCTCCACAATCGCCCAAACGGCTCTCACGGCAGGACCGAGAGAAGAGGTCTCAGTCGATGACCGGCGCCACCCAGATGGTCAGCTCGGAAGGGAAGGAAGAAAAACCTCGGGATGCCAGGGCTAAGACGCCGCTGGCAGTGATCACGTCCCCGGCCAAACTCCTCACCTTCGTCGCGACCAATCCTTCGAGCATCCGAGTCGCCGATGAGCCCCACGTGACGGGCGCCAATTGATGAATACAAGCCCCAGCTAGGCCCGCAAGAGACAAGGGTTCGCTCTTCTGTAACGAAATCTATAAGGAAGTTGGCACGGAAACTGCAAAGTACAAAAACAACGTTTATTAACCCTTAAGGGTGGTCCTACAATCCACACAACACTCTTCAGTATTGCAAGGAGTAGCACAAAGAACTTGCATACACAGTCCCCTTTTATACACAACAGAGGGGCTCATAAGTGGGTGGATACCACATGAGGTTGAAGAACATTACCATTTAGGGTCATTCTCGATACTGAATCAATACATGGGCGGAGCCAACACGCTCTTTGGGCCCGCGAAAACACATGGTCAAGCAAAGCTAATTATAACAGATGTGGTCAAGTCTGGGCATGCGCCAGACGGACAAGAGGGAGCTATTTTTAAACTGTTGCTAGGCAGATTACAAGAGCAACTAACACAGAGGTCGGACTCTCCTCGTGGTGAACACGTGGCAGCATGTCAATACAAAATGGAGTCCGGACTTCGGCCAACATAATGAGGAAAACATGAACAAAGGGAAGCATTAATGTTTTCAGAAAATGCTTAATCACATTCTGCCTTAATTTACAACAACACCCCACCAGTGTATGTACGGAGCGTACCCCCACCCGTGTATGAATAGAGCGTACCCACACCCGTGTATGAATGGAGCGTACCCACACCCCACCAGCGTATGTACGGAGTGTACCCCCACCCGTGTATGAATGGAGCGTACCCACACCCCACCAGTGTATGTACGGAGCGTACCCCCACCCGTGTATGAATGGAGCGTACCCACACCCCACCAGTGTATGTACAGAGCGTACCCCCACCCGTGTATGAATGGAGCGTACCCACACCCGTGTCCCGAGCGTACATGCCCAGATACAGGAGGGGTGGGTGAAGAGTCCTCCCAGGAGTGCCCAGACATAGGAGGGGTGGGTGCCAATCACTCCCAGCAGTGCCCAGACACAGGAGGGGTGGGTGCCTATCACTCCCAGCAGTGCCCAGACACAGGAGGGGTGGGTGCAGAGTCCTCTCAGCAGTGCCCAGACATAGGAGGGGTGGGTGCAGAGTCCTCCCAGCAGTGCCCAGACACAGGAGGGGTGGGTGCCTATCACTTCCAGAAGTGCCCAGACACAGGAGGGGTGGGTGCCTATCACTCCCAGCAGTGCCCAGACACAGGAGGGGTGGGTGCAGAGTCCTCCCAGCAGTGCCCAGACATAGGAGGGGTGGGTGCCTATCACTCCCAGCAGTGCCCAGACATAGGAGGGGTGGGTGCAGAGTCCTCCCAGCAGTGCCCAGACACAGGAGGGGTGGGTGCAGAGTCCTCCCAGCAGTGCCCAGACGTAGGAGGGATGGGTGCAGAGTCCGCCCAGCAGTGCCCAGACATAGGAGGGGTGGGTGCCTATCACTCCCAGCAGTGCTCAGACACAGGAGGGGTGGGTGCCTATCACTCCCAGCAGTGCCCAGACACAGGAGGGGTGGGTGCAGAGTCCTCCCAGCAGTGCCCAGACATAGGAGGGGTGGGTGCCTATCACTCCCAGCAGTGCCCAGATACAGGAGGGGTGGGTGCCTATCACTCCCAGCAGTGCCCAGACACAGGAGGGGTGGGTGCAGAGTCCTCCCAGCAGTGCCCAAGGAAAGAAAAGTGTGCAGTACCCACAGATACAATGCCCACAATTGTCAGTCAGGTGCTCAAAGACCCTGCAGAACACGTAACATGTGTGCGAGGCTGGGAGTACACACATGCATAGTGTGTAAAAGGGAACATGTCCACATGAAGTAACTTCAATATACTCCACACACAAGTACAGTGACCACCAAGGATGCCACAAATGATGCAGGTGGAGACATTGCCCAGCATGCATGGCCAAAGTTGAACGGATCCGTCACACACCAAGGATATGTAGACACAGCTCAGCACAACATTTAGGAAACACCCTGCAGGGAAGATGTCAGGGTCCACAGAGGAAGGAACACACCTTGGGACAATGTCACCATGCAGTAAGAGCACACATGAACAAAGTTATTTCGCAAATACCTTGTGATGGCACACAGATACCAGGGTCCACCCCATGAGCAGCACACTACTACATTTCCCAGACACCTAACACATTATCCCCACCCTAAATCATGGAGCAGCACCACCAACAGCAATACCAGAAAAGCAGTAGTGTGCAAAGGGAAAAAAACATAGCTTTATTCAGCATTAAAAAAAAAAATTGTTATTAAAAGTTGAATATGTACAAGGCCCATAGGGCAGTCCATAGTCCAATTCCTGGTGGGGGACACATAGGGACACGTGTCCCCTAGCTTGCCTGCACAGTTCATACCTCCTTTGCTTCCACGGGGGGGGCATCATGTGGGGGTGAAGGACCAGGCACCGCAGGGACAGGAGGGGCAAGGGTAGGTGTTGTGGGTGCAGGGACGGAGGACTCTACCACAGGGGGTGGGGCAGCGCCAAAGGTAGAGGTGAGAATGGCGCTGCACACGGCTGCAAAGTCCTCCAGCGTCTCCCCTGCACCCGAAGGAACCACAGGCCCCAAGGAGGGGGGGGTGTCGTAGGGATGGGTCGCAGCGCTACTGGGGGAGGTTGTGGACGGGGGGGACTCAACTACCCTGACCGGGGACTCCTTCGACCGCTTGTGGGGTGGTGTCACACTGGGGCTCAGGGACAGAGCGTCCATGAAGGATTCTTTGGTGGAATCCTGGCCAGGAGAGCTGAGGGGAGTGGATTTGGAGGGAGTGGGTTGTGATGAATGTGGACTCCCACTGTGGCTGCGTGTCTTCCGTTTGCCCCCCGACCCAGTGGGTGTGCCTACTTCACCCTGTGTGTGCGTGACAGGAGGTGTGCGCTTGGCCTTCCCTGGTGGTGTGGTGCCTGTGTCTGGTGGGGTGCGTGCATGGTTACGTCTGGGTGTGCTTTGGACAGGCATGGGAGTGGGAAATGTGGATGGTGCAGGGGTAGGGGGGGGACGTAGCGCTGCAGGAGACCCACTGCTGCAGTCAGTGTCGAGTCAATGGACCTCAGCAACTGGCGTTGGTCAGACTGCGCAGCTGAGATGCCCTCCATGTATGCCTCCATCTGTGTGAGCACTCGTGTGTGGCCATGGAGGACATTAAGCATCGCAGTCTGACCAACCTGCAACTGGCGCAGGATGTCCACATGTGCGGTGCCTGGCAAGAAGGAGACACGTGGTGACCTAGCACGGCGGGAAGGGACCAGAGCAAGTGGGAGGTCGGTGATGGGAATCGAGGGGGCGGGTAGAGATCGAGTGCTGCTGTCAGCTGTGGGAGCAGCCTCCACCCCCTCTGGGAGATCAGCCTCGGACCCGTCAGCGTCATAGTCGGTGGTGGTACTGGACAGGTCCTCCGCCTCACTCCCCTCGGCCTCCGTGCCACTCGATGCGCCAGACAAGACAGCACTGCTGCCACTGGTGCCTGCTCCCTCCTCACGATCCGTGCCAGTGTCTCCCTCGGAGTCCCCCGACGATGCTGTGGGCAAGGTGAAGAGACAGGAAATAATCAGACACCTGTATACATATGTCACATGAGTCAAATCTACATAGGTCACAGTGCATAGCCTGAAAAGCAACATGAGTAACATCTACAACACAAGGTACATATGTAGGGCCTGCAACACACAGCTGGTTGACCCACAATGCCACTGAGAAACAATGGAGAGCATGACCCAACAGCAAATTACTTGATATCAAATAGGACAGAGGAGCCAGGCTCTGGGGACAATCGTGCACAGCATCTGTACCACACAGCGTTGACAAAAAAGGGATGAGCAGGAACCATGTCTATTAACTTTTTGCACATGCTGCAGAGCTAATACATTAAAACATGCCCAACATGACTGGGTCACTGCACCTTGAGTGTATGTCCAGACAAACATCACACACAGGCCAGACCTAGCAGGGAGACTTCAGATTTGGACATGTAGGCCTTACCCGCACAAAGCACCCCCTACCTGAGACAATGTGATTGAGACAGAGGAAGTACTTACACCTCTTACTCTGGGATAAAAACACATGGCCTGCACTAAATCCTGATTGTACACAAACTACCCCTGGTGCGCCTGTCCACATATATCATTGACAATCAACCATCATCAGATTGTCGTTCCAAGACACACAGGCACTGCCCACTGTGAGTATGCACAAGCAAAATTGGGTCACACTGTACAGTGGACACATGTAGCACAGTTTACATCAATACAGATGAGGCCAGGGTACAATGCCACAGAGCCCAACCTATGAAGAAAGACACAGAGAATGTCCACATTGTTGGATGACACACATGATACCTAGGAAAAGGTGCCCCAGGGCACGGTAGTGGCCACACACCTCCATGGTCCTGGATGGATATCACTGCAACTGAAGCAACCGTCCCTGCACTATGCATTACTCCCACTCATGCACATCATGTCAGAGGGCACAACATTGGATATGCATGCTGGAAGGCAGTACACTTTGAAGACAAACTCCTATGTTGGGACTCAGCATCAGTGCCAACTGACATGGACCCCACAATGACTGAACTGGCCAGGGCACAGCCAAGGTCCCAAAACCTGTTACACTCCACCCCCACACATGATGCTGCAAGCATTGGGCACTTGGATTAACTGCGAGCCTAGATAACCTTGTGCAAGAGTGACTACACACAGACCAGGGAACACATGGCAAGGAGGGGAAGGGAGGAAGAACAGCACCGGTTTACTTTGGGGAACAGGTCATGCACTGCACATGTAAACCCTGGCAGTGTATCCATGCAACTGCGCACTTCCAAAAGCGATGTCATCAGTGATGTCATGAGTGATGTCACTGACCATGTCATGAGTGATGTAATATGTGACGTCATCAGCAGTGCATTGCGGGCGCGCGAGTTATAGTTAGCTGAACTAACTATAACGGGGGAATTTCTATGGTTTTGTACGAGTGAAAAGTCCAGCTAACTATAACGCCCCTGAAACCTATGGTTTTTTCAGTGAATTTCTAAGGTTTTTTAAATGCTAATTCCTAGCTATGCCTACAGAGATAGGACATGTGAAGAAAGAAGGAAAAACGCACAGAAAGAAAAAAAAGAAATGCAGAAAGAAGCAACAGAAGTCCTCAAAGACGAAGAAAAGTGCAGGAAGAAGCATGACGTGCAGAAAGAACAAACAGAAGAGCAGAAACAAGCCTTGTTGCAAAATCATCCTGTACCCTCAACTTTTTCAGACGGTTACTGGTGGTAACTGAGTCTGACTAACCAGTCCTAGAGCCAGTGCTATGTTAAAAGACACTCAGAATACAGTGAAAACACCTACATACACTAGGGCACATTAAGTGTTGGGGTCCCCCTGTGATTAGCATGACCTCCTCTGTAAGCCCCTAGTATATAATAGGGCAGGGGATTAAAACTACCTCTTAAAATGCACCACAGGGCGTGTTTGAACACGTCACCTCATGCCCCGTCCCTTCCCTTCCCCACTGTGTAAACACGCCCTGTAGCCGTTTTAAGTTGGGAGATTAAGTCCCCTTGAAAACTGAGGGTCCCTAGGGTCAAAATAGCCCACTAGGTACCTCTAGTAAGCGCCACAGAGCTGCGTTGCATGGAGGTGTAAAAAGGGGCGTGGCCTCAGAACACCTGTCTGCAATGCAGCTCCCTGGCGCATACTGGAGATACCTGTTGGGAATCACTGACAAAATATCGAAAGACACAAAATCGACTTACAAATATATAGATACAAAATTATCGATCACATTATTATCGACATCACATACTTATTTAAAACATTACAAAAATATCGAACACACTATGGTGCCGATCACGATCCGGTAAAAACCGGGTACGAACCGTCGGACGGAGCACAATCTCCGCCCGACGCGTACCAGGTCGTCAATTTTCACAAACAAGGAATTACGATTCGCACGGGTACACCATCACCGTACGAATCGTAAAAAAGCCCGACCGAACCAAAAAACACCTACCAATGCGATCCGGGAAAGCGCCGACCTGACGTCGGGACGCTCGCACCCAGCCATTCACGACCCAGGAATCACGATTCGCACCGACGTCACCCCGCACGGTGAATATTTTGCGGCAGCCAAAAACTGCCGGGAAATCAGGACGACGCGAACAAGGACCACCAGTACGCGACGGACAGACAGGACGACGCGAACAAGGAGGACCAGTACGTGACGGACACACAGGACGACGCCACCAAGGAGGACCCGTACGCGACAGGACGACGCGATCAAGGAGGACCCGTACGCGACAGGACGACGCGAGCAAGGAGTACCAGTACGCGACGGACAGACATGGACCCGAACCTACGAGTCATCCCTGCCCTCATAGCAGTACACCTCCTCTACAGGTTACGACGCAGACGCCGCAGAAGGTCAGAATAACTAAGGGAGGGGGGAAAGTGGGGTGGGGTGGGGGTGGCACGACCAGGGCAGGCCACAAAACAACCACATAAGTCACACACCACACATGGCCTGGAAATACCTGACTCCCATGCCCTGGTCACCACGAGGGGGTGGGGGCGTGTCCTGATAAGCCAGCGACCGCCACAACGGAAGTCCGTCACCACGCGAACCGGCAACACAACCAGACAGGTACGTCCCGTACCCACGCCTGAAGAGCGTGGGTACGAGTCGGACCACGCCCACACACGTCACCCCAACAATGGCGGGACGGATCGCACCCACGTGGCAAAGGCCTGGGTACGGGCCGCACAAACATCACATAGCGTGGGGACGGATATGTACGGACCCTACCCCCAACCCGTATGCAAGGAGCGTACCCCCCAGCCCAACAGTGTAAGTACGACCCGTACCCCCACCCGCGTATGCATGGAGCGTACCCCCCAGCCCAACAGTGTAAGTACGACCCGTACCCCCACCCGCGTATGCATGGAGCGTACCCCCCATGCCAACAGTGTAAGTACGACCCGTACCCCCACCCGCGTATGCAAGGAGCGTACCCCCCATGCCAACAGTGTAAGTACGACCCGTACCCCCACCCGCGTATGCAAGGAGCGTACCCCCCAGCCCAACAGTGTAAGTACGACTCGAACCCTCACCCGCGTATGCAAGGAGCGTACCCCCCAGCCCAACAGTGTAAGTACGACCCGTACCCCCACCCGCGTATGCAAGGAGCATACCCCCCATGCCAACAGTGTAAGTACGACCCATATCCCCACCCGCGTATGCAAGGAGCGTACCCCCCAGCCCAACAGTGTAAGTACGACTCGAACCCTCACCCGCGTATGCAAGGAGCGTGCCCAACAGTGTAAGTACGACCCGTACCCCCACCCGCGTATGCAAGGAGCGTACCCCCCAGCCCAACAGTGTAAGTACGACCCGTACCCCCACCCGCGTATGCATGGAGCGTACCCCCCATGCCAACAGTGTAAGTACGACTCGAACCCTCACCCGCGTATGCAAGGAGCGTACCCCCCAGCCCAACAGTGTAAGTACGACCCGTACCCCCACCCGCGTATGCATGGAGCGTACCCCCCAGCCCAACAGTGTAAGTACGACCCGTACCCCCACCCGCGTATGCATGGAGCGTACCCCCCATGCCAACAGTGTAAGTACGACCCGTACCCCCACCCGCGTATGCAAGGAGCGTACCCCCCAGCCCAACAGTGTAAGTACGACCCGTACCCCCACCCGCGTATGCATGGAGCGTACCCCCACCACACCAGTGTAAGTAGACTCGTACCCTCACCTCGAATGCATTGAGCGTACCCCCACCGTGTATGTTCCAAGCGTACATATCCTGAAATCGGAGGTGTGTGTGCAGAGTCCACCCAGCAGTGCCCTGAGACAGGAGGGGTGTGTGCAGAGTCCTCCCAGCAGTGCCCTGAGACAGGAGGGGTGGGTGCCTATCACTCCCAGCAGTGCCCTGAGACAGGAGGGGTGTGTGCAGAGTCCTCCCAGCAGTGCCCTGAGACAGGAGGGGTGTGTGCAGAGTCCTCCCAGCAGTGCCCTGAGACAGGAGGGGTGGGTGCCTATCACTCCCAGCAGTGCCCTGAGACAGGAGGGGTGTGTGCAGAGTCCTCCCAGCAGTGCCCTGAGACAGGAGGGGTGTGTGCAGAGTCCTCCCAGCAGTGCCCTGAGACAGGAGGGGTGTGTGCAGAGTCCTCCCAGCAGTGCCCTGAGACAGGAGGGGTGGGTGCCTATCACTCCCAGCAGTGCCCTGAGACAGGAGGGGTGGGTGTGGAGTCCTCCCAGCAGTGCCCTGAGACAGGAGGGGTGTAACACATGTGTGTGAGGCCAGAATTATCCACATGCATACTGGCTACAAGGGAACATGTCCCCATGAACTCATGTCAACAGACTCCACACACAAGTACAGTGATCACCAAGGATGCCACGATTGTTGCAGGTGGACACATGGCCCTGCATGCATGGCCAAAGTAGAAGGGCTCCGTCACACACACAGCTCATGTAGACACAGCTCTGCGCTAAACATTGGGAACACCCTGCAGGGAAGAAAGCTGGGTACACAGAGGAAGGAATACACCCTGGGACAAGTGCACCATGCAGTAACTGCTTACATGAACAAAGAAAGTTAGCCAACACCTTGTGATGGCACACAGATCCCAGGGTCCCACCAATGAGCAGTACACTATTACACATCCCACACACCAAAACCCTTACACACCACCCAAAACCATGTAGCAGCCCCACCAACACCAATACCAGCATAGCAGTAGTGTGATAATGAAAATAAAAGTAAGCTTTATTCAGCATGAGCACAATGTCCGTGGATCGCAGGCAGTTCAATCTTCACAAAGCCCATAGGGCAGTCAATGATTCTCAGCTGGATGGGGGACACAGTGGGATGCGTGTCCCCTACCTTGCCTGCACAGTCAAATGGCATCGTCTTCCACACTGGTGAGGGCATCAGGGGGGGGGGAAGCAACAGGCACCGCAGGGACATCAGGGCAAAGGGGCGGCGTTGTGGGTGCAGGGATGGAGGACTCCACCACAGGGGGTGGGGCAGGGCCAAAGGCGGAGGCCAGGATGGCACTACACACCTTTGCAAGGTCCTCCAGGGAGTCCCCTGCACCCGAAGGGACCTCAGGCCCCAAGGAGGGGGGGGGGGTCAGAGGGATGGGTCGCAGCGCCACTGGGGGAGGGTGGAGACAGGGGGGGAGACTCAACCACCCTGACCGGGGACCTCCTTGACCGCTTGCGTGGTGGTGTAACCGTGGGGCTCAGGGACAGAGCGGCCATGAAGGAGTCCTTGGGGGAGATGTGGCCAGGAGAGCTGAGGGGAGGGGATTTGGAGGGAGTGGACTGGGTGGAATGCGGACTCCCACTATGGCTGCGTGTCACACGTTTGCCCCCCGACCCAGTGGGTGTGCCTACCTCACCCTGTGGGTGCGTGTCAGGAGGAGTGCGGTGGACCTTCCCTGCTGGTGTGGTGCCCGTGTCCGTTGATGTGGGTGCATGCTGACGTCTGGGTGTACGTGGGACAGGCATGGGAGTGGGAAGTGTGGATGGGGCAGGGGTAGGTGGGGGGAGGTCGCGCTGCAGGAGACCCACTGCTGCAGTCAGTGTGGAGTCGATGGACCTCAGCAAGTTGCGTTGGTCAGCCTGCGATGAATGAATGCCCTCCAAGAAAGCCTCGATGTTGGTGAGGGTTTTGCCGTGGGCATGGAGGACATTAAGGATCGCAGCCTGACCAACCTGCAGTTGCCGCTGGATGTCCACAGACTCTGCATTGGCGGCAGCAGTGGAGACAGGGGCAGGGGGTGCGGTGCCTGGCAGGAAGGAGACATGCTGTGACCGGGCACGCTGGGAAGGGACACGAGCAAGTGGGAGGCGGCTGATGGAAACTGAGGGGGCGGTGCGAGGTGTTGTTCCGCTGTCAGCTTCGTAGTCTGATGTGCCAGTCGACAGGTCCTCGGCCACACTCTCCTCCGCCTCTGTCCCACTCGATGTGCCAGACCCGATGTCACGGCTGGCACTGGTGCTCGGTCCCTCCGCCTGGTCTGTGTCCATGTCTCCCTCTGTGTCCCCCGACGATGCTGTGGGCAGGGTGGAGAGACAGAAATTAATCAGACACCTGTACACATCTGTCACATGAGTCCAATCTACATAGGTAACATTGCATAGCCTGAAAAGGAAGATCCCTAACATCTACTGAACAGGGTACCGATGTAGGGCATGAAACACACAGTTGGTTGAGCCACCATGCCACTGAAATACCATGGAGAGCATGAGACAATAGCTAAACACAGGAAACGGAGTCTGACATAGCACCCAGGCCCTGGGGACAATCCAGCACTGCATCTGCACCACACAGCGTTGGCGAAAATACCGATGACCAGGGACCATATCCATGAACTTGAGACACATGCTGCATAGGTAATGCTGAAAACATGCCCAACATGACTCGGTCACTGCACATTGCGTGTGTGTCCAGACACATCACACACTGCCCAGACCCGGCAAGTGGAAATCAGGATTTGACACATAGGCATTGCCCGCCCCAACAAGACCCTACACGAGGCAAATTGTTGAGACACAGGTGGCACCAACATCTCAAAGTCTGGGTGATACACACAGGGGCAGGCAAAAAGCAAGATTGGACGCCAAACAGCCAAGGTGCGCCTGTACAAATAATGAGGTACCAGTGCCCATCCTCAGATGAGTATAACAAGACACACAGGCACTGGCAACTGTGAGTATGAAGAAGGACAATCAGGTCAGGCTGCACAGTGGACACCTGTACAAAATAGCACGTCTATATACATGGTGACAGGGGACAATGGCACAGAGCACAACCTACGCTGTAGACACTGAGATTGGCCACGTTTATGATGACACATACACCACTGAGGAAAAGGTGCCCCAGGGGACAGTAGTGGGCACGCAACTACATGCTACTGAATGGTAATGACTGCAACACACGTCACCATCCCTGCACTATGTGTATCGCACACTCATGCACATCATGTCACAGGCCACTACATAGGACATGCGCGCTGTAAGGCATGACACATGAGAGACCAACTCCCATGTCTGGAGTCAGCATCAGTGCCAACTGACATGGAACCCACATGCAGTGAACTTGACAGTGCACAGGCAAGGTCCCACAACCTGTTACACACCACCCCCACACATGATGCTACAGTCATTGTTCTCGTGGACAAAGCGCCACCCTACATTACCTTGTGAAGGAGTGACTACACACAGACCAGGGAGCACATTGCAAGGAGGGGAAGGGTGGCAGGGGCACAGCGCTATACTGGGGCAAACAGGATCTGCACAGCACCCTTAAACCCTGCCAGTGAATTCATGCTACTGTGCCCTTACAAATGCCGGTGACACACAACAAACACACATGTACCTACCCCCTTCCGGCTGCTGCATCGCCTGTAAGCGCCTCTCCAGGTCTGGAAAGACCACCGGCAGCACACGCCTGTGGAGGTGGCTCAGACGGCGGCGGCCGCGGTTCTTGTGGCTCTCAGGTGAGTCCCCCAGCAGGAGCCGTGCAATCCTCCGCGTCCAGCACCGGATATCCTGCCAGCGTTTCCTCACCTGGGGCAGGCTCCGCCTCCGACCATCCACACCCCTCACGGCACTGACGGCGGTCAGCCAGATCTGCTCCTTGGCAGTGGCGCCTACCTGTGAGGAGGAACAAGTGACACCACATCAATACACCAGCCACATGTCACAGAGAGACATATGGGTACAAATTAGCTGGTTACAACAAGGCATGTCATGCAGCCAACGCATTGCACCTTTGTCATAGGGACATCATCCCCTGGTGAGGGAAAAAGCAGTACGTGCCACAGTGGGTACACAGGTGGAATGATGGCAATGTCACAATCAATGATCAAGGCTCACACTGTGCATCACACCCACCCCTCCTGTCTCAGGGCACTGCTGGGAGTGATAGGCCCCCACCCCTCCTGTCTCAGGGCACTGCTGTGAGTGATAGGCCCCCACCCCTCCTGTCTCAGGGCACTGCTGTGAGTGATAGGCCCCCACCCCTCCTGTCTCAGGGCACTGCTGTGAGTGATAGGCCCCCACCCCTCCTGTCTCAGGGCACTGCTGGGACTGATAGGCCCCCACCCCTCCTGTCTCAGGGCACTGCTGGGAGTGATAGGCCCCCACCCCTCCTGTCTCAGGGCACTGCTGGGAGACATCAGGCACCCCCCCCCTGGGACCCCCCCGACAGTACATGGCATGTGTGTTACACCTGGACGCAATGGCAGAAGTCACAGTCACAACATAGGGACAGCCTGTGGCAGTGGCCTATGCACTCACCTGATACCCTGGTCGCCCATACAGCATGGAGTACTGTGGGAGGATCACATCCAGCAGAGCCATGTTCTCCTCCAGGGTGAATGGCTGTGTCCTCTCCACAGCCCTTGACATGGTTCCAGGGAATCAGTCGCAGCAGCTGGGTCGACGAATGCAAAGATGTGCAGGCAAGTGCTCCCTCATGGGACCTGGCTGCCTTATATGTGCCCTTCTGCCCAGTCTCATGCACAGGAGTACAGAGTGATTGGTCACTCACATTTGCATCCTATGTTTCCACCAATCACTTCAAACCTAGCAGTCTGTGGGTTCTCTATCGGTTTCATTCTCCTGCATGATGTCAGCCCCACAAACACATTGCAACAAAGTAGAAGAATTCCAACTGACTTCTGCTGTGCACCTTCCAGAACAATTTCGAAATTTGAACTTGGTCTCCATGACAACCAGAATGCATGTAGGCCTTAATACTTGTCCCCTATGTAATTTGGAGCATCACACACAGGTACGATGCGTTTCGGGGCCCTAGGGCACCCCAAATGCATGGCAACGGCCCGTACATGCATGCCTACGCTCTCCATCACTATGGGTCTGCACGCGTATGCGTACCCGTAGTGTTACGGACCGTACACACGCATGTACGCTCTCCATCACTATGGGTCTGCACGCGTATGCGTACCCGTAGTGTTACGGACCATACACACGCATGTACGCTCACTATCACTATGGGTCTGCACGCGTATGCGTACCCGTAGTGGTACGGACCGTACACTCGCATCTACGCTCACTATCACTATGGGTCTGCACGCGTATGCGTACCCGTAGTGTGACGGACCGTACACACGCATGTACGCTCTCCATCACTATGGGTCTGCACGTGTATGCGTACCCGTACTGTTACGGACCGTACACACGCATGTACGCTCACTATCACTATGGGTCTGCACGCGTATGCGTACCCGTAGTGGTACGGACCGTACACTCGCATGTACGCTCACTATCACTATGGGTCTGCACGCGTATGCGTACCCGTAGTGTTACGGACCGTACACACGCATGTACGCTCTCCATCACTATGGGTCTGCACGCGTATGCGTACCCGTAGTGTTACGGACCGTACACACGCATGTACGCTCACTATCACTATGGGTCTGCACGCGTATGCGTACCCGTAGTGGTACGGACCGTACACTCGCATCTACGCTCACTATCACTATGGGTCTGCACGCGTATGCGTACTCCTGGTGATATTGAGCGTAGATGCGAGTGTACGGTCCGTACCACTACGGGTACGCATACGCGTGCAGACCCATAGTGATAGTGAGCGTAGATGCGAGTGTACGGTCCGTACCACTACGGGTACGCATACGCGTGCAGACCCATAGTGATAGGGCCGTACACACGCATCTACGCTCACTATCACTATGGGTCTGCACGCGTATGCGTACCCGTAGTGCTACGGACCGTACAAATGCCTGTACGCTCGCCATCACGATGGGTACACATACGGCAGCACTCCCACAGTGATTTGGGAACATGCACAGGCCCTCTCAGCAGCAGTACGGCGGTTTTTACACATCACTGTGGTGATAGGCGACACACATGTAGGAATAGGGCGGACATACTTGTCCATGGATGGACATACTTGTCCAGGAATGGACATCAAGGCATCGTCTGTGCATTACTACATGTGTGGGGCACAGGTGTCACAGGCTGTGATGTGGAACATGCCTCCTGAGTGGAGAAGGCACCAGATGTATGATGAGATGTGTACATGTGTACTGTGTGAGGGTGCAATGTGTGCCAGGCATGCCCTTGACTCCTTTGACATGTGTGCATGTGGGACTGCGCACTTGGGGTGAGCGTCACTGGCATGGCACGGACACCAACACACGGAAGTGTCCCATGATGCCCGGTACAGGGGTCATGACACATGACTTGTCACTACCCACAGTGCACAATGTGACTATGTCATATATGTGTCCTGGATTTACATCAGGTTGATGTTGTAGCACCCTCAAAAGCTGCAGCCGTTGCAGCAACCAACATGTGGCTGTGTGTAGATTGTCATTGCACACTGTTCCCAACACCATGCCACATGTGTTATCGGATGTGAGGTGCACATGTATGCATGGGACACGGAGTAGCGTGACAAGGCCATGTCAGCAAACTCACAAGGAATGTGTGGTGAGTCATGACATGTGCACCTTCATGGCAAGGTGTGTGGGCTGGACTAGTGTAATGTCATGTGACCTGTGGCTCCAGTGTTCCGCTACCAGTCTCTGCAATCGGCATCACACTTCTGCTGATGTGTGGGTGTATGTCACTCCTGTCTTGCGTCGGGCAGTGCACTTGCACTGGGACACAGCTATTTCCATGGCGTGGCATGGGGAGGTTCTCAATCACCGTGTGTAGCTGGGTCTTGGAAGGAGTGTCACCTTGCATCCATACGTGTCCTGGGCATGTAGCACATGCCTGACTCCCTATGTGGCATGTGTGTATTGCCAGATTTACATGTGCTCAGTAGACATGAGTTGTTCTCGTAGTGCACTCACTCTTCCTTGTCACTTCCAAATTACTGCAGAGCGCCTCCTGTTGCCCGAAGAATTCCAGACTTGGCTACCATGCAGGAGAATGACAGGATCCGGCTCTACCGCTTCACCCAACCATTGATTCTGGAGCTGACGGCGAGACTGGCACCACACCTGCAACCGCAGCACAGGTATCCTACGGCACTGACACCCCAGCTGAAGGTAATGGCTGCCCTACATTTTCTTGCCACGGGTACCTTCCAATATACCATAGCTCATGTTGGTGGCATGTCCCAGAGCATGTTCAGCGGTGTGCTGCATGATTTCTTGGAGGCCATGTTGATTCACCTGGATGACTTCATCAAGTTCCCAACCCCTGAACAGATGACTGAGGTCAAGCGTGGATTCTATGCCCTGGGAGGGATGCCCCATGTCATTGGGTCCATAGATGGGACACATGTAGGTTTGGTACCACCACACGCACGGGAGGTGGCGTACCGCAATCGGAAGCACTACCACTCCATCAATGCCCTTGTGGTGTGTCTGTCCAATATGGTGATTTCACATGTCTGTGCTCGTTTCCCAGGATCAGCACACGATGCCTACATCATGAGGCGTAGCGGGATGCCTGATATGATGATGCAGCTGCGCAACGAACGGGCATGTGTTGTTGGTGGGTACAGTCTGTCTGTCCTGTATTCTGTATAGCCGACCAGCACGACCGCTACACCAGTTCTAACGATGTCCATGTGCTTCCCATGTAGGGGACGCTGGCTATCCCAACATGCCTTGGCTGCTGACACCTCTCCGCAACCCCATCACACCGGCCCAGCTCCGCTATAACACCGCCCATGGCCGGACAAGGCGAGTGATAGAGAGGACGTTTGGCATGCTGAAGAGCCGATTCCGGTGCCTCCACAAGACCGGCGGTGCACTCCCTTATGCCCCGGCGAAGGTCTGCAAGATCTTCATGGTCTGCTGCATGCTGCACAACATGGCAGTTGAAAGAGCTGTGCCACTCATCCTGAATCAACATGACGAGGACCATCCACCCGTGGAGGACGAAGGGCTTGGCAATGGGGCTAGTGATGTGGAGGATGTGGAGCCGCAAGAGGACATCCGGACTCGGCTCATACGCGACTTCTTTGCTTAGTGGTGAGTACCAGGGTCTGAGTGTGCACGCATTGGTCCCCGTGTGGCATGCGTTGTGATGTGTGTCTCCACCTGCATGTATGGCACGTGGGTCAGAGGTGTGTGTGGGTGTATCACTGGAGTGATGGTGGCAGTGATGGTAGTATTTCCCCAGTCATAATTGTGACCTAGCATGTTGTCATCCATACATGTGTCGAGTAACTGCACATGCAAGTGGCTGTGCTTTTTGTGGCTGACTTCTTGTGTGTCTCTCTTCCCCAGGTACCTGCGCATGCCGTTTGCTGGTTGCATTGTTGTGGCACTGCTATTCCTCATGGATATGACATCGTGGGCTGACTCAGCGTTACAGGCACGGACACGTTTGGAAGTCTCCATGGGGTAAGGGATGCATCTGGGGTGTATTGGGTGTGGCAGTTGTTCACGATGTGTGCACACTGGCCCGGTCGGGGTTTGGTTCCTCTGCAGACATGTGGCATCCCCATGGGACACGACATGCAGCTGGGTACACCTGAATAGATGGGCTGCCTGGTTGTCAGTCATCAGTGATGGGATAGTGGATTGTGATGATGGCATCAATGTGTGTGACACTGCCCTCGGACATATACGGTTGACATTGTCTTGACATGGCGTGGGACTTCCACATCAGCGGATGTATGGTGTATGGCAGGCTCTCCGTGAGCAGCTGTGGGTGTTTAGCTGTTAGCCGACGCTTGTGTGCCAGTTCCCTGGCTTTCACGCATTTGTGCTGCAGAAGGGGGGTGCCAGTGTTGGAGCCACATGTTACTCCTCATGATGTGTTCATGTGTACTTCGAGTTGCCTCTGCAATCCCAAAAACATGACTAATAAAGGTGTCCCTATGCCTCCAAGGTGCCTCTTCTCAGTCAATGCTGGTGTGTTGGCACGGTGCATCCTGCATGTCTGGCATGGTATTCCCTGATTGTGGCTATGTGTCAATGTTTCGAGTGGCAAGATGCAAGCTGTGTGTGTGTGCTGAGACTGTGTATTGGGCATGATGTCTATGACTGTGTGGGTATTGTGACATGTGCCATCCCCATGCATCCAACGTTGTCCATGACCCCATTCTCTGCATCCACCGGACTCAAGCTTGCAGGACATGGTTCTGCCACCTGTCTACACATACCTGGGTGCCCCCCAGGACACGGGCCAGGATCCCTGACCTCTGCGCATGACTGTTGCTGTACTCAATGTGTCTGTCAGCACGGTTGTTCGGCCACCCCCTCAGCTGGTTCTGACCATCACGGGTGTGTATGGTGCTCCATGTCTGTCTTGCCTAATAAACTGTGACCCATGTGTCCTGTGCCAGACTCAGGCCCCAGGGTGTGGGTGGTTGAAGTGAACAGATGACTCAGGCATGTTTAGACTGTACAAGACACATGTTAGGTAATAATGCTACCAGCAGGCATCTACTCTTAATAGTGTGATTTATTATTGGGGGGGGGGGGACAAAGTGAGGGGCTTTCCGGGATTAGGGAATCCAAAGTTCAGTAGGGGAGTTGGTGTCCTTGCCATTGGAAATCCTCAGAGTCCATGCCACAGTCTTTGTCAACATTGGTCAGCCAGTGACCAGCAGGGCCATGTGGCAGAGAATTTCTCTTGATGCTGTGATGCTGTTCCTCCAGTGGGCCAGGTGCCAGGCCAGGTGTCCTGGGAGATGGTGATGTAGCAGCCACCCTCACGGTCCTTTCCGTGGACGACCCGGCTTCCTGCGGGGAACCTCAGCAGCAGGCCGTGACGACGTCTGGGATGCTCCGTCGGATGTTTCCTCCTCCTCCTCATGATCCCTCCCTGTGGGTGTTGATGTTCTCCGCCTTCTGGCACAGGGAGGGTCGGCCATGGTGTCGGCCATCCGACGGAGTTCAGCGTGAATCCCCTGGGACGCCGTCACTTGCTCAGCCTGTCTGTCCTCCATCCTCCGTTGGTGTAGCTGTAGACAGGCTATTAGCTCCGCATGTTGCTGGGCCTGCTGGACCTTGATCCCCTCGAGGACGGACACAACCTGGGCCATGCCCGTGGTGTCCTGCCGGTATGAGTCCAGGATGTTACGGACATGGGAAAATACCGGATCCCCAGCCAACTGGTCAGGCTCGCGCCTCCGCCGTCCTCCACTCCCACCACCCCTGCCCACTTGCGTCTGGCCTGCACTTGTGGGAACATCGGGTCTCCGGGACCCCTGAGGGGTGGCATTGGCGTTGTCGCCTGCCTCCTCCTGGGTGCCCGGGACACCGTGTCCCTCCTGGCGAGCCTGGCTGCATTGTGGTGTTGGGGCAGGGATCCTGGGTGTCTCCTGGGATGTGGCAGGAGTGGGGGTGGTGGTTGGCACGGTTGTACCTGACGCAGGTGCTGCAGGTGGTTGGACACCAGAGGGGCCAGGTCGGTCGGGGTCGTCCGCAGAGTGGTGAGAGTGGTCGCTGCCGGTGGGATCGGTCTCCTGCAGATCCGGGTCCTGTGAGTGTTCCCCCCCAGTGTTGGGGGGTGCAGCACGACGTTGACCTGTGTGTGAGAGAGAAAATGTTAATTTTGATCCATGCAACATCCATGTTTCATCCGTTACAAAGTTGGCACATTTCCTCTTGGAATTAGGATCTGTCTTGCATTCCACTCACAGTGCACTTGTGCATGGGTGTGTCCCTTGGGCACCAATTTGGCCCCTTTAACTATGTGTGGCACAGTCTTACTTGCTGCGTCAAGTGTGACTGCAGTCAGCAGTGGAGTGTGCATGTGTGGCGAGCCATGCATTTGCGCCTTCCTTGTAGCACTGTACATGTGCACATGGAGTGGATCCACACACTTATATGATGCAGGTGGCTGTCCTTGTGCTCGTGTACAGGTTGTGACATGGCCCTGCGTTTTGCCATGATGAAGAGGGGGGGTTCTGGCACTGGCCACCCTTGTCTACATGCACGCAGTCCACCTGCTGACGAGCAGACATTCCCACACACCAAAGGACTGATTTGCTCTCCCTGTGTCTCCCTCCTTCTCTGTCCCCCTCTCCCTCCCTCTCTGTCCCCCTCTCCCTCCCTCTGTGTGTCAGCCTCCTCCCTCTGTCCATCTTCCTGTGTCTCCCTCCCTCTCTGTCCCCCTCTCCCTCCCTCTCTGTCCCCCTCTCCCTCCCTCTGTGTGTCAGCCTCCTCCCTCTGTCCGTCTCCCTCCCTCTCAGTCCCCCTCTCCCTCCCTCTGTGTCCCCCTTTCCCTCCCTTCGTGTGTCACCCTCTGTCACCTTGGCCCAGATTCCTGGGCACACACTGTTAGCAGATCTTTGAGTGGCCCTTGGCCTGTTGATGTGAGTTTGTTTCTGATCTCCAGGCACCCATTTTGTCTGCTGTGTGTCTGTGCGCTGCTGCTGTGGTGGTGTGTGCTGCCACTCTTTCACAATGTTGGCTGTTCATTAGCTGCTGTCATGTGCAAAACAGTGCCTTCACCCCCATGTGTTGATGCAAGGCGTCCGCCATTTGCTGGCAAGTCATTCCTGTGTTGGGACACAGTGTTTGTCTAACTGTGACCTAGGCCATATGGGCAGAGGGCATTGTTGTCTGCTTTGGAGTCGCACTATGTGATTCTTGGTGCCCAGCCTCCCGCCATCCGGGTTACCGTGTCATGTGTTGTTGTCTTCTGTGGCCTGTGACTTGACATTGTCCAGCTGGGTGCATGGGGCATGGTGGCAGCAGTGGCATGTGCCTGCTCATGGAGTGTGGTTGAGTCATGCGATGGCTTGTGGTGGTTGCGTGCCTGTTATTAATTTTGGTTGTGGTTGCAGTTCCCCCCATGTGAGGTGCGTTGTTTGTGTACTCACCCGGGTCTCGGAGTCCTTCTACTCCTTCAACTGCCTCCACCGGCAGTATGGCCATCACCCTCTCCTCCCAGGGATGGTACTGTACGGCTCTGCGGGAGGGCCCTCCTCCGGTGGCGTTGGCCTGGTCGTGTTCCTCCTGCCTCTTGGCTCTGACCCTCCTCCGCAGATCGTACCACCTGTTCTGGCAATCCTGCTTGGTCCTCCTGGTGTCCGCAACAGCATTCACAGCATCGACGATGGTCTGCCACATGGCTGTTTTGGCTGCCTGGCTGGTGCTTCTGACCAATGTTCCAAAGATCTGTGGCTCGACTCTGAGGATTTGATCAACAAGGACCTCCAACTCTCGGTGACTGAACTTTGGATTCTTGGTAGTGGGCATGGTGAGGGATGTGGGTGGGGATGGTGTGGGTGTGGGGGGTGTGTGGATGTTGGGGGGGGGTGTGGATGGTTGTGTGTGTGTGTGAATGTGATGAGAGGGTGTTTGTGAGGGTGGTCGTGTGAAGGTGTGCAAGTGTAAGATGTGGTGTTGCTTGTAGTCTGGTTCTGTGGTGTCTGGCAGCAGTGAGTCTGTTGCAAAGGCTCATGGTTTGTGTGTGTGGGCCCTTTTCATTGGTCCATGGGTGGGTGTGGCAGTGTTTGAATTTTGGGTGGGTGTGTTATAAGGAGTGGTGGTGTATTGGGCCTCTGTTTGTTTTTGACAGTTGCAGGTCAGTGATTGTGTTCTTTTAGTGGTTGTTGGCCATGTTTAGTGGCTGTGTGCCTTTCGAATGGTGTATTCTTGTGTTTTGTTTTGTCCTTGTTGTGTACGTGCGTTTTGAGCGTGTGTACGGTGTGTACATGGGCCATTTGGTTGTACGATTATGTCCTTGTGTGTGGCTTTGTACGACTCGTACATGCGGTTGTGATGTTGGGGCATGGGGTGCGCTCCGTACTTAGGAGGTTGTGTTGGGGGTGCGCCAGGAACGTACTGGGGTGTAGGTACACGGGGGTATGACACGTACTGGGGTGGGGGTGGGGCTTGAACGTACTGGGGTGTACATAGACGGTGGTACGACACGTACAGGGGTGGGGGGGTGTACATTGACGGTGGTACGACACGTACTGGGGTGGGGGTACGACTGGAACGTACTGGGGTGTACATAGACGGTGGTACGACACGTACAGGGGTGGGGGGGTGTACATTGACGGTGGTACGACACGTACTGGGGTGGGGGTACGACTGGAACGTACTGGGGTGTGGGTAGACGGGGCTATGACACGTACTGGGGTGGGGGTGTGGCTCGAACGTACTGGGGTGTAGGTACACGGGGGGTACGACACGTACTGGGGTGGGGGTGCGACTGGAACGTACTGGGGTGTACATAGACGGTGGTACGACACGTACAGGGGTGGGGGGGTGTACATTGACGGTGGTACGACACGTACTGGGGTGGGGGTACGACTGGAACGTACTGGGGTGTGGGTAGACGGGGCTATGACACGTACTGGGGTGGGGGTGTGGCTCGAACGTACTGGGGTGTAGGTACACGGGGGGTACGACACGTACTGGGGTGGGGGTGCGACTGGAACGTACTGGGGTGTACATAGACGGTGGTACGACACGTACAGGGGTGGGGGGGTGTACATTGACGGTGGTACGACACATACTGGGGTGGGGGTACGACTGGAACGTACTGGGGTGTGGGTAGACGGGGCTATGACACGTACTGGGGTGGGGGTGTGGCTCGAACGTACTGGGGTGTAGGTACACGGGGGGTACGACACGTACTGGGGTGGGGGTGCGACTGGAACGTACTGGGGTGTACATAGACGGTGGTACGACACGTACAGGGGTGGGGGGGTGTACATTGATGGTGGTACGACACGTACTGGGGTGGGGGGGTGTACATTGACGGTGGTACGACACGTACTGGGGTGGGGGGGTGTACATTGACGGTGGTACGACACGTACTGGGGTGGGGGTGCGACTGGAACGTACTGGGGTGTGGGTAGACGGGGCTATGACACGTACTGGGCTGGGGGTGTGGTTCGAACGTACTGGGGTGTAGGTACACGGGGGGTACGACACGTACTGGGGTGGGGGGGTGTACATTGACGGTGGTACGACACGTACTGGGGTGGGGGGGTGTACATTGACGGTGGTACGACACGTACTGGGGTGGGGGTGCGACTGGAACGTACTGGGGTGTACATTGACGGTGGTACGACACGTACTGGGGTGGGGGTACGACTGGAACGTACTGGGGTGTACCTAGACGGGTGGGGGTATACATATACGGGGGGTACGTGTCGGACGTACGGGGGCTGGGGGGAGTGTTGGGCGCGTATGCGGGCACTTGTCTCCATGGTTGCTATGGGTGTTCGGTGCGGACGGTGTTTTTTCCATACGGTTGTACGCTCGGACGCACTGGATGGATCGTGATTCCTCGGTCGGACTTGGATTTTTACGTTTGTAAGGTAAATCGTCCGAGGACGTGTCGGACACATTTTCCGACCCGAGGACGTGTGGGGAATGATTCCCAGTGCGGTTCGTATGGACTTTTTACCATGCGAATCGTGATTGCCAGTTCGTACGGCACTTGTACGATTCGTACGGTAATAAGACCCGATACGAGTCGCACGGGGGAATTTTTTACCGGATCGTGATCGGCACCTATATCGAACTACATAAATATAGATGCACAAAATATCGCAAACACAATTATCGGAATCCTGAAATATCGACGCTCATTAATAAACATATACTACATTACAAAATATCGTGAACTAAAATATTGACCCCTAAAATATCTCCATTTTACTAATATCGACTATATAAAATTTAATTAAATACTAAAATCACACAACATAAACACCAAATAATGTCTTTTAACTCTACACTAAATTAATATTAAACAAGAATATATTTACTACATTTAAAAATAGATTACAAAACGTAAGTATTTACTAAAACATTATTAACAACCTTCCTACATTAAACAACAATATTATTGAATTATACTTTATCAATTCATGCATACAATACATAATATAATGTTTAGAAAAATACATATAGAATAATACACCACTAAACCACTAATTAGCGTTTTCCTTATTAGGAAACTAACTACCAGAATTAAAATAAAAAAAAATCGAACTAACCAATAAAAACACTCCAAATTCAAACTGACCAATAAAACACAAATTACAACATCCAAAGTACTATAAAAAGAAGTTCTACTTCATTCACATTCCAGAACCAAAAAAAATAAATTAAATGAAGAAGAAAGTCTACTGGATTGCAACTGCAGATATAAGGAAATCAACATACAGCAAATATTTAACACTATCACAAGTAAGTTAACTATATTATAGTCATTAAGACTCAAAGCTAATAAATTGTAATTACAATATACATACACTATAAATAAATAAATGTCTTCTTTCTATTTCATGTTTTCACTACAGGAAACTCCAAAAGAAACTAAGAAAATACAGAACAGCACCAAAAAAGATACAACTAACAAAGTAAGTATTTCACAACCAAAAATCAACTAATAGATTAGAAACCACCCAAATTAAATCCCAAATACAAATCCCCTAACCATTCCCTATAAAAATATAGAAACAAATCTTAAAACAAATGTACTTTTATTTTCCACAGAAAGAAAATACTTGAAGAAAACTCCACAAATAAAGAAGAAAAAGGATTCTACTCAAACACATCAAAACCAACTATGTAAGTATATTGCAACTAAATCTTGGTTTTTTTCTACTGAAATTCAAACAAGAGCATATATAATAACTATAATATATATTTTTCATAGATAAAGCTACATCAAAATGACTGAAGGAGCAGAATTCATAACAAGCCAGAAGGGAAAAATGTTACTATGCTATATGGGATACACTTACACACAGGAAAAAGTGTATGGTTTAAAAGTTAACTGGAAATGCACTAAATACTACTCTAATAAGTGCTATGGGTGTGCTACAACACGAAAAACAACAGTACTGTACACTAGAGAACATAACCATCCACCAAACATTACTGAAATAGAAGTCAGATCTGCATTGGAAACTATAAAGGAAGCTAGCACAAGTTCTCAAAAACCTACAAGTGTAATTTTAAAAGAGCAGCTTCCCAAAATTCCTAAAACTGCCACAACACAAATGCCATCTGTAACTTCACTCAAAAGAACTATAGCACGTACTAAAAAAACCACTACTACTTCAACCCCAATTCCTCACACATATACTGAAGTTATTCTAAGTCCAGAACAAAGTATAACTTTAAACAAAGAACCATTTGTCATATTTGATAATAAAAACAATGACAAAAGAATAATAATATTTGGAACAGCCAATAATCTCTGTAAACTACAAGAATCACAAAACTGGATGATGGATGGGACTTTTACCATATGTCCCAAACCCTTTTTCCAACTATATACAATACACGTCCTATATCACAATTGCAATATACCATTAATTTACACATTATTACCAAACAAACATAACTCCACATACACTGAACTATTAAATACAATAAAACAAAAAACAACTTTTCCCCACAAAAAATCATCCTAGATTTTGAACATGCAATGATTAATACTATATTAAAAACACACCCCCATACCTCCATCCAAGGCTGTTACTATCATTTTAATCAGTGCCTATGGAGACACATGCAAAAATCAGCCCTAAGCATTGAATATGCAACTAATTCAGCTTTCGCATATCAAATAAAAAAACTAATAGCACTAGCTTATGTACCTGACACAGACGTAACAGAACATTACAACATTTTAATAGACAGCACCTTCTACAAACAAAATGAAGAAAAACTAAGTCCACTATTGGACTATTTTGAAGATACATGGGTCGGCAGACTACATAGATCTGGCCACAGAAGAAATCCTAAATTCTTAATTCCCTGGTGGAACGTATACAGAAGCACATTAAATGGAGAATCAAAAACTAATAACGCAGTTGAAGGATGGCATAACGCCTTCCTGCAATCAACAGGCAGAACCAAACCAACACTAGAAAGATTTATATCATGCCTACAAAAAGAACAGAGTTATCAAGAGTTCCGAATGGAACAATCCATAACTCAGCTAACTCCAAAAACCTCAAAACAAACTAAACAAATGTATAAATATCTAGAGCAACAAGTAAAATTGTACCCTACTACCAAAGGCCTAAAATACCTAAACATCATAGCTAAAACACTTCTTTAAAAGACCAATACAAATAAATGACTGATTACTCATTTTCAATCATATCAAACACATAAAATATATTTATCTTATCACAAAAATAATTACTGTGTGTAACATATTTATCCATATTGTCAAAAATATATTACCACACATTAATAATATTTGTAATAAAATAAAAATAAACAATAATAATAAACAATACCCACCCAAAATAAATAATTATAAATTAACTTACCAAGTGTATTCCAAACTCTGAAAAATCCATTTCCTGCTTACACAATCCAAACGTAAAAAAAAAGGTTCCCAAAAAAAAATGGAAAAATACAACTGTCGATTTAATCCATAATCCATGCACCAAAGATCCATAGGAAAACCATAAAAACCCCGAAAATAGATAAAAATAGTAAAAAACGCTCCATGAAAACCGAAACATTTAAAGAAGTGTAAAAAACATATTGTTCAATAAAACGAACACACACTTCTTTAAAAAAAAAAACGACTCCATCCGAAACGAAGAACCTAGAAAAGAAACTATAAAAACAAAGCCACATACATTCCCACCCACATAAAACAACACATAAACACTTATTAACAATAGTACTAGATTTAAAACAGTTCTAGATAAACACCTTAAACCGAAGTCTCGAAACATGCCTACACAACGTTAAAAACACGTAAAAATACAACACGCAACTCTAACACATAACATTTCCAAATATAACTAACATATATACAGCTACACTAAACAGTATCTAAGTAGGCTCAAAATAAAATTTTAACCATGTAAAACATATAAAACAAACCTTACCTGTCACAACGTGAAGTAACTCCCAACCGCGAGCTTCCCTTCAACCCAAATGACCCAAAACAACATGACCGGGTTACAAAATAGAGCACCCAAAACATAATAAAACATTTAACTACAACAAAAAAACCCTCATTAAATCAGGTAAAATGTAAATTCACACCCAAATATTTTCTACTATTTAGTTAAAATAGACCTCTTTTTTTCATGTACCTAAAAATTGACTAAAAATTTTCATCATGTGTAAAATTATAAAAATAAATATTTCAAAAATTAAAATATTTATTATTATAATTTCTAAAAAGAAAAAAATACAAAACAATGTATGAAAAATTGTTAGAAATATTTTGCATGAATTATAAAATTTTATTTATGTTAAAAATGTGTTTGTTTTCAAAACATTGTTAAACAAATTTATATTAATATTTTACATATTAATATTAATAAAAAACGTATCACATGTTTGTACTACAAATATGAAAATGTTAAAAATGCTTATATATGAAAAGATTTGCCAAAAGTTTGGTATAAATATTTTGAAAACCTATTGCTATTTTACATTTAATTTAAAACACACAATTGTGCTACATTATAAATAATGTAAATGTATTAAAAATGTGTACAAAATATAGTAAATGTACATAACATTTTTCTGACCTATATTCAATATGTTTGAATTGAATTACAATGTAAATAATGATATTTCTGAATGATTCTACTCAAATAAATAAACAATAAAAATTTACAAAAACTACAATAAAAACTATGTTCTTGTCTTATTAATTCTGGTTCTGTGATTATTTATATTTACCTTCTATTATCAAAATTGAACATATGTAAAAAAATTGTTTTTACAAAAATAAAAAAAGTACAAATATTATAAAATTACAGAATACCATTACCCATTATTCCAATACAAAATATTCAAATTTTGTTCCTACTAATCACATTAAATATATCAATAAACATATCACATTACAACTTTAACTATATTTATTATCCTAAACTATAAATATTTCATTAAGTAGTACAAATCCAATATATAATAATAAAATCCAATTAATATACACTTAATTTTTTTTTTACTATTGCTATATCAATTTAATTTAATTTAATAAAATACCATACATTAAACCTCAAAATATACTATAACCACTGTACTTAACAATAATTACATTAGATGTTCCAAAGTAAAAACAACTAATTCTACACTTCCAATGCTATTTAAATTAATTAAATCAATAGTAACAAATATACACAATTTACATACTATTATCACTACAAAACATAATAAATACTTTAAACACAAAACATAAATTATTACCTATTTCCACTCTAATCTACAATAAGTTGTAGTAGATAGATGCTGAACAGTAAACATGAATAATTTCCTATTCCCACTCCACTGTACAATAGAATACAATAGCTCCAGTCTATAATAAATTGGACTATGTGCTGGACACTGACCATAAATAATTTACTATTCCCACTCCAGTCTATAATACATTAGAGTAGGTGCTGGACACTGACCATAAATAATTTACTATTCCCACTCCAGTCTATAATAAATTAGAGTAGGTGCTGGACACTGACCATAAATAATTTACTATTCCCACTCCAATCTATAATAAATTAGAGTAGGTGCTGGACACTGACCATAAATAATTTACTATTCCCACTCCAGTCTATAATAAATTGGACTAGGTGCTGGACACTGACCATAAATAATTTACTATTCCCACTCCAGTCCATAACAAATTAGAGTAGGTGCTGGACAGTGACCATAAATTATTTACTATTCCCACTCCAGTCTATAATAAATTAGAGTAGGTGCTGGACACTGACCATAAATAATTTACTATTCCCACTCCAGTCTATAATAAATTAGAGTAGGTGCTGGACACTGACCATAAATAATTTACTATTCCCACTCCAGTCTATAATAAATTACAGTAGATGCTGGACACTGACCATAAATTATTTACTATTCCCACTCCAGTCTATAATAAATTACAGTAGGTGCTGGACACTGACCATTAATAATTTACTATTCCCACTCCACTCTATAATAAATTAGAGTAGGTGCTGGACACTGACCATAAAAAATTTACTATTCCCACTCCAGTCTATAATAAATTGAACTAGGTGCTGGACACTGACCATAAATAATTTACTATTCCCACTCCAGTCCATAACAAATTAGAGTAGGTGCTGGACAGTGACCATAAATTATTTACTATTCCCACTCCAGTCTATAATAAATTAGAGTAGGTGCTGGACACTGACCATAAATAATTTACTAATCCCACTCCAGTCTATAATAAATTAGAGTAGGTGCTGGACACTGACCATAAATAATTTACTATTCCCACTCCAGTCTATAATAAATTACAGTAGATGCTGGACACTGACCATAAATTATTTACTATTCCCAATCCAGTCTATAATAAATTACAGTAGGTGCTGGACACTGACCATTAATAATTTACTATTCCCACTCCAGTCTATAATAAATTAGAGTAGGTGCTGGACACTGACCATAAATAATTTACTATTCCCTCTCCAATCTATAATAAATTAGAGTAGGTGCTGGATACTGACCATAAAAAATTTACTATTCCCACTCCAGTCTATAATAAATTGAACTAGGTGCTGGACACTGACCATAAATAATTTACTATTCCCACTCCAGTCCATAACAAATTAGAGTAGATGCTGGACAGTGACCATAAATTATTTACTATTCCCACTCCAGTCTATAATAAATTACAGTAGGTGCTGGACACTGACCATTAATAATTTACTATTCCCACTCCAGTCTATAATAAATTAGAGTAGGTTCTGGACACTGACCATAAATAATTTACTATTCCCACTCCAGTCTATAATAAATTAGAGTAGGTGCTGGACACTGACCATAAATTATTTACTATTCCCACTCCAGTCTATAATAAATTACAGTAGGTGGTGGACAGTGACCATAAATAATTTACTATTCCCACTCAAGTCTATAATAAATTAGATTAGATGCTGGACAGTGACCATAAATAATGTACTATTCCCACTCCAATCTTTAATAAATTAGAGTAGATGCTGGACACTGACCATAAATAAATTACTATTCCCACTCCCCTTTCTAACAAATTAATGTAACTGCCAAAAACTACATATAAAAAATGTATTAATCCAACAAAAACATATTAAATGTTTGGGTACTTACTGCACACTAAACATACATATTTTTCTTTTACCACTACTATATAAATTGCAATCATAAGAACCTCATTACTCAACATTAGAAATAATATACCCCTAAAAATATTTATTAGCAATAACTCCCCACCCTCAACCCACATAAATGTAGTATTTATTTTCAATTATTTTATTTTTGTTATTAAAATTTCTTATTATTTTTTTGTCAAAACTAACTTTACAAACACTACCCATCCTTAACCCTATAAACCATCACACTTCTAAATTAAAATATTATAATAAATTGATAATATTAAATTGGTAAATTTAGAAATTTGTGCTAATATTTACTATTTTTGTTTGAAATTTTAAAAAAATTATTAAATTCCAAAACACTACCCACCCTTATCCCCTATAAATCCTAAATACCTCTTATTAAAATAATTATCTCCTTTCAAATTTTAAATTTTAATTTAAAAAACTATTATAAATGTAAATTTTAATAATCAATATTAAATTTTATATATATTTGTAAAACAATCCACACCCTTATCCCCTATAAACACAAAATCCCACTTATTACATTTATTTTCTTATTAAAATTGTAAAATTTCAATTTTAATACCAAATTTGAAATTTAAATTTTTTTAAAATTTTTTTTTTTTAATATATATTTCTACAACACTCCACAACCTTATCCCCTATGAACCCTAAATCCCACTTATTACATTATTTATATTATTAAATTTTTTTAACTTCAATTTTATTCCAAAATTTAATTTTGAAATTATTTCATAAAAATTTAAATTTAATTTTTATTTATAAAACCCTCCCCACCCTTATCCACTATATACCCAACATCCCACTAATAAAATTTCTTTCCTAATTAAAATGTAAATATAGCAATTTTGTTCACAAATTAAATTCGAATTCCAAAAATATTTCTTAAAATATTTTATTTAAAATATATATTTTTAAAACACTCCCCACCCTTATCCCCTATAAACCCAACATCCCGCTCCTAAAATTATATATCAAAATTAAAAATATAATATTAATATAAACAAAATTATTATTTTAAATACACTTAAATAAACATTTTCTAACACTTATAAACAATAGTTTTTAACTATTAACAAAATCACAGAATACTATACTTTTTCGATATTTTCACAACACGATATTATGGTGCCGATCACGATCCGGTAAAAACCGGGTACGAACCGTCGGACGGAGCACAATCTCCGCCCGACGCGTACCCGGTCGTCAATTTTTACAAACAAGGAATTACGATTCGCACGGGTACACCATTACCGTACGAATCGTAAAAAAGCCCGACCGAACAAAAAAACACCTACCAATGCGATCCGGGAAAGCGCCGACCTGACGTCGGGACGCTCGCAGCCAGCCATTCACGACCCAGGAATCACGATTCGCACCGACGTCACCCCGCACGGTGAATATTTTGCGGCAGCCAAAAACTGCCGGGAAATCAGGACGACGCGAACAAGGACCACCAGTACGCGACGGACAGACGACGACGCGAACAAGGAGGACCAGTACGTGACGGACACACAGGACGACGCCACTAAGGAGGACCCGTACGCGACAGGACGACGCGATCAAGGAGGACCCGTACGCGACAGGACGACGCGAGCAAGGAGTACCAGTACGCGACGGACAGACATGGACCCGAACCTACGAGTCATCCCTGCCCTCATAGCAGTCCACCTCCTCTACAGGTTACGACGCAGACGCTGCAGAAGGTCAGAATAACTAAGGGAGGGGGGAAAGTGGGGTGGGGTGGGGGTGGCAGGACCAGGGCAGGCCCCAAAACAACCACATAAGTCACACACCACACATGGCCTGGACATACCTGACTCCCATGCCCTGGTCACCACGAGGGGGTGGGGGCGTGTCCTGATAAGCCAGCGACCGCCACAACGGAAGTCCGTCACCACGCGAACCGGCAACACAACCAGACAGGTACGTCCCGTACCCACGCCTGAAGAGCGTGGGTACGAGTCGGACCACGCCCACACACGTCACCCCAACAATGGCGGGACGGATCGCACCCACGTGGCAAAGGCCTGGGTACGGGCCGCACAAACATCACATAGCGTGGGGACGGATATGTACGGACCCTACCCCCACCCCGTATGCAAGGAGCGTACCCCCCACCCCAACAGTGAAAGTACGACCCGTACCCCCACCCGCGTATGCATGGAGCGCACCCCCCATGCCAACAGTGTAAGTACGACTCGAACCCTCACCCGCGTATGCAAGGAGCGTACCCCCCAGCCCAACAGTGTAAGTACGACCCGTACCCCCACCCGCGTATGCATGGAGCGTACCCCCCACCCCAACAGTGGAAGTACGACCCGTACCCCCACCCGCGTATGCAGGGAGCGTACCCCCCAGCCCAACAGTGTAAGTACGACCCGTACCCCCACCCGCGTATGCAAGGAGCGTACCCCCCGGCCCAACAGTGTAAGTACGACCCGTACCCCCACCCGCGTATGCATGGAGCGCACCCCCATGCCAACAGTGTAAGTACGACCCGTACCCCCACCCGCGTATGCATGGAGCGTACCCCCCACCCCAACAGTGTAAGTACGACTCAAACCCTCACCCGCATATGCAAGGAGCGTACCCCCCAGCCCAACAGTGTAAGTACGACCCGTACCCCCACCCGCGTATGCATGGAGCGTACCCCCCACCCCAACAGTGTAAGTACGACCCGTACCCCCACCCGCGTATGCAAGGAGCGTACCCCCCAGCCCAACAGTGTAAGTACGACCCGTACCCCCACCCGCGTATGCAAGGAGCGTACCCCCCGGCCCAACAGTGTAAGTACGACCCGTACCCCCACCTGCATATGCATGGAGCGTACCCCCCATGCCAACAGTGTAAGTACGACCCGTACCCCCACCCGCGTATGCATGGAGCGTACCCCCCACCCCAACAGTGTAAGTACGACCCGTACCCCCACCCGCGTATGCAAGGAGCGTACCCCCCAGCCCAACAGTGTAAGTACGACCCGTACCCCCACCCGCGTATGCATGGAGCGTACCCCCCACCCCAACAGTGTAAGTACGACCCGTACCCCCACCCGCGTATGCAAGGAGCGTACCCCCCAGCCCAACAGTGTAAGTACGACCCGTACCCCCACCCGCGTATGCAAGGAGCGTACCCCCCGGCCCAACAGTGTAAGTTCGACCCGTACCCTCACCCGCGTATGCATGGAGCGTACCCCCACCACACCAGTGTAAGTAGACTCGTACCCTCACCTCGAATGCATTGAGCGTACCCCCACCGTGTATGTTCCAAGCGTACATATCCTGAAATCGGAGGTGTGTGTGCAGAGTCCACCCAGCAGTGCCCTGAGACAGGAGGGGTGGGTGCCTATCACTCCCAGCATTGCCCTGAGACAGGAGGGGTGTGTGCAGAGTCCTCCCAGCAGTGCCCTGAGACAGGAGGGGTGGGTGCCTATCACTCCCAGCAGTGCCCTGAGACAGGAGGGGTGTGTGCAGAGTCCTCCCAGCAGTGCCCTGAGACAGGAGGGGTGGGTGCAGAGTCCTCCCAGCAGTGCCCTGAGACAGGAGGGGTGGGTGCAGAGTCCTCCCAGCAGTGCCCTGAGACAGGAGGGGTGGGGGCCTATCACTCACAGCAGTGCCCTGAGACAGGAGGGGTGGGTGCAGAGTCCTCCCAGCAGTGCCCTGAGACAGGAGGGGTGGGGGCCTATCACTCACAGCAGTGCCCTGAGACAGGAGGGGTGGGTGTGGAGTCCTCCCAGCAGTGCCCTGAGACAGGAGGGGTGGGTGTGGAGTCCTCCCAGCAGTGCCCTGAGACAGGAGGGGTGGGGGCCTATCACTCCCAGCAGTGCCCTGAGACAGGAGGGGTGGGTGCCTATCACTCCCAGCAGTGCCCTGAGACAGGAGGGGTGTGTGCAGAGTCCTCCCAGCAGTGCCCTGAGACAGGAGGGGTGGGTGCAGAGTCCTCCCAGCAGTGCCCTGAGACAGGAGGGGTGGGTGCAGAGTCCTCCCAGCAGTGCCCTGAGACAGGAGGGGTGGGGGCCTATCACTCACAGCAGTGCCCTGAGACAGGAGGGGTGGGTGCAGAGTCCTCCCAGCAGTGCCCTGAGACAGGAGGGGTGGGGGCCTATCACTCACAGCAGTGCCCTGAGATAGGAGGGGTGGGTGTGGAGTCCTCCCAGCAGTGCCCTGAGACAGGAGGGGTGGGTGTGGAGTCCTCCCAGCAGTGCCCTGAGACAGGAGGGGTGGGGGCCTATCACTCCCAGCAGTGCCCTGAGACAGGAGGGGTGGGTGCCTATCACTCCCAGCAGTGCCCTGAGACAGGAGGGGTGTGTGCAGAGTCCTCCCAGCAGTGCCCTGAGACAGGAGGGGTGGGTGCAGAGTCCTCCCAGCAGTGCCCTGAGACAGGAGGGGTGGGGGCCTATCACTCACAGCAGTGCCCTGAGACAGGAGGGGTGGGTGCAGAGTCCTCCCAGCAGTGCCCTGAGACAGGAGGGGTGGGGGCCTATCACTCACAGCAGTGCCCTGAGACAGGAGGGGTGGGTGTGGAGTCCTCCCAGCAGTGCCCTGAGACAGGAGGGGTGGGTGTGGAGTCCTCCCAGCAGTGCCCTGAGACAGGAGGGGTGGGGGCCTATCACTCCCAGCAGTGCCCTGAGACAGGAGGGGTGGGTGCCTATCACTCCCAGCAGTGCCCTGAGACAGGAGGGGTGTGTGCAGAGTCCTCCCAGCAGTGCCCTGAGACAGGAGGGGTGGGTGCAGAGTCCTCCCAGCAGTGCCCTGAGACAGGAGGGGTGGGTGCAGAGTCCTCCCAGCAGTGCCCTGAGACAGGAGGGGTGGGGGCCTATCACTCACAGCAGTGCCCTGAGACAGGAGGGGTGGGTGTGGAGTCCTCCCAGCAGTGCCCTGAGACAGGAGGGGTGTAACACATGTGTGTGAGGCCAGAATTATCCACATGCATACTGGCTACAAGGGAACATGTCCCCATGAACTCATGTCAACAGACTCCACACACAAGTACAGTGATCACCAAGGATGCCACGATTGTTGCAGGTGGACACATGGCCCTGCATGCATGGCCAAAGTAGAAGGGCTCCGTCACACACACAGCTCATGTAGACACAGCTCTGCGCTAAACATTGGGAACACCCTGCAGGGAAGAAAGCTGGGTACACAGAGGAAGGAATACACCCTGGGACAAGTGCACCATGCAGTAACTGCTTACATGAACAAAGAAAGTTAGCCAACACCTTGTGATGGCACACAGATCCCAGGGTCCCACCAATGAGCAGTACACCACTACATATCCCACACACCCAAACCCTTACACACCACCCAAAACCATGTAGCAGCCCCACCAACACCAATACCAGCATAGCAGTAGTGTGATAATGAAAACAAAATTAAGCTTTATTCAGCATGAGCACAATCTCCGTGGATCGCAGGCAGTACATTCTTCACAAAGCCCATAGGGCAGTCAATGATTCTTAGCTGGATGGGGGACACAGTGGGATGCGTGTCCCCTACCTTGCCTGCACAGTCAAATGGCATCGTCTTCCACACTGGTGAGGGCATCGGGGGGGGGGGGAAGCAACAGGCACCGCAGGGACATCAGGGCAAAGGGGCGGCGTTGTGGGTGCAGGGATGGAGGACTCCACCACAGGGGGTGGGTCAGTGCCAAAGGCGGAGGCCAGGATGGCACTACACACCTTTGCAAGGTCCTCCAGGGAGTCCCCTGCACCCGAAGGGACCTCAGGCCCCAAGGAGGGGGGGGGGGGTCAGAGGGATGGGTCGCAGCGCCACCGGGGGAGGGTGGAGACAGGGGGGGAGACTCAACCACCCTGACCGGGGACCTCCTTGACCGCTTGCGTGGTGGTGTAACTGTGGGGCTCAGGGACAGAGCGGCCATGAAGGAGTCCTTGGGGGAGATGTGGCCAGGAGAGCTGAGGGGAGGGGATTTGGAGGGAGTGGACTGGGTGGAATGCGGACTCCCACTATGGCTGCGTGTCACACGTTTGCCCCCCGACCCAGTGGGTGTGCCTACCTCACCCTGTGTGTGCGTGTCAGGAGGAGTGCAGTGGACCTTCCCTGCTGGTGTGGTGCCCGTGTCCGTTGATGTGGGTGCATGCCGACGTCTGGGTGTACGTGGGACAGGCTTGGGAGTGGGAAGTGTGGATGGGGCAGGGGTAGGTGGGGGGAGGTCGCACTGCAGGAGACCCACTGCTGCAGTCAGTGTGGAGTCTATGGACCTCAGCAAGTTGCGTTGGTCAGCCTGCGATGAATGAATGCCCTCCAAGAAAGCCTCGATGTTGGTGAGGGTTTTGCCGTGGGCATGGAGGACATTAAGGATCGCAGCCTGACCAACCTGCAGTTGCCGCTGGATGTCCACAGACTCTGCATTGGCGGCAGCAGTGGAGACAGGGGCAGGGGGTGCGGTGCCTGGCAGGAAGGAGACATGCTGTGACCGGGCACGCTGGGAAGGGACACGAGCAAGTGGGAGGCGGCTGGTGGAAACTGAGGGGGCGGTGCGAGGTGTTGTTCCGCTGTCAGCTGCTGGTGCAGCCTCCGCCCACTCGGAGACATCCTCCTCGGACCTGTCAGCTTCGTAGTCTGATGTGCCAGTCGACAGGTCCTCGGCCACACTCTCCTCCGCCTCTGTCCCACTCGATGTGCCAGACCCGATGTCACGGCTGGCACTGGTGCTCGGTCCCTCCGCCTGGTCTGTGTCCATGTCTCCCTCTGTGTCCCCCGACGATGCTGTGGGCAGGGTGGAGAGACAGAAATTAATCAGACACCTGTACACATCTGTCACATGAGTCCAATCTACATAGGTAACATTGCATGGCCTGAAAAGGAAGATCCCTAACATCTACTGAACAGGGTACCGATGTAGGGCATGAAACACACAGTTGGTTGAGCCACCATGCCACTGAAATACCATGGAGAGCATGAGACAATAGCTAAACACAGGAAACGGAGTCTGACATAGCACCCAGGCCCTGGGGACAATCCAGCACTGCATCTGCACCACACAGCGTTGGCAAAAATACCGATGACCAGGGAGCATATCCATGAACTTGAGACACATGCTGCATAGGTAATGCTGAAAACATGCACAACATGACTCGGTCACTGCACCTTGCGTGTGTGTCCAGACACATCACACACTGCCCAGACCCAGCAAGTGGAAATCAGGAGTTAACACATAGGCATTGCCCACCCCAACAAGACCCTACACGAGGCAAATTGTTGAGACACAGGTGGCACCAACATCTCATAGTCTGGGTGATACACACAGGGGCAGGCAAAAAGCAAGATTGGACGCCAAACAGCCAAGGTGCGCCTGTACAAATAATGAGGTACCAGTGCCCATCCTCAGATGAGTAGAAAAAGACACACAGGCACTGGCAACTGTGAGTATGAAGAAGGACAATCAGGTCAGGCTGCACAGTGGACACCTGAACAAAATAGCACGTCTATATACATGGTGACAGGGGACAATGGCACAGAGCACAACCTACGCTGTAGACACTGAGATTGGCCACGTTTATGATGACACATACACCACTGAGGAAAAGGTGCCCCAGGGGACAGTAGTGGGCACGCAACTACATGCTACTGAATGGTAATGACTGCAACACACGTCACCATCCCTGCACTATGTGTATCGCACACTCATGCACATCATGTCACAGGCCACTACATAGGACATGCGCGCTGTAAGGCATGACACATGAGAGACCAACTCCCATGTCTGGAGTCAGCATCAGTGGCAACTGACATGGAACCCACATGCAGTGAACTTGACAGTGCACAGGCAAGGTCCCACAACCTGTTACACACCACCCCCACACATGATGCTACAGTCATTGTTCTCGTGGACAAAGCGCCAGCCTACATTACCTTGTGAAGGAGTGACTACACACAGACCAGGGAACACATTGCAAGGAGGGGAAGGGTGGCAGGGGCACAGCGCTATACTGGGGCAAACAGGATCTGCACAGCACCTTTAAACCCTGCCAGTGAATTCATGCTACTGTGCCCTTACAAATGCCGGTGACACACAACAAACACAAATGTACCTACCCCCTTCCGGCTGCTGCATCGCCTGTAAGCGCCTCTCCAGGTCTGGAAAGACCACCGGCAGCACACGCCTGTGGAGGTGGCTCAGACGGCGGCGGCCGCGGTTCTTGTGGCTCTCAGGTGAGTCCCCCAGCAGGAGCCGTGCAATCCTCCGCGTCCAGCACCGGATATCCTGCCAGCGTTTCCTCACCTGGGGCAGGCTCCGCCTCCGACCATCCACACCCCTCACGGCACTGACGGCGGTCAGCCAGATCTGCTCCTTGGCAGTGGCGCCTACCTGTGAGGAGGAACAAGTGACACCACATCAATACACCAGCCACATGTCACAGAGAGACATATGGGTACAAATTAGCTGGTTACAACAAGGCATGTCATGCAGCCAACGCATTGCACCTTTGTCATAGGGACATCATCCCCTGGTGAGGGCAAAAGCAGTACGTGCCACAGTGGGTACACAGGTGGAATGATGGCAATGTCACAATCAATGATCAAGGCTCACACTGTGCATCACACCCACCCCTCCTGTCTCAGGGCACTGCTGTGAGTGATAGGCCCCCACCCCTCCTGTCTCAGGGCACTGCTGTGAGTGATAGGCCCCCACCCCTCCTGTCTCAGGGCACTGCTGTGAGTGATAGGCCCCCACCCCTCCTGTCTCATGGCACTGCTGTGAGTGATAGGCCCCCACCCCTCCTGTCTCAGGGCACTGCTGGGAGGACTCTGCACACACCCCTCCTGTCTCAGGGCACTGCTGGGAGGACTCTGCACACACCCCTCCTGTCTCAGGGCACTGCTGGGAGGACTCTGCACACACCCCTCCTGTCTCAGGGCACTGCTGTGAGTGATAGGCCCCCACCCCTCCTGTCTCAGGGCACTGCTGTGAGTGATAGGCCCTGTCAGGTCCCACGTAGGCCTCTCAGGATCGGTTCGTTGCTCAATGGGGGGCCCCCCTATTGACAACCTCAATTCCGAGTTGCCGTGAAGGCACGGAAGCTTAAGGGGGTCAATCGAGGGGCAGGAAAGGATGGGAACAGCGGGGAGGGAGATCTGTAAAGGAAGCACAGGTCTTGTTAGCACTAACTTCTTTACCGTAAACAATAATATCACCCACTGTCTCACATAAACAATTAGGTCTACCTGTAAAGGAAAATAACCAAGTCTAGCTTTGCCAGAAGAAGGGCGATTTAGGTTTGTCAAAGCCTCTTCAAGGCTAGCTAGATGCGGGGTGCTCAGGGAAGCCTCAGGTCTGTATACGTTACTCCAAGGGCATGACTGTTGATACATAAACAACACATAAACTCCCCCCGTTTGTGTAGCAGCTAAATATACTTGTGTTTCTGTTCATAGGGCTTAAACATGTACCCACCAGAAAGGGTGTGCAGGTAGGCCTCACTGGGGAAAGAAGGTCTTATGCTGCAGCCTAGCGGCCACTCTATATACACCCAGCTAGAGGACGATACAAACACACACATACATCATGGATACATAGTAGGCGTCACATATAACATTAGGCGTTGAGCTTTGACTCTTGATAAGGTATAAATAAGGATGTACAATGAGTTCCACAGCGTGGTATTTAAGTCATACCACCTGGTAAATGTCAAGCGTATTCTGAGCGCTTCCACGCACTCACTCTGGCAGGATAAGTATTTACAAAAGTCTCACTAAAGAGTATTTCGGTTTTTTGGCAGTTCCAAGTTCGAAGACAGCACGAACGTGTGCAAGAAAGGACTCTTGGCGGTGTCACTGACACCCTTACCGCACCCGGGGAACACCACGTTGGTTCTGCTACGAGGTTCAGGTCAGCTCCAGGATAATCTGCGAGCGTATCTCCTCGCTGGCCGGGTTAAACGGTTTCCTGGTTCTCGCGCTGCGTCACTTCCTGTGCGCGCGCGTCGCCGTCCCACAGGCTGATGGGAGTTGTAGTTCTGTGGCGGCTGCGGTAGTCCCCCATTTCTCCCGCATCTCGCGGAACTGGTTCGCGGCCCGATCCCAACGGGCGGCGTCTTCCAGTAAGTATGTCGAGGGGGCAGAGGTCCGGGGAGTAATCGTGACAGCACATCCCTCTCCCCGAGACCTCTGCCACGAGCCAGGTTTATGGGGATGTTTTGCATGGAAGGTTTTTACACATCGGGGAGCATGTACCCCCGTGGCAGGTTCCCATGAATTGTCTTCCATTCCGTAACCTTTCCATGATACCAGGTACCAGAGTTTGGATCCACGCATTTTTGAGTCGAGGATGGCCCGTACTTCATACTCCGGCTCGTTGTCTATCCAGACAGGAGACGGTTTCTTTTTTACCGGGGTGTAGGATGGCTTTAGAAGCGATACGTGAAACACCGGATGTATTTTAAGCGTTTTCGGCAGCGCTAACATCATCGCCCGTGGGGAGATCACTTTTTTGATCTTGTAGGGCCCGATGTATCTGGGGTTGAATATGCTGTATCTCCTGAATCGTATGTGTTTGGTGGATAACCATACAACATCACCTTGCTGATAAGGAGGATTTGGCTTACGGTGCTTATCCGCCATGGTCTTGTACGTTATTTTTGCTCTCACCAAGTTTTTGTACGTGCTCAGTAGAACCCTTCGGATATGTTTGGTTCGGGTACCGACTTCCGGTACCTCAGGCCCTACCACAGGGTGGATCAATGAAGTAAAACGGGGATGAAAGCCATAGTTGCTATAATAGGGGGTGTACTGTGTAGATTGGTGCTTGGCGCTATTGTATGCCACTTCGGCCAAACAGAGCCATTCAACCCAGGAATCCGAATTGTCTTTGACATAGCATCGTAGATACTGCTTTAGATTCTGGTTTAGTCGTTCCGTTTGTCCATCGGATTGGGGGTGGAAGCTAGTTGATTTGGAGGACTTCATGTGTAACGCCTTACACCACTCCTTCCAAAACTTAGCTGTAAATTGAGGGCCTCTATCCGAAACAATATTTGCCGGGAGTCCGTGAAGTCTTATGATGTGGACCAGAAGTAACTTGGCTAAGTGCCCTGCAGTTGGTTCTTTGGCACACGCGATAAAGTGTCCCATCTTGGTGAGGCTGTCTACCACAACCACTATGGAGGTGCAGCCTTGGTCCTTTGGAAGACCCACTATAAAATCAAAGGATATGGTTTCCCATGATTTCATAGGTGTGGGGAGAGGTTGCAGGAGACCTTGCGTCTTCCCATGATCTGTTTTGGCCTTAGCGCACGTCTCACAGCGCCTTATCATATCCGTGGTGTCTTTCACTACGGAGGGCCACCAAAATTGTCGTGATATTCGGTCGAGTGTTTTTCTGACACCATTATGGCCAGCGCTGGGTGTAGAGTGACACATCTGCCACACCTCCTCACGTAAGGACCGGGTTGGTATAAGCAATTGGTTGCCTTTCATCGGAAGACCTTGGCGGAGTCTCCATTGTGGATGCTCTTTCAACCATTTTCTCCAGTAACTGGTTTTGCTTCCTATGATTATTTTGTGTAGGAAGGCATCCGTATGTAGTACTCCAATGACCTTTCGTGGGTCCAAAATTGCCTGCTGCGCTGTTATCTTAGGTTCTAGGGGGGTTGTTTGCCTAGACAAGGCGTCGGCCTTTCTGTTTTCCGTCCCTGGACGATACGTCACTATGAAGTGAAATTCTGAGAAAAACAACATCCAGCGCAACTGTCTAGGAGATAACATGCGGGTGGATCGCATAAACTGCAAATTGCGATGGTCAGTGTAGACCGTGACTACATGTTTGGCTCCTAACAACCAGTGTCTCCAATCCATGAAGGCTTCTTTGATGGCTAAAAGTTCTTTCTCCGCTATGGTGTACCGGGTTTCAGCGGGGTTTAGCTTCCTGGACATATAGGCTACTGGATGTAATTGTCCGGTGACCTTATGCCTTTGTGAGAGAATAGCTCCTATGGCGACGTCAGAGGCGTCCGCCTCTACAAGGTAGGGACGCTCGGGGTCAGGGTGAGTCAACACAGTAGCGGTAACAAAGGCGTCTTTTAAGCTTTGGAAGGCTTTCTCTGCTTCTGTAGACCAGCAAAACGATACGTTCTTTCGCAATAGGGCTGTAATGGGTGCCACCATGTTAGAGAATCCGTTGATAAACCTGCGATAGAAGTTCGCGAATCCAAGGAAACATTGGACCTCTCTCACGTTGGCAGGTGTGGGCCAGTTTTTTACCGCCAAGATCTTTCTATCGGACATTTCTTGCCCGGTGGGTGTTAGCATTACCCCCAAGAACTCCACCTTATCCACATGAAACTCGCATTTGCTGAGTTTGCAATACAAGTTGTTTTTGCGTAATGCCTCAAAGACCTGACAGACATGCACCCGATGTTCCTCAACCGATGAAGAGTAGATGAGGATATCATCGATGTAGGCAACCACGAATCTGTCCAAGTACTCCCGCAACACCTCGTTCACGAAGTATTGAAAGGCTGCGGGAGCATTGCACAGTCCGAAGGGCATCACGGTATATTCATACAGACCATATCGTGTACGAAAGGCAGTCTTCCATTCATCCCCCTCTCTTACCCTCACAAGGTGATACGCCCCTTTTAAGTCAAGCCGAGTGTATATAACAGCTGTTTTGACCTGTTCTAAAAGTACAGGGATCAATGGTAAGGGGTACCTGTTTTTTATCGTGATATCGTTTAGGGCGCGGTAGTCTATACAAGCCCTCTTTTCTCCGTTGGCTTTAGGGATAAAAAAGAGAGGAGATGCCGCCGGGGATCTTGAGGGACGGATAAACCCATTCTCTAGGTACTTGTCCAGATATTCCCGCAAGTGTGTGTTCTCGGCCTCAGTTAACGCATATAAGCGTCCACATGGTATCAACGCCCCCGGTACCAAATCTATGCGGCAATCGTAAGGCCTATGTGGGGGTAAAGTGTCTGCCAGTGTTTCACAAAACACATCTTGATAATCCGCATAGCAAGAGGGGAGTTGAACATCTGTTTCCGCTGCCGTCGCTAAGCTATGGGAGGAGAGCAGGGTTACCTTTTTTTCCTGACTAATGCCCATACAATGAGCCTTGCACCATGATCCGTTAAACCTCACCGTGCCTTCCTTCCAATCAATAGCCGGGTTATGCAGTCTTAACCAGGGGAGCCCCAGTATCACTCCGTATTGAGGAGCCTGGAGTACATTGAACCGCACCGTCTCGGTATGGTCATGTTCGCACAGCATTAACAATGGTTTGGTGTGGTATTCAATGGGACCCGTGCTCAATTTCTTTCCATCCACCGCCAAAACCTCCTCGGGATGGTCTTTGGCCATTAACATGAGTCCCAAGCTTAAAGCCACCCCTTGGTCCATGAATAGCCCTGTGGCTCCTGAATCAATCATGGCGTCTATAGGTTGCCAACCTTTGGGGGTTCTGAGGTGTATCGGGAGAAAAATATGTTGTGGAGTGTATACCGTCTGTTTCGATAATGAAGGGACACGAATACCACTCAAGGAGTTCCCTTCGGCTGTCCCTGAGTGTATTAGTTTCCCTTACTTTCCTCAGTAGTGTGTCCTGGTGATTTCGCCACCCCAAATCCAGTTTTGGGTTTGGCCAAGCACTCTCGGACAAAGTGGCCTTTCTTCCCACAATACATACATAGACCCGATTTACGTCTATTGTCTCTCTCAGCTGATGTCAGCGGAGCCCTTACGGTCCCTATGTCCATAGGTTCTACGGGAGCTCCCGACCCACCGCCTAGGCCCCTGTTGCGGTCAAAGCGCATGGGTGGTCTCTCTACCCTCTTTCTATCCCCTCTCCGTTCTCCTAACCGATAATCTAGTCTCAATACCAGATTGATTAGGTCTATGCACGTGGAGGGTTGGGGGTCTATCTGGGCTATTACGTCCTTGAGATCGTCTTTTAATCCTTGATAGAAGAGCGCCCCTTTCTTTTCCTCAGGCCACTGTGTTTCGGCCACCAGCCTCTGAAAGGTGTTAACATAGGTAACTATGTCCTTACTCCCTTGTCTTAATTCTAGTAGCTCTCTATCTGATGTAAACGAGGCCGCTCGGCGATCAAATACAGTCTCAAATTCTTTCTTAAACTCCTCCCAGTCATATAACAGGGGGTCGTCTCTGCGCACATAAGGCACAGCCCATTGAGCGGCTTCTCCTGTTAGGTATGATATCATAAAGGCCACTCTGGCTTGATTAGTAGGAAAGGCTTTTGGTTTGCATGAAAAATGCAACAATATCTGCGTCATAAAGACTTGCACTTTAGTGGCGTCTCCCTGAAAACGTTCCGGGGCAGCGAAAGGAATGGGAGTGGGTATTTCCACAGTTAACGGCGTGGGAGTAGCGGAGGCTCCAAACTGGAACACCCCACCGCTCGCTCCACGCCCTACATGGGCGTCAAAGGGGTTCCGTTGTAGCCTATTTACGGAGTCCTGTAGCGCGGCTGTCTCAGCCCTAGAGGCTGCTACCTCATTTCGGGAATCCGCAATCTCCTGTTGGAGAGTTACTAATGTGGCTAACACATCTTCTAGGGTGGTCATGGTGCCAATGAACCGACCGGGAGAGGTATATTATTTTTAGGCAGATTATTCTGTCAGGTCCCACGTAGGCCTCTCAGGATCGGTTCGTTGCTCAATGGGGGGCCCCCCTATTGACAACCTCAATTCCGAGTTGCCGTGAAGGCACGGAAGCTTAAGGGGGTCAATCGCGGGGCAGGAAAGGATGGGAACAGCGGGGAGGGAGATCTGTAAAGGAAGCACAGGTCTTGTTAGCACTAACTTCTTTACCGTAAACAATAATATCACCCACTGTCTCACATAAACAATTAGGTCTACCTGTAAAGGAAAATAACCAAGTCTAGCTTTGCCAGAAGAAGGGCGATTTAGGTTTGTCAAAGCCTCTTCAAGGCTAGCTAGATGCGGGGTGCTCAGGGAAGCCTCAGGTCTGTATACGTTACTCCAAGGGCATGACTGTTGATACATAAACAACACATAAACTCCCCCCATTTGTGTAGCAGCTAAATATACTTGTGTTTCTGTTCATAGGGCTTAAACATGTACCCACCAGAAAGGGTGTGCAGGTAGGCCTCACTGGGGAAAGAAGGTCTTATGCTGCAGCCTAGCGGCCACTCTATATACACCCAGCTAGAGGACGATACAAACACACACATACATCATGGATACATAGTAGGCGTCACATATAACATTAGGCGTTGAGCTTTGACTCTTGATAAGGTATAAATAAGGATGTACAATGAGTTCCACAGCGTGGTATTTAAGTCATACCACCTGGTAAATGTCAAGCGTATTCTGAGCGCTTCCACGCACTCACTCTGGCAGGATAAGTATTTACAAAAGTCTCACTAAAGAGTATTTCGGTTTTTTGGCAGTTCCAAGTTCGAAGACAGCACGAACGTGTGCAAGAAAGGACTCTTGGCGGTGTCACTGACACCCTTACCGCACCCGGGGAACACCACGTTGGTTCTGCTACGAGGTTCAGGTCAGCTCCAGGATAATCTGCGAGCGTATCTCCTCGCTGGCCGGGTTAAACGGTTTCCTGGTTCTCGCGCTGCGTCACTTCCTGTGCGCGCGCGTCGCCGTCCCACAGGCTGATGGGAGTTGTAGTTCTGTGGCGGCTGCAGTAGTCCCCCATTTCTCCCGCATCTCGCGGAACTGGTTCGCGGCCCGATCCCAACGGGCGGCGTCTTCCAGTAAGTATGTCGAGGGGGCAGAGGTCCGGGGAGTAATCGTGACAGGCCCCCACCCCTCCTGTCTCAGGGCACTGCTGTGAGTGCTAGGCCCCCACCCCTCCTGTCTCAGGGCACTGCTGTGAGTGATAGGCCCACACCCCTCCTGTCTCAGGGCACTGCTGTGAGTGATAGGCCCCCACCCCTCCTGTCTCAGGGCACTGCTGTGAGTGATAGGCCCACACCCCTCCTGTCTCAGGGCACTGCTGTGAGTGATAGGCCCCCACCCCTCCTGTCTCAGGGCACTGCTGTGAGTGATAGGCCCACACCCCTCCTGTCTCAGGGCACTGCTGTGAGTGATAGGCCCCCACCCCTCCTGTCTCAGGGCACTGCTGTGAGTGATAGGCCCCCACCCCTCCTGTCTCAGGGCACTGCTGTGAGTGATAGGCCCACACCCCTCCTGTCTCAGGGCACTGCTGTGAGTGATAGGCCCCCACCCCTCCTGTCTCAGGGCACTGCTGTGAGTGATAGGCCCCCACCCCTCCTGTCTCAGGGCACTGCTGGGAGGACTCTGCACACACCCCTCCTGTCTCAGGGCACTGCTGGGAGACATCAGGCACCCCCCCCCTGGGACCCCCCCCGACAGTACATGGCTTGTGTGTTACACCTGGACGCAATGGCAGAAGTCACAGTCACAACATAGGGACAGTCTGTGGCAGTGGCCTATGCACTCACCTGATACCCTGGTCGCCCATACAGCATGGAGTACTGTGGGAGGATCACATCCAGCAGAGCCATGTTCTCCTCCAGGGTGAATGGCTGTGTCCTCTCCACAGCCCTTGACATGGTTCCAGGGAATCAGTAGCAGCAGCTGGGTCGACGAATGCAAAGATGTGCAGGCAAGTGCTCCCTCATGGGACCTGGCTGCCTTATATGTGCCCTTCTGCCCAGTCTCATGCACAGGAGTACAGAGTGATTGGTCACTCACATTTGCATCCTATGTTTCCACCAATCCCTTCAAACCTAGCAGTCTGTGGGTTCTCTATCGGTTTCATTCTCCTGCATGATGTCAGCCCCACAAACACATTGCAACAAAGTAGAAGAATTCCAACTGACTTCTGCTGTGCACCTTCCAGAACAATTTCGAAATTTGAACTTGGTCTCCATGACAACCAGCATGCATGTAGGCCTTAATACTTGTCCCCTATGTAATTTGGAGCATCACACACAGGTACGGTGCGTTTCGGGGCCCTAGGGCACCCCAAATGCATGGCAACGGCCCGTACATGCATGCCTACGTTCACTATCACTATGGGTCTGCACGCGTATGCGTACTCGTAGTGGTACGGACCGTACACACGCATGTACGCTCACTATCACTATGGGTCTGCACGCGTATGCATACTCGTAGTGGTACGGACCGTACACACACGCATGTACGCTCACTATCACTATGGGTCTGCACGCGTATGCGTACTCGTAGTGCTACGGACCGTACAAATGCCTGTACGCTCGCCATCACGATGGGTACACATACGGCAGCACTCCCACAGTGATTTGGGAACATGCACAGGCCCTCTCAGCAGCAGTACGGCGGTTTTTACACATCACTGTAGTGATAGGCGACACACAGGTAGGAATAGGGCGGACATACTTGTCCATGGATGGACATACTTGTCCATGGATGGACATACTTGTCCAGGAATGGACATCAAGGCATCGTCTGTGCATTACTACATGTGTGGGGCACAGGTGTCACAGGCTGTGATGTGGAACATGCCTCCTGAGTGGAGAAGGCACCAGATGTATGATGAGATGTGTACAGGTGTACTGTGTGAGGGTGCAATGTGTGCCAGGCATGCCCTTGACTCCTTTGACATGTGTGCATGTGGGACTGCGCACTTGGGGTGAGCGTCACTGGCATGGCACGGACACCAACACACGGAAGTGTCCCATGATGCCCGGTACAGGGGTCATGACACATGACTTGTCACCACCCACAGTGCACAATGTGACTATGTCATATATGTGTCCGGGATTTACATCAGGTTGATGTTGTAGCACCCTCAAAAGCTGCAGCCGTTGCAGCAACCAACATGTGGCTGTGTGTAGATTGTCATTGCACACTGTTCCGCACACCATGCCACATGTGTTATCGGATGTGAGTTGCACATGTATGCATGGGACACGGAGTAGCGTGACAAGGCCATGTCAGCATCCTCACAAGGAATGTGTGGTGAGTCATGACATGTGCACCTTCATGGCAAGGTGTGTGGGCTGGACTAGTGTAATGTCATGTGACCTGTGGCTCCAGTGTTCCGCTACCAGTCTCTGCAATCGGCATCCCACTTCTGCTGATGTGTGGGTGTATGTCACTCCTGTCTTGCGTCGGGCTGTGCACTTGCACTGGGACACAGCTATTTCCATGGCGTGGCATGGGGAGGTTCTCAATCACCGTGTGTAGCTGGGTCTTGGAAGGAGTGTCACCTTGCATCCATACGTGTCCTGGGCATGTAGCACATACCTGACTCCCTATGTAGCATGTGTGTATTGCCAGATTTACATGTGCTCAGTAGACATGAGTTGTTCTCGTAGTGCACTCACTCTTCGTTGTCACTTCCAAATTACTGCAGAGCGCCGCCTCTTGCCCGAAGAATTCCAGACTTGGCTACCATGCAGGAGAATGACAGGATCCGGCTCTACCGCTTCACCCAACCGTTGATTCTGGAGCTGACGGCGAGACTGGCACCACACCTGCAACCGCAGCACAGGTATCCTACGGCACTGACACCCCAGCTGAAGGTAATGGCTGCCCTACATTTTCTTGCCACGGGTACCTTCCAAAATACCATAGCTCATGTTGGTGGCATGTCCCAGAGCATGTTCAGCGGTGTGCTGCATGATTTCTTGGAGGCCATGTTGATTCACCTGGATGACTTCATCAAGTTCCCAACCCCTGAACAGATGACTGAGGTCAAGCGTGGATTCTATGCCCTGGGAGGGATGCCCCATGTCATTGGGTCCATAGATGGGACACATGTAGGTTTGGTACCACCACACGCACGGGAGGTGGCGTACCGCAATCGGAAGCACTACCACTCCATCAATGCCCTTGTGGTGTGTCTGTCCAATATGGTGATTTCACATGTCTGTGCTCGTTTCCCAGGGTCAGCACCCGATGCCTACATCATGAGGCGTAGCGGGATGCCTGATATGATGATGCAGCTGCGCAACGAACGGGCATGTGTTGTTGGTGGGTACAGTCTGTCTGTCCTGTATTCTGTATAGCCGACCAGCACGACCGCTTCCCCAGTTCTAACGATGTCCATGTGCTTCCCATGTAGGGGACGCTGGCTATCCCAACATGCCTTGGCTGCTGACACCTCTCCGCAACCCCATCACGCCGGCCCAGCTCCCCTATAACACCGCCCATGGCCGGACAAGGCGAGTGATAGAGAGGACGTTTGGCATGCTGAAGAGCCGATTCCGGTGCCTCCACAAGACCGGCGGTGCACTCCCTTATGCCCCGGCGAAGGTCTGCAAGATCTTCATGGTCTGCTGCATGCTGCACAACATGGCAGTTGAAAGAGCTGTGCCACTCATCCTGAATCAACATGACGAGGACCATCCACCCGTGGAGGACGAAGGGCTTGGCAATGGGGCTAGTGATGTGGAGGATGTGGAGCCGCAAGAGGACATCCGGACTCGGCTCATACGCGACTTCTTTGCTTAGTGGTGAGTACCAGGTTCTGAGTGTGCACGCATTGGTCCCCGTGTGGCATGCGTTGTGATGTGTGTCTCCACCTGCATGTATTACAACAAACAAATGATGGACGGAATGCTGACAATGCAGACATTCTCCCCCAGTCAAGATATCTGGGTTAAATCCATCGTTCTTTTGCCCACTACGCCACCCCAGTTTAGACATGGCCATATGCAAATCAGTCTTGACCCTGTGCCTCATGGGAACAGTCCAGCCCGAACTGCCAAGCCATGTCTTCCCTGGACCGGAATCAAGCATCCTAGGACCGGTTTCTGGCTATCAGCCGTCATCAGCCAGGATAGCTTGACTCCAGTGGCGTAGTGAGCACGGGTCCCACGTCTGGGAATACCCATCCCACTTAGGGCGAAAAGCACGTGGGTCAGAGGTGTGTGTGGGTGTGTCACTGGAGTGATGGTGGCAGTGATGGTAGTATTTCCCCAGTCATAATTGTGACCTAGCATGTTGTCATCCATACATGTGTCGAGTAAATGCACATGCAAGTGGCTGTGCTTTTTGTGGCTGACTTCTTGTGTGTCTCTCTTCCCCAGGTACCTGCGCATGCCGTTTGCTGGTTGCATTGTTGTGGCACTGCTATTCCTCATGGACATGACATCGTGGGCTGACTCAGCGTTACAGGCACGGACACGTTTGGAAGTCTCCATGGGGTAAGGGATGCATCTGGGGTGTATTGGGTGTGGCAGTTGTTCACGATGTGTGCACACTTCCCCGATCGGGGTTTGGTTCCTCTGCAGTCATATGGCATCCCCATGAAACACGACATGCAGCTGGGTACACCTGAATAGATGGGCTGCCTGGTTGTCAGTCATCAGTGATGGGATAGTGGATTGTGATGATGGCATCAATGTGTGTGACACTGCCCTCGGACACATACGGTTGACATTGTCTTGACATGGCGTGGGACTTCCACATCAGCGGATCTATGGTGTATGTCAGGCTCTCCGTGTGCAGCTGTGGGTTTTAGCTGTTAGCCGACACTTGTGTGCCAGTTCCATGGCTATCACGCATTTGTGCTGCAGAAGGGGGGTGCCAGTGTTGGACCCACATGTTACTCCACATGATGTGTTCATGTGTACTTCAAGTTGCCTCTGCAATCCCAAAAACATGACTAATAAAGGTGTCCCTATGCCTCCAAGGTGCCTCTTCTCAGTCAATGCTGGTGTGTTGGCACGGTGCATCCTGCATGTCTGGCATGGTATTCCCTGATTGTGGCTATGTGTCAATGTGTCGAGTGGCAAGATGCAAGCTGTGTGTGTGTGCTGAGACTGTGTATTGGGCATGATGTCCATGACTGTGTGGGTATTGTGACATGTGCCATCCCCATGCATCCAACGTTGTCCATGACCCCATTCTCTGCATCCACCGGACTCAAGCTTGCAGGACATGGTTCTGCCACCTGTCTACACATACCTGGGTGCCCCCCAGGACACTGGCCAGGATCCCTGACCTCTGCGCATGACTGTTGCTGTACTCAATGTGTCTGTCAGCACGGTTGTTCGGCCACCCCCTCAGCTGGTTCTGCCCATCACGGGTGTGTATGGTGCTCCATGTCTGTCTTGCCTAATAAACTGTGACCCATGTGTCCTGTGCCAGACTCAGGCCCCAGGGTGTGGATGGTTGAAGTGAACAGATGACTCAGGCATGTTTAGACTGTACAAGACACATGTTAGGTAATAATGCTACCAGCAGGCATCTACTCTTAATAGTGTGATTTATTATTGGGGGGGGGGGACAAAGTGAGGGGCTTTCCGGGATTAGGGAATCCAAAGTTCAGTAGGGGAGTTGGTGTCCTTGCCATTGGAAATCCTCAGAGTCCATGCCACAGTCTTTGTCAACATTGGTCAGCCAGTGACCAGCAGGGCCATGTGGCAGAGAATGTCTCTTGATGCTGTGATGCTGTTGCTCCAGTGGGCCAGGTGCCAGGCCAGGTGTCCTGGGAGATGGTGATGTAGCAGCCACCCTCACGGTCCTTTCCGTGGACGACCCGGCTTCCTGCGGGGAACCTCAGCAGCAGGCCGTGACGACGTCTGGGATGCTCCGTCGGATGTTTCCTCCTCCTCCTCCTGATCCCTCCCTGTGGGTGGTGATGTTCTCCGCCTTCTGGCACAGGGAGGGTCGGCCATGGTGTCGGCCATCCGACGGAGTGTAGCGTGAATCCCCTGGGACGCCGTCACTTGCTCAGCCTGTCTGTCCTCCATCCTCCGTTGGTGTACCTGTAGACAGGCTATTAGCTCCGCATGTTGCTGGGCCTGCTGGACCTTGATCCCCTCGAGGACGGACACAACCTGGGCCATGCCCGTGGTGTCCTGCCGGTATGAGTCCAGGATGTTACGGACATGGGAAAATACCGGATCCCCAGCCAACTGGTCAGGCTCGCGCCTCCGCCGTCCTCCACTCCCACCACCCCTGCCCACTTGCGTCTGGCCTGCACTTGTGGGCACATCGGGTCTCCGGGACCCCTGAGGGGTGGCATTGGCGTTGTCGCCTGCCTCCTCCTGGGTGCCCGGGACACCGTGTCCCTCCTGGCGAGCCTGGCTGCATTGTGGTGTTGGGGCAGGGATCCTGGGTGTCTCCTGGGATGTGGCAGGAGTGGGGGTGGTGGTTGGCACGGTTGTACCTGACGCAGGTGCTGCAGGTGGTTGGACACCAGAGGGGCCAGGTCGGTCGGGGTCGTCCGCAGAGTGGTGAGAGTGGTCGCTGCCGGTGGGATCGGTCTCCTGCAGATCCGGGTCCTGTGAGTGTTCCCCCCCAGTGTTGGGGGGTGCAGCACGACGTTGACCTGTGTGTGAGAGAGAAAATGTTAATTTTGGTCCATGCAACATCCATGTTTCATCCGTTTCAAAGTTGGCACATTTCCTCTTGGAATTAGGATCTGTCTTGCATTCCACTCACAGTGCACTTGTGCATGGGTGTGTCCCTTGGGCACCAATTTGGCCCCTTTAACTATGTGTGGCACAGTCTTACTTGCTGCGTCAAGTGTGACTGCAGTCAGCAGTGGAGTGTGCAGGTGTGGCGAGCCATGCATTTGCCCCTTCCTTGTAGCACTGTACATGTGCACATGGAGTGGATCCACACACTTATATGATGCAGGTGGCTGTCCTTGTGCTCGTGTACAGGTTGTGACATGGCCCTGCGTTTTGCCATGATGAAGAGGGGGGGTTCTGGCACTGGCCACCCTTGTCTACATGCACGCAGTCCACCTGCTGACGAGCAGACATTCCCACACACCAAAGGACTGATTTGCTCTCCCTGTGTCTCCCTCCTTCTCTGTCCCCCTCTCCCTCCCTCTCTGTCCCCCTCTCCCTCCCTCTCTGTCCCCCTCTCCCTCCCTCTGTGTGTCAGCCCCCTCCCTCTGTCCGTCTTCCTGTGTCTCCCTCCCTCTCTGTCCCCCTCTCCCTCCCTCTCTGTCCCCCTCTCCCTCCCTCTGTGTGTCAGCCTCCTCCCTCCCTCCGTGTGTCAGCCTCCTCCCTCTGTCCGTCTCCCTCCCTCTCAGTCCCCCTCTCCCTCCCTCTGTGTCCCCCTCTCCCTCCCTCCGTGTGTCACCCTCTGTCACCTTGGCCCAGCTTCCTGGGCACACACTGTTAGCAGATCTTTGAGTGGCCCTTGGCCTGTTGATGTGAGTTTGTTTCTGATCTCCAGGCACCCATTTTGTCTGCTGTGTGTCTGTGCGCTGCTGCTGTGGTGGTGTGTGCTACCACTCTTTCACAATGTTGGCTGTTCATTAGCTGCTGTCATGTGCAAAACAGTGCCTTCACCCCCATGTGTTGATGCAAGGCGTCCGCCATTTGCTGGCAAGTCATTCCTGTGTTGGGACACAGTGTTTGTCTGGCTGTGACCTAGGCCATATGGGCAGAGGGCATTGTTGTCTGCATTGGAGTCGCACTATGTGATTTTTGGTGCCCAGCCTCCCGCCATCCGGGTTACCGTGTCATGTGTTGTTGTCTTCTGTGGCCTGTGACTTGACATTGTCCAGCTGGGTGCATGGGGCATGGTGGCAGCAGTGGCATGTGCCTGCCCATGGAGTGTGGTTGAGTCATGCGATGGCTTGTGGTGGTTGCGTGCCTGTTAGTAATTTTGGTTGTGGTTGCAGTTCCCCCCATGTGAGGTGAGTTGTTTGTGTACTCACCCGGGTCTCGGAGTCCTTCTACTCCTTCAACTGCCTCCACCGGCAGTATGGCCATCACCCTCTCCTCCCAGGGATGGTACTGTACGGCTCTGCGGGAGGGCCCTCCTCCGGTGGCGTTGGCCTGGTCGTGTTCCTCCTGCCTCTTGGCTCTGACCCTCCTCCGCAGATCGTACCACCTGTTCTGGCAATCCTGCTTGGTCCTCCTGGTGTCCGCAACAGCATTCACAGCATCGACGATGGTCTGCCACATGGCTGTTTTGGCTGCCTGGCTGGTGCTTCTGACCAATGTTCCAAAGATCTGTGGCTCGACTCTGAGGATTTGATCAACAAGGACCTCCAACTCTCGGTAACTGAACTTTGGATTCTTGGTAGTGGGCATGGTGAGGGGTGTGGGTGGGGATGGTGTGGGTGTGGGGGGTGTGTGGATGTTGGGGGGGTGTGGATGGTTGTGTGTGTGTGTGAATGTGATGAGAGGGTGTTTGTGAGGGTGGTCGTGTGAAGGTGTGCAAGTGTAAGGTGTGGTGTAGCTTGTAGTCTGGTTCTGTGGTGTCTGGCAGCAGTGAGTCTGTTGCAAAGGCTCATGGTTTGTGTGTGTGGGCCCTTTTTATTGGTCCATGGGTGGGTGTGGCAGTTTTTGAATTTTGGGTGGGTGTGTTATAAGGAGTGGTGGTGTATTGGGCCTCTGTTTGTTTTTGGCAGTTGCAGGTCAGTGATTGTGTTATTTTAGTGGTTGTTGGCCATGTTTAGTGGCTGTGTGCCTTTCGAATGGTGTATTCTTGTGTTGTTTTATTTTGTCCTGGTTGTGTACGTGCGTTTTGAGCGTGTGTACGGTGTGTACATGGGCCATTTGGTTGTACGATTATGTCCTTGTGTGTGGTTTTGTACGACTCGTACATGCGGTTGTGATGTTGGGGCATGGGGTGCGCTCCGTACTTAGGAGGTTGTGTTGGGGGTGCGCCAGGAACTACTGGGGTGTAGGTACACGGGGGGTATGACACGTACTGGGGTGGGGGTGGGGCTCGAACGTACTGGGGTGTACATAGACGGTGGTACGACACGTACAGGGGTGGGGGGTGTACATTGACGTTGGTACGACACGTACTGGGGTGGGGGTACGACTGGAACGTACTGGGGTGTAGGTACACGGGGGGTATGACACGTACTGGGGTGGGGGTGGGGCTCGAACGTACTGGGGTGTACATAGACGGTGGTACGACACGTACAGGGGTGGGGGGGTGTACATTGACGTTGGTACGACACGTACTGGGGTGGGGGTACGACTGGAACGTACTGGGGTGTAGGTACACGGGGGGTATGACACGTACTGGGGTGGGGGTGGGGCTCGAACGTACTGGGGTGTACATAGACGGTGGTACGACACGTACAGGGGTGGGGGGGGTGTACATTGACGTTGGTACGACACGTACTGGGGTGGGGGTACGACTGGAACGTACTGGGGTGTAGGTACACGGGGGGTATGACACGTACTGGGGTGGGGGTGGGGCTCGAACGTACTGGGGTGTACATAGACGGTGGTACGACACGTACAGGGGTGGGGGGGTGTACATTGACGTTGGTACGACACGTACTGGGGTGGGGGTACGACTGGAACGTACTGGGGTGTAGGTACACGGGGGTATGACACGTACTGGGGTGGGGGTGGGGCTCGAACGTACTGGGGTGTACATAGACGGTGGTACGACACGTACAGGGGTGGGGGGGTGTACATTGACGGTGGTACGACACGTACAGGGGTGGGGGGGTGTACATTGACGGTGGTACGACACGTACAGGGGGGGGGTGTACATTGACGGTGGTACGACACGTACTGGGGTGGGGGTACGACTGGAACGTACTGGGGTGTAGGTACACAGGGGTATGACACGTACTGGGGTGGGGTACGACTGGAACATACTGGGGTGTAGGTACACGGGGGTATGACACGTACTGGGGTGGGGGTGGGGCTCGAACGTACTGGGGTGTACATAGACGGTGGTACGACACGTACAGGGGTGGGGGGGTGTACATTGACGGTGGTACGACACGTACAGGGGGGGGTGTACATTGACGGTGGTACGACACGTACTGGGGTGGGGGTACGACTGGAACGTACTGGGGTGTAGGTACACGGGGGGTATGACACGTACTGGGGTGGGGGTGGGGCTCGAACGTACTGGGGTGTACATAGACGGTGGTACGACACGTACAGGGGTGGGGGGGTGTACATTGACGGTGGTACGACACGTACAGGGGGGGTGTACATTGACGGTGGTACGACACGTACTGGGGTGGGGGTACGACTGGAACGTACTGGGGTGTAGGTACACGGGGGTATGACACGTACTGGGGTGGGGGTACGACTGGAACGTACTGGGGTGTAGGTACACGGGGGTACGACACGTACTGGGGTGGGGGTACGACTGGAACGTACTGGGGTGTACCTAGACGGGTGGGGGTATACATATACGGGGGGTACGTGTCGGACGTACAGGGGCTGGGGGGAGTGTTGGGCGCGTATGCGGGCACATGTCTCCATGGTTGCTATAGGTGTTCGGTGCGGACGGTGTTTTTTCCATACGGTTGTAGGCTCGGACGCACGGGATGGATCGTGATTCCTCGGTCGGACTTGGATTTTTACGTTTGTAAGGTAAATCGTCCGAGGACGTGTCGGACACATTTTCCGACCCGAGGACGTGTGGGGAATGATTCCCAGTGCGGTTCGTATGGACTTTTTACCATGCGAATCGTGATTGCCAGTTCGTACGGCACTTGTACGATTCGTACGGTAAAAAGACCCGATACGAGTCGTACGGGGACATTTTTTACCGGATCGTGATCGGCACCTATGTCTTTCGATATACTATACCTCGATATTTTACTACACATAACATTATCGACATTTTTTACATCGATATAAAAAATAGAGATATTTTATCCCATCGATATATTTACTTCGATATTTCTGTATATCGATATTACATTTCCGATATTTTGTCTACTCACCACCTGTTGGGCTAGTTGGCCCTCAGGGACCCTCAGTATTGAAGGGGAATTAATTCCTCAACTTACAACTGGCCAGGGGGCATGTTTGCAGAGTGCTGCAAGGAGGGGGCGTGGCCTCCGGTGCGATGCCGGTCTTTTATTTATTTATTTTTAAGAAGGAGGGCTGTGTGGCCCCCGTTCTTTTTCTAATTTATTAGCCCTGGGGACCCCATCCCCCAGGGCCTGCACCCTAATTTTTTTTGTTGGAAAAAATTAATTTGGCCCTCCCAAGGCCTTAATCGACCCCGGGGACCCCAACCCCCAGGTCATGGCCTTTTTTTAATTTTTTTATTCTTTAGGAGGGGGGCTGTGTTGCACCCCTCCTCAGACCCCATCCCCCGGGGCCGGCCTTTGTTTTTTATTTTTAAAAAAATATATATATTTATAGAAACACCTAGGACATGCTGGACAAACCGTATGTACCAATCACCATGACGATTTGCGTGATATTCATTAAAAGGCGACTATGCATACAATGAATCCACGGAGAATGTATTCACACCGCTAGTGAAGCTCTGACATGTCTGACACCCTACTGTGCCTAATCCCGGCGCCCCCGCTGGTGGGTACTCTCCAAGTAGACACCCTTGTCGTTTATTTATACAAACATGGGTAGCTATTGACGGGCACATTTAATACACATGCACACCAAGCCATTCAAAGGGGATTCGACAAAAATTCGACCAAACTATGCAAGAAACCACCTCACGGTTAATAAAACACACATCCACCGCCGGATGTGTAATACTTTTTATTTTACTCTCTGGAAAGGAGACAAACCTCACTTGAGAGTCACAGCGTGCTCCTGGCTGAGCCCAATGCTGTGTTACACCCACCAGTGCCCGCCGAGTGCCACACACCTCTGTGTTGTATTCCACCAGCTAGTGCGTATGCTATGACACTCTCTAGTCCATGTGCACTGTAACACCACCCTGTGAATATGTCATGCCACACTTGCCTTCGCACGGGTTATATTGCCCCATATAACGTGCCTTCCTCGATGCCTATGTTATAAAGCACAGTGCTATGCCATACATATTACAATCTGGGATCCATAGCTTTGTCACAGTGCATATGCAATGTTACACTACCCAGCACATATTTTATATTACAACTTTAGAGACTACTTAGGTTACACAACACTGCCCTGTGCATATTACACTCCAAGGCGCATATCACATAGCAAGCGCTAGTGCCTGTGCTATCTCGCGCTCTCCAATGAATCTGTCATTGTGCACAATGTATTGCATATTATATTTCACGCCCGGTTCATCTTATATCACACTTTTTGGTACATAGTTTATACCATATACTATATCTAGTTTTCATTTTCAATCATGCTCTCAGGACTATGTTCTATATAACACTGCGTCCACCTACCCTTTTCACGGGCATTACATTTTGCGATGGGGGGTGGACGGTCAGGGGATGTTTCTGCCAAGTGAGCCCGGAGTCACAGTCCCAAACGTCCTCTTCTTCCTGAATAAAAGTGAGATTATGCTGCATACTTGCTCATATTTTAAGTAGTTCGCACAGACACACATTTTAAAAACAATAAAGTTCCTAATACCCACCTTCTATGAACAGTTAGCTTGCTGCCCCATGCACCTCCTCCCTATCCTCTGTTGTCTGAATCCATGGACTAGCCTCCTCCCTCCTGCCATGCATGGTCTGATGTTCTGCCACTGCGCTGCATTTAGCATGATGTACCAGTCCACTCATCCTGCCCTCCATTGCCCAATTCTATGGCCCATCATTGACCTCCTGCTTAGCCTCTGTGCTTTGCTTGCTGCCCCTATTCTCCTTCCCCCTGCCCTCTGATGTCTTTGTGCATGCCCCTGCTCCATCCTTTTTGACCACCATGTTCCATGGACCTGCCACTCCTATCTACTCTGAGTGTTCTGTTGAGCTGCCACTCCCCTGCCACCTGCCGAGCATTGTCAGATGACTGTAACCTGTCCCTGCCACCTCCACCCTGCCTGTCCACATGCCATGCCACTATCCCCTTCCTCCTGTCCTCCATGGTCCATTTTACTGCCACACCCTTCTGCCCTCCCTGGTCTGTTGTGCTGCAACTGCTCCTCCTGCCTGCCCCGCGCGGTCTGTTGTGAGGCCCCTTCCCCTGAACTCTCTTGTCTGTGCCCAGGTCCTGACCCTCCCTTCTATCCTCCATGGTCCTTTGTGCATGCCCCTGCACCCTCCTTCTTGCCCATCATAGCCATTGTGCTGCCACTAACCCTCCTGCTTGCCATGCATGGTCTTCTGTGCTGCCATTGCCCCTCCCACCTTCCCTGTGTGGTCAGCTAGCTGCTCCTGACCCCCTCCCACCTTCCCTCCATGGTCTGTGTGTATGCCATCATAGTCTCACTGTTGCTCTTCATGGTGTGTCTTGTTTCTAGTGCCCATCCTGCCTGACCTCCATGGTCATCTTGCTGCTCCTGCCCTGCCCCCTTGCCCCCAGCCCTCTGTTTCCATGTGCAGACCCCTATTCCCTCCCTCCTGGCTTGTCGGTTCCATTGTAATGCCCCTGATCCGTCCCTCCTGCCCTTTATGGTCTGTTATGCTGCAGCTTTCTCTCCTGTCTGTCCATCATGGTCAGCTAGCTACCATTGCCTCTTTCCCCTCTGTTGTCTGTTGTCCATGTGCATAGTCCTGTCCCCTCCCTATTGCTTTCTATGGATTGTTGTGCTGCACTCCAGTCCCGCATGCCCTGTGTGGTGTATTGTGCTGCTGCAAACCCTGATGCCTGCCCTGTAGGGTCAGTTTGGTGCACCTCTCAATGTCCCTCCTGTCCTCTGTTATCCGAGTCCATGTCCCTACCCCAATTCCTCCTGCCTACCATGATCCAATGTACCATACTTGCGAACATTTTGAACTTGGTAAGAGGGAGATTTTGAAATAAAACTGGGGTATTGATTTTCCCCTTTGAGTTACATTGAAAAAGAGAAGATTGTAGACAGGAAACAGATCAAGTAAAGCCCATTTGAGCTTAAAAACATTGGACGTTTCCTGGCTGAAACGGGTCTGTTGGCATGTATGGTTGTATGACCACTGCCTCTTCTTTCTGCCCACAATGGTCTATTATATTGCCACAGCCTCTCTTGCCAGTCCTGTATTGTTGGTTTGTTGCCCCTGCCCCCCTTTACACTGTCCTCCATAGTCTGTTGTGCTGCCACTGCCCTTCCTGCCTGCCCAGTGTGGTCAAATTGTTGCCTCTGCACTCTCCTACCTGCCTTCAATTTTCAGAGTCCGTGCCCCTGGCCTCTGCCTCTCAACAGTATCCCAATGAACAACTATATTGCTAACATTATATATTTATCACAAAAGTGTGGAACGCCTGACGCCATCTTCACGTAATCAAAACTGTAATACCTAGAGCATTTCCTTTAGAAATTACATATATGAGAGGGTCTTATTTGCATCAAAATTATGGTTAGTGCTCTAAAAAACTAAAATGAGGACATATTTTCTGAGTTTTCAAATAGCGACAAAGAACTTTTAAATTATTTGTAATCTTAGTTTTTTTATCCAGTTGACCACTTGATTAAATGTTGCATCCAAGGGGAGAGGGTGTTGTGTTACTTCCAGAGCTTCAGACTTTGCAACTGGGGAACCAGGTTGGAGTTTCTGCTTCAGCTCAACATTCTGTGATTCTGGTCAAATCACTTAATCTCCCCATGTCTACAACCAAAATCAATTTGATCTTGTGTGATGTAACCAATGTTCATGTAAAGCACTTCAATACCTGACAAGTCTGCACTATATAAAACTGCAAATACACAAAAAATAAGCGTTTGCACACTTCTGTCATTGGGCTACATTTGGGCTACATCTGGGTGATATTTGGGCTACATTTGGGCTCTTTTGTCTCTGGTGGCCATTTTAGGAGATTTTTTTGTTATGAAGTTTCCTAATTTCCTCATTTACTGCAGTCTCCTCAGTAGGAAATGCTTTCAGTTTTTTACTTTGATTCCATCAAGAAGGTATTCAGATATGTCACACATTTGCCATAAATTCTGAATGTTAGCACTCTAGTTGCTCATTAGATCACTGTAGTAAAGCTACTGCTCACCACGGAAGTCTGCTGCTAGTACTAGAAGTGCATGTTTCAGTCTGCATATCAGAATTTTTTAATAAAATAGAAGAGGATTTGAGAAGTCACTCAAAATGTGCCCTAATTTTTCTTTCTTCAGCACTAATCATAATTTCTATGGCAAAATGAACCCCCTCATTGTGTTCCTTTTTATATTACATGTTTTAAGTGTTACCAGTTTATTCCAATCAAGATGGCTTCAGGTGTGCCATACTTTTGTCATAAGTAAGACAGTAAGCGCTCTAGTTGTTCTTAAGAACACTCTGGGACATTCTGTCATTGGGCTATACTTGGGCTACATCTGGGTGATATTTGGGCTACATTTGGGCTCTTTTGTCTCTGGTGGCCATCTTGGAAGATTTATTTGTTATGAAGTTTCCTAATTTCCTCATTAACTACAGTCTCCTCAGTAGGAAATACTTTCAGTTTTTTACTTTGATTCCATCAAGAAGGCATTCAGATGTGTCACACATTTTCCATAAATTCTGAATGTTAGCACTCTAGTTGCTCATTAGATCACTGTAGTAAAGCTACTGCTCACCAGGCAAGTCTGCTGCTGGTATTCAAAGTACATGTTTCAGTCTGCATGTCAGAATGTTTTTATGAAATAAAAGAGGATTTCAGAAGTCAAATTGTCCCCTAGTTTTTCTTTCTGCAGCACTAATCATAATTTATATGGCAAAATGAACCCCCTCATTTCGTTCCTTTGTCAATTAAATGTTTTAAGTGTTACCACTTTATTCCAATCAAGATGGCTTCAGGTGTGCCATACTTTTGTCATAAGTAAGACTGTTAGCGCTCTAGTTGTTCTTTAGAGCACTCTGGGAAGCTGCAGTAGAACACAAAAGAATCAACTGACAGTCTCTGCCCTTGTTGGATGTACATGTTTTACTGAGAATGTCAGACTTCATTCTTACATGACTGAGAAAGATAATGTGAATTTACAGAAAATATGCTCTCAGTTTAGCTTATAGATCACCTTCCAAACTTCTGTGGGAAAAGTATGAGAAAATAGTTTTCTCTCAAACATGGTTCGTGATATCACAGGAGAAGGCTTTTTCACATGGTAAAATCACCTTAGAACACACCACAATTCCTAAAATGAGTATGGTACCATCAACAAATGATTTATAATGTAACTAAAGTCTTAAAACCTTCTATTAACTGCAATGCTTTTTAATGAGGTGCTATCATGTATATTGGTCCCAAGATGGCTGCCAACACTTCTTGGATGAAGTACTGACAGCCAATCAGATCTCACGATGAGATGTGTGGTTAGGCTCCGCCCAGATATGTATGTGATTTTACTTTTGATTTTCTCAGGAACTACTGAACAGATTGACACCATATATGCAAAAGGCACATGCCTGACCTGAGGACTACCTCTTTGCCAAATTTCAAGTAATTCTGTTCAGCCGTTCGGGCTGTACCTTGGACTAAAGGTCCCCATGGAAAATTGCATGGGGAAAATGCGTTTTGGGACCCCCCTTTTTTCTCAGCTCCCGCTTGACGAATCCCCCTGAGACTTTCAGGGTAGGAGCGGAGCGGAGCGCCCCACCTATTTTGAAAATTTCGCGAGGATTCGTCAACCGGCGCCAAAGTTATTCCAAATAGAATGTTGCAGATTTCCTATGGAAACACGGTCCTAACTATAACTATCTACTGGCGACCGCCAGTAGATAATATATATATATATATATATATATATATATATATATATATATATATATATATATATATATATATATATATATATATATATATATATTTTTTTTTTTTTTCTCCAAATGCCCTCAAGCTTAAGGATGCACTCGACACCAGCTGATAACCATCAGGTTTATTTCACAAAGGCAAACACAGCATCCACATTCCAAGGTGCAATTTCTTAAGCCTGACGTGTTTCGAAGCAAAACAGCCTCTTCTTCATAGGCAGCTCGAAATGCAAAAGTTCCACGAAGTGCTCTAATCTCATTGACTGCATGCACCTTCATCGACTCTCAGTGAGTCTCGCTTCGTGCGTTATGATCCTGCGCATGCTGGGATTTGTAGTCCCCATCAGAGCAATATTAGTAACCTCTAAGTGAGTTCGTGGGCACATTAGCATTAATTTAAAAGCATATTTTTCCCCTCGTAGGGCACAGAATGCAGCGCTGGTTTTTACTTACCACAGTCTGTGTGCTGCTTCCAGGTAATGAAATAGTTTCCACCCACAGCCTTTCTCCTTTTCGAAATGGTGCAGTCCTTCACGGCTGGGCAGCCGTGCAATTTATTTTTCTCCAAATGCCCTCAAGCTTAAGGACGCACTCGACACCAGCTGATAACCATCAGGTTTATTTCACAAAGGGAAACACAGCATCCACATTCCAAGGTGCAATTTCTTAAGCCTGACGCGTTTCGAAGCAAAACAGCCTCTTCTTCATAGGCAGCTCGAAATGCAAAAGTTCCACGAAGTGCTCTAATCTTATTGACTGCATGCACCTTTATCGACTCTCAGTGAGTCTCGCTTCGTGCGTTATGATCCTGCGCATGCTGGGATTTGTAGTCCCCATCAGAGCAATATTAGTAACCTCTAAGTGAGTTTGTGGGCACATTAGCATTCATTTAAAAGCATATTTTTCCCCTCGTAGGGCACAGAATGCAGCGCTGGTTTCTATTTACCACAGTCTGTGTGCTGCTTCCAGGTAATGAAATAGTTTCCACCCACAGCCTTTCTCCTTTTCGAAATGGTGCAGTCCTTCACGGCTGGGCAGCCGTGCAATTTATTTTTCTCCAAATGCCCTCAAGCTTAAGGACGCACTCGACACCAGCTGATAACCATCAGGTTTATTTCACAAAGGCAAACACAGCATCCACATTCCAAGGTGCAATTTCTTAAGCCTGACGCGTTTCGAAGCAAAACAGCCTCTTCTTCATAGGCAGCTCGAAGTGCTCTAATCTCATTGACTGCATGCACCTTTATCGACTCTCAGTGAGTCTCGCTTCGTGCGTTATGATCCTGCGCATGCTGGGATTTGTAGTCCCCATCAGAGCAATATTAGTAACCTCTAAGTGAGTTCGTGGGCACATTAGCATTAATTTAAAAGCATATTTTTCCCCTCGTAGGGCACAGAATGCAGCGCTGGTTTCTATTTACCACAGTCTGTGTGCTGCTTCCAGGTAATGAAATAGTTTCCACCCACAGCCTTTCTCCTTTTCGAAATGGTGCAGTCCTTCACGGCTGGGCAGCCGTGCAATTTATTTTTCTCCAAATGCCCTCAAGCTTAAGGACGCACTCGACACCAGCTGATAACCATCAGGTTTATTTCACAAAGGCAAACACAGCATCCACATTCCAAGGTGCAATTTCTTAAGCCTGACGCGTTTCGAAGCAAAACAGCCTCTTCTTCATAGGCAGCTCGAAATGCAAAAGTTCCACGAAGTGCTCTAATCTCATTGACTGCATGCACCTTTATCGACTCTCAGTGAGTCTCGCTTCGTGCGTTATGATCCTGCGCATGCTGGGATTTGTAGTCCCCATCAGAGCAATATTAGTAACCTCTAAGTGAGTTCGTGGGCACATTAGCATTAATTTAAAAGCATATTTTTCCCCTCGTAGGGCACAGAATGCAGCGCTGGTTTCTATTTACCACAGTCTGTGTGCTGCTTCCAGGTAATGAAATAGTTTCCACCCACAGCCTTTCTCCTTTTCGAAATGGTGCAGTCCTTCACGGCTCGGCAGCCGTGCAATTTATTTTTCTCCAAATGCCCTCAAGCTTAAGGACGCACTCGACACCAGCTGATAACCATCAGGTTTATTTCACAAAGGCAAACACAGCATCCACATTCCAAGGTGCAATTTCTTAAGCCTGACGCGTTTCGAAGCAAAACAGCCTCTTCTTCATAGGCAGCTCGAAATTAAGGGTGGGCGTAGTGGGCATAGTGGGGCTACGTGAAGCAGCACGTAGTGTGCCCAAATCTACGCACACTACGCGCTTCGCGTAGCCCCACTACGTGCCACCCACCTCCCGCCCGCCCTTCTTTTAAATAATATCAGCAATATAAAATAAATTAAAGTAAAGCGACTTACCGTAAGCGCGGCGTCTCCGGGGCTCCCTCTTCTTCGTTTCTAATTTCTTCTGACAAATGCGCATGCGCGGACGCCCGCGCATGCGCATTTCTCGCGAGAAATGCGCATGCGCGGGTGTCCGCGCATGCGCATTTGCCAGAAGAAATTAGAAACAGAAAGAGGGAGCCCCGGAGACGGCGCGCTTACGGTAAGTCGACTTACTTTAATTTATTTTTCATTGCTTATATTATTAAAAGGAGGGCAGGCGGGAGGTGGGTGGCGGGTGGCAAGCAGCTACGCTTCGCCCTCGGCGTGTGCGTAGCGCTGCCCTGCTTCGCCTACTTCGGAAAGTGCGAAGCAGGCAGCGCTACGTACACTACGTTGGCGAAGCGTAGTGCTACGCCCGGGGTTACTCGAAATGCAAAAGTTCCACGAAGTGCTCTAATCTCATTGATTGCATGCACCTTTATCGACTCTCAGTGAGTCTCGCTTCGTGCGTGATGATCCTGCGCATGCTGGGATTTGTAGTCCCCATCAGAGCAATATTAGTAACCTCTAAGTGAGTTCGTGGGCACATTAGCATTAATTTAAAAGCATATTTTTCCCCTCGTAGGGCACAGAATGCAGCGCTGGTTTCTATTTACCACAGTCTGTGTGCTGCTTCCAGGTAATGAAATAGTTTCCACCCACAGCCTTTCTCCTTTTCGAAATGGTGCAGTCCTTCACGGCTGGGCAGCCGTGCAATTTATTTTTCTCCAAATGCCCTCAAGCTTAAGGACGCACTCGACACCAGCTGATAACCATCAGGTTTATTTCACAAAGGCAAACACAGCATCCACATTCCAAGGTGCAATTTCTTAAGCCTGACGCGTTTCGAAGCAAAACAGCCTCTTCTTCATAGGCAGCTCGAAATGCAAAAGTTCCACGAAGTGCTCTAATCTCATTGACTGCATGCACCTTTATCGACTCTCAGTGAGTCTCGCTTCGTGCGTTATGATCCTGCGCATGCTGGGATTTGTAGTCCCCATCAGAGCAATATTAGTAACCTCTAAGTGAGTTCGTGGGCACATTAGCATTAATTTAAAAGCATATTTTTCCCCTCGTAGGGCACAGAATGCAGCGCTGGTTTCTATTTACCACAGTCTGTGTGCTGCTTCCAGGTAATGAAACGCGTCGGCTTTGTGGATGATTTCCTGGGAGCAGGCAGGCGAGCGGCGCGAGGTTTGTCACTATTGAGAGCGCCGTCGAGTGCCGTCCCGTTGCTTTGGGGCATTTTGGATTATAATATTGACACGGCAGCCCTTGCCGTGGGGACAGAGCACCATTTTCTCTATAACAAGGAAAAGGCTGTGAAGAGAACATTCTCACCTCACGAAGCGTGGCGCTCTGATGCCGAAACAAAAGCCCGCTTTCCTGCATCCCATCCTACCAAGGAAGTTCAAATGGTTTTAATGAGACAAATAATGCGCTGTACCTACAAAGGAAAAAACGAACATTCACCATTTAGGACTACAAGTCCCAGCATACCATCAGGCTAATGAAGCCACACCTACTAAGGGTACATACTAAATAAAGTAATACAATGGTGAACGCTCAGTGTACTTTTGTCTGCCCAAGAAGAAGAGGCGTAAGGCCTCGAAACGCGTCGGCTTTGTGGATGATTTCCTGGGAGCAGGCAGGCGAGCGGCGCGAGGTTTGTCACTATTGAGAGCGCCGTCGAGTGCCGTCCCGTTGCTTTGGGGCATTTTGGATTATAATATTGACACGGCAGCCCTTGCCGTGGGGACAGAGCACCATTTTCTCTATAACAAGGAAAAGGCTGTGAAGAGAACATTCTCACCTCACGAAGCGTGGCGCTCTGATGCCGAAACAAAAGCCCGCTTTCCTGCATCCCATCCTACCAAGGAAGTTCAAATGGTTTTAATGAGACAAATAATGCGCTGTACCTACAAAGGAAAAAACGAACATTCACCATTTAGGACTACAAGTCCCAGCATACCATCAGGCTAATGAAGCCACACCTACTAAGGGTACATACTAAATAAAGTAATACAATGGTGAACGCTCAGTGTACTTTTGTCTGCCCAAGAAGAAGAGGCGTAAGGCCTCGAAACGCGTCGGCTTTGTGGATGATTTCCTGGGAGCAGGCAGGCGAGCGGCGCGAGGTTTGTCACGATTGAGAGCGCCGTCGAGTGCCGTCCCGTTGCTTTGGGGCATTTTGGATTATAATATTGACACGGCAGCCCTTGCCGTGGGGACAGAGCACCATTTTCTCTATAACAAGGAAAAGGCTGTGAAGAGAACATTCTCACCTCACGAAGCGTGGCGCTCTGATGCCGAAACAAAAGCCCGCTTTCCTGCATCCCATCCTACCAAGGAAGTTCAAATGGTTTTAATGAGACAAATAATGCGCTGTACCTACAAAGGAAAAAACGAACATTCACCATTTAGGACTACAAGTCCCAGCATACCATCAGGCTAATGAAGCCACACCTACTAAGGGTACATACTAAATAAAGTAATACAATGGTGAACGCTCAGTGTACTTTTGTCTGCCCAAGAAGAAGAGGTGTAAGGCCTCGAAACGCGTCGGCTTTGTGGATGATTTCCTGGGAGCAGGCAGGCGAGCGGCGCGAGGTTTGTCACTATTGAGATCGCCGTCGAGTGCCGTCCCGTTGCTTTGGGGCATTTTGGATTATATATATAATATATATATATATATATATATATATATATATATATATATATATCCATCAAACAAAGTTACCCCGCATGGGACTCTCGCCATCAGGTAAGTATCAGCCCATATGTGAAAGCTCTCAACACAGACATCGTTCATTTCATAATCTCCAGTCCTACGCGTTTCAGGCCACCGCCCTTAATAATGGACTGCTTGTAGAAAAGACACAGAACATGTACAAACTAGCATTTTCCCTTTTATTATTTCCAAAGGTCACATGTCAATCAGACACCATTGCATTATGGGGCTAGTAGTATCAGTGATCAACCCTGTGGGACGCTGCTGTGAATCTCCATTAAAAAGTAATCTCGGGTAACACAATGTCTTAAGTCATGGCTCTCACCCATTAAAGAGCTCTTCCTGCTCCGTAGTCCTTTTTATTATCTTTGAAAATTTGACTGCTTTAAAGTATGCTGTATCTCCTCAATTGAAGAAGTATTTTAAGACATATTATAGAGCTAATAGGCCTAAGTTTTAAAGGATGCGATCTACTGTAAACGGCCCAACCCATACACTTATTCAATGATTCAAACACTATCCTTCCACTCATTCTTTAACACAGGCATTATGCACACACCCATCCAATCACCCAGATACTACGCATGCACTCACGCAATCACCTTGACAGTACTCTTGCACTGTTCCAATCACCCATGCAATACCCACATACATATCTATTCACCCAGGCACCACCCATGCACTCCTTTATTCACCCAGGCACTACCTATTCACTCATGGAATTACCCAGGTAATACCCATGCACTCATGCAACCAAACAGGCACCATGCATGCACGTATACAATCACCCAGGGACTACCCATACACTCATTCATTAACCCAGGTACTATCCATGCACTCATGGAATCACCCAGGCACTGCTCTTTCACTCACCCATTCACTCAGGCACTACGCTTGCACTCAACAATTCACTCAGTCACAACCCATTGACTTATACATTCACTCAGGCAGCACTCGTACACTCATCCAATCACCCAGACACTACCCATGCACTCATCCAATCACTCAAGCACCATCCTTCAATTCAACTATTCACTCATGCAGTATCCATGCATTCACTCAGGCAGTACTTATGCACTCATCCAATCCCCCAGACCCTACACATGCACTCATCCAATTTCTTAGGTACTATCCATATACTCATGGAATCACCCAGGCACTGCTCTTGCACTCTCCCATTCATCCAGCCACTACCCATGCACTCATCAATTCACTCAGGCACTATACATGCAATCATGAAATCTTTCAGGCGCTACTCATGCTTTCATCAAATCACTCAGACACTACCCATGCACTCGCCCAGTGTGCCAGGTACTACGATTACACTAATCCATTCACTCAGGCAGTACCCATACACTCATCCAGTCACTCAAGCACTATCCATTCCCTCAACCATTCACTCAGGCACAACCCATGGCTTCCTCTATTCACTCTGACACTATTCTTGCACTCAACTATACACTCAAGCACTACCTATGTAATCTTCCAATCAGTCAGGCGCTATCCTTCAAGACAACCATTCACTCATGCAGTATCCATGCACTGATGAATTCACTCAGGCATTCTGTTACGCACTACCCATGCACTCATCCAATCACTCAGACACTACCCAATCACTCATCCAATCACTGAGAAACTACCTTTCCACTCATGCATTCGCTGAGACACAACCCATGCAGTCATGCAATCACTCAAACACTGCGCATTCACTTCAAATGAGCCAGGCAGTACGCGTGCACTCATCCAATCACACAGACACTATACATGCTCTCACCCAATCACCCAGGAACTATTCATACACTCATCCAATAACCCAGGCATTACCCTTGCACTCATTCATACCACACACAAGTTTGTCTATCTTTAACCAAATAGGCGGTTCTAAAAAGAAACATTTTTTTCTTTTTTAATTTGTTTGTGTTTTTCAAACTCTTTTATTTATTTTGTGGATGTTTTTTTAAAAGATCTGATTAAAAAGCAAGGCAACAATCTGCAGTAAAGCAGTGAAAACATTTTACAATTCGAACATTATTGCAAAAACAACAAAAAACTAGCATTTATGATTTCTCAGAGCTACAATAACTGCTGCGATAGACTGCTCCCCAGCACAAAGTAGTTTTTTACACTTTAAGCAGTGTTGCTCTAAACCAGCAAACTCAGGTACGAGCAATGATGTATCAGGAGTTAATGTAGAACCCGCAGTTGTACTGGGTGCTGGAACTTCAGCATCCTGTGATTGCAGTTGCAGTTCTCACTGGTGCTGTGCTCTTGTGAGACGGTTTGAATGCATTGTCTGCAGACGCTTCATCATTGATGAGGTTCTACCAGAGTATTTTTTCTCAGAGCCCTGAGATAATACTTTTTCACACAATGTGCAAGTCACTTTCAGCGCATTTACTTTTTTGTCCCCAGGTTGAATAGAGAAAAAGGTACAGACAATGCTTTCCTTTCTTTTTTTCCACAGGCTCCATCTGCTCCTCCACATCTTCTACTTCATCTGTGGGAGGATTTCCAGATGCCATTTCCAGTGTTGAGTAAAAACACACCAAAAATAAATGCAGGAGTAACAGAGAACACAAGAGGTGTTTATTCTAAAGAAGCTCCTGAAAGAAAGAACAAATTGGGTTGGGCCCCCAACTACTAGAATAGAAAGATTCTTAACCAATAAAATAGTTTTTTTTGCAGTCACATGGGATTCTAGTACCGGACGCGTATTTACCGTGGGCCGGATGTGATTCCGGATACTATGGTGCCGATCACTATCCGGTAAAAAATATCCCCGTGCGACTCGTATCCGGTCTTTTTACCGTACGAATCGTACAAGTGCCGTACGAACTGGCAATCACGATTCGCATGGTAAAAAGTCCATACGAACCGCATTGGGAATCATTCCCCACACGTCCTCGGGTCGGAAAATGTGTCCGACACGTCCTCGTACGATTTACCGTACAAATGTGAAAGGTGAAGTCCGACCGAGGAATCACGATCCATCCCGTGCGTCCGAGGTTACAACCGTATGGAAAAAACACCGTCCGCACCGAACTCCCATAGCAACCATGGAGACGTGCCCGCATACGCGCCAACCCCCCCCCCAGCCCCCATATGTACGCGCCAACCCCCCCCAGCCCCAGCCCCCGTAGGTACGCGCCGACCCCCCCCCAGCCCCCGTATGTACGTGCCGACCCCCCCCCAGCCCCCGTAGGTACGCGCCGACCCCCCCCAGCCCCCGTAGGTACGCGCCGACCCCCCCCCAGCCCCCGTAGGTATGCGCCGACCCCCCCCAGCCCCCGTATGTACGCGCCGACCCCCCCCCCAGCCCCCATATGTACGCGCCGACCCCCCCAGCCCCCGTATGTACGCGCTGACCCCCCCCCAGCCCCCGTATGTACGCGCCGACCCCCCCCCAGCCCCCGTAGGTACGCACCGACCCCCCCCAGCCCCCGCATGTACGCGCCGCCCCAACCAGCCCCCGTAGGTACGTGCCGACCCCCCCTACGTGCTGGGGGTACGCACCGTACATACACGGGTGGGGGTACGACTCGAACGTACACGGGGGGGTTCGACTTGAACGTACACGGGGGGGTTCGACTCGAACGTACACAGGGGGGTTCGACTCGAACGTACACGGGTGGGGGTTCGACTCGAACGTACACGGGGGGGTTCGACTCGAACGTACACGGGGGGGTTCGACTCGAACGTACACGGGGGGGTACGACTCGAACGTACACGGGGGGTACGACTCGAACGTACACGGGGGTACGACTCGAACGTACACGGGGGGTTCGACTCGAACGTACACGGGGGGTTCGACTCGAACGTACACGGGTGGGGGTACGACTCGAACGTACATGGGGGGTTCGACTCGAATGTACACGGGGGGGTTCGACTCGAACGTACACGGGGGGGTTCGACTCGAACGTACACGGGGGTTCGACACGTACACGGGTGTACATACAGGGGGGGTCGGCACGTACCTACGGGGGCTGGGGGGGGTCGGCGCGTACATACGGGGGCTGGGGGGGGTCGGCGCGTACATACGGGGGCTGGGGGGGGTACGGTGCGTACCGGGCCACCTACTCTGGTCGATTCGCGCCGTACTTCGCTTTTGCAGCACTTTTTGGGTGCCGTGAAAATATTGCCGTCCGGACTGCTGTCGGTTTGAATCGTAATTCCTGGGTCGTGAAACGCTGCCTGAAAGCGTCCCGACGTCACGTCGCAGCATTCCCGGCTCACATTCGTATGTATATTTCCGTCGGTCGGTGTTTTTTACGATTCGTACGGAAATGGTGTTTCCGTGCGAATCGTAATTCCATGTTTGTAAAGTTTTACGACCGGGTACGAGTCGGACGGGGAAAACGCTCCGACCGACGGTTCGTACCCGGTTTTTACCGGATCGTAATCGGCACCTATGTGTAAACAATATTATATATTTATTCCAGTTACAAATATAGTACATGTATAAATATGAAAGTAAATCTGTTGGTATAATGTATAATATAAAATTATATATATACCTTTTTTAGAGCTACATAATTTGCGCTGGAGTTGTAAACCTATCGTGCACCCAGAAATATGTGCGAAGGGGAACCCGGGAGCATCCCGGTTTCCGTAACTTCATCAGAAGTCAAACATTCAAAATATTTATATTTATATTAATGTCACTTTTATAACTCTTTCTATAAAACACATACGATTGATTTAAAAATAATATGGTATATATCATTTATTAAAATTTAAACAATTGAAAAATTGGGAACCACGCACCCATTGCTCACCCTCCACACACTCTAATCGCACATACAAATATGGCACATGATACTCGGATCTGCGCACCCACTGCAATTGGTACGTGATTCTCACAGTTTAAAAAATATATATATTAATTAGTAAATATGTATAAAAAAGGGGTTACAAATTATGTTACCTTTATGAATGTGAAAAGATTTTGAACAAGCCTTCTTAACATGTACTGCAACTTGTACACAGTGCAATTCTTCAGAAGTGGTTGAACATGTAGAAAATAATGTGAGCACTAGTTGAAAAACCTTAGAAATTTACTGAAAAAAACACAGGTTTCAGGGACATTATAGATAGAAATTAGCATTTAGAAAACCATAGAAATTCACTGAAAAAAACACAGGTTTCAGGGACATTATAGTTAGAAATTAGCCTCTAAAAAAACCCATTGAAATTCACTGAAAAAAACACAGGTTTCAGGTACGTTATAGTTAGGCTGACATTTCACTTCCATAAAACCAGCGAAATTCAACCGTTATAGTTAGCTGAGCTAACTATAACTCGCACCCCCGCAATGCACTGCTTATGACCTCACATATTACATCACTCATGAGATGTTCAGTGATATCACTGATGACATCTCAAATGACATCACTGATGACATCACTGATGATATCATCCACAGAATCAATGACGCACCCGCTCACCCCACCATGTAACCCTTCATACACCCACTGCAACTTCAACAGTAGCATTCTTGAAACCATTGACACACCCATACCAGTACTCTAACACCCACTCACTGATTCATTGCTCTACACACACATCCACTCACTCACCCATACAGCCACTTATCACCTACAAACTTGTACACACACCCAGTCACTTACTCATTCAGATGCAATATATAATCACTGACTCATACACACCCTCACACATGCACTCTCTAACCCATACAGCCACTATCACAATCTGTCAGTCACTCATACAGTCACTAATATTTTTCAACACTTACGTATACTACCTTTCTCATATCCACTTATTCACCCAAATACCACTGACACATCCATTCACTCACCGACATACACATAGACACATTCAGTCACTTATGCAATACTTCTCTTACACTCACTAACCCATATACTAACTGATTCATGCACTCACTCATCTGTGCAGGCCGCCACAAGCCCTTTCACCCACCCACACAGACACTCATACACGCACACAGGTACTCAGACAAGCGATCAATCATCCAAACACCCACTCATGTATCCACTCACCAACCCATACAGCCACTTCAACACCAACTGACAGACTGATAGAGACATTCAGACAATTTAATCAGTGAGCCATACATTCACTGAGACACCTACTCACTCACTTATACAATCAGTCACTCACCTACTGAAGCATTGATACAGGCACTCTTACACCAAATGATTCATCAATACACGTTGGTATATATATTTAACACTCATAAACATTTAAAAAAAACACACAGTCACTGGATGATGTCATCAGTGATGTCATGAGTGATGTCATTGACCATGTCATGAGTGATGTAATATGTGAGGTCATAAAGCAGTGCATTGTGGGGGCACGAGTTATAGTTAACTGAGCTAACTATAACAGTCTAATTTCTTTGGTTTCGTACAAGTGAAATGTCAGCCTAAGTATAGCGTCCCTGAAACCTGTGCTTTTTCTTGTGTGCATTTCTAAGGTTTTTTTAAATACTAATTTCTAACTATAATGTCTCTGAAACCTGTGGATTTTTCAGTGAATAAATAAATATATATATGTGTGTGTGTGTACAGATATGTATATATATATATATATATCAGTGAAAAAACCATAGGTTTCACACACGTTATAGTTAGGAATTAGCATTTAAAAAACCTTAGAAATTCAGTGAAAAAACCATAGGTTTCACACATGTTATAGTTACCTGGACATTTTACTCGTAAAAAAACAATGAAATTCCCCCGTTATAGTTAGTTCAGCTAACTATAACTCGCGCGCCCGCAATGCACTGCTGATGACGTCACATATTACATCACTCATGACATGGTCAGTGACATCACTCATGACATCACTGATGACATCTCAAATGACATCACTGATGACCTCACTGATGACATCATCCAGTGAATGTGTGTTTTTCTGAAAATTAAATATGTTTTATATATGTATTTCTCAAGGTCGATGGAAGAATAAATGGGTATATTACTGTCTAAATGGATGATTTCTTTTTGAAAAATTGATTGTGTAACTCACTGATTAAGTGTATCATAGTGAATACATGGCTTAGTGAGTAATGTTTAAATATATAAATATCTGTATCAGTCTCTCACTTTGTGTATAAGTGGCTGCATGGGTTGGAGAGTAGCTACATGGGTGTCTATATAGGTTATTAGTTGGTTTTTTGAGTATCAGTATGAGTGTCTGCATGGTTCGGTGGGGGGTATGACGTAGTGCATAGGTGCATGAATGAGTGACTCACTGTTTGTATGTGTTGAACAGAGCATGTGTGCAGGACTGCATGGGTGGATGAGTGTGTGTATGGGTGTGTTAGTGAGTGAATGACTGTCTCAATAGTGTCTTTATGAGTAACTACATATGTTTAAAACTAGTATATGTGACTATTGGTTTATATATGTGAGTATATGTGAGAGTGAGAGATTGAAAGAGTTCCTGTATGAATAAGTATGTATTTCTATAAGTAATTGTTTAAAAGACTAAGTATGTGTAAGTTTCCGTAGAAGTAAGTGTGGTGGTGTGTGTATAACTGTATATGCAAGTAAATGTATGTTTGATTCTTTATTAGCATGAGTGACTATGTGTGTGAGTAGCTCTATGGATGAGTGGCATTGTGTAACAGGATGTATAGGTGTATGAGTACATATGATAAGTGAGTACATGTATGAGTGACTGTATTGGACTGTTGGTGAATGAGTGGATGTGTATGTGGATCTTAGAATTACTGAAGAGGTTGTTGTAACTGTTATTGGTATGTCCATTGTTTTGTAAATTTTAGTCTCTATTTTTGAATGTGTGTATCAAAGGTTTTATTAGGGGAAGAGGAGGTCTGCCACTCTATCACAAGGATGATGTCATCAGTGAGGTCATCAGTGATGTCATTTGAGATGTCATCAGTGATGTCATGAGTGATGTCACTGACCATGTCATGAGTGATGTAATATGTGACGTCATCAGCAGTGCATTGCGGGCGCGCGAGTTATAGTTAGCTGAACTAACTATAACGGGGGAATTTCATTGGTTTTTTACGAGTAAAATGTCCAGGTAACTATAACATGTGTGAAACCTATGGTTTTTTCACTGAATTTCTAAGGTTTTTTAAATGCTAATTCCTAACTATAACGTGTGTGAAACCTATGGTTTTTTCACTGAATTTCTAAGGTTTTTTAAATGCTAATTCCTAACTATAACGTGTGTGAAACCCATGGTTTTTTCAGTGAATTTGCAAGGTTTTTTAAATGCTAATTCCTAACTATAACGTGTGTGAAACCCATGGTTTTTTCAGTGAATTTGCAAGGTTTTTTAAATGCTAATTTTTTTTTTTTCTTCTATTTTTTCTAACATATTTTTATTTTAATTTTCTTACCTTTTATAAAGACTATGATTAAATTTTTAAAATTCTTTAATATGTTTTTTTTTATATATTTTTTAAAATAAACATGTAAAATTTATTTGCAGTACTTTTTTTCTATTTTTTTTTTTATTTTTTTAGTACGCGTACCGTAAGCTCACGGTAAGCGTACGGTTTACGCAACGTCCGTAATTTTCCTACGCTGCTTGCGTATAGTTACGCATTTTGCGTAGCCGCGCGTACTCCGCGTGGGACGCGTACGCGTGTACGCTACACGCGCACGTTACGCGGAAGTGCCGGGAGTGTCTGTTATGCGCATGCGCGCAAGCGCGTGTCTTTTTTACGCGCATGCGCACTTTTGCCGTAAGCGTACCGTAAGCGTACCGTAAGCGTACGGTAGGTCATGTGATCATGAAACACAACTTTTGATTGGTTGAAACTACTTTCAGTTCTAGAACTCTCCTACACCACACCCATTCCCCTCATTTCTGCTTGTGATCCCTTGGGAGAAGGAGCTGGTTTGTCTTTGGGATACGATGGCAGAACAGCAGAGCTCTTCTGAGAGTGAGGCTAGCACTAGCAGCACTGTCTTGAGGCAGAGTTCGAGGAAACAAAAGCCCTCTTATGTATGGGATTATTTTACTTTTCCTGAAGGCCAGCAAAAGGTAAATGCACCCTTAGTGACTTGTAAGCTGTGTAAGCGTGTACTTTCTAGAGGTAATCCTAACAGGAAGTATTCCTTTGGGAATCACACCATGAAGAGACACCTCCAGGATGTACACAGAAGGACACATGGTCATCTTTTTGGAGGTAACTCTTCAGAAAGACAAGCCAGTACATCCACAGCAGCTCAGCCTGGACCATCATCTGCAGGGCTGACTCCTTCTTCTGCAGGTCAGGTGAGCCCTTCATCTGTGGGGGGAGAATCTCCTTTTGCTGGCCCTCTGGAAATCAACCCTCGATTTCGGAAGGTTGATATTCGATGCACATTTTGTCAAGATCTAATTTGCCATAGGGAGACCAGTGTTTCCCTAGTGAACAACAAAATAGATCAGCACATTTGTCGCTTTGAATAATTTTCCCATGCTTCCTTTCCTCTGTCCCTGCATGAACACAACGGTTCTTTTAAGAGCCAACCTTATCTTTCATCTTTTTTTTACATATGTTTTTAAAAACTTTTTTTTATTTTTTTTTACCGTACGCGTACGGTGCGCGTACTTTTTTTTTTTTTTTTTTAAAAAACACTAAAAATCAATAAACACATTACAAGGTCCTTGAGAGACTACAATTATTATTATTGACTTACCATACTCACTGAAAAAATATTTATTCATTTGTTTTTTTAAAAAATAGTTTTAAAAATGTTTGTAGTTTTCGAAAATTTTCTATATCTATCTGGAAAAAAAGAAAAAAGTATTAATATTTTTAAAACATTTTATAATACAGTACACATATTTACATTTTTTTCCAAAAAATATTTTTGCCTTATTTTTGCTGTTTTCAGAATATATTGCATTTCACTATAAATTGTGAAAGCAATTGCATTCATCATTTTACAGCGGGCAAAAAAAAATAACAATCACAAAGATTGTATTAAAAAAGCCCTGATTCTTTTTTTACTTAAACTTAACATTATAGAAATGCATAATATTCTAAAAAAATATCATCTAATACCAATACTTATTTCTTTAAAATACCGTCTGATATGTTTGTTTCAGAAGTATAATCACCATATTATATCTCAAATAACTCCAAAATACATCTGATTTCATTTCCTTTAGACCAAATAGTAATTTTAAATTTTTTTTTGGAATAAATTTCCAACGGTAATCCAATAAAATTCTAAAGTTTAATTTGTCCAGATCTCACCGATTCTCTGTAACATTTTGGTTCACGAAAATTTTTTGAATAATTTATTAAGTCCACAATAGAATTGGTTACTTTTCCGCATGGCCAAATAGTAATTTTTTAAATCATTTTTGAAAAAATTTCCAATGGCAGTCCAATAACATTCCAAAATTTAAAATGTGCAGAAGTTACCGATAATCTCTAAATTATTGGTTTTTCAAAGTTTCATTAAAAATTTAAAAAGTCCACATTACAATTGGTTATCTTTCCATTAGGCCAAATGATAATTTAAAAAATCTTTTTTCTACAAAATTGCAATGGTAATCCAGTAAAATGGTAAAATTATTTTGTCGAGATCTTGCCAAATCTGTCTAAAATTTAGGTTTCAGGAAGATTAGATAGGAATTTGCTAAATCAAAAGGCAAACGTTGTTTGAAAATCAATTGGGAATCATTACACAGTGTCCAGCCTTTTTCACATTTAAGATAAACTGTGTAATGTCCAGAAGTAACAGTAGGTCCATCATGAAAAATTATTGCAACAGTTACAAAAGTTTTTCCAGAAATTGATAATTGCTGTCCTGTAAACTTCTTTATTAAAGTATCCAATTTTGAACCATCAGCTCTACATCGTTGCATCATTAAAATTACATACTGTCCGTATTCCTTTAAAATTAATGTTGAAAACATGTCAGAATTACACTCACTACATTTCATGCTATGATGAGCATCTTTAACTAATTTTGCAAAAGTGACTGTTTTACTCTCTGGCAATGTCAAATAAATAAATCTTTCATTATCAACAATAGAGCCACATATATTATAACAATTATCACAACTATGTTCCCATTTATAAGAGAGACCAAAAAAAATGTCAATGGGAACTCCTTCTTCTTCCACTACCTGAAGAAAATACATCAAAAATTAATGTGCATCTTGCTGTTCATTTTGAGAAAACTGTGTTTGTCCTGAACATACATCTAAAAGTTTTCTAATTTCAGTAGCACTTTCTATTTGAGTTTTATCTTTACTCAGCTTTTGAAAAAGGAGACTCAGCTCTGAACAGAATCTTTTTCCCTGATTTACTATTATCTGCTCTTGCAAACTTTTCAGATAAAATGCAACATTCAGCACTACATTTGCGTAGCAGTTGACACCAGAGCTATTTTCAAAATGACATCCTACAACCTGTTCTTCATTTTCCTTTTTCTTTTTGCTTGCAATTACATCACTCCTCTTTTTTTTCCTCTTCTCTACATCTTCATTACAGATATTCTCATTTTTTCTTTTACGAGAAACTACACGTTTCTCCAACACAGGATACTGACCTAAATGAGGAGCATAGCTTCTTCTTAATCTATTATACTCCTTTACACAGTTTGTATCAGCACTAACTTTTGAGTCATCAAAGTCTATCATGAATAAACCTGATAATGTTTTCACTCGTGACAAAGCTACATATGCCATACCTTCTTTGAACACAGTTGAACCAATGTTCACAAATGCACAATCTACAGTCAATCCTTGAGACTTGTGAATAGTTACAGCATATGCTAGAGAAAACGGAAACTGCTTCCTACATACATATAAGTCTTTCACAAGCATAAAACGTACTGTACAACGACAAATATCTTTAACTTCTTCTATCTGATCAAATTTTATTTTTAAACATTCAACTCCTTCTTTTTTCTGGTAATTAATAAAACCCACAACTCTTCCCATCGCTCCATTAACTAAACCTTTTTCAACATCCAAATTTCTCCTTAAAAATACTCTACAGTTCATGCAAACATATAGATTTTTTTCTAATCCAGCTGTTTTGGAGATGTTCTTCTCTAGTGAGTCCAATTTATTTTTCAGTTTGCCTGTTACTGTGACACTAATTCTTCCATCCTCAATTTTGTCCACTGCTTCCAATTTCCTGATCTCTTCCTTTTCCAATTTCAAAAGCTCCTCATTGAATATTGAGCATTCACGTAGAGTTGGCATTAAGCAGATGACACTTTTGTTTTCTGCAATGTTCTTGTATATCTTCTCTGCAACTATTTCTTCCTTTGGAAATAAATTATGTAGCAGCCGACTCTGTAATGTTTTTTTGCCAACTTCTGTGAGTAGTCCAATCCTGATATCTTTCAGAATACTTCCATATTCTTCATCGCTTGCTTGCCTCATATTAGTAGTAAGTTCCTTGTACTCAAAGAAGGACCAAATATTTGTATTTCCGATGCTTCCCAATGACTTCTTCGTGTCTTCATGTGTGACAGTATTAAACACTGGTTGTCCTTTAACTGGAGTAAGCTGCAGAAGATCTCCAAAAACTATGACGTGTTTTCCACCAAATAACATGTCATAGTCTGTCTTCAAAATTTGCTGCATTCTTAAATGCACAAAGGCAAGCATTAAGTTTGATACCATGCTCACCTCATCAATAATGAGAACTTGCATCTTCTTCAATACTCTTGAAACTTCCAAGGATGCTTCTCCAGTTAGCTTGTTGAATTGTATTTTGTTCTCATGCTCCACTGGTAACATTAGCAAACGATGTAAAGTGATTCCTTTTATGTTATATGCTGCTAACCCAGTTGGAGCAGTAACCACACAAGACAAAGTAGAATCCGTTTTTTGCTTTAGGTAGCTTCTGATGACTTTTATTAGGAAACTTTTTCCAGTTCCAGCTTGTCCGCTTACATACATCCTGATTGGATGAAATGATGTGCATGAGCACTCTTTTTTTTCATGTAGAAATCCGTGATCAATTTTGTTTTTGATCTCTTCATAAATTTGTTGCTGCTCTTGATTCAGTTGTCTTTCCAAATTTTCTAAGTCTATAAATTCTTCTTGAGCTTGATTCATAGCCGTTTCCACTTCATTCATGGCTATTGTTGCTTCATTTTCAATGATTGGTTGTCCTAGGGGATCTTGACTGAGTGTTCCTGAACTTTGGCTGTCCTGAGAACTATCTCTAGCGATTTCTGCTGCAATTGTAGTTTCCTGATCAATTTCTTCATTTAACATTTGCAGATAAGTTGAGAATGTACTGCATTGTATGCTGTCTTTGCAAGCATTAAAAGAATCTTCATAGCTCTGGAATTCTCCCAGTAGTTCATCCTCTGTACGCCATGGTTTAAACAACTGTAAAAGAGCCAAGTAGTAAAATTCCTTCTTGTCAGTAGTGTCGCAACTCAGCTTCCGGTGATTTATCAAACTTCCTTTTGTTTGCTTCACCAAACATCCTTCTTCACCAACGACTTTATATTTTCCATTATTGATGTCTTCTGTGGCTTTCCGTGAATAAATGTAGTTCTGCAGCACTTCATAGAGACACATGTTCTCCAGATGTTGACTTCTCTTGGGATAATATGTGTCCAACATGTTTGTTTTCAAAATATCTGTACTTTCTGGGTCATTCTCGGCCAAATATTCAATTTCTCCTACAGATTTCAGTACCCGATTTCTCATTGCTGCAAGGCCTAAACTTGCCCAAATTATTCTTCTTGACTTCGAGTAGAGACTTGCAGAAGATAACCTATCTGAACATTCGTAGGATCCAATTTCTCGATGCGATAACATCTTCAAACTGAAACTGTACAGCTTCTTACTGACAGTCTTCTCGTGAGAAATCTCTTCCCACATTTCCTTCAATTCTGTTTTTTCTGATTTCGTAATGTAAGACGTTACATATCGAGCAACAGCAATGGAATTGTCAGCTACATACTGTATATCCATGTTAGCGTTCCACATGGATAAAATGACTGGGTTGTAGTCATTTATATTTTTTGATTCTTCTTTTCTTTTTAGGTTGTAGGTATTCTTAGGTGATTTTCTTGTGATAGTATGTCTCACAGCTGACATAAAACTGTTGACTCTTCCATTTGAAAGAACAGGTCTAGGAAATCCAAATCGACATTTAGTGTAGTATTTTTCTTTGCTCTTGTATTTCCGTCGACAGTATTTTCCACACCGATGACTTTGGAAACGTAAAACTTGCTCCTTTAACTTGTTCTCTTCTGTGCTTTTTGGTATAGCACATGTTGCATATTCTTCAATGTAAGATAACACTGCTTCATCAGCATCTGTTCCAAACTTTGGGGCATCCTTGATCCACAACAGCATATGAATATGAGGAGCACCTCTTGCCTGGTACTCTTTTCTCCAAAAGAAATCCACTACTTCTCCAAGGGGTGGATTTTTTTTATTGCAGATGAAGGACATCATAGCCTCAAATCTATGATTGAAATATCTGCAAACATTAACCGGATCCAATGAGCACAGTTCTCCTGCTGTCTTGTATTCGATGTTTTTAATGTTTGAATTGGCCTCTCGTAGAAAATCCAGTAAATCATCCCAAGCGTACTCGGCACAGCTTAGGGTAAGGAACCATGTTGGTGTTCCTAAATTCCGTAACATGCATTTTAGTTCACCATGGCGTCGGTACCAATATTCATTTGTCCCACGCTGACAAGCCGTCAGATTGATCAGTTGTGTTTCCAAATGATCATCTCGGTGCTGCACTTTCTCCATAAAATCCTTAGCAGACACATTTTGTAAATGTACTCCACTTTTTAAAATGTGATTTACTGCATAAGACAGTGCAGACAAGTCGCTTTCAAATAAAAGATGGAACAAATAAGGAATACTTTGTCGAAATCTGGGATCTTCAGCATATAGTCTTGTAGTCCGATACTCAGAAGCTGGAATCTGTTCTGGACGTTCATCGTATCGTCCTCCTTTTCCTTTAGGAAACAGCTGGGGAAAACATCGAGCTTCCAAGCTCTCCTCCCATACACTCACGGGAGTTCCTTTTGCTTTCTTCATCTGAAAGAGATCAATATTGTCTCCCATAACTTCTTTCGAATGAAGAGGATGTATGCTAAAATGTTCATAAATTTCTTCTTCCTTTGACTTGTCCACTTTTTCAATTTGTCCAGTTGGTATTTCTGTGTCTTCTTGTAAATCTTCTTCTTCTTCTTCTTCTTCTATATAAATTGATTCATACCATTTGTTATTTTTTTTCAAATACAAATTTGCTCTTTGTACTTTCCGCACATCTACCAGCTCCTGCCAAATCTTCTTATTCTTTGTAGGTACACCATTAACCAGAATAATTAATGGTTCAGTTTCCAAAGTATCCGCATCAATAGTTTCCATATTTTTTTTCAAATCCAAGGGCAAATACACCACTCTACCTTTTAAACCTCTCAGTAAATCTGAAGGAGGTAATTTACCAGTTTTGGGCTCCATACGTACTATGGTCTGGAACGGATGAACACATTGAATGAGTATAGACTCATATGTATTTAATTCAGAAAGTTCAGCAGGAATAGCATCCAATTCTAAATTATTATGTACAGCTCTGGTCGGCATTCTATTTTCCTCTAACTTGTTGTAACAGTATTTACAAATACGCTGATCTTCACCCAATTCAAAACAATTTTCTAGAAATATATATGTGGCAAAATCCTTCCACTTATAATTATCTTCATTTTCACTCTTTCTGTAGAGATCAACATTCCTAGTTTGTTTTCTATAATGAGTTCTGCGGCAACAAATACAAGTAAAATTTGGTCTTTCATTAGAGACTATTGCAAATTTTGTTATGTGATCATTAAATGTGTTACTTACAGAGGGTTCTACATTCTCTTCCACTTCTTCCTCATTTACTGTGTCCTTCTCTGCACTCTTTTGTTCAGGACCAAAGTAACAAAACTGAATTTCATCAACAACCTTCTCTACATCTGATACTGTTCCTCGGAACAGAGCCCTATTCAATTCATTTAACTTTATTGCTGGACTTTTGGCAAAATACAACCGTCTCACAAACTTTCTCATTTCAGTATGATGAACAGCCAGCATCCTAAAATGATGGAAAACACTATTGCACACTTTTCTAGATAGACAAGCCAGAGAATGACCCTGCAAACCAGTATTCTCTCTCACTCTGCATGGATCCAGACTTTGAAGCACCTTAATCTTCTGTTTTACACTTTTTTTACTATATTCTCTTAGAAACTCACGAAATTTGTCAATAGATTCCTGACGCACAGTGCAAATACTACTACAATTCCAAGTGTACACTGGGGCTTTAGGACGTCTCCCCATTGCCTCATCTGCCATCACTTGTACCTCATCTCTTGGAACCATTATCTCCTTCTCCATTATGCAACCATTTGTTACTTCGTATGAACGACCTCTGGTGTCAACTGCATGCAGCAAACTATTACTTTGAAAATAGCTCTCTTCATTAAAAAAAGGTTCACTACTTGAACTATGCATCCACTTTCCTAAAAACACTTTACAAAAGTTTGTTCTGTTCACTACTCTTTTCCTTTTGCTATGTGATTTCAGTACATTAACCATTTTGTCTAATGTACGCATCCTATTCAAAATTAATATGAATAGTTTCCTTTTTAATTCTAATGCCTTTGCTGCAATGGCTTCAATTTCTTTTTTTCTCTTGTAATATTTTGCCTTTTGCTTATATTTCTTCACATCCTTTATCAAATTGGACATAACTCTTCTCTGAAACATTTTTCTACGTATCTCTTTAAACGCTGTTTTTCTGTTTATGTAAATCTTTTCAGTTGCAGAAGGTATATTTGCATTAACTAAATTCTCAATTTTTTCCTGTTCTGTTCGTTTCGTAACATTCTTTCCAGTACAGACATTTTGTACATTTTTCCTTGTTTTGAATATATTTTTAAGAAATTGTTTTTTCTGCTTACCAGAAGTTTTTTTCTTTTTCCCAACATGAGCATCTTCTACTAACTTTGGTCCTCCAGTTGTCTTCAAATATAGTTTTTTTTTTAGCGTTTTTTGAACTCTGGATTTTGTAGGCATCTTAAATTTTGTTCACTGCTCTTCAGCAATACCTGAAAAAAACAAAAAAAAAATTCCTTTATTGTATTTAAATATATTACTACATTTCTTTTCACAATAGTCACAAAACGAAATTTCTATGCCAATTTGAATGCACACTAACTGCTCTTTTTTTTGGGCAAGTGAAAATCACTTTTACAAACTGTCACATTATGAAACCACTTTTCAGATTTTTTAAAAAGCCCATGTCCAGACTGCTACACTACAGCAAGGGCAACCAGCCTTAGTGATGCTGAATGTATTTGCATTACAGACTGAAACCTGAAAACCCCACTCGCTTGTAAATACTGTGCATGATTATACATGGCAAGCACATGGGTGTGTGCTAAGAGTCTGCTTCTTCCCCCAAAAATTCGCTCCCCCTTTCCATCTAATGCAACTGTGAAATCACCAGAGCAATACGCAATAAATCTCTGCCTATAATTCCTCTCTGCACACAGAGTCATGTTTTCACATTAGTCCCAAAACGAAATTTCTTTGCCAATTTGAAAGCACACTTACTGCTCTTTTTTTTTCGGGGCAAGTGAAAATCACTTTTACAGACTGACACATTATGAAACCACTTTTTTTGATTTATTTAAATGCACATGTCCAAACTGTTTTTTCAGACCACCACCATGTGTATTCTCGGTGACTGCCTACACTCCAGCAAGGGCAACCAGCCTTAGTGATGCTGAATGTAATTGCATTACAGACTGTAACCTGAAAACCCCACTCGCTTGTAAATACTGTGCATGATTATACATGGCAAGCACATGGGTGTGTGCTAAGAGTCTGCTTCTTCCCCCAAAAATTCGCTCCCCCTTTCCATCTAATGCAACTGTGAAATCACCAGAGCAATACGCAATAAATCTCTGCCTATAATTCCTCTCTGCACACAGAGTCATGTTTTCACATTAGTCCCAAAACGAAATTTCTTTGCCAATTTGAAAGCACACTTACTGCTCTTTTTTTTTTCGGGGCAAGTGAAAATCACTTTTACAGACTGACACATTATGAAACCACTTTTTTTGATTTATTTAAATGCACATGTCCAAACTGTTTTTTCAGACCACCACCATGTGTATTCTCGGTGACTGCCTACACTCCAGCAAGGGCAACCAGCCTTAGTGATGCTGAATGTATTTGCATTACAGACTGAAACCTGAAAACCCCACTCGCTTGTAAATACTGTGCATGATTATACATGGCAAGCACATGGGTGTGTGCTAAGAGTCTGCTTCTTCCCCCAAAAATTCGCTCCCCCTTTCCATCTAATGCAACTGTGAAATCACCAGAGCAAAACGCAATAAATCTCTGCCTATAATTCCTCTCTGCACACAGAGTCATGTTTTCACATTAGTCCCAAAACGAAATTTCTTTTCCAATTTGAAAGCACACTTACTGCTTTTTTTTTTTTCGGGGCAAGTGAAAATCACTTTTACAGACTGACACATTATGAAACCACTTTTTTTGATTTATTTAAATGCACATGTCCAAACTGTTTTTTCAGACCACCACCATGTGTATTCTCGGTGACTGCCTACACTCCAGCAAGGGCAACCAGCCTTAGTGATGCTGAATGTATTTGCATTACTGAGTCCAACCTCAAACCCTTAAACTATTCTTTTTTTTCCAGTACACCTTAATTTATTGTGAAAACATACTCCATATTATTTTACATGTTCCTCACATTTAAATTTCTCCCAAAACAGAAAATGATAAACGCATCTACAACAAAAACAATTTCCATTTCTATTATTCATTTCTTAAGTTACCACATACATCCCCTCTCAAACTGTAAACTCACCTTTAAAATTAGTTAGTTGTGAAAGAAATGTGACACTCAAACAGCAGATTATCAGAGCCAGGATCTCTGTTGTGTTCACCTCTCTCCTCTCAGCAGAACCAGATAATGGCAAACTTTCCCTCTATTTTTCCACACATATACATGTAAGTTTCAAATCTCAGTGCTTCCCCCTTTTTTTCAAATGTAATCACACATTTCTATTGGTTGAAAACCAACCCTTTTCCAAAAGTACCCTTCCCCCAACTTGACTTCTGCCTAGTACCCTTCCCCCAACTTGACTTCTGCCTGCTACCATAGCAACAGCTCATGGAACACTGCTGTGTTGAGTTAGGTCAGAAGTTCGCCAAACAATGTTTCAATTCCACAGAGCAAGAGTGCTTGACTTTTCAAACCTAACAGCAAATCCATAGTACTGTTCTTTGGTTACACATTTTTTTGTACCAATACAAAACATGCTTCTATTAATTTACACATACAGCCTAGTTTTTATTCTAGAATGGTATGAAACAGCCAATCAGTTCTTTTTGTTTTGAAAAAAATATGTATGCCTCCATTTCCAAACTGTCTTTCTTTTCATATTGCCATTCTACTGAAAGACACCTCCTGAGATCATCCAGATCTCCTTTGAAGATGTTCACAGTGTGGATTGTAGGGCACAGCTATGTCTTCTGGAGTGAAAAGTTTGCAGAGAAAACAGATATGGTGAGAGACCTTGCTTTGCCAAATGTAGACATTAAATGGATTGGTCAGAGAGGGTTAAAGTGGCACCAATTGATGCCATTGGTGAAATCCTTCATGCAAATCCAACACCCTGACCTCATAATAGTGCACTGTGGTGGCAATGACCTAGGCACTTTGACTGGGGTAGGTCTGGAAATGCTTATGAAGGACACCTTTGCACAACTGTTTTCACTTTTCCCTAAAACTGCCTTTGTGTTTTCCAACATATGCCAAAGGCAAAAATGGAACTGGTCCAATCATTTCTGTCCACAGATTGACAAAGCAAGAAAGCACGTCAACAAATCTGTTTCTGCTTTCCTCCGTGACTATGGTATGGGTGCCATTTACCACAACAACTTGCGTTATGACATGCAAGACATTTATAGAGGAGATGGTGTGCACTTCAATGATGAAGGGAACAGAGTCTTCCTCTTGAACCTTAGACTCTGCATCGGTACTTACTTGTAGGTACCACTAAAAAAATGACTTCATAAACACAACAGCTCTTTTTAGAGCTCCCTAATATCTAAACTCTTAAATCTGCTTTTCATTTATTTATTTTTATTTTTTTTACCGTACGCTTACCGTAAGCTTACCGTACGCGTACCCCGTGATTTTTTTAAAAATCAATAAATGTTTTTTTTGTACTTTTCTGTCCTTCTTTGACCCCCTTACAAATGTTAGGGGGTCTGTAACACTCCTCATTGCCCCCTTTTCTTGTTTTCACTCTTTTTTTTCAGAGTGAAATACACAAAATGGCGGCCGCCGCTTCCTGGTTTCGGCCGATTCGAATGTTTACTAAGATCTAAGAGCCAATCAGAATCGCCACCGTACGCTTACGGTAAGCGTACGGTAAGCGTACCGTAAGCGGGCTCAGATATATATATTGATTTAAAGGCTATTTTCTCAGAATCTAGTGAACAGATTTACACCAAACCTACAAAAGGCACTTCCTTGACCTAGGGACTACCTCTCTGCCAAATTTCGAGTAATTCTGTTCAGCCGTTCGGGCTGTAGCTCGTTCTAAAGGTCCTATGGAAAAATGCATGGGAAAAACGCGTTTTGGGACCCCCCTTTTATCTCAGCCCCCGCTTGACGGATCCCCCCGAGACTTTCAGGGTAGGAGCGGAGCGTAGCGCCCCACCTATTTTGAGAAATTCGCGAGGATTCATCGACCGGCGCCAAAGTTATTCAAAATAGAATGTTGAGGTTTTCCTATGGAAAAGGGGTCCTAACTATAACTACCTACTGGCGACCGCCAGTAGGTAATATATATATATATATACACTATTTGAGAACACCTAGTGTAATCAGAGGGAAAACAAATTTAACAAAAAGGAGATGCTTTAAACTCATCCATTGTTAAAGCTGGAATAATATATTCATTAGGTAAAACAAGCAGGCCATTCATTGTGCGGGGATAATAAATAGAAATCACAGTCTGAGATTTACAGAGAAGGTCAAAGCAGGAGGACCTGCAGTAATGATGACTCGTAATACCCTGAACTGATGTAAACATGTCAAGAAAATTATTTCCTTGTTTGTTCAGATACCAATTTGTTATGAGTGCAGTATTTTCATGGGGATAGAACTACCTCGAACCAGATGCAAAGGTCAGAATATATGAATCAGGCACACACATTACGGATATATTCAATGTATGACAAAAAACTGGCACAGGCTTGGTATTCGTTATCAATTTACGGGGTGTGATATATTTGATGTTTTAGCTAAGCCTTCAATGCACTAAATATTTTGAAGGAAAACAGTATCTTTGCTGTTTCAAAAAAAGAAAATGTACCACCAAGAAAGGAATCCTGATGTTTTAATAATTCTGCTGATGATTTGGAAATTCTAACGATTTGCAAAATACAAAACAAATTAACATTGATTTTGGAAGTGTCACTCACATCCATCGTATTTTAACGGGTGGAGAGTGGAGGCCAGGAAGACCAGAATGACTGTAAATTGGAGGGCACTTTGGAGGCTCTATCTTGGACAAGAGGGATTAGGCTTGAAAAACATGCATATGTTACAGACATAACTGAACTATCTTTAAATATGTTCTACTGGTCACTAGAGTTATGTATCTCTAACTTTAGCTGCTACCTAGACCCAGTTGGGGGTCAGGTGGGTATCAGGTGCACTGAAACAATTGGGATGGGATGGTATGTCCCACTAAAACTTTGATTGGGAATTCCTCCATTTGCAGGTTTTCAGACAAAGCTCATAATTAACTTTGAAATGGAATAATAAGACAGGGGTGTGGTTTGGGGGTCAAAGTTCAGAATCATGAAAGAGATTATGAAAGATAAATTATTAAAATTGGAAAAATGAATAGAGACACGGTAATAGAATGTAAGTGGGAGAGAACGGTGGGAAGAAAAACTAAAACTGGACGAACGGGGAAAGTAGGCAAGAGAGAAGGAAAAAATATGAAGGAAGCCTGAAAGGAAGGGTAAACAGAAAAAAAGAAAACTTGAAAAGAAGGAACGGAAGGTAAAAGGAAGGGCTCAAGGCAGGAAGAGAGAAAGGGTGGGGACAGAAATGAAGAAGGAAGGTAGGGTGAAAAGATCGATGGAATTCTGAAAGAATAAATGAAAGGATGAAAGGTTTACTGGATGAAAGATTATTTAAAAAAGGGTGAAAGGATGGATGGATGGATGGATGAATGGATAGATGATTGGATGGATGGATGGATGGATGGATGGATGGATGGATGGATGGATGGATGGATGGATGGATGGATGGATGGATGGATGGATGGATGGATGGACTGATGATAGGTGGATGATAGGTGGATTTAATGGAATGATGGAAAGGGAAAAGGTTGGATGGATTTCTTGATGGAAGAATGCAAAGATGGATGAATGGGTGCATGCAATGATGGATGTATGGATGAATGGAATAGCAAAAGAATGAACATATGGATGATTGATTGATAAAGGGATGGATGATGGTAGGATGGAAGGATGGAAAGGTTGGGGAAAGGATGGGTGATAGATAAAAGGAATGAAAGATGTGTGCACTGATGGATGAATTGAATGGTGAAAGAACAGCTGCATGGAGGAAATATGGATGATGAATAGGTGGAAGGATGGAAGAGTGGAAGGGTTGGCTTCTCTCCCTCAGTGCAATTAGAAGTTTGTTTCAGAGAGGGTGGTATTTGAGTTTTATTACCACTGCCTGGCCCCTGAGGAAGGTACCTGTTCAATTAAGTGATGTGTTTTTTTACAAGCATCAAGTTTCAAATTGCTGTGAGATATGTTTCTAACACCATGGGATTGGTAACATTGTCCAATACGACAACCTCATGCCCCCTCAGAATTCTTTGTTTCACCTCTTTTTTGAATGATTTTTTCAGACACTCTACAGGAGTCTTTCATTCTACCAATAGACCTTCTCTTCTAGTTTCCTAGAGCATGTACAGAGAGTCATTTCATGTTGCATCATAGCCAGAAACTGGTACTCATTTCATGACGTTGTCCAGCTGCAGTCTCGTGCTCATGGCCATATAAATCAGCAAGTGGCACGTTTATGAGTCACATCTTAAAACATCTCACACATAACTAATGTGAATGCAAAAGATGCCTTAAAATAAAAGTACAATAACATATCAAGTGCTTCAGCTGACTGCCGAAAATCCATTTTCTTCATATACACGTATCCAACGTGGTGTGCAAATTTGTCTAATTTAAATATAAAGTAAAATACAGTGTGACTGTGATCAAACAGATGAACGAGTTTCCGTTGCCTCTTTAGGGCAACTTCTATTTGCTTCCCATTTTGTTTTATGCGTAAAGCAGGTTTGAAAGCACAATAACATGTAATAAATACTCTAAGCAACCAATAGGTAATCACCTATGATTTCATATTTGCCGTATATGAATTTTTTTTTTAGTTATTTGTATATTAGGTAATTGCAGGACCTCGGTACTGTCAATATAAAGACATATTGTGATTTAAAAGTTGGAGCTCAGTTTTTGAGTTTCAAGAATCACTGTCAGTGACATGGTCATTAAGATTGGTTATTCTTCCATATTATAAATAGGATACTTCACTCTTGTCAATGGCGCTGGTATATAATTAATAAACCACGCCTACGATTACTGGTACATGGAACAATGCACGCCATGTTAGAGAAGACAAAGAACAGCACACATGAATGGTTTGCAGCCTGCAGAGAAATAAAACATACTAATGAATACAAAAGAAGACATATACACTAACAATTTAGTAAAGCAGCAAATTTACTACTCGTAAATAATAATATATTACATGTTATATGGGGTGTCATGTGGTTAACGTAGCATGTTGTATTGCCCCGGCAAAGTAATCCTGTAGCAAATTGCTTCCTGAAGGCTAATATATATTAGAAGTGAGCAACACCTGCGGGGAAAGTGGATTTTTCCATCAATTTGCAAAACTAAACAATTCAATACAAACTGAGACTGTAATAGTGTGAAAAGCTATTTACAGGTCTGTGGCCGTCTGTGGGCTCATCAATTTGTTTTTCGGGCTTCGCAGTTATTTCTTGCTTCTCGCGGATCTCCCGGGAGAGCTTCTTGCTGGAGGAGAGAATGTCAATAGCTCGCTCATCCTCCAGGATGTTTCCCTGTGACAGCGATAATACTTCCAAAATCTGATCTTCTATCTCCTTTAACTGCTTTCTGCAGGATAGGAAAGGTCATTCATTTGAGGAACCGCGGACATCATGCCAGGAGGGCGGCAGCATAATCTCATTGCACTTTTTTATCTTTTGGCTGCATGGTAATTTCCTCTTAAACCATTCCAAAAATAAACTAATTGTCACGATTCCTGCAGAATGTCATAAATCTATCGTGGCTTCACACTCACATGGCCTCACGTAAATGTTTTCAGAGCTGATGGCATGACAGATGTTCTCGTGCAACTAAAATCAATACATAGATCCTTTCGGAAACAATGAAAATGGACAGGTTAGAGCAGGCTTTCTTTCCTTCAATGATGCATTCGGCAAGCACGCTCCTTGGAAGATGTGAATAAGGAATCTATACGTGTAAGAAATCACTGCTTTGAAATTACTTGTCCATAATTATGTAAGGGAAGGAGGGCAAAACAAACACAACACACATGCATCAAGGGAAACCGCACACAAATGGCAGATTATATGACTACAATGACTGAAAATTGTGACGCATGTGTCTACATACACACACACACATATAGAGAGAGAAGAGAGACAGAGAAAGAGAGAGAAAGGCAATTTGCATCTGTTCAATGGAGGATACCACCAACAGAGGGGGACAACATAGCATTGCAATTTCTTGCTTTCCTTATGTAGTTTCCCTAACTCATATATAGAAAACAAAGGTTAATGTGACATTTGAGTTAGGTGTTGAAATTATATAAAAATGATCATAGTCGTCCGTTATAGTTTAGTGAACTAATTATAACTTGCACCCTTGCCACGTCACATAATCCGGACTACCATATTTCAGATTAAGTCGCCCACAAGCTTCAGGTGGTACAGAATGCTGCGGCACGACTTTAATTGAATCTTTCTCAGAGAAACAGGATGTCTAATAATCTTCATTCTTTGCTCTGGCTCCCTAATAAGAATATAATTCTGTTCAAGACACTGCAGTTGGCATTCCGTGCTTTAAATCACAATGGACCAAGCTACTTTTCTTGTACAGTCCATTTCTACTGCCCCGTTAGGAGCCCCGTTAGGAATCTCCGGTCCTCGAATCAGGCCTTAGCAAGCATGCCGAAAGTGAATAGGGTAAGGACCTGTGGGCGCTCTTTCTCCTTCCTGGGTCCTGCTGAATGAAATAATCCCCATGCATTTGAGGTAAGAGAGCGCTGAGCTCATTTTAAAAAAGAAGATAAAAATATGGCTTTTCGCCCTGTAATAATTGACTTGCTGCTGGACTAGCTCCAGGACACTCCTAGGAGCATTTGCACACTTTATAAATCTTTTTCATTATCATAATACATCACTTATGAAATATTAAATGGCATAATTTAATAATAAAGGGAGAGGTGTGGTGCAGCGGCCAGAGCAGCTGACTCCAGACCATGGGGCTCATGGTTTGTTCGCCAGCGGCAGCTCAGCATCATGTGACTCTGGGTAATAGCTAACTTAATTTCCCCGACAGCCCCCCATCGCCTGGATACCCCTAGGGGTGATAAGTTTGTGCTTTACAAATGTGGAATTTATTTATTATATTGATGATGGCATCACTGATAATATTATAGTCATATACAGCATTGAGTTACTGTGTGCACACGTGTGAGTGCAAAGAATGCAAATAGATTATGCCCTGGGCAAGCGCGATTTTGTATGTTGAAAGTTATATCATGCACCGTTGAAAAAACAATTACATTTGGAGTAAAAGTAGTACTCCATGTTAATAAAGGTAAAGGCTGAGTGCCCCTTGGTTGAAGAAGCATGTTTCAAAGTAGGCTGTGGCACACATCCAAAAGCTGTTGCAAAAAACATTTGTGTCAGTTTGCCAAAGGTTTGCGTATTTATGCAAAAGCAAATTACGCAAATTGCACACACTCCTACTTAAAACATTAAGGGGGATATTCACAAGGACTTATCTCCGATTTATCTCCATCTAACCCATCAAAAGTGGAGATAGACCTAATACCCCATTCACAAGCTGGTGCAAACTGCAGACATGGCTAGTATTCCCGCGATAACTGCCCCAAAATTTATCACCACGTCGGACACCACCAACTAACCCATATGAGATGCAAAGTAGGCGTTCCAGTGCAAAAACACCCAAAAAAACCACACCACTTTCAAAACGAACTGCCAGATCTGCGAAGCGAACCAAAAACTGGCGATAAGCCGTGGTAGCCGCAGGTATTTAACACCTGCCTGAAGCAGGTGTAAAGACGGACGACTACCTGCAGTAGGCAACGGAGCCCTGCACACAGCCACACCCGAAGAACAAATTATGCCATGGAGCTACTCATCATGCAGCTCGGAGCACCAACAGGGTCACAACACCCACCACCACCACCCCCAGGACCGCCCCACCCCAGGACCCGGACTACCACAGAGGCAGCGCAGAGTAAGACAGCGGACCTATCGAAAATGCACCACTCTCACAGACCTAACGCCCGAGGAAGTCATTGCCCACTACATGCTCAAAAGGACAACCATCCTCCGCATCATGACCCACATCGCCCACAGGCTGAGGGTACCAACACAGCGGAGAACCAACATCCCTCCACAGACAAAGCTGCTGGCTGTGCTGCACCTGTTGGCCTCTGGTACCTTCCAACCAACAACTGCCAGAGTCGGAGGGGTCTCACAGCCAGCCCTATCAAACTTCATCACACCTGTCCTGGATGCCATCATCAGCTTCATACCCCAGTACCTTCACTTCCACAACACTGTGCAGGAACAGCTAGAGACAAAGCAAGGCTTCCATGCCAAGCCGGGTTCCTGGGCGTGTTGGGAGCAATTGACTGCACACATGTCCCACTTGTGCCCCCTGCGGATACTGCACACCACTACCGCAGTAGAAAGCATCAGCATTCCATCAATATGCAGGCAATAGTGGACCTCCGGGGACTTTTCACCAATGTCGTCGCCAACTACCCAGGCAGTGTGCATGATTTCTTCATCTTCCGACAGTCCATCATCAACCAGCTCTTCCAGGATGGCACATATGGAATGGGACTGCTCGTTGGTAAGTGCCAAATCAACACATCACACACCCCAAAGCCACCAACACACAATGCACAACTGTGGGAATGCATATGTGACCAAACCACATACAACATGTCAAACTACACGACCACCTACCAGACATAACTACACCACTCCATGGTCATCCTGGGCTACCCCTGCACCCAATACAGACATTTCATGGCACCACAGCCACACAACAAGTGAACATGTGGAGATGCGGAATGCAGCCATGTGGAGATACAAGTGACCCATGAGTGGGAATGTACACAACGAGAAGGGAGGCATGGATGTGCAGGAAAGACATGGGAATGCAAACAACTGACATGTCCATGCAGACCACAACTGCTGGTGACTGGAGAGTAGTGAGCAGTGGCCGCAACCATGTCACCACAGGCCATGGGACAGGCAGAGGGCCCAACACATGCCAGTGCAAGCACCAAGCCCCAGTCCCGCAACCTCTGCAGCCTCCACAGACCATCGCTGGCCCCCCCGACACTGGTCCACATCACTCCTTACTAATTTACATGCTCCACCGGCGTCCTCTTCGGCCCAGTAGGTCCCACATGTGGAACAGTGTCCCGAAGCCTGAATGGCAGTGACCCCAAGTCCGTGGCAGTGGCCACAGCACAAGACTCCCTTCGATCAGTGAGGCATAATTCCATATCGCAGGCCTGCGACACGTGGTGCCACTAACCCTGTTCAACACAAGCCGGTGACATGTGGTACCACTAATCCTGTTCAACGCAAGCCGGTGACACGTGGTGCCACTAACCCAGTGCACCATGAGTGACTGTCATCCTCCGGTGGAACATCGTTGGTGTCTGAGCCTGTGGCCTGGGATGTTGTCATCAGCAATGGACAGGTACGGACTTGGTGTCTGGCCTGGGTCTTTGGCATTCATATCTGCCATGTTGCCGGACACAGCCGGCATGTGCCCTCTGCATCATGTCCTGGGGGTAGGCCTCCCATTCTCCCCCATGACACTCTGAGGAAAGCACCCATGACACATGTGAAGCCCTGCTCAGCCCTCATGACCCTACCCCAGTCTCCAGCAGGTCAGCGTCCCGTGGCGGCGGGCCCGTGTTGGACACTGTGCATCCGGGGCCACTAGCCCTGTACGACTCGAGTCATTGCCAGTACCAGTGGGCCTGCCTTCACATCCTGCCGTACCAAGTATTGACTCTTTTCTCCCTGCCCTGTCCCAGGTGAGCAAGGATATGCACTCTGCCCTTGGATGATGACACCACTCCGAGACCCGGACACACCCGCCCAGAGGCAGTAAAATGTGGCTCACATACGCACCAAGGGCATAATTGAACACACATTTGGCGTGTTGAAGTCACGTTTCAGGTGCCTGTACGGCACAGGTGGAAAGCTCCTGTACAGCCCGGACATTGTGTGCAAGATGATCATTGCATGTTGTGTGTTGCACATCTGTGTTCGCACCAATGCCCCATAGATCCCAGTTCCAGAGGTACCGGACGATGATGGTGACCATGGGGCAGGTGGCCCACATCCCACTGCAGCTGCTGCAGGAATGGCCAGTAGGAACTCCATCATTGAAACTTACTTCTCATGAGCACGTCACATTGTGGCCGTCCATGGCAATCATGGGACAATAGAAGATGTCCAATTGCACTGCATGTGTGATTAAAACATATTTGCAGGTTACAGGTTGTACTTGTACATTGTCATGTTACATTTTCCTGTGGTTTCAGATGTGATTTGTCATGTTGTGCACAGTTGTGGAACCAGTTGTGTCCTGTGTTCAGTTGTGGAGGGGTTGCTGTTTGTACCGGGATGTTGTCAATGTCCACTTCAGCTTATGTGCGTATGCTGCACGGTGGGTGAGTCGCTCCTGCGGCTCTGATTTGTGTGCCACTTGTCTCTTTCATGCGGTGTGCCTGTGGGTTCTGTTCTTCCACGGTGCTTGGATGTTGTGGTGTACATGTTGTCCTCTGCAGTCGGTCAGGGTGCATCTGTGGTACCACGCTGTTGATGCATTTTTTTCTGTGGCATTTTCTGTATGCTGTTCTTGTGCTTTTTCCTGCATTACGCATGAGTATTACCGCCCTTGTGCTGGTTGTCACTGTTATCTTATCGCGCTTTGGCTCATCGCAGGTTTTTTGGCGTTGGGGTTTGTGTTTTGATCTCCATCGAGGTGGTTGTATAGCTGGCATTGGCCGCGGTTTCGGCAAACTATTGCATGGGGCCGCCTTGTTGTGAATTCCACGTTGACACAGGGTTACTTTCCCGTGATGGGCTGCGATGTTGAGAGTTGCGCTAAGCTACTCTTGCGGTAGTTATCACATGTTCTTGTGAATATACCCCTAATTCTTTTCAGACAAAGAAATTGGGAAATTAATTGATAAGTCAACTATGTAGGATAAACCAATAGTTTCACCATATGTAGATAGAGGAAATTGCCTCATATTATTATGCCTTAAGTAAAAGTAAAGAGTCCCATGCTCAGTTTATATGGGAATATCTACCAGGAAAATTGATTCCATTGGGCATGAGAGTTAAAACATACCAAGGCTCTTTGTGAAAATAGGCAAACTCCTTGAGAAAGGTTCTCAAATCTTCAATAAATATGTAAGAGACTGGATGATCCTCAGAGTAGTAACTGCCAGAGAAGTTGTCATTATTCGAAATAAGAATCTATTGGAAATGGAAGAAAGATGAAAGAGCATGAATGCTGTAGGGGAGGCAAAGAAAAATCTTTAAAAGTTCAACCAGGATTTGAGGATTACTTGACTAACAAACAAACAGATTAAAAAGGGATATTAGGTTCTACTCTCAAGAAAGAGTGTATCCATTTCTACCAGATAATTGCTATAAGATTAGCAACAAGGTCGAAAATTGGTTTGAATGTAGAGACTGGAGACAAATGTCTGATTCAGAGGGGGAAAGTACTTCAAACCAATCTGGAAACCCAGGGCAGAGACAACATGGAAATAACAGACTAATAATGGTTAATTGTTTGCATACAGTCATCCCTTTTTTAGTTGTGTATGAAATGAAATTCTATTCTTTTATTTGTTAACCAAAGAGATTAATGCAGATCGCAAAAACAATTGACCTTTGTTCCTAGTCAGATAATGAATCTGCCTGACCATCAAAGATACATTCATGTTTTTAGCAAAAGATTTGATTAAACAAAGTTTTTATCCATAGGCCTAATGACAAGACAGAACAAATGAATCAGTCAGGGCTTACACCACCCACTACATCTATCCATATTTTCGACATGGTAGGTCCAGAAGTGGCATTTTTAAGAAACGTAATATTAAGGAGTCTTCAAAGAATTCAAAGTTTGTTCCCCGTGTACCTATGAAATTAAGTAAAGAGAAAATGACTTCACAACACACTCTCCTACGTGTGTTAATAGACACTCAGATATAATAGGATGAAGAAAATATTATGCCATCTGTTCTGGATCATTTTAAAAGAGCTAGGCTGAACTCCATTGGCAGGTTGAAAACTAAATCAGAGGGATCAGTACTTATGCCCCATAAAAAAGGAGACATTTGCAAAAGGTAATTTGTTTTTGATAAAGCCGGTTCTCAAACTCCACCTTTGTAATAATAAGATAGATCCTCCACTATGACCAATTGTTTCCAGAAGTAAAAGCATCATAGAGCATCTGTTTAAGAATGTGGATATGTTTTTTAGAACCGTTGTCACTATGTTCAAGTTGCATAATAAAAACACAGGAGAGATGATAAAGAAGATAGTAAACATATAATTTGATGCAGAGCAAGACATATCAATTATGCATGATATAGAAGCACGTTATATGAATATCTCTCCAAGAGTAGCAATCAATACACCAAGGCAGGTCTTAATAAGAGTCCATGTAAAGAGATCAAAAGATTTCATAGTGACCTGCCTAGAATTACTCTTATGAACAATGTCCTTCTTTTTGATGATAAACTGTAGCAACAATTCAAAGGACCAGCATTGGGGTGTCTTGTGCGAACGTTTGGAAAATATATATATGGGAGTGTTTGAGGGCAAATTGCTCTATAATTACATTGGCTCGTTTCTTGGAAAACATTAGGTGCTGGTCACGGTTCTACAGCATATTTTTTATTTGATAGGGTGAAGAGAAACAACACACACATTCTTGGTCGGGATAAAACTTTTTGTTGAAAGACTGAAGATTACCCATAAAAGAGGAAGAAGGAGAGTTGAAAATGCTGAGATTTAGGGCCAGATGTAGGTGGCCAAATAGCGAGCGCTAGCGCTGAAATTCACAGAATTTCAGCGTTAGCGCCTGCTATTTGAAAGCGAGCAATGTAGGTAAGTTGAAACCTACTAGCAAAATAAGGAATCGCAAAATTGCGATTCCTTATTTTGCTCTGGCATTTAAGGAATCGCAAATTGTGATTCCTTAAATGCAATGTAAGTAGTACAATAGAAAGTGCACTTTAGCCTTAAGGAACCGCTAACTACCACCAACTTCAAGTTGGTGGTAATTAGCGATTTCCTTTAAAAAAGCACTTTTGTGCTTTTTTTTAAGTGCCATGTGGCACACATTCCTGCCCTTAGGGCATGTATGTGCACCATATGTGCACACATGCACATTTCAGGGGTTCAACAGGGTATCCTTTTGGAGCCCTGGCACCCTTGAAATTGCTCCCGCAATTTGCGAATGCCTCTTGGTGACTCGCAAATTGCGGGAGCAATTCCTATTCATTCCTATGGGCCTCTTGGCCCATAGGTATGAAGGGGAAGGTGTTCCTTAATTGCGAATAGCAATTTGCGATTCACAATTAAGGAATATTAAGGAATCGCAAAAAATATTGTGATTCCTACCTACATGGCATATTGTGATTCCTTAATAGCGATTCCCTAAAAATCGCTAGTAAGGAATCGCTAACATGCATTTACCTACATCTGGCCCTGAGATTTTTCAGTGGCATTCGTACATTCAGGTAGTCTTGAATAGCAAGCCCACAGCTAGGAACACCCTTCTTCACTGCTTTAGTTTACACCCACATAATCAAAAAGAATGTGTGCTATTTGGCCAATTCCTCAGATCGCTGTGAAACTGCTCATCACTGGTAGACCTCATAAAAGAAGGCACTACCCTTGAACAAAATCTTGTAATCAGACGATACCCAAGACATCAGATACAAAATGCCTATTAGAACGCTAAATACAATGAGAGGGGTGATGTGCACAGTGAAAAACAAACAGCAACAAGAGAGATTGGTATGTAGCAAACGACATTCAAATTTAAAGAAAGTTAGGAAAAATATTAATTCCAAATGGCACAAACTAAATATTAATGAGAAACACCAAATACTGAGTAATCTCCTCTTTCATCGAATTGCTAATGTAAATGAACTAGCTCATACACAAATATCTCCAATGGATACACAAATTCAAAGTTAATCATTTTTGTGGCATGTGCCATGAATGTGAGTAAGCCATAACCATTATTTTGATACACAATGGGTACAAAATTGTACTTCAGGCCAGAACAAACTGTAGTACTAGCAACATAGTGTATTTGATTATATGCCCACGAGACAGGTTATGTAAGAGGAATGTGAAGAGAGCTATGTTTGTATTTTGGCTAACAAAATTGTTAATCCAAACTAGAAAAACACATGGCCCAATTGTGAAACATTGAATTGAGCAAAAAGTGTTTTGGAATTTTACTCTCAAGACATACAAATGAGATTTGACTAAAGAAAATCAAAATCAACAAAATCCTAAGCAGTGATTCCTTTGGAAACTGTTTTATAGTGACTGAGATTTGACAAGCGTACTATATTTTTGGTTACTATATAATGGCAAATTTACAGATAGGTTTCCGAAGATGTTTATCATTTTCTTTTGGGGTTGTCTGATTATAATATCAACCAGAGAGTAACTAAATACATTCATCTAATATGAATTAGGAGACTAACTCCTTTCTGCTTCTACTATGTTCCACATAGACAATCCCATAGGCGATATACGAAGGAGACAATATACTTATAGGGTAGAACTACGCCGCTTGATGACGGTTGCCATGAGGTACATACACAAGACGTTGGATGGTGATCCCAAAGAATAGTTCATTCAGTTCAGAATCTTTGTGGCTGTGGAAGGGAATTAAGGAGCATGAGTTAGCCCTCATTTTGGGTTTGCCCACAGAGCACTACCTACGCAGAGGCTCAAATCAAGTAAGCAAGAAGGTTACACATTATGAGTCAGGCTGTAGCAACAAACAGTAATGGCCACCGTATTGGTTGGAGTAAGAAGTTTGGTTACTGGTTGGGGGGGTGAAACCGTGCTCAAGCAGCACCCACAATCCGTGTCAGGGTGGGGTGAGGCACAAGCAAATCCAAATTTACCTGTGCTCAATCCTCTGGTAGCTTGGCACAGAGCAGGCAGGTTTAACTTAGAGGCAAAGTGTATTACCCAGCGATTCAAACAGTAATAAAGTCAAAACAAAACACAAGAAAAATCCCACACCAATTTAGAAAATTAGAGTTGAATTCAATAAATAAAGACCAGACGAAAAAAATTCAATCTGGGAAACCAGCGATATTAAGTTTTAAAAATGTAAATGAAAATATTGCCAATAAGCCAAAAGTGCTATTCGTGGCCATCAGAAGCTGAAATGGGAACTAAGAAGATCCAGGGAAGAGGGGGAGGAGCTTCGCGCGCATCCAAGATGTTCGCGTGAGCACAGGGCTCCCCGGACCCTTGCCGCTCCTCGCAACTTATCCTGACATTATCCTGGTGTTTTGGACGGATTCTGGAAGATGAACCTTGGCTGAATCCATAACTCTTTTCAGAACGTAAATCGGACCTGGGAGCCCTGAAATACAGCATCTTGCACTTTGGAGGCCCACCTGGAAGCTGTGCCCGGTGCTTTGGTGAACTGTGGGGCCGGGGAGTAGTTGAACAACAACGGCATCGGAGCCTTGCCAATGACCGCGCCCCCACTTTCAGTTTCGCTTTTGCACTTTTGCATGGCCTGATCGAGGAGCTACTTCGCTCGGCTGGGGCGTCCTCCGGCCTTTGTACTGGACGGATTTGTGCCTTTTTCTCGAACTCTTCCGAGTGGGCTCTTGGACAGTCTGTGTCTGATCTGCTGGCGCCCCTTTGCTATCGGTCCGGGCGGACCCCACCGGTGAGCATCGCTCAACATGGCGGGCAACGGGGATCCCGAGAAACGGAGGACCAAGACATCCCAGCGTGGGGGACCAGTCCAGAGTAACATCATGGATCGTTATACCCAGGGTAAAGGATCCCCCGGGCCAGCAACTGCCATCATGGAGGACTCCGGTGGGGGCCCGTCCGTCCTCACGGAATTGTCGCTGCAGGACGTTATGGGTGCCATCAACGGCATAAGGGAGACCATCGCCCAACAGTACGAGGCTCTGGCCCGTAAAATCGACACGGTTGCCATTGATGTTACGTTAATTCGGGCGGATCTCTCTAAGACTAACGAGAGGGTTCAATCGCTGGACTTGAGGATATCCACTTTTGTTACGGATGTATCAGACCTCCAGGCAACTCTTGGCGATCTAAAGTCTGCAAACGACACGATGTCCCGGCGGCTGGAGGATTTCGAAGGTCGGGCACGACGCAACAATATCCGTGTCATAGGTGTACCGGAGACTTCCGACAATCGTCCGGTGGACCTCATGGTCGAAGATCTCATCCTTAATCATCTTGCTCCTTCAGGCCTGAGCAAGTTCTTCGCTGTGGAGCGTGCCCATAATGTCCCGGGCAGTAGGTCTCGACCAGGAGCTCCCCCGAGGCCTATCATTGCAAAACTTTTTCATTACAGAGACCGGGATGCGATCCTGCAGGCCTCGAGGGTGCACGGCCCAGTTAAATATGAGAATTCCTCCGTTAACTTCTTCCCGGACTTCACCCAACTCGTTCAGAAACAGAGAGTGGGCTTTCAGGGGGTGAAGCGCCGTCTTCGAGATCTGGAAATCAAATACTCTATGCTTTTCCCTGCCAGGCTTCGTGTGGAATATGAAGATCGGACTATCTTTTTTGAACGCCCTGACACCGTGAGTGACTGGTTGGATTCCCTGCTGGACCGGGGCATACGACCCGGGCGTACTGGCGGTGCCGAGGGCGGTGGGCCTCTGCAGGAATGATTCTTGGTCCTCCACTTTGACATTTCCTTCTTCGCTCAGCCAGGTTCTACTTCAATTGTATATTTTGTCTATTAATGTTTCGTCTGGGTGCGGGTGGGGACGGGTCCCTTTCCTCCTCTAGGGTCTTTTTGTAGCATGGGATTGTTAGGGCGACTGGCACACTGCAAGTTGGGGGGCTGTATAGTCCGCAGGGGTGCAGGGTGGGGGGAGTTGCAATGGTATGGGGGTGGGAGGGTGGCAGTGGTTGTTGGGTTGTGTGTTTTTTCTTTTCAAGGCGGTGTGTTTGTTTCCATTCAGTTTCAGGTGTCTGGCTGTGTGCCCGGGGACTCCAGCTTCTTGTGTTGGGATGGGGGGGGACGGGCTGAAACTGATGTCTTGGAACGTCAACGGATTGGGGGACCGTATCAAACGTGGGGTTGTGTTGCAATATTTGCGTTGATTGGCCCCTGATGTGGTATTTCTTCAAGAGACGCACTTGGTGGGCAATGTATGTCATGCTATGAACAGGGGGGGCTACCGACTGGTTGCACACTCTGGCTTCACCACTGGATCCAGAGGGGTGGGCATCTTGCTGCGATCTTCCCTCCCGCTTGAGATTGACAAAGTCACTCTTGATGATAGAGGGCGCTATGCGTCCTTGACTGGACGGTGGGAGGGGCAGACTCTTTCATTGGTTTCGGTCTATGTTCCCCCGGGCCTCCAGACCTCCACTTTCTCTGATGTGGGTCGTATGTTACTTGAACTTCCTGATAGTCTCTTGCTTTTGGGTGGGGATTTTAATTCCGTGATTTCTGGCGAGTTGGATCGTTACCCTCCCAGAGCCCTCTCTGCCGCCCAGGCGTGGCTCGGCGGGTTCTTGGACACTTTCGGTCTAGTGGACTGCTGGAGGTTGATACATCCGACACAGAGTCAGTACACATTCCACTCCGGGGCCCACGGGAGTCTCTCCAGACTAGATTATTTTCTTATGCCCGCGGCCCAGACCACCCGGGTCCGGGAGGTTAAGCACCTGGCCCGGGGCATTTCCGATCATTCCCCATTGTGGCTCCTCTTCGATACCGGGATGCGATCCGCTGGGCGGATCGCCCCCATTAACCCATGGTACTTGCGTGACCCCAAGATTCGCAAGGGTCTCATTAAGTCTCTTGATCAGTATTTTCTTGAGAATGAGGGGTCCGTCTTGTCCTCAGTGTCCCTGTGGGAGGCTTTCAAAACGGTTCTACGCGGACACGCCCTATCCCTGATCGTGGAGGCCAAGAAAGCTAAGAACGGGGAGGTGGTTGCGTTGGAGGCTGAGATATCGGGGTTGGAGGCTGCCTTGGAGACGGGTGTCACTCAGGACGGGCTCCACGCCCTCAGCCTGAAGCAGTTCTAATATAAGTCCCTTGTTATGGATGCTGCTTGGACAATGTATAGGGAACAGCAGGGTAGACTGTATGATGCTGGGGATAAGGCGGGTAAATTGATTGCTTGGCTTGATAAGAAGGAGAGAGTGAATCGAGTGGTCCCCGTGCTTCAGACGTCGGAGGGAGTAAGTGTGACTGACCCTGGTGAGATTGTGGACTGTTTTGCGGACTACTTCTGTGCTGTGTACTCCCCGGTGTCGGCTAGAGATGAGGCTGACTCTCGTCACTTGTTGAAGGATATTGCTTTGCCCTGCTTGTCGGTGGATGAACGTGAGCAGATGGATGCCCCACTATCGGTCGACGAGATTGCTACCGCGATTCGCTCCCTTCGCTCCGGCAAGGCTATGGGCCCCAACGGACTTCCGATTGAACTCTATAAACTGCAACCGGAAAAAATTGCGCCATTTCTCCGTCGTATGTTCTTGGAGTCGCTTGAACTTGGTTCTCTCCCTGATGACCAACGTCTGGCCACTATAGTCGTGATTCCCAAGGACGGTAAGCCTCGGGACCGTTGCGCCTCGTACAGGCCTATTTCTCTGTTGAACCCCGAGCCGAAAATCCTTGCCAAGGTTCTTGCGAACCGCCTGCTTACTGTTATTTGCGATCTGGTGCATCCGGACCAATCCGGCTTTATCCCGCACCGGAATACGGCCCTTAACTTGCGGCGCCTACATGGCGTACTTGCAAGGGCATCTTGGTTTCCTTGGACGCCACAATGGCCTTTGATACGATAGAATGGCCGTATCTTTGGGCCACCCTGGCAAAGTTTGGCTTCGGGGCGGGATTTATTAATTGGGTTAAACTCTTATACGCTGCGCCGCTGGCACAGGTTGTCGTTAATGGGAGGGTTTCCCGGCCTTTCGTTCTTGGGAGGGGCACTAGGCAGGGGTGTCCGTTGTCTCCCCTGCTCTTCGCGTTGGCTTTGGAACCGCTCGCTGCTTGGCTTCGTTGGGAACCGTCGATAAGAGGGATCCAGTGGGCCCCTGGCTTCGAGGATCGTGTTTCGTTGTACGCGGACGACATTCTCTTGTACCTCACCTCACCACGTAAGTCACTCAACGTGCTCTTTGACATCCTCACTTCCTTCGGCAAGAACTCTGGTTTGATCATTAACTGGTCCAAATCTTGTGTCTATGCTATATCCGGTGGCTTTCCTCTCTTGCCTTCTCGTTTTCCCATTAAGGCGTCCCACTCCGGCTTTACGTACCTGGGGGTGTATGTCTCATTGGACCCGGTGGTCCGCTACGAGCATAATCTCCTCTCTCCACTTCGGAGATTGAGGTTAGACGTGGCCCGTTGGCGTCAGCTTCCCTTGTCTCCCCTCGGTCGTGCGGCACTTTTTAAAATGATGTCTCTTCCCCGATTCCTTTACGCACTTCAGAACTCCTTTGATATTATTCCGGCGGCCTACTTCCGGGAAGTGGAGAGCTTACAAAGGAGACTTGTTTGGGACGGTCGTGCACGTATTGCTCTTGCAAAACTGACTCTCCCCTGGTACGACGGGGGCATCACGCTCCCGGACATCAGGAGGTACTATTGGGCTTCCCAGCTATCTGCTATTAACCATGCAACGTATGCACATGGTCCTAATCCGGCTTTCGAAATGGATAGGTTTTTGTTGCCTGGCGGCAACTTTAACAGAGCGCTTTACTCTCGATCGGCTGGGAGGAACTTAACTGGTCCCACTAAGATTGTAGTACGCTTGTGGGAGGCTGCGAATGTGGCCTTGGGCTGGAATGATCGTTTGACGGGTGCGACCCCCTTGTTTGCGTCTGAAAGATTGGGAAGCCTTTGGACGACGAACGGATTCGAGAGTTGGGACACGATTGGTATCAGCAGAGTAGGTGACCTGTGGGTGAAGGGTGCGGTCAAATCCTTCGCTGCGCTGCAGAGTGAGTACGAATTGAGTGAGAGGGAGTTCTTTCGGTACGTTCAGGTTCGGCACGCTTTGCTCTCGGCCATCGGGGCTGAGACTGCAGTCCCTGTGTCTTCGCCACTCGAGGACCGCATACTCGACGGTCACTTGCCCGACAGTACTATTTCCATTATCTATAAAAAACTAATAAACGTTTGGGCGGATCTCATCGTGCGTCTTCGGGAGGCGTGGATCCGGGATGGGGTGGAATTGGACGATGAGGATTGGCAGTCTGCGCTGTCCTCCCCTAAGGAGGTGGCCATACCCGCGCGTCTCCGTCTTGTCCAGCTTAAAATTCTCCACCGTGTTTACGTGACGGGCCCTCGTTTAGTTCTGATGGGTTTTTCTGAAGACGGGCTCTGTAGGCGCGGCTGTGGGCTCAGCGCCACTTTTCTCCATGTTCTCTGGGAGTGCTGTGAGGTGGCGGAGTATTGGCGCCGGGTGCATGCTGTCATGGAATGTGTCACTGGGTTCGCTCTGTTGCCTGAGGTTCGCCGATGTTTGCTGAACGTGTGGGAGCCTAATGACTATAATGCGGCTCAGACTCGGTGGGCGGCCCTTGGGAACATGGTTGCTAAGAGGGACATTGCACAGCTTTGGGGTTCCCGGCGGCCTCCCACCGTGTCAGTATGGAAGGAGAACATGGATTGGTGCATGTGTAGAGAGAAGACTGTGTATGTGGCTCGGGGTAAGCCGGGGGCGTGGGGTAGAATTTGGGGCCAGTGGAATGCGTACCGAGGGAACATCTGCACACCCCCCCTCATGGACACATCTGATGCTGCCTTGTCCCCTTGCTCCTGAGGTTCCCGGACTATTGCATTTCACCTGTAGATGGTTGTGGCTCTCCCGTCGCCCCCACCTCCCCCCTTGATCATCCTCATTGACCACCCGAGGGTGGAGTAGGTACTGTGTGATCCCCCGGCCGTGGTTAGACGCCCTTTTTTCGATGGTTTCCGCCTTGCTTTTTGGTGTTCTTTTATTTTTCTTTCTTTGTTTGTATTTCTAAAAGTTATGTATCCTGACAACCTCTGAGGTGCACTCGGTAATTTGTTAATTCGGCTGAGCCCCAGGGGGCCTATTTCTTCCTTGATGATGTCGAACATGTATATATTAGCCGCCGGCCCTGGTGGTTGTAGGCCCATGTTTGTATTGAGTTTTTATGTGCAATAAAATTTATTAAAAAAAAAAGAAGATCCAGGGAAGAGGAGCTATGGGTGAAATTATTACATGATTCCAAAGGTCATAACAGCGCTCGTTTCTGGTGTACAGCAAATGAAATAATGCACCTTCGCATGGTGGTCAAACCACATTTATCACAGAAGAGGTATGGTCAGAGTTTCTAACATCTCACTTCAACCATTGGGACGAGCCGAAATGGCGCAAGGAAACAGGGGCCCCAAAGGTGAAAGAAGCCACCAAATTTTAGGATGAAATTAAAACGAACACACTATGTAAGGGTATGGAAGAACAAACTGACATCACTACAATTAAACGCCAGATAGCCAAGGCAGGAGAGAAGGAGCCCCGGTGCCCAACAGGATTTTCCGCTCTGTTTTATGCAGGACGTCAACTTTTGGGCAGTTGCCTTGGTCCCACCATTCCAGAAAGTCAGACAATTTGGGACGACTACCAGCCTCTTGGAAATTTGCTTTAATCAATGATGAAGCTAAATACTGTGCGGGCACCGTATTTGAGGATCTTCAGCTATGGGCAGTGAAACAAGGAATTATACCACTCAATCAAACCGGCTTCGCTAGAAACACAGGAACTTTAACCAATATCTTAACATTGTCATTACTAATGGACAAGGCAACAGCAACAAAACAGTCACTCCATCTGTATTTTGTAGGCTTTAAGGCTGCCTTTGATAACATCCTGAGAGCCAAACTTTGGGAAAAGCTGAAAAACTGGACGATCCCACCGGCACTGCTAGGCACACTGATATCCCTTCACACAGACACCTGGGTGCAGGTCAAACTGGGTGATGTCAAGGGGAATTCCAATAACTAAGGACTTAAACAGGGCTGCATGCTTGCGCTAACTCTGTTTAACCTTTACATGGCCGGCCTGATGCAGACCTTAGACAAATGCAATGCACAAGCTCCAAGGTTGGGAGGCAAGGCTCTAAACAGCATCCTGTACGCTGATGATGTAGTCCTAATTAGTCACACACATGTGGGTATGCAATATCTTTTAAACCCTCTTCAAAAATACTCCAATGCCAATTTTCTGGCAGTAAATCTAGAAGAAATTAAGTCAATGTCCATTAAAAGATGGGGGGGAAAACCCTCCACTGGCACTTAGGGAACACCAATTACAGAACACAACAAATTACAAATATCTAGGGGGAATATTTGACAATAGAGGCCAGTTTACAAGTCAGCCCCAGTCAATTAAAAGGACAGTAGTGGCCCTCGCGACAACGCCGAGGCAAATAAAAAACCAGCTCAAAGGAAGTGATGCCCACACCCTGGACAGCACTTTAATCAGGGCCTATAGAATCATGTTTAGCATCCCTGCATATGCATCCGCCACCCAGATTTGGCTGGAATTTGGCCTCATCAAACAACAGTTATCAAGGCAGAAGGTGTACATATCTTGTTAGCACAAGATCAAGAATGCCACCGTAAACAGTCTATACCATCTACTGTGGCAGCAGCTACAACAGAGAACAGCAGCTCCAGCAAGCAAGCATCTATATCAGTGTCTTAAGAACACTGGTCTCAGCCAGGTCAGGGAAATTTCGACCACTCAAGCTGATCCAGCAGTGCACCAACAACAGATACTCCAACACTATATATTCACCTGGGCCCATCAAACTTATACTCATAAAACCTGGTAAACCGCTGGGGACATTAAGTTTTATGAGTTGATCGATACCTAAAATCTTATTAATTTCACTGATCAATAAGTTCTTTCAATTCGGTCGGTGGACCAAATGGGTTGGAACTAGTTGGTGGTAATGATGCACATATCTTTACTTTACTCATTTTATTTGCAGAAATAAACACATACTAAAAAAAGTTTTAAAAACCGTTATCTAAAATTAAATGTGAGTGAACCATTCAAATGCACATTACAGACACCATTAATCATTAGGAAGGAAGATTAAATCAATCAAATTACTTTCATAGATTCGATGCAATAAAGGTGCTCAGAAAAGAGAGGATAGAGATAGCAGCACATTAGGAAATATACAAATTTTATAGTTACCAAAGATGTTGTGTAGACCAACCCCCTGGCCAAAGGGCTGGAAGGGTCCCCTGGGAATGGACAGGCGACAAAGGCTTCAGGACAGGAATCAGGACAGAATAGTGGACCTCTCTAGATCCACCGAACAAGTCTCACCACTCTCTGACACTCCCTTCCTCCCCGAGATTCTTCTGCGATCTTCTAATCAATTGCTTAAGATAGGTAATTTTCTATTCGAATCTTCCTCTGCATTTCACTGCATCAGCATCAGCATCACTGACAACCCCATCAGCATATCCCCTATCAGCATTCTTTCAGGATCTCCGTCCCCAACAAACTAAACTACCTCAATGTTACCTTTTGGGGTTCATGTACCACCCCCTAAAGTTGCAATGTCGTAAAAAAAGGAAATCTAATTGGACAGGCAAGGGGCGTTAGGTCATCACACCATGATGGCATAGCACTTTTCTTTGTTCATAAACCCAACCCCTTATTATTTATTCATTTTTTTAGTTCTCATACGGATTTTATTCAATCTGCAACAATATTTCTACAATGTCCATATGACTTCCTTCATTGCCCTTCTGACTTCTGACTTCTGACTTCTCAGGGTATAGTAGTACTAGGTGACCTTGGATGCACTCCAATCATGGGATCATCTCTCAAAGGCAATTATTTTTCAGGCTTTCACTCAAACACTGGAGTCATGGTTAGGAGGACCAAAATACGAACTAATGAAAAGGAAAAAAATAAATGGTTTCACTGTATACCACTACTCTATTATCCTTTATTTATAATTACTTTCCCCGCATTAGCTTTCAGTAAATAAAGCATTCTTAAAAAGCGAAGCAGGTGCCAAGCATGTGGGTCTTAAAGACGAAATATTAGTGCATTCTGCTCATGCGCGATAAATTCCCCCAAGCTGTTAAACGTCACATGGCGTAGATGCAATTGACGCATGCGCATTAGAGTTTTCCTTGTTAGAACCGCGTTTAGTACGTTTCCATATTAATGATTAGTAAACACATAGGCAAGCTTCTCTATTCCCAATGTTGATGAAAGTGCGATGATTAATCACAAGACACAATTAGTATTTCATGTGAATAAGTTAAACAAGTGAATTGAGTTCAAGCAAGTCTCTTAGAAACGAGTCCTTGCTCCATCAATGCTATCTTGAAGGAAATTGTGGGGAAGACAATAAGGAGTATGTCACTTGTAGAAGATAAAGTTACCTTCGCAGAGAGAAAACACGCTTCAATGACAATAAATGGCTATGTATCACTGAGACCTCAACCATACCCAGGACCATTAAGGGAAAATTCCTGAAACACTAATTATGAAAATTTAAGCATTTACCATCATGTCTACGGGATCAAAAGTCTCCAGATTGCCGCCTTTGCAGTAATGGAGTTGAGGACATGGCTCACCTGATATGCACCTGCCCCAGCCTAGGAAGTGAAAGATCATGCCTGCCCAAGCTCCACTTCAATCTGCGATAGATCCAAACATGGAGGCAAGCCATGACAGCCTGCTTTAACTCAGACAACCCACAGCTGAACTGCAAGCAAGTCAAATTCTTAACACAGATAGATGAGAAGCTGGGACCCGGTGGTAATACCACAGGTAAATGTTAGAGCTCCATTACTCAGCGGAAAGAGCGCACACAAATGATGAACTGATATGAACCACTGCAAAAGCTGGCTGAAGAACAAATCAAGCAATTGCATAAGAGGATCAAAACCCAACGACTCTTGCACATTGTCTTAACTGGCCCTGGCAATTCGCATGACAATTCTTTTAATCATCAAATGGTCTTATCTGGTTTGAATAATTTGTCTTAGTCACTCACGAGCATCATTTGTGCGCTCTTTCTTATTGCAAACTTTGTACGAGTTTTAATTAACTATATATAATAAAGTTTACTTACTTACTTAGTTACTTACTTACTCATGGTCATCTGTTCATGCTAGACCAGGGGAAAGTCACACGTTCATTCTGACTACGATGGAGAGTACATTGGATACAGGGATGAGGTCAGTTCCAATGAAACTTTACCTTCTCAGTCCAGCACAAAGCATCCCGTTCACAGTGGAGTGGGCTGCAAGGAGCAGTGAAGCTTTGCAGATGGTTGTTAATGTAGCATGAATAGTAGGTCTGGTGTCATGGGCGGTCATCGCAGTTGCATGAAGATATTGTTGTCACCGGCCGCAACGGTCAAGCCGAAACTTCGCAGTGGCACTCTCCGTAAGTGGTCGATGCTGCATTGCAAAGAGTCATGTTGAAGGAGCTTCGGGCTGGAGGCAGTGCAAACAACAAGGATTTGGTGCCAATGGGCAGGTTTGTGGCTGTGAGGGGGACAAAAATTCAATTCAGCTCCACTGAGGCCACACCAAGGCCGCACAACATAATGGAGCACCATTTTGGGGCCAGTAGCTGGCTCCTGCTGGATCTGTGTGCTGGTTCAGATGGTTGAGAGACTGTTATATCCTGTGGCTCTTTACAGGTCGCCAGCAGACTAGCCTTTGGAGTCAGTCTGGCTTTCCTCGGTTCAGGTGCAAATCCAATCCCTCTGACTCAGACAGAACGGCAGCCCTCGCCGCAACCACATCACACCCTACCTGCACTGGCTTCCCGTCAACAAGAGGATCACCTTCAAGTGCCTCACCAATGCACACAAGGCACTCCACAACACCGGACAAGCATACCTCAACAGACGACTCACCTTCTACACCCCCAGCCGCCATCTCTGCTCCGCCGACCTGGCCACCATCCCCCGCATCCGAAGAGTGACCTCCGGCGGCAGATCGTTCTCCCACCTAGCCGCCAAGACCTGGAACACTCTCCCCACCCTCCTACGGCAGACCCCAGACCTGCTAAACTTCAGAAGACTTCTCAAGACCTGGCTATTCGAGCAGTAGCAGCACCCCCCCCACCAGCACCTTGAGACACTTACAGGTGAGTAGTGCGCATTACAAATGGCTTGATTGATTGATTGATTGATTGATTGAGAGTAGCAATCCCAAAAGGCAGCAGTCCAGCAAGGTACTAATCCAGCAGGGCTGCAGTCAAGCAAAGTGGCAGTCCTCGCAGCAACACAACAGTCCTTCCTGGCAGAGTCTTCACGGGCCCAGAGGTGTACTAAAGAGTTGGTGCCTGAGGTCCAATAATTATAACAGGTGCCTCATTTGAAGTGGGGGAAGCTTCTAGAGGTTTCCCTTTGACATGCACAGGTTTTCTACCTCCCCTGATCAGACTAACTACAGAGGGTATGCGGATGTTTGTGTGGAGACAGGACATAGCCTACTCAAGTGTAGATAGGGCTTTGCCCAGCTCTCCTCTTACATACTGCAAGTGAAGGCCCATTCAGACACACCTAAGCTATCTATTGTGTATGGCTGTCTAGGAAAAATACACAAAGCCCAAGTGCAAACTACACCCAGTGATGTGACCCAGTAACTGGCTTCAGGCACTAAGTGGGTAAGTCAGAAAAATACAACTTTCTAAAAGACCCCAAACATGAACTGCTTACCTGTTCCCATTTGGATGTTACAGCATTTTAAATATAAATTGTCCAATTTTTTAAATACCTCACCCTGCCCTTTGGGGTGTCCTGTGGCTACCAAAGAGGTGGTATATGTATTACAAAAGCATGTTTGAGCCTGTCAAAAGGTTTATTTTGCCTGGTTGAAATGGCAGTTTAAAACTGCACACATAGGCTGCAATGGCAGGCCTCAGACATGTTTAAAGAGGTACTTAAGTGGGTGGCACAATAAGTGCTGTTGGCCCACTGGTAGCATTTCATTTACAAGCCCTGGGTACATGAAGTATCACTTTACTAGGAACGTATAAGTAAATTAAATATGCTATTTGAGGGTAAGCCAATGTTACCATGTTTTAAGGAGTGAGCACATGCCCTTTAGTTCTGGTTGGCAGTGGTAAAGTGCATAGTCAGTTCTAAGGCCAGCAAAAATGATGATCGCTAGGAAAATGGAGAAGGAAGGCAAAGCATTTGGGGTAGACCATCCTAATGCTGAGAGGTCTAAACAGTAGGCATATGCCTACTATGATAAGGCCGGGTCGCAACGGAAGCATGATCACTCATCTTAGAATATAAACCTGTTTGCTTCAGAATGTGTTTAAGTGGAAAAATAAGGGTCAAAGATGTTGCACAAGCCCCATGGAAAGAGAAGACAATGCAGAGAATGTAGGTGAACAGAATGGTTGCTAGCAAATGGGATGGACTGCTAGTTTGAAAAAAATATTTTTGCCGGTGCAGGTAATGTAGGTGATGTAAAATAGAACAGCACAGGTAAATATCCTTCTGCATACATTGTCTCAGAAGTGGTTATTCTCTGTGTGTTCAACAAATATAACATTAAGCACCATTTTTACTACAATTCCCACCTTCCAACCCCTATTCCAGCAGCCGACAAGGGTCACATCAATGTCCAAACAGATCTGACAAGAACTATTCCAAAAGGAAAGTCATGGGAGGCACCACAAAGAATATTCACCAAAAAGAATTACACAAATTACATGTAATTAATTAGGATTCTACAGAATATTGTCACAAAAAGGTTGAACAGTATAAAAAGAAAAGCAGTTAGAGTTTATTCATGGAAGAGAATCACCCTTTCTGTATACAATTTAAAGTCTTCTGCCAGAAGGCCACAGGACTGTGTTTACAATTTTTCAGTAGTCCTGCACATTCCTCTCTGATCAAAGCCAGGGAAAAAACCTGCACTCCATGTGTCAAAAAAAGGAGGAAGTGGGTTTTCCAATAAATTGTAACGTTTCATTTAGCCAATAGCAGGGCAAAATATACAAATTTAGTGGAGTCTTTTTCAAGTTTGGGGCAAGAAAAGGACAACTCATATAACATTCTCTAGTGGGCATCCTATTGAGCAAGTCAATATTTCTATAATTATAGCTTGGTAGGATGAAAGGGAAATATAGGATCAGAGCATATGTATTAAGTCAATGAGGGTATTTTGAATCTGTTCCAGGGAATATTTATTAATACATTTAGTTGCCAGATATGATCTGTTCAAAATAATAAATTGGATATATTTAAACCAGGCGTTGCGCACCAGTTTTGCTGCTATTCCAATATCCTTAGCCAATTAGCATCATGAACTGGCCTGGCCAAGTGCGTCTCCCTAGCTTGTTGCAGTGGTGTTTTGAAATGATCACAGTGATTTACAAAGTCCCAATTAAGCCTTTTGATCAATTTAGCCCTATTACCCATAGTAGATATCATCTGGTGTACCTCATGTGTAGTGGGCTCTGAAAATTGAGTTTGGAATTGAACTCAAAGTTAATGCTTAATTTTTTCGTAGGTAAGAAACTGACCAGGGGGACATTACAATCTGTCATATGTGTGGGAAAATATAGTAATTAACCATTAACAATTAAACCCCCTGCGTGGATAAAACTAAATTAGTCCAAGAATGAACATAACCAGAGCATTGCCACCCTGTCTTAGTTGAAAGACTAAGCAAGGGAGCTGCAGTGGCATGGGGGAATTAGCCCTCTCGACAAATAGAAAAACTAAACCTTATTTCTGTCAAAGAAGGGCCTTCCAGCCATCAAGATAACCATTGCAATTGAGGAGCTACATAATATTGCACAAAATCAACAGCTACTTGAAGTGTCGATAAGGCTACTTTTTTCGGGGACCTGTAGTCTAAATGATACCATGTAGTAACTGATCAAGATCTTTAAAAAGGTGACATGGGTTTAGTATGGTGAGTAAAATAATATAGCAACCGAAGGAGTGTTAAGATTTTAATCCGGATAATCTGACCCACAACAGCCAAGTGGACCAAAATGATTCTGTCCATGGTGAGCATGGAGCGCTCTTCCCAATTTGCATCATGTAGGAAAAATTAATTTCTAAATATCTAAATTGTACAATTTCATACAATAAACTAGATTCTAATACTATATGGGGCGAGAGAGTATATCATGTCATAAAAGAAAGACACATGATTTGACCCAATTCACCTGGAGACACCAAACCGTAACAATGTTGTCCAGTAGTTGGACACAGAGGAAAGGTCTGTCCTAACTTTACTACTACTAAATTTAGAAAAATCCTAATTTTAATACTTTCGGTATTCACAGAAGGCATTTAGGAGTCCTAAAGATAGAACTCCTAACTTCAGTGAATAGCAAAATGAGTAAGGGCCTTCTGTGAATACCAAAATGAGTAAGTGCCTTCTGTGAATACCAAAATGGTAGTACGTTTAGGATTTTGTCTTAAGTTAGTTCTGTGAATCGGGCCCATACACTTTAATCACTTTACTTGCACTTTGGGCATGCACAGTGGTATCATTGGAACCACACACAATTGACCCTTCGTATGCTGCATGTTCATTTTCGGTGATGCACCCCCAATCTTTTTACGCTTTCATTGCGGACGTGCACAGTGTTATGCATAGGAGTTACACAAGTGATTTACATAAGAGTGCAATCACAAAGTGCATTACGTGCATTCATTTGTGGTGACACACACACCTAATCATTTTGCCTGCACTGCAGAAGTGTGCATTATTTATCATTGGAAGCGCACACAAACCTCACCCCAACTATGAATCTGCATGCTGTGTGTTTGTTCTCAGTGACACGCACACCACAGTGTTCATTGGCTGGGCACTTATTTGTTTAAGTTCGGCACAAACTTAAACAGCTGGCGATTGCACCACCGTCTGTATTTATTTCCAATCCCTCATCTCCTGAGACAAATCGTGAGAGATGGAAGGAAGGTTTTGAGGCATACTTTTGATGCTCTTGAGGCGGAATCTTTTTTGCACAAGAAAAAGTTTACTGTCTTCAGACATTCTATAGCTGGATGATGGTGAAGAGAAGGTGCAGAAAATAGATGAGAATGCTACAGCTATCAAATACCTAGATACACAATTCAAAGCATATACCAATGTGACATTAGAGAGGCACAACTTTTGCAAAAGGGTACAATTTCTAGGAGAATCTGTGTTCAGCCATGCAGATGAATTGCACATTTTGGCAGTCCCATGTGAGTAGGAGATGATAAGGGACCAATTGGCATAGAAGAGAATTAATAGGTAGGTCCTGGAGGCCCTGGTGTCTAAACCAGACACAATGTTGTATAAAGTCTTAGTGATAATAACTAGGATTGAAAGCATGTCTTATAAGAAACAGGTGTCAGTATCTGGTTCTTAAGTGCAGTTCCACGACAAGAGCAGTTAAAAGCAAGTACTAGAAAACCGAAAGATGCATTTTACGAGGATCTGCCGGTAATCTGGCAGGAAATCGTCTAGCAGAGAGTAATCCAGAAAATTTCACAAAAAAGAACAATCTACTGAAGGGGACTTATCATCCAGTGAGGAAGATCAAGTCTTTACCATCACAGGATGTAGTGGACAGTCGCACATGGGAGGGGGGCGTGTGGTGTGATTTCGCAAGGATCTAGACGACTGTTGTGAACATCAATGGGGTGGATGTAAACATTTTGGCAGTTCACCCCTATGAGTGAGAATGGAAGGAAGTGTTCCAATATCAGATAATTGTCTTAAGAAGTTCCTCTATACACCCTCTAGGCTATGGCGGAAAAGTCCTCAATGTGGTGGGTGAATTTGATGCTGACATGCCTCTGGGAAAGCAAGTCTCAAGGGGTTGAATTTGTTGCAAGAGATGAAGCATGGCCGCTGGGGTGGTACAACCATGGAAATTTGAGTATCATACGAGTCATCAACAACCCCTTTCAGGTAATACTGAAGAAGGATTTTACTCAGGTTTTAGCAGTCAAGGAGAAAACATGGGAATCAACGCACCCTGAGGTTTTCAGAAATGAACTGGGTTTATTCAATGGCTTCAGCCACACAATATGATTGCATGAAGGGGCCCAAGTTGTGGTGAATAAGGTCCTTAGAGAATCCTTAGCCTTGCAGCCTGAGTTAAAACAGGAGCTGGACAAACTGTGTGCAAAGAATGTAATTGAACCAATTGAGTCCCTGTAGTTCTGGTATAAAAGGTTAATGGTTCTCTGCACATGTGTGTTAATTTATATGACCTCAATGAGTATATATGGGTGGATCAATACCCCTTACCCAACATTATGTAGATGGCTTCTACACTCAAGAGGGCAAATGGTTTAGTTTGTTTGATATGTCAATAGCATATCATCAGATCAACTTACACTCAGATTCTAGGTATTACACAACATTCATCATTCCGGTGGGCTATTCAAATTCAAACAAATGCCCTTTGGACTTGCTTCGGCTTCCACTGTTTTTCAGGGGATTGTGGAGAGCATGTTCAAAGGGATATCCGAGGTAATGGCCTTTCAGGATGACATTCTGGTTTTGTGCCAATCAGAAACAACATAATGAAATGCTACACCAAGTGCTATTTGTGTTAGAGGGTAAAGAAGTGACCCTTAGCCTAGACAAATGGTGGTTGAACATGCCCTCAGTGGAGTTTTTCAGTTACAAGGTGTCCTCAAAGGGCTGGAATGCAAGGCTAGTTTAGTAAAAGCCATTGAGGACTTTTGCATTCCAGGTGATAAGGACCAATAAAAATCTTTCTGGGACTCATTTAATTTTATGTTAGGTTTGTGCCCAAATGCGCAAAAAAAGCTTTCACGTGAGAGGTCTTTTAAAAAAGGACACCATATTCACGTGGGATACCGAATGCACCAAAGATTTTGATCAAACTAAGAGAGAGATTGGTCAGGCCTTTCCTCTCAAGCCCTTTGACACCAAGGATCAGACCATAATCATGACTGATACTAGTCAAAGAGAGTTGCGAACTGTGCTTATGCAATGCAGGAGGAGCAAAGATGAAGTAGTAGTGCTTTCCTCCAGAAGTTTGAGGGGAGCTGAGGCAACTTACTGAATGGGATGCGCTGGCTTGCTGATGGGAAATTGTCCATTTTAAGCATTATTTGTGGGGTTCGAGATTCACTGTACGAGTACACCACAAACCTTTAGTCCAGCTATTTACCACAAAGGGGGATGGCAAAACCCAGGATTGCCATATGGCAATATAGACTACAGGAACACACCTTTAATGCTGAGTATGTGCCTGCGAAGAAGACTATGTTGGCGGAGGGTCTGTCCAGATTACCTGGTAGCAAAGACAATGGGAGTGATGAGGAAAGCAACAATGGTGATGTTGAGGTAATTTGAAGTATGGGGAGCCACTCAGAAGGTGCCATATCAGAACAAAAGTGGAGAGATGTATATGAGGTGAACCAGGAAGTCAAGGAGGAAATGAAGGACATATGTAAGGGCTGGTCAAGAGGGAGTTTTGAGAATAGTCAGAGAGTACACGTGTTTTTGAAGAACTTTCTGTGGTCAATTGGCTGTTATATCTGGCCTCTTTGCTTGTAGTTACCAAAGCCGTGAGGAACAAAGTGCTCAAATTAGCTCTTGAGGCCCACATGGGCTATGAACTATGAAAAGGAGAATTTGGGAGAATGTCTGGTGGCCTGGTTTAGACAAGCAACTGGAGTACTTTGTGAGGGACTGCATGTGATGTGCCATAAGCGTCAAGTCGCAGGTGACTGTTCCTAATCCAGTGGAGGCAGTGTAGGCTCCCATGAAGGCATGGGCAAAACTGGTGATGATAGACATGATAGGCCCAATTACATTGCCCATTGGAATTCCGGAGTATGGCATAATTTTCATGAATGACTATAGTCGTTGGCCTGACTCAAATTTGTAAAGGTTCCTAACTCTGCATGTGTGTTTGAATTTCTTGACTCCTTGTTTGCCCAGGAAGGTGTTCCTGATGAAGTGCGTTCTGACAAAGGGTGTCAATAAAACACACTAAAACGTCTCTTCATCACCCTAAGGAGCAACGGTCTCATAGAGAGATTTAATCAAGTTATATAAGAGAATGTACAATTGCACAAGGCCAATCAGATGAACTGCAAATTAGAATGGAAGAAAATGTTGTGGGCTGTGTTCACCACTTCCAATGCAGGCACTGATGTATCTCAGTTCATTTTATTAAGAGGTTGTATACCTGCTTCTAAGATGTAGAGGAAATGGATGGTAGAATTCAAGATTCCAGAAAGGGGAAATGAGGATGTGGGAAAAAAGAGAGTTGAGGCGCAGAATACATACAATCAAACACTACACAAGCAGATGGCCAATGATCTAAAGGTGGCCGTGTGCGATTTGGTCAGGGTGAAGTGTTATGGAATTTTACCCAAGGGGGAATCAAACTTCTTTAAACTTAAGAAAGTAGTGAGGGTGAACCAGAGTGTTGTAAAATTGGAGGATGGCAGATGGTGGAACAAGGAAAAAATGACAGTGTCTCATTGGCACTTGGAGGATGAGTCTGGGGAACATAGTGTGGACCAAAGAGTGGTATGCAGTTCCTAAGGGGGGTGAGAGAAAAGAGAAAGAGGGGCAGTGGTGGAGGAGGAAGGAGAGGGATAGGAGAGGAAACCAGGGGGGCTCTTTGCCGGAGTTCTTTAGAATAGCACACCAGGAGGCCCTATGTGTGGAGGTGGAGGGGCATAGAGTGGTGAGTAGAATGGGTGCAGTACATGTAATAAAAATAGCTATGAGTGCTCTAGGGAACCTTTATTAACTTGATACTATGCTATGGTTAAAAGACGAGACTACAAGAGTCTAGGCTGGCAGGGGGAATTCAACCTGCTGCAGCTCAGTATGTGTAGTGACGGGTGTGGGTGGTTAAAAGTTCAACATGTTTCATGCCTAAAAACTTCTAGTGGATGTGTGGCATTCCTTCAGGACGTGGAGAAAAATCAAATCTCTTCTTGAGTGTAGGTGACGGTCATTGGGGTATCCGAAATTGTACCATCCCTATTGAATGGATTCAAGTCAATCCAGAAAGGGGGCAAGCATGAAATGCTGGGTGGTTCGTCCTTGTAGTGAACCTTGGGAGGGTAGACTAAGACTTCAGCCAGGATATCCACGGCCATCCACAGCAATGGCGGAAGCGAGTAACCATCGTTTGGTGCACTCCCGCCCACCAGGAGTCTGGCCATGGGTAGATCCCACGCAGGAGTGCACCAAACAGATGGTTACTCGCTTCCGCCATTGCTGTGGATGGCCATGGATATCCTGGCTGATGTCTCAGTCTACCCTCCCAGACGTTCACTAAATCCCCACATTATAACATCTTTCAAACATTGATTAACCACGGTAAATAGAAGAAACATTGCACAGACATGTATAATGTTATAAAATATTCATCAGATGGTAATGCCTGCCAACAGGCCAGGAAGAAAAAGAACACACAAGCATGAAAGAAAGTCACCAACCGTAACACTGTGCCGTAAACACTGGGGTCATTGTGGTGTCAATGCCTTGCTCATCAGTAAGCAGTTCATTCCAGATGCATTGGTATCTGTAGATATAGATGCGCTATGGTAGATAAGTCACTGGTCCTCTCGCCTTAACCGGCTCTTTCCGGATCTGGTCAGGAGTGGGTTCTCAAAAAGCAATAATCATTGATGTCATGCTTTCCTGACTGCAAATCACTTTGAGATATCTGTGGATGGACAGGGTGGGGGCAGGAGACAAGGCATGTGGTTCTTTTGTGAAGGCTTCTGCCCAATCCCAAATCCCAATTTCTATTGTGTGAAGTGCAAGTACTGCCTATCAAAGATGTGAAGTTTCGCCGGGAGACGCAGTAAGACACAGAGCCCGTAGCTGCTTCTTAACTTGCAAAGAGGAAGAGCACTCACGATGCACCATTAGCATGTAATCAGAAAAGAATAACACTCAGGCATTCTCCAACATGATAGTCTATTTCACATGGGCCGCCTTTATTATAAAGCCATGTAATTAAGAATCAGAGCTGCCATTGGTCTTGCTGGTGCACCAGGGAAAGGGCACTGTGCTGGAGCTCTACAATCCTTTTCCACAACAAAGTAGGGTGAGAGAGTTAGATGGTTTATCCTTCTTTACCCAGTTCTCAAGGAAGCTAGATGTGCCGTCACCCTCAGCACTCTTAGGTAGGCCAATAATATGGATGTTATTATGGCGGGCGTGACGCTCTGCATCTTCAAGCCTATTTTCTACTCTACGTAGGAGTTCTGTAAGTTCTGTAAGTGACTGGGTACAATTAGATAAATCCAAAGTGCATGGGCGTGGCTTTTCACTAGCTGGAGTGTTTGTTTGAACATTTCTGATAATTTATGGGTTTAGCAAAGTCAGTTGTCAGTGTTTAAAATGTTGTTTCAAGAATTGAGTATGTATCTGCAATCTTTGCCAAAATTATGTCTAATTTTTCCTTGGGGCTATCAACTGTAGCCACAGAACTGCCTACAGAAGTTGTTGAGGTAGTAAGGTCCATGGTCACGTGTTTAGTCTATTGGGGTTGGAGAGGACCTTTATCTAGGGGAGATTTGACAGAGTCTTGTGACTTGTCTATCTAGAACTGGAGCAATATGAATTTTTAAAAACACAAACGTAGGAAGGAAGATAGCAGAAATAGTATCATTGTAGGTGTACCTCATCCAGAATAATACAAAGGTTGACAAGCAAAACCACATCAATATTTCAAGGGCATGAGCATCCTTCCTGCAGAGTTAAATGGTGGTAAAAGGAAAAGAATGCAACTATGGTTCCTTGAGCTTATAGAAAGTAAGTCAAAGAATCAGGAAACACTGAATGTCCCAGGCCCACTCAGGATCTCCACAATCCACACTCCTCCAAAAGAGGAAATCAGCCAAGGAAGGTTGAATGGAATAACAAAGGAAATTAAGAACCAGGCAACAGTGGGTGTGATCCCACAAGAAGTAGGGAGGGGAACTGATTTTCATGGCCTCTTCTCTAAGGTGCATTCTGTGTGGTTCTACCAGCATGGATAATCCAATAAAGAGATGCTGCAGGTCGCCAGTACTTGGCTCCAGGGCTTCATCCCAGAATGCACAAGTACGGGCATGTTCTTTTTCCAACAAACATGTATATATTTATCTATATCTAAATATCTATAACTATATATGAATATCTATATCTATCTCTCTCTCTCTCTCTCTCTCTCTCTCTCTCTCTCTCTCTCTCTCTCTATATATATATATATATATATATATATATATTTATTTAGGTAGTTATAGTTAGGACCTATTTTCCATAGGAAAAAAATTTTTTGTCTTCCTAATAACTTTGGTGTCGTTTGACGAATCTTTGCAAAATTTTCAAAACTAATGGGTCGCTCTGGTCAGCTCCTGTCTTAAAGGTTTTGGAGTGATTTTTGAAGTGGGGGCTGAGAAAAAAGGGGTCCCAAAATGTGTTTTTCCCATGCTATTTTTCATAGGAAACTTTAGACACGGCTACAGCCCGAACAGCTGAATGGAGTTACACCAAATTTGGCAAAAAGGTAGTCCTTGGTTCAGAAAGGGTCCTTCTTTTTAAATGGTGTAAATCCATTCAGTAGTTGCTGAGAAATTAAAAAATTAAAGTTTCGATAACTAGGGACGCGGTGGATGTGCGAACCACCCCAACCACGAGCTTCACTGTGATTGGCTGCCAACACTCCAAACCAGGAAGTGTTGGCAGCCATCTTGTGACTCGGTAGAACGGAGTCACAAGAAAACAGTAAAAACAAATGTGAAAAACAAGAAAAGGAGGCAGGGTAGATATACTCTGACCCCCCAGGCCTGCTCCAAGGGTCCCACAAGGACCCCCTGGGCCACAAAAAGCAATTTTTTTTGATAATTTCAGCGGTAATCGTGTTGGGGCCGCGAATCCTGCTGAAATGATAAACAAAACGAAGCGCGGGCTCCCGGGCTTCGTTTTGTATAAGCCCCCATGTGGGCCAGGTCCCAGGGCATTGTCCTAATTTAAATTATGTCATTTTGGGGGCCCACGGGGGCCCCCGCGGCCCCTGGGGACCGCCTCCTCCCTGGGGCTGTTTATAATATGCGGGAGGGCATGCGGCCCCCCACAAATTAAACAAGCCCCGGGGATAGCGGTCCCTTGGGCTTGTTTAATTTGTGGGGGGCCTCCAAGGGCACCCCCAAGCCCCAGGGACTGCCACCCTGGGGCGTTTCTCAAATATATGCATGGAGCACATGGCCCCCTAGAGCCCCGGGGACCACCACCCCGGGGGCTTCTTTTTTAAATATATATTAAACCTGCGTGGGGGTCTCAAGCCCTCCCACATGCCCCGGGGACTGCCACCTCCCAGGGCTTTGCACTTGTTGGGAGGAGGGCTGCGCGTCCCCCCTCCTGGAGCCCTCAAAGGCCCTGGGGACCACCACCCACCAGGGCTGTCTCCTGCAGTTTCCTGGGGTGCCCAGTCCCAGGACACTGCTGTTTGCTATAGCAGCGTGGGATCCGTGCGGCTCCCACCCTGCCATAGCAAACTTGGTTTGGATTTTGGAAGTGAGAGCAGGAAACCTGCTCTCACTTCCAAAATCCAAAGCCTATGGCTTTTCCACACGGGTAGCTGCATGTTAGCAGCTCCCCATGTGGAAAAGCAATGCCAGCTCCCACATGAGGCGGGGAGCCGGCGGGACCATGGGGGCATTAGGGCTCCCCCTACGGTCCCCAATGGACATGCCAGGCCCCAGGGGATGGGGTCCCCGGGACGAATGTAAATTAATAAAGGTGGACAGTTTTTTTTTCAAACAAATTGGAGTCGCGACCCTAGCGCAGCGCTCAATGTGGCCCGCTGGTGTGAACGTGAGGGGTGCGCGGCTCCCAGCGCGGCCCCATGGTGTGAAGGCGAGGGGTGCGCAGCTCCCAGTGCAGCCCCATGGTGTGAACACGAAGGGGTGCACGGCTCCCAGCGCGGCCCCCTGGTGTGAACGCGAAGGGGTGCGTGGCTCCCAGAGCAGCACCCTGGTGTGAACACGAGAGGTGCGTGGTGCTCAGCGCGGCCCCTAGTGTGAACGCGATGGGTGCGCAGCTCCAAGTCGCGCTGGGTGCGAGACTCCTAGCAAAAATATTTAAGATTTTTTTTCTATAAGCCTAAGTTTTATGTTGGGTTATTGGGTGGGCTCTAAAAAGAACCCTTGTGTTTATTATGAGTTTCTTGCTGCTACATGTATTTGCGGATGCGGAGCTTTAGGCTGTTGAGAAACACTCTGTTTCCTTTATCAGTGAAGTGTACTCCGTCACTCCTGTAGATGCCCTCCATATGGAAATGTAGATTGTTGTTATATATGGAGCCCATTCTATGGTCTCTGAGGTAGGCAGAAACAGCTTTATTGCCATTTTTTCTAGCTTTCTCAATCTGTGGACAAAATTGATTGGACCGCTTCCATTTCTGTCTTTGGCATATGTTAGAGTATACAAAGGCAGTTTGGGGGAAAAGCAACATCAATTCTGCAAAGGTGTCCTTCATTAGCATTTCCAGACCTACCCCACTCAATGTGCCTAGGTCAGTGCCACCACAGTGCACAATCGTGAGGTCAGGGGTTGGTTTTAACCAAATACATCAATTGGCGCCACTTTAATCCTCTCTGTACAATCCATTTAATGTCTACATTTTGTAAAGATAGGTCTTTGTCAATACCTCTGCTTTCAGCATACCTTTTGCACCAGAATACACAGCTGTGCCCAACAATCCACACTGAAAGCATCTTGAAGGGATTGCTGTAGGCAATGAAAAGATGTCTGTAGCTGGGGTAGGTAGTTGGTAGAATGAGAGTTATCCAAAATGGTGGAGAAGATGCTGTTTTTAAGAAAGTAGAGATTTGATTGGCTGTTTAAGAATATTCTACATTCAAATATAGGGTGCATTTTACTTTGTTTAAAAAGCATGTTTCTTATTGGTTAGAAAACATGTTTGAAAGGTACAGCAGAAAGGATAAGGGCATGTTTTGCAAAAGCAACCACACTTGCTGTTCTTATTTGCAATATTCTGTGGTGAACTTTTGACCTGACAGTTAAGTTGAATGTTGCATGAGCTGTTGCTATAGAAACTGGCCTTAAGCAGAAGGGGTGAATAAGTCAGTTGAAAAGTGTTATTATGTATGACCTATGGAAATGTGTTTTTCAATTTTAACATCTCTGGTAAGCAATGTGATTTGTTGCTTATGTGTATCTGTATGGCAAAATAGAGGGAAATCTTGCCATTACTGGTTTTACCTTGGACAGTGTGGTGATCTATATTCTCTGTGTGTAAAAAGAAATCCTGTCTGAGTGTGTGAGATTTTTCATTCGACAGATTTATTTAAAAGGTGAGTTATATATTTTTGAGGTTTATTTAAAATAGATTTGACATTATTCTAAAACTATGTTGTTTGAAATATATTATTACATGTAGAGATGTATATTGGTATTATTTTTATTATACTTGAAGTTTGTTTAAAAAACAGTTTGTACAGTAATATAGTTTCTTTAAGTCTGTTCAAAGGTATAGCTGAATGATGCTTCTTATTTTTTGATAGTTGGTTGAAAATGCACTACACATGTGTATTTTCAAAGATGTTCATATGAGGTGTAGTTTATTAGGCATCATTTTTTCTTCTTTCTACAAAGGTATAGTTTAATGACACTGCATAATTATAGTTCATTTGGTAAAATGTAGCACATCTGTGCTGTTTGAAAGATGCTCATATAAGGTGTTAATAATTAAGTTCCTGTTCTTAGTTTGTACAGAAGGTAAAGTTAAATGATGCCATATGTCTTAAGATAAAATAGTGAAATAAGGTGTTGTTAATTATGCTTCTTTTTGTAGTTTGAGCTAAGGTATAGTTGAATGATGCCACATAATTTTAGATATAATGCTGAAGATGTATTATAAAAGTGTGGTTTTAGAAATGCTCATAAAAGGTGTTGTTTATTAGTCTTCTCCTTAAGTCTGTTGAGAGGTATAGTTTGATGATGTCGCATATTTCTAGATTTAATGGACGAGTTGTAGCTCAAAAGTAAACCACCACATTTTAGTTTTTCTGGTATGTTGTAGTTATCTACTTAACTAGATAGTATGTAATGACTCATGTATGTGCTCAGATGGTAAATATATTGTTGCATGTATATTTACTGAATTATTGAGAGGTGCTTGACTGATTACAGGAGTGCAAAGGTAGTGAATATATGATTTTATAAGTACATGAGAAATAATTTACTGATTCTATATTGTGCAATCACCCAGATAGTATCCAAGCACTACCCATGCATTCATGCAATGACTCATGCACTCACGTATGCAGTGGTAAAATCTCCAAAACACTACACATGCAGTCCAGCAATCCCTCTGTCCCTTCCTGTGGACTCTTTTAATCACACTGCCTTGTCCTTATGTAATCACTGAGCCAAAACCCAAGCACTTATAAATTCACCATGCTGTCAACTTGCAGTACTCTATGCATCCAGTTTCTATCCATGTACTTATACGATGACTTAGCCATTAAGACATGCAGTGCTACAATCAAATGTGCACAATCTATACAGTCCCTTAACCACCTCCACACTACTGATTCAGTCCTTCTATTACCCAGGTAGTACCCATGCCGTTCAGCAATCACTCTGTCACTCTCCGTCCACTCCTCCTATCATCCAGCCAGTACCATGTTCTTATCTAATTACTGTGCCAAAACCCAAGCACTTATAAATTCACCATGCTGTCAACTTGCAGAACTCTAAGTATACAGTCACTATTCATGTACTTGTACAATGACTCAGACATTAGGACATGCAGTGCTACAATCAAATGTGCACAATCTATGCAGTCCCCGAACCACCCCCACACTACTGATTCACTCCTCCAATTACCCAGGTAGTACCCATGCAGTCCAGCAATCACACTGTCACTCTCCGTCCACTCCTCCAATCATCCAGCCAGTACCATGTCCTTATCTAATTACTGTTCCAAAACCCAAGCACTTATAAATTCACCATGCTGTCAACTTGCAGAACTCTAAGTATACAGTCACTATTCATGTACTTGTACAATGACTCAGACATTAGGACATGCAGTGCTACAATCAAATGTGCACAATCTATGCAGTCCCCGAACCACCCCCACACTACTGATTCACTCCTCCAATTAGCCAGGTAGTACCCATGCAGTCCAGAAATCACACTGTCACTCTCCGTCCACTCCTCCAATCATCCAGCCAGTACCATGTCCTTATCTAATCACTGAGCCAAAACCCAAGCAGTTATTAATTCACCATGCTGTCAACTTCCAGCCCTTTCCGGATCCAGTCACTATCCATGTACTTGTACAATGACTCAGGCATTAAGACATGCACTGCTACAATCAAATGTGCACAATCTATGCAGTCCCCTAACCACCTCCACACTATTGATTCATTCCTGCAATTACCCAGGTAGTACCTATGCAGTCCAGCAATCACACTGTCCCTCTCCGTCCACTCCTCCTATCATCCAGCCAGTACCATGTCCTTCTGTAATCACTGTGCCAAAACCCAAGCACTTATAAATTCACCATGCTGTCAACTTGCAGAAATCTAAGTATAAAGTCACTATTCATGTACTTGTACAATGACTCAGACATTAGGACATGCAGTGCTACAATCAAATGTGCACAATCTATGCAGTCCCCGAACCACCCCAACACTACTGATTCACTCCTCCAATTACCCAGGTAGTACCCATGCAGTCCAGCAACCACACTGTCACTCTCCGTCCACTCCTCCAATCATCCAGCCAGTACCATGTCCTTATCTAATCACTGAGCCAAAACCCAAGCAGTTATTAATTCACCATGCTGTCAACTTGCAGCACTCTAAGTATCTAGTCACCATCCATGTACTTGTACAATGACTCAGGCATTAAGACATGCAGTGGTACAATCAAATGTGCACTATCCATGCAGGCCCCTAACCACCTCCACGCTACTGATTCACTTCTCCAATTACCCAGGTAGTACCCATGCAGTCAAGCAATTACACTGTCACTCTCCGTCCACTCCTCCTATCATCCAGCCAGTACCATGTCCTTATCTAATCACTGTGGCAAAACTGAAGCACTTATAAATTCACCATGCACTCTCCTTTTAGCACTCTAGGTATTCTGTTGTCATGTATGTATTCATGCAATGACGAGGGACTAACACATGCAGTGCTACAATCGCATGTGCACTATCCATGCAGTCCTGTAACCAACTATTGATTCACTCCTCCTATTAACCAGAGAGTACACATGAATTCCAGCAATCACACTGTCACTCCTGTGCACTCATCCAATTCCCCAGCCACTACCATGTACTAATCTAATCACTCTGCCAAAACCCAATCACTTAGGATTTCACCATGCATTCTCCTTGCAGTATTCCAATCATCCAGTCAGTACCCATGTACTCATGCAATTACTGAGGCACTATCTCATACACTTCTACAATCCTTTGAGTGCTACCCATACAGTTTAGTAATCTCCATGTTACTACCTATGCACTCGTCCAATTACTCAGCCAGTCCCATGTCCTTATCCAATCACTCTGCCACAAGTCAAGCACTTATAAATTTAGTATGCAGTCTCCTTGCAGAACTCTAGGTATTTTGTCGTTTCCATGTACTCATGCAATGACCCAGGGAGTAACACATGCAGTGCACCAATCACATATGCACTATGTATGCAGTTCTCTAACCACCTATGCACTACTGATTCACTCCTCCAATTATTCAGGTAGTACTCATGCAATCCAGAAATCACCATGTCACTACCCATGTACTCCTCCATTCACCCAGCCAATATAATGTACTAATCCAATCACTCCACCAAAACACAAGCAAATTCACCATGCAGTCTCCTTACTGTTTTTTAATCAACCAGTCACTACCCATGTACATATTCAATGGCACAGGTATTAATACATGCACTATTAAAATTCTCTATGCACTGTCCATGCACTCCTCTAAATAGCTAAACACTTGTCATTCACTACTACAATTATCCAGTTAGTACCCATGTACTGCAGTAAATGTATTGTGATATCAAAACAAAGTGCTTAAATGGGTATTATGAAGAACGTATTTCTTTAGTAATAGATTTGTATATTTTATAGATTTATATTAATAATATTTAAAAAATCAAATGTACAGTTATTCTTCAGCCTCATTTAAAAACAGTAAAGAAAGACTTGAAGAAAAGACAACAGCAAGAATTAGAAGAAGTACAACATGTGGGAAAAAAGAAAAAGTCTTACGGTAAGAGAACAAAAGAATTTATTAAAAGATTTTCAAAGACAAGAAACAGTTTGCACAATGTAGAAAGTAGAAAGAATACCTCAACAACAAAGAAGAATTAAAAGAAAAAAGGAGAAATATAAGGGAAATCACGTTTTCAAGAAACAATCTATGGTAAAAGGAGAAACAATCAATTTCATGAAGTAAGGAAAAAAATATTTCACAATAGAGTTTCATTACTTTGGTCCTGAAGAAGAGTGTAGACAAAGTGAGACCTTGATAGAAGTAGGTGTTGAAGAAGACGTGGAACATAGTAGTACTGAGAAGTTTGAAATTTCAAAGTTTAAGGTAATTTCGTGTGAAAGACCAAAGTATGCTTGTATTTGCTGTCGACGAACTCACTATAAAAATCAGATTAGGAATGTTGATCTGTATTTAAAAAGTGAAAGAGAAAATAATGATAAGTGGAAGGAATTTGCAACTTATTTGTTGGGAGAGAATTGTTTTGATTTGGATACTGATCAACGTATTTGTAAATACTGTTATAACAAATTAGAGGACAACAAAATGCCAGCTAGAGCTGTCCATAATAATCTAGAGTTGGTAGCTATTCCTTCAGAACTGGTAGATTTAAACACATATGAGTCTATTCCGATTCAATCTGTGCGCCTGTTTCAGGCTATTGTTCATATGGAGCCTAAAACAGGTAAGTTGCCTCCCACAGATTTACAAAAAGGATTAAAAGGAAGAGTTGTATATTTACCTCTAGATTTAAAGAAATACATTGAAACAATTGGTGTAGCAAAAGAGGAAACTGAACCAGTAGTTATTCGAGTTAATGGTGTTCCTACAAAGAGTAAGAAAATTTGGCAGGAATTAGTAGATATCAGCAAAGTGCAAAAGGCAGCATTGTATATTATAAAAAACAATGATTTCTACAAAAATGTGTATGTGGAGGAAGAAGAAATAGTTTTAGGAGATGACAGTGAAATGTCAAGTGGTCAAATTGAGAAAGTGGACATGTCCAAAAGTGAGACATTTATGAACATTATAGTGTACATCCTTTACATTCCAAAGAAGTGATGGAGAATACTATTGAATTATTCCAAATGAAGAAAGCGAAGGGGACTCCCATGAGTGTTTGGGAAAAAAGTTTGGAAGCTCGTTGTTTTCCACAGCTCTTCCCCACTGGAAAAGGTGGACAATATGACGAACAACCAGTACAGATTCCTGCATCAGAATATTGGACAACAAGATTGTACCCAGAAGATCCAAGATTTTGACAATGTTTCCCATATATATTTCATCTTTTGTTTGAAAGTGACTTGTCTGGACTTTCATATGCAGTCAACCACATATTAAAAACAGTTAATCTTCAAAATATTTCTGCAAAGGAATTCATGGACAAAGTACATGAGAGAAATGATCATTTAGAATCGCAATTGATTCATTTGATGGCATGTCAATGTGGTACTAATGAGTATTGGTATTGTTGTCATGGAGAACTTAAATGCATGCTAAGGAACTTAGGAACTCCTACGTGATTTGTCACACTAAGCTGTGGGACAATTTCCTTCAATTTCTTCGAGAAGCAAATTCAAATATTAAAAACATTGAATTCAAAACACCTGGAGAACTGTGTTCCTTGGATCCTGTAAATGTGTGCAGATATTTTAATCAAAGGTTTCAAGATATGATGTCTTTTATCTGCAATGAAAACAATCCTCCTCTTGGAGAAGTTATTGATTTCTTTTGGAGAAAGGAGTATCAAGCTAGAGGTGCTCCTCATATACATATGCTTTTGTGGATCAAGGATGCACCCAAATTTGGAACTGATTCGGGTGAGACTGTTTTATCTTTTATTGAAGACTATGTTACATGTGCTATACCAAAAACAAGAGGAGAAAACACTTTAAGGCAACAAGTGTTACGGTTTCATTGATGTGGGAAATACTGTTGTCGGAAATACAAGTTGAAGGAAAAGTTTTATACCAAATGTCGTTTTGGATTTCCACGTCCAGTAATATCTAAAGAAAGAGTGAACAGTTTCATGTCAGCAGTGAGACATACCATCACTATAAAATCTCCCAAAAATACTTACAATTTAAAAAGAAATGAAGAATCAAAATATGTTAATGATTAGAATCCGGTTATTTTGTCAATGTGGAATGCTAATATGGATATCCAGTATGTTGCGGATAATTCCATTGCTGTTGGTTGGTATGTCTCGTCATACATAACAAAATCAGAAAAGACGGAGTTGAAAGAAATGTGGGAAGACATTTCCCACGAGAAGAGTCTTAGTAAGAAATTGTACAGATTTAGTTTGAAGATGCTGTCCCATCGAGAGATCGGATCCTATGAATGTTCAGATCGCTTGTCCTCTGCAAGTTTATATTCAAAGGCAAGAGGATTCATTAGGGTTAGTCTAGGTCTTACTGTAACACGAAATCGAGTACTTAAATCTGTACAAGAAATCGAATATTTAGCATTAAATGAACCGGAAAGCACAGGCATTGTTAAAACAAACATGTTGGATACATACTATCCAAATAGAAGTCCTCATCTTGAAAACATATGTCTCTATGAAGTGCTGCAATATTATACTTGTAAGGGAAATATCACAGAGAACATAAATAAAGAAAAATAAGCATTGATCGGTTCAGAAGGATGTTTGGTGAAACATAGCAAAGGAAATCTGATTAATCACAGGAAACTGAGTAGCGATACTCCTGTTAAAAGGGAATTTTACTATTTAGCACTTCTGCAACACTTTAAGCCTTGGCGTACCGAACTGGAATTACTTGGAGATTTTCAGTGCTATGAAGATTATTTTAATGCATGTAGAGATAGCATTGAATGCACAGTTTTTCCAATTTGTCTCAAAATGTTGAATGACGAAATTGATCAAGAAGCTAATATTGCCGCTGAGATTGCTAGAGACACTTCTAAAGATAGTCAAAGTTCTGCTCCACTGAGTCAAGATCAACTAGGACAACCATTTGTGGAAAATGAAGCAGCAATCACCATGAGTGAAGGAGAAACAGCAATGCATCAAGCTCAACATGATATTATTGACTTAGGAAACTTGGAATAACAACAAAATATTGAACAGAAAGAAATATATCAGCAAGTGAGACAACAGATCGACCATGGTTTTCTTCATGAGAAAAAAGAATGCACAGGCACATAATTTCAACCTATCTGAATGCATGTCAGTGGTCAAGCTGGTACAGGAAAACGTTTCTTAATTAAAGTTTTAACCAGTTATCTACAAAAAAACACTGACTCACATTTATCTTGTGTTGTAACCGCTCCAACTGGGTTAGCAGCACATAACATTAAAGGAATTACATCACATCTCTTACTAATGCTACCTGTTGAACATAAAAACAAATTGGAATACCACAAGCTATCTGGGAAGCTTTTTATGAAGTTTCAAGAGTGCTAAAGAAAATGAAACTTCTGATTATTTTCTGAGATGAGCATGGTCTCAAACTTAATGCTTGCCTTTGTGCATTTAAGAATGCAGCAAATTTTAAAAACTGAATACGATATCCTATTTAGAGGAAATCATGTGATAGTTTTTTTGGCGATCTACTGCAACTTACTCCTGTGAAAGGGCAACCAGTATTTAAAACACTTGTGCATGAAGAAACCAGAAAGTCTTTGGGAAGTGTTGGAAATGTGAACATTTGGTCATATTTTGAATACTAAGAACTTATAAAAATATGTGACAGGCAAGTGATGAAGATTATGGAAACATTCTTCAAGATATAAGAATTGGAGTATTGACAGAGCATGGCAAAGAAGCTTTGCAAAGTAGGCTACTTACAAACTTGTTTCCAAATGAAAATGTAGCTCCAGAAAAAATATACCCAAAAATTGCAGAAAATAAATCTATAATCTGCCTAATGCCAACACTGCGAGAGTGTTCTACATTCAATGAAGAACTTTTAAAGCTGGAAAAACAACAACTAATAAAAATGGAAGCCATTGATAAAATAGAGCATGAAGGAATTACTATTATTTTGTCTGAAAAATTAAAAACAAAATTGGATTCTTTGGAAAAATCTATATCTAAAACTGCTGGTTTAGAAAAGAATTTATTTGTATGTGAAAACTGTCGGGTAATTTTATGGCATAATTTGGATGTGGAAAAAGGTTCAGAAAATGGAGCAATGGGAAAAGTTGTTGATTTTGTTAATTATCAAATTAGAGAAGGAATTGAATTTATGAAAATCTAATTTGATCAGATTGAAGAATTAAACAGATTGGTTGTTTTTCTGTTCATTTTTGCTTGTTAAAAATGTGTATGTTTGTAGAAAACAGTTTCCTCTTTCTTTAGCATATGCGGTAACCATTCATAAATCTCAAGGTTTAAGTGTAGACAGTGCTTTGGTAAGATGGAATGGCATATGTTGCATTGTCCCGAGTCAGAACTTTATCTAGATTGTATTTGATTGATTTTGATGAGAGAAAGATTAGTGCAGATGCAAATTGTGTAAGAGAGTATAATCGGTTAAGAAGACTGTATGCTCCCAACTTAGGTGAATATCCTGTATATGAAAAGCGTGTAGTAGGTCGAAAACGAAGATATGAGAATGTCTGTAGTGAAGTTGAAAAAAAATCAAGACAATGTTGAGATTCCAAACAAAAATAAAAAGGACACTGTTAAAGAGAATGTAGGGTATCAGTTAGAAAATAGTTCAGGTATCAACTGCTATGCTAATGTAGTGGTGAACATCGTATTTTTTTCTAGAAAATCTCCAACAGCAAATTATGGAGAATCAAGAAAAAAGGTTTTGTTCTTTGTTGCATTATATTTCTGAAAAATTGAGAACTGATAAAACTAAAATCCAAAGTGTTTCTGGTATTCGGAATTTTTTGGATACATGGTCTGGTTTCTCCACAATTTACACAGAGGTGCCGATTCCGATCCGGGAAAAAAAAATTGCGTACGACTCGTATCCGTATATTTTCACGTACGAATCGTACAAGTCCTGTACAAACCGCGAAGTACGATTTGTACGTGAAAAATACATACGAATTGCTTTGGGAAAATGGTCCGAGAGGGAGCCGTAAATGTTTACGTCCGAATAGCATCGGGAAAAGTGTCCGACAGGGAGCTGGACATTTTTACGTGCAAATCGTAAAACAGAAGTCCGAGCGCGCAAGTACGATCCGTACCGCCCGTCCGAATACACAACTGCATGTAAAATGCCCCGTACGGAGCGAACGCTGTAGCCTACATGTACATGGGTAAACTTGTGCCCGGATACGAGTCGTACAGCCCCCCTCACCCCACACATATCAGCACCATACCCCGTATGTCAGCACCGTACCCCCCCTCCGCACCGTACCCCAACACCGTAGCACAGCCCCGCACCTGTACGCGCCGCACCCCAGGCCCGTCTCCCAGCCCCACACCTGTACGCCCCATACCCCAGGACCGTACCCCAGCCCCCCACCTGTACGTGCCGCACCCCAGGCCCGTCTCCCAGCCCCGTACCTGTACGCACCATACCCCAACACTGTAGCCCAGCCCCATACCTGTACGCACCGTACCCCAACACCGTAGCCCAGCCCCGTACCTTTACGCACCGTACCCCAACACCGTAGCACAGCCCCGCACCTGTACGCACCGTACCCCAACACCTTAGCACAGCCCCCGACCTGTATGTGATGCACCCCAGGCTCGTACCCCAGCCCTGCACCTGTACGCCCCGTACCCCAGGACCGTACCCCAGCCCTCCACCTGTACGCGCCGCACCCCAGGCCCGTCCCCCAGCCCCGTACCTGTACCCACCGTACCCCAACACCGTAGCCCAGCCCCGTACCTGTACGCACCGTACCCCAACACCATAGCCCAGCCCCGTACCTGTACGCACCGTACCCCAACACCGTAGCCCAGCCCCGCGCCTGTACGCACCATACCCCAACACCCTAGCACATCCCCGCACCTGTACTCACCATACCCCAACACCGTAGCACAGCCCCGCACCTGTACGCACCGTACCCCAACACCGTAGCCCAGCCCCGTACCTGTATGCACCGTACCCCAATACCGTAGCCCAGCCCTGTACCTGTACGCACCGTACCCCAACACCGTAGCACAACCCCGCACCTGTACGCACCGTACCCCAACACCTTAGCACAGCCCCCCACCTGTACGCAATGCACCCCAGGCTCGTACCCCAGCCCCGTACCTGTACGCACCGTACCCCAACACCGTACCCCAGCACCCTCACCCAGCATCGTGTATCCACTGACCTTACCTACGCGAAAAAGACTCGTACAGAACCAGGACACTGTAAAACAGCACAAGGAGGGTCAATTCGACTTGCACAACACCACAAAACACGTCAACATGACAAAACACATCTCTATGACTGACCTGGCACATCCAAACAGGCAAACAGAGGCCCTAAATCACAACCACCTCTTATAACACACCCACCACAAATTCAAACCCAGCCACACCCACAAATGGACCAATAAAAAGGGCCCACACACACAACCCATGAGCCTTTGCAACAGACTCACTGCTGCCAGACCCCACAGACAAACAACTATACCTTACTTACACCTTAACTACACCTTCACTTACACACCTTCACACAACCTCATTCACAAACACCCCCTCTTCACATTCACACACACACCTACACCTTCACACCCACACACCCACAACCACCCACACCCACACCCCACACCATGCCCACAGACAAGAATCCAAAGTTCACAAGGGCGGAGCTGGACCTCCTCTTCAACGAAGTCAACGAGTCGAGCCACAGCTGTTTGGAACATTGGTCAGACAGACCAGCATAGCCCAAAAAACAAGCCTGTGGCAGAGGATCGTCGACAAGGTGAATGTTGTTGCGCTCATCCGAAGGACCAGCCATGAATGCCAAGCCAGGTGGTGCGATCTGCACAGGGCAGTCAAGAGGAAGATGAACGAGGAATACGCCCAGAGTAACATCACTGGAGGCGGGCTGCCCCACAGACCCATACATTACCATCCCTGGGAGGAGAAGGTGATGGCCATGCTACCGCCGGTGGGAGTACACGGAGTCAAAGGAGTCGCAGAGCCTGGTGAGTACACAAACAACTCACGTAACATGGGGGGAATGCCATCCACACCACAAATACACCAAATGCACGCAACTTCCCCCAAGCCCTCACCGCACACAACCACACTCTAAAACCACGCTCATGCCACTAACGTCTTCATGCCCCATTCACAAATAAAGGCAATGCCATGTCCCAGGCCACACCAACCACAATCCCAAGACTGGATATCCGAGATGCTGGGAGGGTGGGGCTCACACAACACATTGTGTCCCTGGCCCCTCTGGTGCCCAAGCCCCTGCAGCACCTGCGTCAGGTACATCTGTGCCAACCACCACCCCCATTCCTGCCACATCCCAGGAGAAACCCAGGAGCCCTGCTCGCACTGAACAACACAGCCAGTATGACCAGGAGGGACAAGGTTCTCCGGGGACCCAGGCGGAGGCAGACAACCCTGATAATGCCATCCCTCAGGGGTCCCGTAGACCCGATGTGCCCACAACGGCAGGCCAGGCTCGTGTGGGCAGGGGTGGTGGGAGTGGAGGCAGGCGGAGGCGCGAACCTGACCAGTCAGCTGAGGGAACCGGTATGTCACACATACGCCACATCCTGGACACATACCCGCGTGACACCAGGGGCATCAGCCAGGTAGTGTCGAGCCTCACAGAGATGAAGGGAACCCTCGACGAGATGAAGAACCTGCAGGCCGAGCGACATGCCAGTCAACAACAACACCAAGGACGGATGAAGGCAAGACTGGCTGAGCTCCTGGTGGTGCAAACGGACATGAGCTGTTCACTCCGTCGGATTGCCGACAACATGGGCAACCCAACCTGTGACACCAGGCGAAGACCAGCACCAGCCACAGGGAGGGAGGAGGAGGAGGAGGATTCATCCGACGGAGCATCACAGACATCGTCAAGGCCTGCATCTGAGGGTCCCCGGAGGAAGATGGGTCGTCCACGGAGAAGACCGTGAGAGTCAGCGGACCATCCACATCTCCCAGGTCGACTGGCCTGGCACCTGGCCCTCTGGCGCAACAGCACCACCTCACCCAAAGACATTCTCTGCCACGTGGACTTGCTGGTCACAGTCTGACCAATGATGACCAACACTGTGGTCTGGACTCTGATGACTCCAACTGACAAGGATGCCATCTCCCCCTGTGAACTTTGGATTCTATGCACCCGGTAGAGCAACTTACTTCATCCACCAAAAGACTTACCCCACCAAAAATAAATACTTTATTTTGTCATGCGATGTTGCTGTCATTTGGCATTATTCACCAACATATGTGTGTGTAAATGTCAAACTATCCCTGAGTGTTGAACTAACTCCACACATCCATACCCTGGGATCTGAGTCTGGTACAGGACACACATGGGTCACAATGTATCATTCAATGCAGACATGGAGCACAATACTCACCTGTGATGGCCTCAAGCTGCTGAGGGGGTTCATGCAATACTGTGCCGACAGACCTATTTGGAAGAGTACCATTAAGGCGTAGAGGTCATGCCTCATTCGGAGGTTCCCGGGGAGGGAGTCCCAGGTATGTGTTCCCAGGTGGGAGAACTATGTCCTGCATGCTGGAGTACGGTGGATCAGAAGAATGGTGGCCAGGTCAATGTTGGATGCACGGAGATGGCACTATGGGGTCTCGGATGACAGTGGTACAAGGTTGGTGTTGGGTTGGGGTTGTGGCCTGGCTCCTGAGTGTGGGTGGGGAGTCTGAAGGTCATCCTGCAGCACACAGTGATCCATTGCAGCTATCTCTGCTGGACGGTGATGTGGCTGGGGCGCGGGATGTTGCAGCTGAGGTGTGCAGATGCAGCCTGGATGTGGACAAGTGTCCTGGGAGTTTGGATGTGGCTGCCCCGTAGAGGGCAGGGCAGTATTTGACATGGATGCTGTCGTGGACCTGGGGGATGGTCCGTCTTTCCTTGGAGTGGATCTATCTGGAGATCATGTGCATAATGCAGAGGGTGTTGCAGTCTGAGGCACAGATGCTGGTAATTACCATGGCAAATGTGAGCAAGCAATCCATGATGCACACCATCTTGTGTGCATGGACACTGGGTGCTTGTGCGGGGCTACTGTGGGTGGGACACAAGCAGTTGACCCAGCTGTAAGGGGACAATCCTCAGATGTTGACCTCAGTCCTGTACAAGTCTAGCCTCAGGTGGCTGCTGTTCTGCCATTCATCAACGGATCTCATGAAATCTAGAATATTGGAACTGGCAATGTCTGCGCCCTTGGTGAGGGTGAGGAGCACCTGGCTGTCAATGGCATACGAGTTAATGATGAGGTTGTGTGCGCATGTGATGGTGGAGAGAGGTGTCCTGGACACATTGTAGTTTGATACGCTGACAGATGATACCTGTGCCATGTGCCTCACAACGACAGCATACTACATGCAGAAGCCTTAAATCCCACTCCCATGTCCTTGCCGGGGTACAGAGCCGGTGGGGAGTAGGAGGGACATGACCTGGTGGGTGTGACAGGGCCTGGAAGGCGTGGCAGTGCTGTGTAGGCAGTCGGAGTTGCACACTCATCATGCAAAGGTGTTGTGTGTGCGCTTAGTGTATGCCTGAGAGCTGGCGGCAGATGTGTGGATGGACCTTGCTTGGAGGGTGGCTGCAACATCAGACTGTAGTGTGATGTGGGTCATGCAAGGACATGAGGCTTGTGCAATGTGCACGTTGCATGTGCAGACGGTCCAGCCTTTGGGACGGCGTGGCCGCAACTGTGGCACAGACAAGCTGATGATAGCCAAATGAATGGGTTGATGGAGGAAGGGAAGAGCATCTTTGATGTGTGTGTGTTGCCAAATCAGGAAACTTTGTGTGCCCTTGCTGCAGTGGCTGCAACAGCAGGCGGCATGTCCTGGGAACTATGCCACAATTTCCACACAAAGACTAGCATGTCAGAAAGGACTACTGCAACAGGTGTATTTCAAGGAAGGAGTGACCGGTTTTCAATGGCACACCCAGAGACAAAGGATGCACAATCCCCAAAGATGACTGACACCGGATCATGAAGCTGAAGGCCAAGCTGCGCACAGGAAACACACCCCAGAAGGTGTTGACGGCCTGTTGTGGGGTCCAACATACCAAAACACATACACAGCCATGGACGTCATGCACAATAGAGAATCAAATACATGTAGAACCGCATGCAGGTTGCTAATCTACACATAGACTCATATGCACAATCCTTGACAACCATGCCAGAGATGGCGCATGCACAGTGGCAAGAGACCTGCATTGACAGAGATGAGGCACCTTGGAGGCTGAGGAACACCTTTATTACTCAGGCTCACACCTATGGAAATGCATCAATATTAACAGACTCACATGGTCATTTGGATTAACATGTGGGACCTACACTGGACACCCCCTTCACACCACAGATGCTGTCAATCCATGGGAGTGGCACACAAGTGAAGGGGGTGAGCCAAACATCCCCTGTTGCACACGGAGAGGCTGCAATTCCCCATTGAGCCTCTCATGGGGATGTCCCGCAATATGTCAACCAGTAGCCTCCCGTATGTTTCCGAGGGAAGTTGTACACACATAGATGGCTTCATCACAATCCACAATCCCATAACAGATGACTGTCACGAAGTGTGACAATCAATTCATGTGAGTCATGCTACATGTTATGTGCCCCATGGTGAGTCGACATGTATGCATAGTAACAATACCTGCACAAGAGCAGTGCCCACACATTACGAACAACTACCACACCCAAAAAGCCTTGCTGCAATCCTTACCCAAAGGAGACTTCTCACCATGTCTGTGCATGTGACGCTGATTCAGCACACGTTGCACACACAAGAAGTCAGGAAACACATAGTCATCCGCATGCATGGTCATGTACTCTACATGAATAAGGTTGACACCATGCTAGTTGTCAATTGAGTGTGTCAGCTAAAATGTGTGGAATGAGCACTCGAGTGACACATCAGCACACACCTCAAAGTCACTTCGCATACAATCAGCTGGACACACACATTGCAACACATGCCACACAAGGCTCCAAGCGTGCACACTCAGACCCAGGGACTCACCATTATGAGAAGAAGTTGCGTATGAGCTGACTCCGGATGTCCTCCTCCTCCTCCTCCTCCTCCTCCTCCTCCTCACTTGCCTCGTGACCAAGGCCCTCATCCTCCACGGGTGGATGTTCCTGCTCATCGGGATCCAGGATGAGTGGCCCAGCTTTCTCCACTGCCATGTTGTGCAGCATGCAGCACACGAGGATGATTTTGCAGACCTTCACCGGTGCATAAGGGAGGGACCCGCCGGTCTTGTGGAGGCAACGGAATCGGCTCTTCAGGGGGCCAAACGTCCTCTCAATCACTCGCCTGGTCTGCCCATGGGCGTTGTTGTAACGGTGATCTGCAGCTGTTCTTGGGTTGCGGAGAGGCGTCACCAACCATGGCATGTTGGGATAGCCAGAGTCCCCTACATGAAAACATCATGTAAAGAAGTGGGTCAGGAGATGCCGTCACATACTAAGATATCGCTGAATACTGGACAAACAGAGCCTACCCACCAACAAGACATGCTCGTTCGTTGTGCAGCTGCAGCATCATTTCTGGCACCCTGCTACGCCTCATGATGTAGGCATCGTGTGCTGACCATGGAAAGCGTGCACAGACATGGGAAATGACCATGTTAGCAAGACACACCACAAGGGCATTAATGGAGTGGTAATGTTTACGGTTACGAAAGGCTACCTCCTGTGCCTGTGGTGGTACCAAAGCCACATGTGTCTCATCAATGGACCCAATTACTTGGGGCATCCCTCCCAGGGCATAGAACTCACCTTTGATACCTGTCAACTGCTCAGGAGTTGGAAAATGGATGAATTCATCCAGGTGGTCCAACATGGCTTCTAAAACATCATGCAGGACACGGCTGAACATTTTCTGGGAGAGGCCACCCACATCAGCTATGGTCAATTGAAACGTACCGGTGGGAAAGAAATGTAGGGCTGACATCACCTTCATCTTGGGGGTCAGCGCAGTCGGATAACTGTGTCGCGGTTGGAGGTGTGGGGCCAGACATGTGGCATGACTCACATGAATTGATAGTCACACTTCGTGACAGTCATCTGTTATGGGATTGTGGTTTGTGATGAAGGCATCAATGTGTGTACAACTTCCCTCGGAAACATACGGGAGGCTACGGGTGGACATATTGCGGGACATCCCCATATGATGCTCAATGAGGAATTGCAGCCTCTCCGTGTGCAGCAGGGGATGTTTGGCTCAACCCCTTCACTTGTGTGCCAGTACAATGGATTTACAGCATCTGTGGTGCAAAGGGGGTGTCCGGTGTAGGTCCCACATGTTAATCCAATAGACCTGTGAGTCTGTTAATGTTGATGCTTTTGCATAGGTGTGAGCCTGAGTAATAAAGGTGTTCCTCAGCCTCCAAGGTGCCTCATCTCTGTCAATGCAGGTCTCTTGCCACTGTGCATGCGGCATCTCTGGCATGGTTGTCAAGGATTGTGCATATGAGTCTATGTGTAGATTAGCAACCTGCATTCTGTTCTTCATGTATTTGATTCTCTATTGTGCATGATGTCCATAGCTGTGTATGTGTTTTGGTATGTTAGTCCCCCCCACGGGCCATCAACACCTTCTGGGGTGTGTTTCCCGTGTGCAGCTCGGCCTTCAGTTTCATGATCCTGTGTCAGTCATCTTTGGTGTGCATCCTTTGTCTCTCAGTGTGCCATTGCAAACCGGTAACTCCTTCCTTGACATACACCTGTTGCAGTAGTCCTTTCTGACATCCTAGTCTTTGTGTGGATATTGTGGTATAATTCCCAGGACATGTTGCCTGCTGTTGCAGCCACTGCAGCAAGGGCACACGTAGTTTCCAGATTTGGCAACACACACACACATCAAAGATGCTCCTCCCTTCCTCCCTCAACACATTCATTTGGCTGTCTTCGGCTTGTCTGTGCCACAGTTGCGGCCACACGGTACCAAAGGCTGGACCGTCTGCACATGCAACGTGCACATTGCACGACCCTTAGGTCCTTGCATGACCCACATCACACTACAGTGTGATGTTGCAGCCACCCTCCAAGCAAGGTCCATCCACACATCTCCCGCCTGCTCTCAGGCATGCACTGAGCATACACACAACACCTTTGCATGATGAGTGTGCAACTCCGACTGCTTACACAGCGCTGCCACACCTTCCAGGACCTGTCACACCCACCAGGTCATGTCCCTCCTACTCTTCACCGGATCTGTACCCCTGCAAGGCCATGGGAGTGGGACTCAAGGCTTCGGCATGTAGTATGCTTTCGTCGTGAGGCACATGGCACAGGTATCATCTTTCAGCGTGTCAATCTACAATGTGTCCAGGACCCCCCTATCCACCATCACATGCGCACACGACCTCATCATCAGCTCGTATGCCATTAACAGCCAGGCGCTCCTCACCCTCACCAAGGACGCAGACATTTCCAGTTCCAATATTCAAGATTGCATGGGATCCATAGATGAATCGCAGAACAGCAGCCACCTGAGGCTGGACTTGTACAGGACTGAGGTCAACATCTGAGGATGGTCCCCTTACAGCTGGCTCAACTGCATGTATCCCACCCACAGAAGCCCCGCACAGGCACCCAGTGTCCACGCACACAAGATGTTGTGCATCATGGATTGCTTGCTCTAATTTGCCTTGTAAATCACCAGCATCTGTACCTCAGCATTATGCACATGATCCCCAGATGGATCCACTCCAAGGTAAGACGGACCATCCCCCAGGTCCACGACAACATCCATGTCAAATACTGCCCTGCCCTCTACGGAGCAGCCACATCCAAAATCCAGGGACACTTGTCCACATCCAGGCTGCATCTGCACACCTCAGCCTCAACATCCCGCGCCCCAGCCACATCACCGTCCAGCAGAGGTAGCTGCAATGGATCACTGTGTGCTGCAGGATGACCTTCAGACTCCTCACCCACACTCAGGAGGCAGGCCACAACCCTGACCCAAAACCAACCTTGTACCACTGTCATCCGAGACCCTGTAGTGCCATCTCCGTGCATCCAACCTTGACCTGGCCACCATTCTTCTGATCCACCGTACTCCTGCATGCAGGAGATAGTTCTCCCACCTGGGAACACATACCTGGGACTCCCTCCCCGGGAACCTCCAAATGAGGCATGACCTCTACGCCTTAATGTTACTCTTCCAAATAGGTGTGTCCTCACAGTTTCCCTAGCACCCCTTCAGCAGCTTGAGGCCATCACAGGTGAGTATTGTGCTCCATGTCTGCATTGAATGATACATTGTGACCCATGTGTGTCCTGTACCAGACTCCGATCCCAGGGTATGGATGTGTGGAGTTAGTTCAACACTCAGGCATAGTTTGACATTTACACACACATATGTAGGTGAATAATGCAAAACGACAGCAACATCTCATGACAAAATTAAGTATTTATTTTTGGTGGGGTAAATCTTTTGGTGGATGAACTAAGGTGCTCTACCGGGTGCATCGAATCCAAAGTTCACAGGGGGAGATGGCATCCTTGTCAGTTGGAGTCATCAGAGTCCAGACCACAGTGTTGGTCATCATTGGTCAGACTGTGACCAGCAAGTCCATGTGGCAGAGAATGTCATTGGGTGAGGTGGTGCTGTTGCGCCAGAAGGCCAGGTGCCAGGCCAGGTGACCTGGGAGATGTGGATGGTCCGCTGACTGTCACAGTCTTTTCCGTGGATCACCCACCTTCCTGGGGGGACCCTCAGATGCAGGCCTTGACGATGCTTGTGATGCTCTGTCAGACGAATTCTCCTCCTCCTCCCTCCCTGTGGCTGGTGGTGGTCTTTGCCTGGTGGCACAGGGAGGGTTGCCCATGTTGTCGGCGATCCGATGGAGTGAACGGCTCATGTCCGTTTGCACCGCCAGGAGCTCTGCCAGTCTTGCCTCCATCCATCCTTGGTGTTGTTGTTGACTGGCATGTTGCTCGGCCTGCAGGTTCTTCATCTCGTCGAGGGTCCCCTTGATGTCTGTGTGGCTCGACACAACCTGGCTGATGCCCCTGGTGTCACGCCGGTATGTGTCAAGGATGTGGCGCATGTGTGCCATACCGGTTCCCTCAGCTGGCTGGTCAGGTTCTCGCCTGCCTCCACTCCCACCACCCCTGCCCACACGAACCTGGCCAGCCGTTGTGGGCACATCAGGTCTACGGGACCTCTGAGGGATTGCATTAGCGTGGTCGTCTGCCTACTCCTGGGTGCCCGGAGAACCTTGTCCCTCCTGGTCAGACTGGCTGTGTTGTTCAGTGCGAGCAGGGCTCCTGGGTGTCTCCTGGGATGTGGCAGGAATGGGGGTGGGGGTTGGCACAGATGTACCTGACGTAGGTGCTGCAGGGGCTTGGGCACCAGAGGTGCCAGGTTGGTCGGGATCATCCACGGAGTGGTGAGAGTCGTCGCTGCCGGTGGGATCATCTTCACGCTGAGCCTGGGACTGTGATTGTTCCCCCCATTGTTGGGGGGAGGTCGATGACGTTGCCCTGTGTGAGAGAGACACAATGTTAATGCTGTTTCATGCCACATCCATGTTTCATACATATTCAAGTAGTCACAGTTCCTCCAGGTGGTTGGATGTGCCTATAATTCCTCTCAATGTACACTTTGAGATGGGTATGTTGCGGGGGACAGATTGGTATGTGCTCCTGAGTGTTTGCCAGTAGATTTTTGGCTGGGATGCTTATCTGGCTATGAATTGGTCTTGTTGTGTCACATGTCCATTGTGAGAGTGGGTAAATATGTTGCCTGCCCCGGGGGTGTGTGCTTGTGTGAGGGGGGTTGTGTGACCAGGCCTGCTGTTGTGTGTAGTGTGATTTGTCATTGGGTCTCCCAGGTGATGTGTCTGTCCCCCCATGGTGCATGCTGGCATGACAGTGTGTGTGAGTTCCTGTGCTGGGTATGTGAGCTAGTAGAGTTGTTGTTTGAGTGTACAGTGGTCACAGGAGGGTCTTGTGCTGCCTACAGCAGGGCCAAGTGTCAGCTACCTTGTCATTACTTTGCCAGTCCCTGTGCATTGGGCATGGTGCATGGGTATGTACCTAGGCCATATGGGCTGTAGGCATTGGTGTCTGGTTCTGAGTTGCACAATGTGTTGTGTGAGCCCCACCCTCCCAGCATCCCGGACATCCAGTCTTGGGTTTGTGGTTGGTCTGGCCTGGGACATGGCATTGCCTTTATTTGTGAATGGGGCATGGACACGTTAGTGGCATGAGCGTGGTTTTTGGGTGTGGTTGTGTGCGGTGAGGGCTTGGGGGTAGTTGCGTGCATTTGGTGTATTTGTGGTGTGGATGCCATTCCCCCCATGTTACGTGAGTTGTTTGAGTACTCACCAGGCTCTGCGACTCCTTCGACTCCATGTTCTACCACCGGCAGAAGCGTGACCATCACCTTCTCCTCCCAGGGATAATAATGTACGGGTCTGCGGGGCAGCCCACCTCAAGTGATGTTACTCTGGGCGTATTCCTCGTTCATTTTCCTCTTGACTGCCCTGCGCAGATCGTACCACCTGGCTTGGCATTCATGCCTGGTCCTTCGGATGGGCGCAACAGCATTCACCATATCGACGATCCTCTGCCACGGGCTGGTTTTTTGGGCTATGCTGGTCTGTCTGACCAATGTTCCAAAAAGCTGTGGCTCGACTCTGATGACTTCGTTGGCAAGGAGCTCCAGCTCCGCCGTTGTGAACTTTGGATTCTTGTCAGTGGGCATGGTGTGGGGTGTGGGTGTGGATGGTTGTGGGTGTGTGGGTGTGAATGTGACGGTGTGTGTGTGAAGGTGAAGAGGGGGTGTTTGTGAAGGAGGTTGTGTGAAGGTGTGTAAGTTAAGGTGTAGTTAAGGTGTGAGTAAGGTGCAGTTGTTTGTCTGTGGTGTCTGTGAGCAGTGGGTCTGTTGCAATGGCTCATGGGTTGTGTGTGTGGGCCCTTTTTATTGGTCCATTTGTGGGTGTGGCTGTGTTTGAATTTGTGGTGGGTGTGATATAAGAGGTGGTTGTGATTTGGTCCTCTGTTTGCCTGTTTGGATGTGCCAGGTCAGTCATAGAGATGTATTTTGTCATGTTGACGTGTTTTGTGGTGTTGTGCGAGTCGAATTGACCCTCCTTGGGCTGTTTTACAGTGTCCTAGTTCTGTACGAGTCTTTTTCTCGTAGGTACGGTCCGTACATACGCAATGCTGGGTGAGGGTGCTGGGGTACGGTAGTTGGGGTACGGTGCGTACAGGTGCGGGGCTGTGCTACGGTGTTGGGGTGCGGCGTGTACTGGTGCGGGCTGTGCTACGGTGCTGGGGTGCGGCGCGTACAGGTGCGGGCTGTGCTACAGTGTTGGGGTACGGTGCGTACAGGTGCGAGGCTGTGCTACAGTGTTAGGGTGCGGTGCGTACAGGTGCGGGCTGTGCTACAGTGTTGGGGTACAGGGCGTACAGGTGCGGGCTGTGCTACGGTGTTGGGGTACGGTGCGTACAGGTATGGTGCTGGGCTACGATGTTGGGCCACGGTGCGCACAGGAACGGGGCTGGGCTACGAGGTTGGTGTATGGTGCGTACAGGTACGGGGCTGGGCTACGATGTTGGGGTACGGTGCGTACAGGTACGGGGCTGGGGTACGGTATTGGGGTACGGTGTGTACAGGTACGGGGCTGGGAGACGGGCCTGGGGTGCGGCGCGTACAGGTGGGGGGCTGGGGTACGGTCCTGGGGTAAGGGGCATAAAGGTGCGGGCTGGGGTACGGTGTCAAGATGCAGAGAAATTCTTACTTGAGTCTTACACAGGAACAGAGATGCCCCTCAAAGGTACTCCGGGAATCCAGTAAGATATCTAGACTCCAAGACTACCCTCTGGGGGGAAGGGGGAGTGGATAAAATAATAAACCAAGAAGAGACTGGTCCTGAAACTCGTCTTCTCTCTTTCACCTGCTTCTTCTTCCGAACTGCAGACTGAATATTGTCTGAGAGAATCTAAATGGAAAACAAGATTAATTAATCACTTATTCTACTTTTATTCGCTCTTTCCTTTCTCTCCTAGGGTCTATGCCTACCCAAGTTTTCAAGTACTGTGCCTCTCCTCTATCTTCGTTGTGTTGCTTGCTCTTGTTTTCTTGTTTAAACACCAGACCGATTCACCTATCAAACAAATAATACTTTTAGCCCCTTCTATCTCCTACCTCACCTTGGGTAAGTATGTTTGAATGGCTTTTACTCACTTACTTCTCGAGTGGTGCTTCTATTCTTCTAAGTAATCTTGTCCTAACTGTCAGGTGTTTTAAAACATAACTCTCCTCTTACTTTCTTGTAGGGTATTGCTGTGGAACTCTGTACTGGAAAGTATCTGTTATAAATCTTTGACCTTATACATCGTTTAACATTTTGTCACAGGTTTCGATAACCTTCCTCTAATTAGCAGAGGAAAAGGTCGAATACGTCTTGTGGGTAAGTATCTGTCTAAGCCTCTTAACCTTGTGCAAGTCTTTCTATTTACATTATGCTCACAAAATTTTCGATCTTTATTCAACTGAATTTTCACTTAGCTTATTTGTTCTCTTCCTTCTTTTCCTCTGGATACTTCGAGTGAACTTCTAACCGCCAGGTCTCCTTCTTCCTTTGACGAGAATTATGAGGAAGAAACACCAGGTACGAAGCTGGAAAATCTTTTGCACTGACCTAAACTACTCCCGACGGGACTAGCGGACGATATCCGGACGAATTCCCGACAAATTATTTCTCTGGTACTAAAGTTCTGTGGAGCCTTTCCTGAACGTCCATACTCGGTTGAATCTTTAGTGAAGTGCGCGTTTGACTCCGCGCGCGCGCTTCACACAGCCTCAGAACACCTGTGGGGAAATAAACTAGACCGCCGCCGATTCGAAGGCGGCGGCCATCTTAGAATGCCTTTTTCGGTTCAGCTTAGTCCAACCATTGGTCCTTGTCATTATTCTTTCTCTTGGGCCATGACTTTTGTCTTGCAATGTGCTCATTATTGTCAAGGCACCTTGTGGAGGTCTGACATACGGTCCTGGGGTACGGGGCGTACAGGTGCGGGGCTGGGAGACGGGCCTGGGGTGCGGAGCGTTCAGGTGCGGGCTGTGCTACGGTGTTGGGGTACAGTGTGTCTAAAGGTGCGGGGCTGTGCTACGGTGTTGGGGTACGGTGCGTACAGGTACGGGGCTGGGCTACTCTGTTGGGGTACGGTGCGTACAGGTACGGGGCTAGGCTACGGTGTTGGGGTACGGTGCATACGGGTACGGGGCTGGGAGACGGGTCTGGGGTGCGGCGCGTACAGGTGGGGGGCTGGGGTACGGTCCTGGGTACAGGGCGTACAGGTGCGGGGCTGGGAGATGGGCCTGGGGTGCGGCCAGTACAGGTGCGGGGCTGTGCTACGGTGTTGGGGTACGATGCGGAGGGGGGGGTACGGTGCTGACATACTAGGGTACGGTGCTGACATATGCGGGGTAAGGGGGGCTGTACGACTCGTATTCGGGCACAAGTTTACCCGTGTACATGTAGGCTACAGCGTTCGCTCCATACGGGGCCTTTTACATGCGGTTGTGTATTCGGACGCTCAGTACGGATCGTACTTGCGCGCTCGGACTTCTGTTTTACGATTTGCACGTAAAAATGTCCGGCTCCCTGTCGGACACTTTTCCCGACGCTATTCGGACGTAAAAATTTACGGCTCCCTCTCGGACCATTTTCCCGATGCAATTCGTATGTATTTTTCACGTACGAATCGTACTTCGCAGTTTGTACGGTACTTGTACGATTCGTACGTAAAAAAATACGGATACGAGTCGAACGGTACATTTTTTTGACGGATCGGAATCGGCACCTATGTATACAAAGATTTGGACAAAATATCATTTTAATGATAGAAAGTGGTAGAGTAGATGGAAGAAAATTGGAAAATTTAATAAAAAAATGTGTAGCAAGTCAACTATCAATATCAGGAAGAACTTTCGTAGCAGTAGCAATTATTTTGCACGATGCACCTTCTATGACATCTGGACACTTCACTGTCTATTTAAAGTGCAATAAAGGATGGACATATTGTAATGATGCCCATTTGGTTTTCAAACATCGTTTGCCTAACACATTACCAAATGTATACCTAATATTTTTAATGTCAACGTTCTGAGAACATAAATCGGCCTATTGGGAATATGTTAATTTGTATTAATAAGATGACTATGGATAATTTAAATATAAACGATTTCAGGAATATCATTCGGGCTAGAGGGAAGAGATTGATATGAATTAAGACGTTTATTTTGGATATTCTAACTGCAAATGTTTTAAAGAACATCATTTACACTATAGGAAAGTTATGAAGAATTGCTGATTGAATTATCGTTTCAGTTCTTTGATATTGTAGTTAGAAAATTCTCTTAGAAAGACGCATTTTATATATTTGATATTTGTATTATATGCAATGTTATTGAGGATGTTAATTGTAGGAAATGTGAAGAGATAGTTGACTTTGTTGAAAATATTTTGGACACTGATTTGTTTTTTTAAAAATCTTATTGATTGTATTTTTTTGCCCGCTGTTATATGATGAGTAACATTGAAATCACTATCTATAGTGAAATTCTGAGAACAGCAAAAAAGGCAAACTGAATATGTTATATAATGCTAATATGCTGTGTTCTTAAAATTATAATATTTTACGTTATAACTGTATTTTTTCTTCTCTTTTACAGACTCTAATTCTAAAGTTTGAAAGTTTTTAAAATGTAAATTACAAAAAACAACTGCAACAATTCTTTAGAATACTTTGATATCTACACTTGTAAAGGTAAGATTAAGTAATCCAAACACTATCCATCCACTACTACATTCACCTCTGCACTATCCATACAGTCCTCTAACCATCTAGACATTGTTCATTAACATCTTAAATTCCCCAGGTACTATCCATGCAGTCCACCAATCACCCTGTCTTCCCAATGCACTCCTTGAGTCACCCAGCCAGTAACATGTACTAATCCAGTCCCTCTGCCAATACCCAAGCACTTATAAATTCCCTCAGGTGGTCTCCTTGCAGTACTCTAATCATTCAGCCAGTACCATGTCCTTATCGAATCACTGCGCCAAAACCAAAGCACTTATAAATTCACCATGCTGTGAACTTGCAGCACTCTAAGTATCCAGTCACTATCCATGTACTTGTACAATGACTCAGGCATTAAGGCATGCAGTGGTACAATCAAATGTGCACTATCCATGCAGTCCCCTAATCTCCTACACGGTACTGATTCACTCCTCCAATTACCCAGGTAGTACCCATGCAGTCCAGCAATCACACTGTCACTCTCTGTGCACTCCTCTAATCATCCAGCCAGTACCATGCCTTTATCTAATCACTTCGCCAAAACCCAAGAACATATAAATTCACCATGCTGTAAACTTGCAGCACTCTAAGTATACAGTCACTATCCATGTACTTGTACAATGACTCAGGCATTAAGACATGCAGTGTTACAATCAAATGTGCACTATCCATGCAGTCCCCTAATCTCCTACACGGTACTGATTCACTCCTACAATTACCCAGGTAGTACCCATGAAGTCCAGGAATCACACTGTCTCTCTCTGTGAACTCCTCTAATCATCCAGCTAGTACCATGTCCTTATCTAATCACTGCACCAAAACCCAATAACTTATAAATTATCCATGCTGTGAACTTGCAGAACTCTAAGTATCCAGTCACTATCCATGTACTTGTACAATGACTCAGGCATTAAGACATGCAGTGTTACAATGAAATGTGCACTATGCATGCAGTCTCCTAACCACCTACACAGTCAGTCCTCCAATTACCCAGGTAATCTCCTACACGGTACTGATTCACTCCTACAATTACCCAGGTAGTACCCATGAAGTCCAGGAATCGCACTGTCTCTCTCTGTGAACTCCTCTAATCATCAGGCTAGCACCATGTCCTTATCTAATCATTGTGCCAATAACCAAGCACTTAAAAATTCACCATGCACTTACATTGCAGTACTCTAATCATCCAGTCATAACTCATGTACTCTTGCAATTACCCGGGCAATTATTCATGTACTTCTACATTGCTTTGACTTCTACCTATACAGTTTACTAATCTCCCTGTTACTACCAATGCACTCCTTCAATTACTCAGCCAGTCCATATAAATATCCAATCAATCTGCCAAAACCCAAGCACTTATAAAATCACCATGCACTCATATTGCAGTACTCCAATCATCCAGTCAGTACTTGTGTACTCATGCAATTACCCAGGAACTAACTATGCACTTTTACAATCCTTTGAGTGCTACCTATACAGTTTAAAACCTATGTACTCCTTCAATTACCCAGCCAGTACCATGTCCTAATCCAATCACTCCGCCAAAACCCAACCACTTATAAAATCACCATGCACTATCCTTGCAGTAGTGTAATCATCCAGTCAGTACCCATGTACTCCTACAATAACACAGGTAGTAACACATGCAGACCTACAATTACCTGTGCATTACTCATGCAGTCCAGCCATCTCCCTGTCACTACTAGGCCTGGGCTAAATTTCCGTTCCGCTCACGGAAATTGCGATAATTTGACATTTTCGCGTTCCGCGGAGAGCGCGAAAATGTCAAAATTTCCGCATTCCGCAGCTTAGCGATAATTTGGTTCTTGCTCGCGCTGTAAAATAATACATTCTCACGTGCGTGCGATCGCCTTACCTAAATCCCCGTGTTTGCTGGCAAGTTTTCCCGATCCGGTCGCGTTCTCCACGAGATGTTGGATTGTTGGTAGCCATTTGCGCTGTCTCGCGACAGTTCGCGCCCGCAGTAACGTCATGCGTTGCGCGATCACATCTTTCTTCTCACGATCATGCACCGCGAGAAGAGTGAAAACAAGATGGCCGCGCCCGCAAGCAACCGCATGGGTAAGTTGGCGAGCCGCGAACACGCAGAAAATACCGCGAACGGGCGGGAAAAAAACTTCCACATCTTCGTGATATTTCCGCGTGTTTGCGGAGATTTTAAACATTTTCGCGATAATTTGCGAAAGTCGCTTTCACAAATTCCGCCCACCCCTAGTCACTAACCATGCTCTCAGAATCAATCATGCTCTACACATGTACTCTAGCAATCACCCAGATGTTGGCATGCAGTTATTTCTCTTTTTTAACTAAATAAGCTAGTTTTGAAAATAAATGTTTTTTTCTTCTTTTTTGTACAGCGTCAAAATGTCATTCCAACTTATTTTTTTTTTAGCAGCGATGATTTCTTGCTGCTGAACATACAGCGTCAATTGATTGCTCTCCACAGCATAAAATGGCATTGCATTTTATACAATGCTGTTTGAGCGTTGCAAAGTCTGTACAAATATCCAGACCGCGAAATGCAGAGGTTGAGCCTCCAGAAGTACAGGGACCAGCTCCCTGGTCAGTTCATGGTGTGGCCTCTTTAGCTCGTCACAGTTGTTCTCTTGCAAGTTGTCTGGGATGTATAGTCTGCAGATGTTTAGACATAATAGAAGTGCCACATGAGCACTTTTTCTCGCTGTCTCTTGATAAAACTTTGGGACACAGTGTGCAGCTCACTTTCCTGGCATTTTCTTTTCTTTCTCCCTCCGGAATTATAAACAATTTCCAAACAATAGACTTTGGTTTTTTTTTGGTGGTGGAACTAAATCTTTTTCATCAGATGGAAGGTCTACTGGTGGAGTAGAAGAAGCCAAGGAATATCTTTCGGCGTAGTGGAAACAATATCAATATGAATTAATTAGTTTATTTTGGATATATTCTCACTGCAAACTATTTAGACTTTTGTGAATTAATAAAGAATTGCTGATTAAATTATTGTTTCCGTTCTTTGATATTGTATTTAGAAAATTCTCTTAGAAAGAACCATTTTAAATATTTGATAATTGCATTATATGCAATGTTATTGAGGATGTTTATTTTAGAAAATGTGAAGAGATAGTTGACTTTGTTGTAAATATTTTGGACAAGCATTTTGTTTTTTTTAACAATCTTATTGATTGGATTTTTTTGCTCACTATTATATAATGAGTAAAATTGAAATCACTGTCTATGGTGAAATTCAATAGATTCTGAAAACAACAAAAAAGGGAAATTAAATATGTTATATAATCGTAAAATTATATTGTGTTCTTAAAATTATAATATTATATGCTATAAGTGTATTTTTTCTTCTCCTTTAAAGAGAAAAATTCTAAACTTTGAAACTTTTCAAAATTTAAATTATAAAAACAACTGCAAAAATTATTTCAAATACTTTGATATCTAGTATTGTAAAGGTAAGATTAAGTAACCCAAACACTATCCATGGACTACTACATTCAGCTGTGCACTATCCATACAGTCCTGTAGCCATCTAGACACTGCTCATTTACATCTTAAATTACCCAGGTGCTATCCATGCAGTCCTACAATCATTCTGTCACTCTCTGTGCACTCCTCCAATCACCCAGCCAGTACTATGTACTAATCCAATCCCTCTATCAATACCCAAGCACTTATAAATACACTCATGCACTCTCCTCGCAGTACTCTAATCATCTAATCACTACCCATGTAGTCATGCAATGACCCATTCACAAACACATGCACTGCTGCAATTCTTTGAGTGCTACCTATACAGTTTAGTAATCTCCCTGTTACTACGTATGCACTCTTCAAATCACCCAGCCAGTCCCATGTCCTTATCTAATCACTCTGTCATAACAAAAGCACTTATAAATTCACCATACACTCTCCTTGCAACACTCTAAGTATTCAGTCATTATGCATATACTCACGCAATGAGCCTGGTACTAACCCACGTAGTGCTACAATCAGATGTGCACTATTCATGCAGTCCTCTAACCACCTCCACAGTACTAATTCACTCCTCCAATTACCCAAGTACTACTTATGCAGTCCAGCAATCAGCCTGTCAATTTCCGTGCGGTCCTCCAATTATCCAGCCAGTACCATGTCCTTATCTAATCACTGTGCCAAAACCCAATCACTTATAAATTCACCATGCTGTAAACTTGCAGCACTCTAAGTATCTACTCTCTATACATGTACTTATACAATGACTCAGGCATTAAGACATGCAGTGTTATATTCAAATGTGCACTATCCATGCAGTCCAATCACCCTGTTACTCTCTGTGCACTCCTCCAATCAGCAAGCCAGTACTATGTACTAATCCAATCTCACTGTCAATACCCAAGCAATTATAAATTCACTGATGTGCTCTCCTTGCAGTACTGTAATCATCCAGTCACTACCCATGTAGTCATGGAATGACCCAGTCACAAACACATGCACTGCTGCAGTTCTTTCAGTGCTATCTATACAGTTTAGTAATCTCCCTGTTACTACGTATGCACTCTTCTAATCACCCTGCCAGTCCCATGTCTATATCCAATCACTCTGCAAAAACACAAGCACTTATAAATCCACCATGCACTCTCCTTGCAACACTCTAAGTATCCAGTCAATATGCATATACTCATGCAGTTCACAAACCACCTCCACAGTACTGATTCACTCCTCCAATTACCCGGGTAGTACCCATGCAGTCCAGCAATCACACTGTCACTCCCCGTGCACTCCTCCCATTATCGAGCCAGTAGCATGTCCTTATCTAATCACTGCACCAATACCCAAACACTTATAAATTCACCATGCACTCACATTGCAGTACTCTAATTATCCAGTCACTACACATGTACTCATGCAATTATCCAGGCACTTATTCATGCACTTCTACATTCCTTTGACTGCTACCCATAAAGTCTACTAATCTCCCTATTACTACGTATGCATTCCTTCAATTACCTACACAGTGCCATGTCCTTATGCAATCACTCTGTCAACGCCCAAGCATTTATAAATTCACCATGCACTCACACTGCACTACTCTAATCATCCAGTCAGTAGCCATGTACTCAGGCACTTATTCCTGCACTACTACCTATATAGTTTACTAATCTCTCTACTAATGCACTCCTGCAGTTAGTCAGCCACTCCCATGTCTTTTTCCAATTACTCTGCCAAAACCCAAGCACTTATAAAATCAACATGCACTCTCCTTGCAGTAGTATAATCAGCTAGTCACTACCCATGTACTCCTATAATTACACAGTCACTAACACATGCAGACCCACAATTACCTGTGCATTACTCATGCAGTCCAGCCATCTCCCTGTCACTACCCATGCACTCTTTGAATCAATCATGCTGTGCACCTGTACTCTAACAATCACCCAGATGTTAGCATGCAGTTATTTCTCTTTTTAAATCAAATAAGGTAGTTCTGAAGGGAACTGTCTTTTTTCTTCTTTTTAAAAAAAATTTGTTTTGTGTTTTTTGAACAATTTTTTTAAAAAAAAACAGGCACAACTTTAAACTTTTGGTATTGAAACGTCATTCCAACTGAAAAAACAAAAAAATTTGCAGCGATTATTTCGTGCTGCTGAACATACAGCGTCAACTGATTGCTCCCCACAGCATAAAATGCATTTTATACAATGTTGTTTCAGGTTTGCAAACTCAGTGCGAATATCTGGTCCACGAGATAAGGAGGTTGAGCCTCTAGATGTGCTGGGACCAGCTCCCTGGTCAGTTTGTGATGCCTCTTGGGCCCGTCCAAATTGTTCTCGTGCAAATTGTCTCGGATGTATAGTCTGTAGAAGCTTATACATAATGGACGTCCCACTGGAGTACTTCTTGTCGCTGCCTCTTGACAGAACTCTGGGACAGAGTGTGCAGCTGACCTTCCTCGCATTTACTTTCCTTTCTCCCACCGGAATTGTAAAAAATGTTCATACAATAGACTCTTACCTTTTTTTTGGAGGTGGTCCCAAATCTTCATCATCAGATGGAAGGTCTATTGGTGGAGTAGATGAAGCCATTGGAAAAGTTTTATATGTAAACACCAAAATAATTCTCAGTATTGCTCCTAAAAAACACAACAGGTATCTCTCTCTTCCGATGCAGCTGAGAGAATTACTAAGGAGGGTGGGGTCCTCCAAGTTTTAGAATGGAAAACCTTGTCAACCAATTAAATAGTTTCTTTCACAGTCACATGGGAGTCGAGCACCCAGCGCGCACCCAGCGCGACATAGTGAAAATATATTTAACTATAATATAAGTTTATTACAAGCACAAATATGTTATTTTTATAAATAGTTTAGATGTACTCTTGTTCTGATATGTACATTAAAGTTATATACATATAGTTTTAAAACATAATTTTTTATGGGAGTTGCGCACCTGGCGTGACCCGGCACGTATATGATGTCACGCAGGTCCCAGCACCGCGCACACGTCGCATACGAGGTGCGCACACGACATGATCCAATATGTATAGGACGTTATGCGGGGCCATGCAGTGCATACCCGTCACATACCAATCGCGCACATGACGCGATCCCATACGTATATGACATTACGCGGGGCCACGCACCTGTCGCAAACCAAACGTGGCTCCTTCTTGACTTTTCCAATATGGCGGCTTGAATTCGTGCACCCACCGTGATAGGTGCACGATGGGTATGCGACTCCAATATATATATATTTTTTTTAAAAATATACATTTATTTTAAAAGACATAGGACATTACATATTTAAATTAAAATAAAAAATAACAAATTATAGAATATTACAGTTATAAAATATCTTTTTTTTTAAAACTTGACATTTTCAGAAAAACATAAAAGGTTGTATAAATATTAAATGTTACAAATAAGCATTTAAAAAACCCTAGAAATTCACTGAAAAAACCATAGGTTTCAAGCCCGTTATAGTTAGAAATTAGCATTTAAAAAAACCTTTGAAATTTACTGAAAAAACCATAGGTTTCAGGAACGTTATAGTTAGAAATTAGTATTTAAAAAACCTTTGAAATTCACAAAAAAAACATAGGTTTCAGGCCCGTTATAGTTAGAAATTAGCATTTATAAAACCTTAGAAATTCACTGAAAAAACCATAGGTTTCAGGGACGTTATAGTTAGTTGGACATTTCACTCCTACAAAACCATACAAATTTCGCAGTTATAGTTAGTTCACCTAACTATAACTTGCGCCCCCGCGATGCACTGCTGATGGCGTCACATATTACATCATTCATGACATGGTCAGTGCCATCACTGATGACATCTCAAATGACATCACTGATGACATCACTGATGACATCATCCAAGTGACAATCTGATGCACATTCTCACACCCTAATATAACCTTTGATACACCCACTCTAAAAAACAGAATACCATTTTTGAAACTATAGGCACACCAATACCAGTTACTATATATCTAGTCGCTGGTTCTTAGGTCTACACACAGATCCACTCATTCACCCATACAATCACTCATACATGCAGTCACCCATCAATACAACACTATCATATACACTCATACACCTACACAGACACTCACACACCAGCACTCATCCAGAGTTACTCACACAGCTAGTCAGTCATGCAAAGAATCAATCTCACTTCCATTTACTGACCTATACAGTTATACACACACAACATATCCCTTATTCAAACAGAAAGAAATGCATAATTACTCTCTTGTACATTCACTGATACAAGTACACACTCATCCATACAGCCACTCTCACAATCACTGACTCACGTATAGTCATTTATACACTCCAACTCTCACATACACTGCCTTTTACATATGTAGTTACTTGGACATGTACCACTGAGACATCGATTAACTCACCAACACACCCATACACACACTCACCCACCCATTCAGGTGTTTCCACATGCACTCTTGAATCCATACACACAGTGAATCAACCACTCAAATATCTAAGCACAGACTCACACACCTCCCACCCACCCACACTCACACAGCCATACAAATACTCAGGCAAGCAATCAATAACCCATATAGATACTCATGCAACAACTCACCAACCCATGCATCTCTATTTATGAACTCACATATTACGTCACTCATGACATGGTCAGTGACATCACTGATGACATTACTGATGACATCTCAAATGACATCACTGATGATACCATCCACAGAACCACCTGGTTCTTCCAGTGAATTTCATAGGTTTTTTAAATTCCATTTCTGAAGTAGTATGTCTCTCTAATTTTAAGTTTTTTTAGAATTAATTTGTGGAGTTTATTTTTAATACTAAGTGTATTACAATCCATTTTTAATTAGGTTTTTTTGTACTGTAGACTTTTTTTTATAAATATACTTTTAAAACATTAAAATCATACATGTAGTTAATGTAAAATAAATGAAGTTTAAAAAAAAATTTAATTCAACAAATCTTAATGTTCAAAAATATTTTTGGGTACCGCTGTATGTACCCTTGCAGGTCCGCAAACATAGACGGAGTACTACTCTATGGTTTTCACTGTCGATAATGTGAATGGAACAATTCCACGTCTCTGAATTTGCAGATTCACAGAAAATGTTATAAATTACTGTGCATATGTACACCCCTCCATTGTCATGAATGACATCAGTGTGAACATATTCACAAGTATTATTAAACCACCTAATATCTCTCTTTTTTTTAAAGTTACCCATTTTACCAGTTATAAGAATCCTCAAATTTGCGGACCTGTTCCCTGAATTCACTTGAATACACACCCAAACCTTGCCTTGCAGTTTGATACATTAAGACCCCACCCTTGCACATGCAAAACAACACCCAAAAGAAGTCACTTCTCCAGTGAAATCTCTTGAAGGAGGATTGAAAACCAGTGCTGCTCTGCTTTTGCACAATGGCTAAAGCTATATTGAAGATGAGCATCCACAACCCATTGAGTATGAGCAGGAAGTCAAACCAGCTCGCAGAATAGAAAATGATGCATGGAAGCACTTTGCTGTACCTTCTGGGGCAATATTTGTGGCAAGCAGTTATCCAGAGCCCCTGCAAAGAAGTATTCTCATGGTACAAGTTCCATGTGGAAGCACCTAAAAATAATTAATGATAGCGTTTACAACCAAATGATGCGAGAGAAAGCATTTTTTTTTTTAAATTAACAATGTATGGTGCTACCACTTCCAGCAGGAAACGATATATAGAAATCACGCAGTGCACAGTACCACCACTACCACCAGCGAGTGCTTTTACAATACCAGAGAATAACACAGTGAACATATCCCTATGTGGACTACCATTAGGCTACATACTGTGTGCATGCTGGAACTGTACATGCATGGATCCTCTCTAGGGATATAAGCGGGAGTGCGCACTGAGCGTCATAACAAAAGAGGACTTTCAAAGCTCATTCCATGATTCCAGTGGGTTACATAGGGCGGAGCAGAACTCTGCCAATTCTACTGAGTTTATACTCACCTCCGTTGAATTTCATGTAGTTTAACTTCCTGAACTCCGCACACCCCTACCTTACATACACTCACTTTTTTTCTAAATACAACCTAAATACCATACCTGTAAAAGCTCTTTGATGCTCTCTCGGTTTTATTTTTATGTCTGGTAACATTTGTTTTCATTGAAAATCTACCAGTCAGAACTCCTGCAAACCAACTCCTCTCTCAGTAGAAAAGCAGGTAAAATGGCTACCCCTCACCATTTGCTCTTACTTATGCTACTCTAGTTAACACATTACAGGCTTCCTTTCATCTTTCTTTTTTGTTACACCACTTCTGAATTGCTAGTATTTCTTTAACCCTTTCCATTTTTCATGGGAAGAAGTCCAATTTGGTTCGGTTTTCATGAGTCCTCGGATCCACTGTAACGCTTAGCATGGTCCCCCCATGTAACTTCATGACAACATTAGAGGATTTACACGGGCCATTCTCATCCCCACTATGGCTCTGCTGATCCTATGAGGGACATTTTTGTGCATTTTACTGCCCATTAAACATGCTTTCTGCTCATTCACAACCTACACAAGGGGCCAGGAAAGCTCTGTCCTAACCCGTTTAATTAGTATAATTTTCAGCCCCAGGGACTGTTTTTCGAGATATATTATGGCAGCCACACTCGACTGTGAAGTTGCGGCTAGCCAATCAGCACTTTTCTTTGGCACTTGAGTATGTGGATGCATCAAGGGTGGATCTGCTGAGGAATCAGGTCACTAGATATACAGATTTGGTTTTCAGTTAATATCTGTTAGATTAGGAGGTCTCTAGTTGGCAGTGGTGGGTACCTTTAACCAAATAGGGGCCCTTGCGTCTAGTCAGGGTAAGGAGGTACACTCCTAAAATAACCCCTGCTCCCCCCTTGGTAGCTTGGCAAGAGCAGATAGGCTTATCTCAGAGGCAATGTGTTAAGCATTTGTGAACACATACAGTAACCCAGTGACAACACTACAGATGGACACCACACAAGTTGTATACTAAAAATAAGTATTGTTTATATAGTTTTAACACAAGACCATAAATGACAAATATCCACAATACTGTACTTTAAAATGCTAGAATTAGCTTAGTTCTCTTTAGATGTTAAAATGCGACACTTTGAGTTCAATGTACCTTTGGATGCATAACGCTATACAACGAAAGTGTTGCAGTGAAGGTGATGCATCGGTTCCTTACACGCAGGAACAGGGATGCGCCGGTTTCTTGCCGCGCTTCTGTGGTGATGCGGCCCGCAACGCCGTGATGCAATGAAGATCCGGTGCAATGAAACAAAGATGGCGTCTTCTTCTTGATGAGACACGATGCGTGCATGCCTGACGGCCGTGTGGCGACTCAGCGATTCTTCAGAGCCGCGACAGGCCCTGCGACACATTCCTCCGGTGATGCAAGACGCTTCGGTGATGCGATGCGACAGCTGCAGCGGCAACACAATTCTTCAGTGATGTGACGACAGCGGCTGCGGCTGCGGCGGCGACACTCTTCTCCAGTGATGCGAGCCGCATCTGCGAGGCGATGCGACAGCTGCAGCGGCGACACCCTTCTTCAGTGATGCGACGACAGCGGCTGCGGCTGCGATATGCTTCTCCTGTGCTGTGAGACGCTTCTGTGATGCAATGCGACAGCTACAACGGCAACACCTTTCTTCAGTGATGCGATGACTGCTGCGGCGACACGCTTCTTCTTCGTGAGTCATGCTTCCAGCTCCTTGCGACATGCAGTCTCTCAGAAAGCCCAACACAACTGCAGGCACTTCCAAAGAACTCTGGGGCATATCATCAAGGTGGCGATAAACAATTATCGCCGCTTTTTCGGCGGTTTTTGGCCGAAAAGCGGCGATCATTTTATCACCTAATCAGCAAGGTCAAGCTATCGTGTGAATCCTTGCATTATCGCCCTTTCCCCCAACGCCCAGCTTTGCATCTCTAATGAGATGCAAAGTGGGTGTTCCTGCCCTGACATAACTGGAGAAATTATCAATGGGCACGCTAACCTGCAGAGCGACAAGCAAAGGAGCGATAACCTCTGTTATCGCTACTTTCCTTACGCCTGCTTCAAGGCTGACTTAGCCATGATATCCTATGTAAGGTGGATATCATGGCTAAGTATGCCTTGCCCTATCAGCAAGCTATCGCCAAACTTTATGAGATTATCGCTGGATTTCCAGCGATAATCTCACATTTGGCAGTTAGCGCTTGGAATTGTATCACTTTTGAGATAAGCGTTGCTAATAGCACGCTATCTCAGCGATAAAATTCCATGTTACCCGGCGATAATTATCCTAGCGCTAAGTGCGCTTAGCGATAATTATCGCAGGTCCTTGATGATATGCCTCTCTGAGTCTTGGGGAGCTGGTGGTTGAAGTCTGTTGTCCCTGAGACTTCAGCAGGAGGCAAGCTCTTTCTCAAGCTCTTGGAGATCCTTCACAAGTTGAATAAAGTAAACACAAAGTTCCTTTCTCCTCTCTTTGGCAGTCAGGCAATCACTGCAGGCCAATTCCTCAAGCTTAGGGATAGTCTGTCCTCAGTCTCTCTGGTTCCTCCCCTCAGCAAAGTTTTGTTCTTGTTTCCCAAAAGTGATCTAAAGTTCTGGGGACTGGGTCCCCCTTTGTATACACAGTTTCTCTTTGTTCTCTGAAGGCAGAGAGGCCTTTGCCTAGTCCAAACCAGTTCTGGTCAGTCCTGGAGCACTTTGTTGACAAGACTCCTTCTTTCCTTTCACAGTGCAGGCCAGGGACATCAGACGCACCACAGGAGGTGGAGCCAGCATTGTGGAGGGAAGGCACAGCCCTATTCAGGTCCAAGATGCAACTCCTCTCAACCATCTACATGCAGATCTCTCTATTCAGCCCTGTGCTGACTCACTCTATCTCCTGGAATCCCCCAGCCCGTCACTCAAATTCCAGACAAGGAATACACAACCTAGCAGAGGCAGGCTTGGATGGTTAGACAAGAAAATACCTGCTTTCTAAAAGTGGTATTTTCAAACACAGAATGTTAAAACCAACTTTACTAAAAGATGCATTTTATCATTCTGAGTCCAGGCATACTAAACTCGAATTTCTACCTAGTTCCCTGAGTCATTTAGGATTATAAGATGTAATAATCAAACTGCCCATTCTGGCCTATGGGGAACAGGTTGCCTTGCAATAGTGAAAAACAAAAGATGGCTGTAATTCACTATTAGGACATGCCACACACACCAGGGCATGTCCTACCTTATACTTATAATGCACTCTGCCCTTGGGCCTACCACCGGGGTGACTAATATGCAGAAAAGGGAAGGTTTAGGGACTGGCAAGTGGGTGCACTTGCCTAGTCAGCATGGCTGTACCAGACTGCACACAGGCTCTGCAATGGCAGACCTGAGACACACTTTTACAGGCTGCTCTGTGGGTGGCCCAACCAGGACTGCAAGCCCACCAGCAGCATTTGATTTACAAGCCCTGGGCACCCATGGTGCACTGTACTAGGGTCTGACAAGTAAATCAATTACCCAATCATGGAGTCACTAATCCATGCATCAATTTACCATAGGGAGCACTTGCACTGTGGCACTGGACAGCAGTGGCACAGTGCCCAAAGCATCTATAACCAGCGAAAACACATGAGGCAATAGCAACAAATGGAAGGGAGACCCACACCAAGGTGCCAGGTCTAACAATATCTCTAAAACTACTGAACGGGCTTACGCCAAATCACAAAAAGTACACTTTCTGGACCAACAGTTAGCTTTCTACCAAATTTGGTGTCATTCCGTCCAGCGATTCAGGCTGTAGTCGTGTTCAAAATCCCTATGGGAAATTGAATGGGGAAGCTTTTTAGGACCCCCCCTTTTGATTGACTGATAGATAGATAGATAGATAGATAGATAGATAGATAGATAGATAGATAGATAGATAGATAGATAGATAGATAGATAGATAGATAGATAGATAGATAGATAGATAGATAGATAGATAGATAGATAGATAGATAGATAGATAGTTAGTTAGTCTTTGGCTGGGTCCATTTAACCTTACTTAAGACACCCCTTCTTCAGACTGAAGCATTTGAGGCCCTTTTCAGTTATACAGTCATTGAAATACTCCTGCATTCTTTAGGCATTCAGAGCCCCCATGCCACATTTTATTGGAAGCTCCATTTACATATTATTTTTTCTTCGAAAAGATGACACTTCTGTGTGAATTTCAGAAAAACCCGAACTACTCTTTTAGTTTTCAATGTGACGGGAGAGCCTTAAAGAAAATTATGCCATCTCCCTGTGTGGAGTTTACATGAGAACCAGAAGCAAATCGTGACATATTTGGCATAGCCCGCATTCACAAATTTGCAGGTGTTTTTTGCCTCTCTGTGGTCATGCGCTTTTACCCATTTTTTTTTCGCAGGGTAATCTTTCCAACAGAAATTATCTCACGCAGTAAAGTCATAGCTGAGACACATTTTTGCCCGAGCCAGTCTGCCGTTAATAATTTGCATGACAATTTTCATGCGAAAGAATTGGCCAGGAACATTGTAAGCAATGCACGTAATTTTGGAAAACGTATGGGTATTCCTCAAAAACATGAAATTTTGGATCACCCCTACTGTAGATAACCATAAACACACTATGACACATTATGGATTGTTGGTTACTGTGTTGGATTTATGAGTAACTCGTTATTGAGTTTTATTTTAACACGCTACTGATCGATATCTTCAATGCTTCCAGTGCTAGTTTGCTTTTATAGGAAAATACTAGTTCAGAAAATCAGAAAAGTAATACATTTTACAAGTTTCAACTACATTGTATTTTCCAGGCTTAGCAAATTGACTGGCAGTTCAGAAAAAAGACTTACTCCGGGCGCACATTAGAGGTTCCTCGGTACTAGAGACAGGAGTAACAAGAATAAATCCCACAGAGACGGTGAAATCCATCTGACACAAGCCCGCAGTTTTATAAAGCAGTGCCCTTTTCACAAAGCCTCGGAATCACAATAGCGCGGCACAGAGAGGCTTCCTGCAGGAAGTGAGGCCTTTTTCATGATTGCTTTTGTGGGAAAGTAAATGGCGTTTGGACAGCAGCATCTTTGTTATACGTCGCTGGCAGTGCTCCAAGGTACTGAAGCATACCTGTTTATCGCTCTTTCTAGGTACAGATTCTTCTTTTCCTCCAGGTCAGGCTTTAGCTGGGATAGTTAACAACTAATCTTCAAGACCAATGGGAGTGATCATGAAATTGAGAAGAGTTACCCGGGAAACAAAGGGGCTTATTTACAAGCCCCTTGCGCCACTGTTGCGCCACTTTTCCCATGTTAAATGTGACGCAAAAGTGGCGCAAGGGACTTGTAAATCTGCCCCAAAATTTGAAGAACAAGGGCCAGATTTATGAGCCCCTTGCGCCACTTTTGCGTCACTTTTCCCATGTTAAAAGTGACGCAAAAGTGGCGCAAGGGGCTCATAAATCTGCCCCCAAGAATGTAGCGTTGGCGATAAGAGGCATGGCATTCAGGCGTTACCAAACAAGATGATTTAATATGGATAAATGAAGGCAGAAGTGTGTTTGTGTTCTGCTCGCTTTAGAGTATTTTAATAGTAATCTCTCTTTCAATAGATTTTTCCGCAGGGAAGTGCAGTATTAACATTGTACATTTAGAAAAACAATCATAGAAAATATTCACAAAAATATAGCCACGCTAACCATTTTGAATTTAAATGTTCATAAAGCTATGCCTAAAATTATCATCTTGAACAGTACGTTTTTTAAAATATTTTAACTGGAAGCATTATTATTTATATCTGGATTTCAACTTATTCTTTAGGTGGTTTAATCTTCTACTCTTTTTTCAATACAAAAGCCTTTCTGACACTTTTGCTTTCCTCTTCTGTTTATTGATTCACGCAGACACCACAAAGGAGACTACATTTAATAGTAGTCTGATATCCAATGCCTAGATCAGACCCATACCCTCAATGCAATAAAAGCAGCAAGCAATAACAAGCCTTGGCAAGAGCAGCAGATTAGGACGTAGCAAACAGTTATGATGGGGAATTTTACACAAAATGTACGCTGCAAGAATATTTTACACAAATAAAATAAGAATCAAAAGTAAATAAAGAAAACATGCCCTGGATAAATGAGGTGGTCATATGGCTGCACTAAATATTTGGGGGCATATTATCAAGACAATTATCGCTGCTTTAGCGGCCGTTTTCGGACGAAAAGCGGCGATAATTCTATTGCAGTATTAACAAGGACACGCTAACAGGCTTTAGCGTGTGTTTCCTTGTGTTAGCACCCGCTTCACTAACGCCTTGCATCGCATCGCTAATGAGATGCAGAGTAGGCGTTCCTCACATTCACTACATAGGAAAACATCGGTAACACAGCTTCCCACTATTTACAATGATGCCCCATATCCTATAGCGACAATGAAAATCGTGCTAAGACCCCACTAACGCTGAATTCTAACATCAGAAACATTTCTGACTTAGCTATATTACCCTATGGGAGGTGGATTGTCAGGCTAAGTCCACCATGGCTTATCATCAAGTAATTTCCCATCGCTGAAATTTTATCGCTGGATTACCAGAGATATTCAAGCATTTCGCCGCTATCACTGGAATTTTTATCACCTTGGAGCTAGCCGTTGATAACGAGCTATCTCAGCGATAAAATCCAGCGATAGCCGGCAATAACTAAAATCGCGCTAAGCGCGCTTAGCGATATTTATCGCAGTCAGTTGATAATATGCCCCTTGGAGAGGCCATTAACCTTCTACCCTGTGCAACATAGCAGGGCTGATTGCTGACAAGACTTCAAAGCATGCACTACTCATACAGTCACTTTCCAGGCATCCTCTAATTACTGCCACATGATTATCTGTTTATAGAACAAAGCTTAACTAGTATTGTGCCGACACCTTTTGCAAAACCGATGAAATATACTGTCAGATTATTCGAAAAAGTGGTTAGTATCAATTAATACAGGATATTTTGATGATTTATTTTGCCCTCAACACAACGTATTTTACTTTTTTGCACAATAAAAATGGGCACTGTTATTTGGACAACTTTTGGACAATAACTATGTTCCCTTAAAAAATACAACAATCCTAGTCAGTTTTGCCCAGATCCAAATCTGATACATGCTGGATGCACACAGATGACAGCAGCATTGTTTTTTTTTCCTCACCAACGTTTAAGCACATGATCCATAGGTCACATGCAAATGCATTTCATGTAAAAATATGTAAGTATCATATTTGTAGCAGATTGGCCTAATTTACAATTTGGAGATTTCCTCGTAGGCCTGTGTATTTGTAAGAGTAATAGGACCTGGGCAAAGCCAAACACATCAAGAGAAATAGACTAGATATCCCCTCATCTGAAGTTGTGAAAAGGAGGCTCATTAAATTGTAAATAAACAAACCTTGTCTAACTCTAACAGGATGACACGTTTCAAATGTTGGTTAGGCTGGGCAAGAGTCAGTCATATGTTAGGCACACTTGCTGCATTCCTTCAGAAGGCTCCCTATATGTCTCTATGTAGGACCTATTTGCAGGGGTAAATTCGGCTGCAAACACGTGTTTACCTCCACATTTATATTTTCTAGCCTGCCAAGATTTCACAGAGATGCCTGCCAGGCTTAAATCTATTAATGTATGGTGGATGGGGAGGGGAGATCTCCTCCATGTGTAAGTGGCTCTCAACAGCCATAAATCAAGATTGGGGAAGTAGGGGTTCCAAGAAATGGTGTGCCCTTCACATTTTGAAACACCTAAAATATGCATGTTTTAGGCATTGACAACGATTCCGCTCCCTCCATCTTGAGATCGTCATACATTTACTCCAGAACAAGGCTGGCATAACTCCCCTTCCAAAGTTGGAAGGAGAACAGAAAATTCCAAGATTTGGTTGAAGTGCAAAGGAAGGGGTTTCTCCACAGGGACAAAAAAATCCAAAGAGAAAACAGTGTGTTTGCATAGGTGATCATATTCCACGGTGCAGACCTCTCCACTGTGGAGAAGTATGCACAACAAGAATGGTATCAAGCAGGAAAAGTTATCTGGCCTTCCAATGAGAATGTTTGGAAACCTGTCTCTGGTGGAACATCCAGGCTTACCGATGGAAAAAGTCAGATGAAGGTGATTATCTCTGTCAGTACTTTTCTGTGAATAGGATCCATTGTGTCTATCCCTGGTCTTTTTTTTAATATACACCTCTGCACTCTGGCACCTTAGTTGATAAATAATAGCCCTAAACTTGAATACAATGTCTTTGGTAACTTAATGACCTGCTTTTCATTCCACCTAATGAAATAAGTACCGTTTAGTTATCTTTTAAACTACCACAAACAGCTAGTAAATAATAGAGTAAGTCAGGGGCGATCATTTAAATTCATTTTTATTCACCCAACTTGGCACAAACTCATCTTTTTTTAAAGGCCATGAAGCCCTTTGGTTCAGTAGAGTACTTTTAAACTCCAATAATTAAAACCAATTAGTGGAATATATAAACACATACTGTCAACAGAAATATGATTATTTTGGATAAAGTCAATGGGCAAATGCCTACAAAGTATAAGGTAGAAGTGTACCACCAACAGAAGAACGCTGAAAACCGATATGATATGGGAAAGGGAGTATAGGATTGGTGTAGATAAAAAGAAATATACAATTTTGGGGACAAGCCATTGAAAAGTCAACAAAATCTTTTGGATTTTTATTTTATCTTTATGTCTGTCTGAAGGGAAGGTTGCACTTAAGCTCTTGTTACCGTAAATAGTTTCTGTCATGAAGGGTCAAAGTAGTGCATTATGGGTAATGACGTTTTTAAGAACCACAGACTACGATCATGTTTAATGTGATTGGGTGCTGAAGAGGGGTGGAGTCACAATGTTTAAATGCAATTAGTGGGAAGCAGGAGTAACGCTTTTGAAGTGCCACTTTCATGCAGTGAAGAACCTGCAGGGAAACAGACCACATCGCTTGAAATCACGAAGGTACAAGGGGAAGCTCAAGGCTTGTTCTGATCTAGCAATGTGTATCATAAGCACAGGGGAGTAAGATAAATTGTGGGTTTAGATGCTTGGGCGGTTACCTGTGGATGAGACAGTGAAATAAGGTTAGGTGCAAATTACTAGAGAGGCTGGCACAGACAGTTTTGTTGTTGGAGTGTATTATATTAGAGGGAGAACGCTGATTTGTGTTAACCAAACATAATATGGCACATGCACAAACAGTTCTTTCTTCAGATGGCATTTTAACACATTGTTCTTTTTACTCATAGTTAACCCCTGGAAGAAGGGCCAAAGTCGGCCTGAAATGCATTGGGTACACGAAATTCTGTGACTAAGGATGTACTGTGTATTTATTGCATGCTCAGAAAAAGGCCCGGATGGGCATATCTGCAGCATAAGAAGCAATTTAAATTCCACTGCACCGCATGTGTGATTGTCAACGTGAAATAAAAACTACACATAAAATTCATTTGGAATATTCTGGAATTATCATTTTGGTAAAATTTTGAGTTTTTGGCAAATACATATGGTGAATGACTTTAAAGGCTGTGCACCGGACTGGAGTGGATATTTCTCTCCTCGCTTTGATTTTGTACACAAACGTGGGATGCCAGGGTGGATCCTGCTGTCCTGGTTGCACGCCAAATCATAAAAGCAATCAACTAAGTTTGAATATGAAAAAGAGAAGGTTGAAAATACTGGTGTGCACTGTAACTTTGTTTTCGTGCATGGAAGAATATACCATTTGCCAGGCCCAAATTTTCCTTTTCAATAAGTATGAGTCACCCCTGGAGAATGCCCTGGACAGCCCAGAGTGCAGGGTGCAACGTATTTAAAAAGTAGGACATGTGCTTTTACATTTGACATGGCCTGGTAGTGAAAATCTCTTACACTTGCCTTTTACTACTGCAAGGACTACCTCTCCCATAGGATAACATTGGAGTTATCTTATTACATTTCATAAGCTGTAATTTTCAAGTGGGAGCAGGTACATTGTCACCCTGGGAGACCTACCTGAGCTAACCAAGTGGCAGCAGAAAGGGGGTCCCACAATGGAGGAATTTTGCAAGGCGCAGATGGAGTGCCCTACTCCTGAGGGCCTAAAGCGGTAGACAGGGGACCAGGTAGCTGGCGACATATCAGGTGACCACCTCATGAACTGGGAGAATGGTTTCCTTTATAATGAGCCTACTGTTCTTGAGCCTGGTGCAACCTTTGTGCTGGTGGTTCCTCAGCGCTGCAGGGCCTTCCTACTGGAGCTGGCTCATGATATACCCATTCGCAGGTCATCTAGGGCAGGACAAGACCTTTGAAAGGCTTGTCACCCAATTTTATTGGCCCTCGATAAGGATGGTCTCAGATGTGTACCGCCGGTCATGTCCTACCTGCCAGGCGAGTGGCAAGTCAGGAGGGGAGCACAAGGCTCCCCTGCACCCATTCCCTGTCTTTGACACTCTCTGTGAATGGCTGGGCATCAACATTGTTTGGCCTCTGGACTCCAACACTGCCCTTGGCAGCAGGTTCATCCTGGTCCTGGTGGACAATGCCACTCAGTACCCGGAAGCTATACCTCTGAGGACGGCAACTATACCCGTGGTGGCCAAGGCACTGATGGGATCTTTTCCCATGTGGGGTTCCCAAGGAGGTGTTATCTGAACGTGGTACCAACTTCATGTCAGTGTACATGAAGTCCATGTGGAAGAAGTGTGTAGTAACCCGCAAGCTTTCCCCTCATTACTACCCTCAAACTAGTGGACTTATTAAAAGGTTCAACACGGTCATGGGCCTGTCAGAGCCCTTGAGGCTGAAATGGGCAGTCCTCCTGCCATGCCTTTGGTTTGCTCACAGGAAGGTATCACAGAAGGGGGTTGACTTCATCCTCTTTGAACTTCTGTGGAGGCACCCTGTGAGAGGACCTCTCAGACTGGTGAAGGAGTGGTGGGAGCAAGTTTCCAGGAAAGACTCTCAGGATGTGGTCAGCTACATGCTGGCACTCCATACCCAGATGAAGCACTTCTGGAAGAAAGCTCAAGAGAACCTAAAAGCCAGCCAGTATGTCACAAACAGTGGTATGTCTAGAAGGCCACTCTAGTTGAGTTTACTCCCAGCCAAAAAGTGTAGGTGATGGAGCCTGTGGAGCCGAGGGCCCTGCAAGACCGCTAGTCAGGGCCTTATGAGGTGAAAGAGCACAACAGTGTGGCTACCTACCTGCTCAATACTCCCTGTAACCCCATAAGGGTCTTGCATGTCAATCGCCTCAAACCCCATTTTGAGAGCACTGAAGTAACCATGCTCCTTGTCACGGATGATGGGGTAGAGGAGGAGAGTGAACCTCTCCCTGACCTCCTTTCTTCCAAGGAGCAGGATGTGTGCCAGCCTCTGCACAACCCTGGTCCTAGCAAACCAGTTTTTGGGGCAGTTTGCCTCTCTCGTCTTCCTTACCCCAGGAATCAGTACATGGTGTACCCCTGATAATAATACCAGGGACAGCATGCCAGTGAAGAGTAAAATCTACAGGCTATCTTATTAGGTGAGAGCCAGAATTAAGGAGGAAGTCTCCAATATGTTGGAGTTAGGGGTTATTGAGCCCCCAAATAGCTCTGGGTTCAGCCAAGTGGTGCTGTTCCCCAAAGCTGCTCCTCCAGGTGCCACCACAGAACATTGATTCTGTGTGGATTACCCAGGGCTCAGTGGGGTCACCAAGACTAATGGACACCCCATCCCCAGAGCTGATGAGCTCATAGATTAGTTGGGAGGTGCCATGTTCCTCAGCATGTTTGATTTAATGTTTGGGTACTGGCAGATTGCCTTGATTGAGGAGGGCCAAGTAGAGAGGTCTGCTTTCTCTACCACAGAAGGGCACATGTCTGGGTAATGCCCTTTGGACTGAAGCATGCCCCTGCCATCTTACAGAAGTTGGTCAACCAGGCTCTGGTTGGGTTGGAGAACCGCAGTGTCACCTAGCTAGATGACACTGCGGTCTCCAGTTCTAGATGGGAGGACCACCTGTGCCACCTCAGGGAAGTGCTTCAGGTTCGGCAGAGGGCTCACCAAGTGGAAGGAGGCAAATCCGAACCATACTGGTTTGGCAATCCGCCAAGACCCATACAGAAATTAGATACTTCTTAGGCCTCACTGCCTATTATGTGAAATTTGTCAAGGGATATGGCACCATTGTTGCAACCTTGACAGAGGTGATGTCAAAGAAGCAGCCTAGACTTGTGATCTGGATGAAGGCACGCCAGAAAGCTTTTGATACCCTGAAGTAGGCCATGTGCGTAGCATTCGTGCTCAAGGCCCCTGACTTCTCCAAAGAATTAATTGTCCAGACAGATGCCTCAGAGCATGGCGCATGGTTCGTATTCTCAGAGCTGAAAGAAAAGGGCCTGGATCAACCTGTAGCTTTCATTAGTAGGAGGTTACTTCCCTAGGAACAGGAGTGCAATAGAGAGTGGAGCCTTTGCAGTGGTCTGTGCACTGAAGAAGCTGAGGCAATACCTGTTTGGTGGTCCCTTCAGGTTTCAGGCAGATGACAGACCTCTCAGATGGCTAATACACATGAGGGGTGAGAATGAACCCTGGGCGTAGTTCGCGAAGTAGCGCTACGCATAGCTACGCAAAGTGCACTTCGCGCTACTCGAGCTACGCGTAGCACTTCGCGAACTGCGTTGTACCCTGTTTGCACTGTGCAAGATGCAGTTTTCAATGATTGCACAGTGCGGACAAGCATCCGGCACTGTGCAATCATTGAAAACGGCATCTTGCACAGTGCGAGCTGCAGTTTTCTGCCGCTCGAGTAGATTTTTACTCGAGCGGCAGCTTTCTCAACGCGGACTGGTAGTTTCTCATCGCGAGCGGTCGGGAGCTTACGCGAACACTCGCAATGAGAAACCTGACCTCCCCGTGTTGAGAATGTCGCCGGGAGGTTTATTTTCCACGCTCACGATCGGCAACTTGATGTTGCTGATCGCGAACGAGGAAAAAGTCTCGCCGGGATGTCAGTTTGCTTGCTCGCGGTCGCCAACTTGACGTTGAGGACCGCGAGCAAGCAAAAAATGACCGTTGCACTACGCTACGCTACGCATGTTTGCACTGTGCTATGTGCAATTCGCGTAGTGCGAAGTAGCGCAAACTTTGCAAACTACGCGAGCGTAGCGTAGTGCTTTGCCCAGGGTTAGTGAGAATCCCAAACTGATGAGGTGGTCCATCTCCCTACAGGGAATGAACTTTAAAGTGGAACACCGTCCTGGAACGGACCACGTAAATCCTGATGGTCTCTCCATGTCTTTCTGCCAAAGTGAAGAGAACTACCAAGGAGTTGGGTAGTTCTACCCACTTTCAGCTAGGGGGTACATGTGTTAGACCTGGCATCCTTGGCATGGTTTTCCCCCTAAACGTTTGCCTTCAGACCTAGTGTTTGCTGGCTTAGTTTGTGTTGGCTTTAGGACACTGCGCACTTTACCACTGCTAAGCAGTGCTAAAGGGCTTGTTCTCTCTCCCTAAAACATGGTAGGTTGTCTTATACCCACTTGGCATATTTAATTTACTTGTAAATCCCTAGTAAGATGGTACTACCTGTAGTCAGGACCTGTAAATTAATTGCTACTAGTGGGCCTGAAGCACTGATTGTGCCACTTACTTAAGTAGTACTTTAAACTTTTCTCAGGCCTGCTATTGCAGCCTGTGTTTGTAGTTTTAAACTGCCAGTTCAATCTGGCAGAATAAAACTTTTGACAGGCCCAAACTCTCCATTTGAATCAATATAATCTACCCCATAGTAGACCCTGGACATCCGAGAGGGCAGAGTGTAATGTGTTTAAAAAGTAGGACACATGCTTTAAGTTTTACATGCCCAGATAATGACTATTGCAAGGCCTACCTCACTCATAGGATAACATTGGAGTTACCTTATAAAGTTTAATAGGTTGCATTTTTCAAATGGAAGCAGTTAATCAGTTCATGTTTGATGCCTTTGGAATTGTGATGAAAAATCCTAAATTATGGTGAAGTCAGATTTTAAATTACAATTTAGAAAATTCTACTTTTAGAAATATGCCACATTTCTGCCTTAGCCATTTGGTGCAGGCAGCCTGTCTTGGGGTCACATGACTGGGTGTAGTTGACAGTCAGGGTTTGTGCATTCCTCCTAGACAAGCACGCTCAATAGGAAGCTTAGGTGTGCCTGGGTGAGACATTACTGGCAGGATAGGAGGGAAAAGCTGGACACAGCCCCCTTACATTTGAATAGGCAATGCACTGCCTCCACCCAAAGGGTTGCATACCTCTTGTAATTAGTCTGGACCCATGGAAGGGAGGTCAGAGCACACACAATAATGTAATGTCCACTGTTGTTGGAAAATGTTCACTTGCAAAGGAAGTTTTTTCTGAGATTGTCCGGCTGATGCCATTTTTTTCTTCTTTCCTTACTCCTGTTTCTCTTATACTATTCCCCACTGTTTGTTTAGTACATCGCCTGCTTTTTATGCTGTTTATTTTAAACTGTTATGACCATTCTAGGTTGGTGATCATATTCAAAATACACTATTTCATTCAAAGACTCATGATAATTTATACCATCATGGGGCTACATTATTTAATTCAGTGTTCAAGGTTACTCCCAGAACGCCTCAGAACATTTTCTGCCATTGTTTCATTTGGTGAGACGGGTAAAATAGTCATATACATGAACAGCATTCATACATTCATTTGGTGTGCTGTTGTAAGAAGATTTTAAATATTCAAGTGTAAAGTAAGATTAATAAAAATGCTAGTTGCCATACGGCACCATCTCATTAAATACAGATTAGCTTTGTTAATGCACCTGTTTATGATTTATTCAGTGCAGTGTTTTAAACCATATGCACAGTTGTATCTATCAATAGCATACAAAAGCACATGGAGGTGGGTGAAATATCGACACTATTTGTGGTAGGGGAGTGCATCATGATGCTGTTCTAGCCAATCAGTAAAGGTTATGTAGATTTTGGATTATAAATCAATCTATTTTTTCACACCTTGAAGTTGCAAGGTTTTTAAAATAATGTGATGGTGATCTGATGTTTCAGACTATTAAAAAGCAGAAAAGTGATGCAGCAGTCTTTTTCTATGTTTATTATTAAGCCAGTGCACAACCAGGCAGTACAAATACACTAGGCCTGTAGGCAAAGTGTCTAAAAAAATGTGAATTACCTTTGCTTGATCTTGTACAGGTGTACTACAAAAACATAAGAAGAGATAGTTAGTTTGAAAAGCGCTTTCCTAAAGAATAGTTAACCTTTAGCAAGAGTTTATAATCCTTCTTGACAGTCTACAGGGTTCTGGATGTAGTGTAATCTATACATTTTGATGAATACATCCTGAAAAAACAATGGCGCAAACAGATGGTTACAGTAGCCTAAAAATATAATTGATGATTTAACATCACAAATAAGTTTAGTAGAAGTGAAAACATTTCTACTGCAAAGAAGGAGGAATTTAAATAAAACTATAGCTTGTCAACTGGAGATCCAGCATAGAACATTCTAACCAGTAAGCAAGTTTCAGGTATATGTATGTAACCTGAAAATCGAACCTGTAATCCTTTAAAGGGGATTGGCTTTTTTAATTTTAACTGATTTAGGCAATGAGAACCCATTCAAATTGGGTAGTAGTTATGCCCGCTACTAATATAGAGGAACAGTTACATATTTAAGGGCTTATTTACAAACCCTGTGCGCCGCCGGTGCGCCACTTTCAAAATGGGAAAAAGTGGCTTACTTGTGGCACAACAGGCTTGTAAATAAGCCCCTTAGGGGCATATATTTATCAAGCTATATTGCGATTGCAAACACTGCGAATCGCAAAAAAAACAGCGTTTGCAACTGCAAAATAGACTTGTACTACGTATGACACATTTTCACATCGCAAAATAGAAATTCACAAATTTTGCGAATATCTATTTTGCGAGGCCACAAATCTGCAAATTCCCATTGCGAATTCGCAAGCTGCGTCACGCAACCAGCGAAATTCTCAAATAGGGAAATCGCAAAATGCGACTTCGCAAACCAATGTATGAAAAATTTGCAAATTGTGATTTCGTGAAGATTGCAATTTTACACATAAAGATTACCACCAACTCAAAGCAGGTGGTACCAGGTACAACCTATAAAAACAAGCCCACAATGCAACAGGGACTTCCACAATGACAGCGCTGTATGTGATAGCCAGGAGGCTGCGAATTCGGGCTGCAGCACAGAGAAGGAGGCAACAGGAACGGATCTTCAGAGTGCGCATCACTCTGTTCCAGCAGACTGATGAGGAGATCCATGAGAAATATAGGCTGGACTCAGCCACCATTTTGGACCTCATAGAGGAGTTGAAACCCCAGCTGGAAAACCCAACACGCAGGACCCAAACAATTCCAACCCATGTGCAGTTCCTATGCTCAATGCACTTACTGGCCTCAGGGAGTTTTCAAGGGGTGATAGCAGCACCAGGTGGGGTCTCCCAGAGTTGCCTGTCATGCTTCTTCCATGCTTTCCTGGATGCAATGTTACAGAGGCTACAACATCACATACTATTCCCCAGCACACAACAGGCATTACAGCAAACAAAACTGGACCTCTACCAGATAGCACAATTTCCCCACGTAATTGGCTGCATAGATGGAGCCCAGGTGGCCCTCACACCCCCATCAAACAATGAATATGTATTCAGAAAACGAAAATCTTATCATTCGCTAAACATACAGGTCATCTGCAATGCTAAATATATCATCAATGATATTGTAGCAAAATACCCAGGCAGTACTCATGACTCATTCATCTTTAGACATAGTGGGATATACAGACGTCTCAATGCTGGCGAGTTTGGTGAGGGCTACCTGCTAGGTAAATGCATGTCAGACGTTCCAACACACAGTAAATGACTGGGGTGGGAGGACAGTAACTCACCTCTTGTTTTCAATCCTGTAGGTGACAGTGCATATGCAGTGGGGGGCTTCATCCTGACACCATACCTCAATCCAGCCAATGCAAGGGAGAGAAGATTTAATTGCGCACACAAATCTACGCACTGTGTAATTGAGTGGACATTTGGGATACTGTTTCCACTGCCTGCATAAAAATGGAGGAGCACTCCAATACAGCCCAGAGACCTGCTGCAAGATTATGGCTACCTGTGAAATGCTCCACAACATAGCTATGAATAAAGGCATTACAGTAGAACTAACTGATAGAGATACTTCTGAGGATGAGGGCCTTGTAGACCAGCAGTTGGAGTTGGGGCAGCTGCCAGACGACAAAGACGAGATGAGATCACACAGAACTATTTCTAGGTCAGAAATATTGACATAATGCAAAAGATGTTTTGGTGCAGGTCTGTGTTTATTCAATCTGCAGAATAAATTTAGTCACACAGCCTGACCGACACATTATGAGTGTCGCTCGATGTAGCACATATTATGGCCACAGTGCAGGTATGTAGGCAAGTCACAAGTCCGGTTATAATGGGTTGCATCACTCATTTGGCTAAACTCAGTGATGTCAGTTCATCTCTTCCTGGAATGGCCTGCTGTTGCCCGCTCAGGGTGTTGACTGCCCTCCTTGACTCCTCAGGTGTTGCACCCTGTCTCCCACTGTGCCATCTTGTTTCATGCACTGTTGGGGTTATGCTGCTCCTGCTAGACAGCTCCTTACTCTCCCCTGAGCCCAGGAGTCTTGCGCCACCTGTGGTGGCTGTCTGCAGCTGTTCCACAGCGGTGGTGACCTGCACCAGGCCTTTTGCCACATCCTGGCTGCAGTGGCCATCTCCTCTTGCATGCTCATGGACCGCTGTGGCAGCAGGCTCGTGGCAGTGCACAGGCGGTTCACCGCCTCGGTGTAGGTGTCCAAACGGCTGTTGAGACGTTGTCTCCCCCTGCGCCTGGCTGCCTGCTCCTGCTTCATTGTGGCACACAGTTCTCGGATTACACCTGCCATGTCCCTGATGCCCTCCCTCATATCACGTAGGTTGTGGTTTACTGAGGCCAGCTGCTGGTTAATTGACAGCATTGATCTTTGTTGCAGGCACTGTGTCTTCAGCATGCTGCCCTTCAGTCCAGCAAACACTGTGTGTTCGTCATCTGCGGCAGCGCTGGTGTTTACCCTTGGCCTGCGTCTCACAGATCCTTCCTCACTATGTTGCAGTGTGCGCTGTTCCTGGACCTGTGTTGCATGCTGCCCTGACTCAGCTTGAGCACCACTCCCCTCTATGGACTGGGTTTCTGCACAATGGTGTGCTTTCTCGGTGGGACAGATGTGGTCTGCCTGGTATCATAGGTGTCCTCCTGCCCTGCCTGCTCCTCCATATGTGCCGCCTCCTCAGCTCCTGCATCCTGTGTTTCAGGTTGTGCTGTGAATGAAAAAGCACATTTTGAGTTTGTGATATGATCTGCATTTCTCACTCAATACAGTTTTCCCAGTTTTATTAGCTAACTGCTATCTACCGCTTTTTGCATTTGGTGGATTTCTCATACTGCTTCTACATTGCTGTGTCTCATTGCCCCACTGTATGATGCATCTGACTACATCTCCCATGATGCATTGCTGTGTGTGCTGGAAAAAGTGTACTGGAGTAGCAGATGTACTTTCTAGTTGGTGCATTCCTGAGTGTGTGAATGGGATAGTGATGTGTGAGGCTGGATTTGGCATGCATCTTACCTTGGCTGGTGTTTGCAGGGTCGGAGCTGTCTATGTCAGCCACACCACCGCTCTCGGGTGAAGGGTGGAGTCCAGCAACTCCTCGTTGGGTGTTGACTCAGTTGCAGTTGGTATTCCCCCACCAGTCTTCTTAGACTCCGCCAGTCCGGTTGCCACCTTCTCCTTTGACCTGGAGCACATGTCATACCATCTCTTTCTCAAGTCCTCCATAGTGCGCTGGGTCACACCAACAGCATTTACCTTAGCGTGGATGTCCAGCCATATTTTCCTCTTTCTGGACTCTGGGACACAGAGTGACTTTTTCCCAAATAATAATTAATGGCTGAGTACCATCTCCTCTATCAGCACCTCCTGCTCCCTCTCGCTGAACTTCTACTTTCTCTTTCTCCCTGACTCCTCCTTGTCCTTCTCTTTCTCCTGGGGATCCATTGTGGATGTTTGGAAATGCAGTGCTCAGTTCTCTGCCTCTCCTCACAGCCTCTGACTCAACCTCAGGCAATCAGGTGTAACATGGCACTCCCACTTCCTGGGTGTAATGTCATCAAGCTGCACCTGAATTACAGATTCCCTATTTTTGCGACTCTTTATTTGCGAATTCGCAAATAAGAAATCGCTAAAAGCGCGTTCGCAGTGTCATTCTGCGAATTTTTGAGAATTGCAATTTAGTTGCAATTATTTTATTACATCACGGTTTGCGATCGCAAACATCTTTTTTGTGTATTGTGTGCAATTGTTACATGAATACTAACTGCATTCACAGAAGCTGAAGGCAACAACTGTCTTAAAACCTCAGCTACAAGAGTTCTTTTCAGCCTGTAAAATTAGCGAATTTGGAACAATATCAAATAAACTCTATATCCGCTTTCTAAATGTTTTATGACCACATTTTTTTAAATTGTGATGCTTCTGTGTACTTTAAAATGCTGCATTTTCACTAAAGAGAGTATCAGAATATTTTGTGCAAAAAGTATATGTCACGGTAGGGCACAATAATATAGAAAAAAAGCACAAAAAACAGTTTACATAAACAAACTTTATTTACCATATAGTAGGCTAATGCAAGCCTCTCCTGAGAAAAGTAATCATGTTAAACATGATTTTAAAACAACTTACATTGATTCACTGATCCTGGCAATTTTGAGTGAATCAGAAACAATATATTCTCAATATATTAACAGAGCATAAATAAATATGTTGAGCTCAGTTATAATTTCAAATACAGCTCTGATGTGACATCTGTTATTCAGCACTTTTTAAATTAAGATACCTCCTTTACTGTCAGGATGCGGCGTGGTTGAGAAGTAGCCTTATGTGCTGATTCTGTGCCATACCACATTCCGAGACTCACAAATGTCTATGTATTAAGGAGAAAAGTGGATGGACGGGTGTGCAAGTCATTAACATTGCCTGCATAAAAGTTTCATATCTCAGAAGTATGCATTTTGTGAAACACCTGAGTAAATACAAGAATAAGTGCAGGTCTCAAGAGCACACAGGACTCTCAGCACGCTTGCCGATAGTGATGGCCATATTGAAAGCACCAAGATCCTTGTGGTCCATAGTATCCTTGGCAGCAGTGGCGGTTCGTCCATTGGGGGCGTTGGGGCGTTGCCCCCCCCGCGCCCACAGCTCCCTCGGCGTCTCTGAACTTAGTTTACTTAAGTTCAGATCGCCGAGGGAGAACTGACAATCATGTCAGTCTGCATGACGTCGCACTGCCCACCCCCTTCAGAGTCTGAAGGGGGTGGGCGGTCCGGCGTCATGTTGACTGACATGCATTGTCAGACCAGCTAGCCAGGGACAGGCAGCAGCACAAGTGCGCATGAGTGGGGAAGGTGAATGAATTTTTCACCCGTGCCCAGTCATGCGCACTTGCGTTTCCACTGGCTTGCGCATGCCCATTAGGAGCCCCTCGGTCTCCTAACGGGTAGGCGGCGGGCAAAGAGCAACCGTGCCCTAAGCCAATCCTGGCGCTGCAGCAGCGCCAGGATTGGCTGAGGGGTTGTGTGTCACTCCAGTCCTGTTCCAAGAGGCGCCATTGCCAACGCGGACCAGGAGCAGAGAGAGGCGGTCAGGTAAGTTTTCATTTTTTACATTTTCTCCCTCGGCCCCCCACCCCCGCGAGTCAGTACTGCGAGCCGCGACTGGTGAGAATATTCTAATGGAATATTTTAATGTGGCTCCGTGAAAAAGGGGCAACGCAACCGCATGCTAAAACCACTCTCCCATAGGCCCCATTTATAATATTTCTACTGTTTAAAATCAAATACACCTATTCAGACTAAAAAACAGAGGCAACCTGCCCAGAAAAGGATTGTTGGAAATAAACAATGATGCACAAAGTGGTACCGCGTAACCTTAAACGCGCATGCCGAAAACGCCGATTTAGCCGAACAAACATGTTAGCCTCCCAGGGTGTCAGAGGTCACTTAATTAAACGGAGTTAAATTTAACGAAGCAGGTTTTTCGGTTTGTTTTTTCTGCCTGCTAACAGCTCGACTTCATTTTCACGAGCGGGCTACGAAGAGCAGCGCTTGAATCGTCTTTTCGGGTGTTGCTACTTATACGTGTCGTCTTGGAAGTAATATGCATTGGCAAGATTAGAGAGAGCGACTGTATGTTTGTGTGCCATCTTTATTTTGATATAACAGAATATTATTTTACCCTGCATAATTCTTGCTTGCTGATGTGTTCTCCGTGTTTGGCTGTAACATTTGTGTAACTACGCTTTCTGTGTGTGACTGAGAAGGAAGATGAGGCAAGCTGGGGGTATCGCAATTAGAGCCAGGATAAGTGGGCAACCAAGTGGTTTTACAGCTCTGAAGGCCCCAGGTCTGTGATTAACTTCAGAAGTTCAACAAAGACATAAGAGATCCCTTCCACTCTGCCTGGGTCTCTGCTGATAAGGAATGTGTGATTAAAAACCAAATGTTGCTTAATGTGTATCTCGAACTGGGTTGTGCTCGGTTCACACTATTTTCCATGGTGTACACCTTTCGCCAACATTTTTATAATATTTCAGTTAGGGCAACGTGAGTTCATTTGTTAATCAGATATGCGTTTCAATTTGGATTTTTTGGTGTGCAATTTAAAACATCTCCACTACACACTTGAACTTCAGATTTTATTTTTGTCTAATTTGCTCTCAAGTCTTCTCTGTTAAGCGCGCTGATGCCCTCAGGTCTAGGCAGCGCTACATAAAACTCTTAAATAAATAAATATGTCTTGCTTCACGGAAGCCCACTAGCCAAAAGTGTGAAAAACTAACATAGTCTCGTTTTCTCTCCATTATGCAGAGTTCCATCTGCATCAATCCCTGAATTTGCATGTTCCCATTTCTTTCCCTTTGTTTGCATTTTTGTCCTTGTGATTAGCTGTTGTAATTTTTTTCCTGCCATGTAGTCCTGGGCTGCATGTTACACATGCTCTTGTTTCACAATAAAGCGCACCGACGCCCTTGTTCGTTGTATGCACAACTGCATAAGTTAATATATTGGTACAGCAGGTAGACGTGTTTATTTTAAGGATTAGACCTGCTGTCCCTGCTGGAAGGTGCTTTGGCCTCCTTTTCTCCTTCTTGACCTCTGTTCAATTTAGATGCCTCCCCCATTATGTTACTTAATTGGTGCTGTATCCTAAAAATACAATACAAGATCAGTTTATAGTAAGCAATTGTGGCTGGTTTGGCTTTCTGTTTTTTTGCTCTTTCGATTTATGATTTCTTTGTTCTTTAGATGCCTAAAGTTGGCGCAGCACCATTTTAATTGTTTTTTGCATCAGTCGCACTCTTAGGCGTATATGGAAGAGGACTGACATAAGACGTGTGAAGCAGAAGCAGGAACCTGAACCGGGGGTAGAAGGCTAGACAGGTGGCCCTGGTGCTCTCGGTGTAATGGTGGGGGCCTGACACTCACACTCCACTTCTCTCCATTCCTCTTTCCCACCAAGTTTCCTCCTTTCATCCTCTTTCCCTTCTATGCTTGTGACCAACTCCTTCCCCTACCTTCGGTTATTCTACCACTTCCCTCCTTATTTCTCTCCCTCTCACTCCTCTGCTCGACCACCTCCCCCTTACCCTCTTCTCTCACTCACCACTCCCTCTACCTTTCGATCTCTCTGTCCCAGCTTCCCCTTACCTTTCTCGACCCTCTCTCCTCTCACCCAACACTCCCTCTACCTTTCTCTCTGTCCACCCAGCTCCATTCCTTTCTCTGCACACTCTCTCCTTTCTCCCACATCCCTCTACCTTTCTAAGTCTCTGTCCACCCAGCTCCCCTTTCCTGGATCTACATTCTCTCTCCTCTCACCCACCACTCTCTACTAGAGTGATGCCATCTATATTCTATGTGCGAGAAAGAAGCACCCATTCCTTGCACACAAGGGAATGCGCGGGCATCTTGAAAGTAAAACAGGTTTCTTTAAGTGGAAAAACATGATGTGCATGTGGCTGGAATTAAAGGTGCGTGCTTTTTTTAAGCTACCTACACCATTAGCATATGAAATCTCTTTATTTCATAACTACACTTTCACAATTGCTTTATCAACTCTCTTGCTTCCTTAAATTTGCTTAAATGCACCATTTGTCTGCTCTTTTTTTCCCCGAATCTCCCCGAACCCCACCATATGGTGGCTGGACTAGCTCGCTACACTCCCTCGCCTCCGGGCACTCATACAAAACTTTTACGCCCTACCACTTTCAAATGTCACCAGCCGCCACTGCTTTGTAGGTAATCTTGATACATATTTGCTGCAACTTGGACCTGCTTGAATCCTGTCATTTGCTCGTCAGTGAAGTTGATAAATCAAATCCGGAACCAGAGAAATATTTAGCAAGAAAGTAGACTTGCACATGTTGTTTTCACAAGGAGTCTCCCACAATGATTACAAACTCAATAGTACTGATTTATTTTCAAAAGGCGTTATACATTGGGGTTACAAACGCTATAGAATGTGTTTGTTTTCGACAAAAATCATCCTTTAGGATTGTTATCATTATTTTTATATTTTTATATACTTGTTACATAAATACATGACTTTAGGCTCTTCAAAAACAGGTATTGCTTGACATGGCATTATCATAATTGCAAAAGGTTTATTACAACTTTCATGTTTTCAATTTTTTACCCCTGAAATATATAACTTCTCTGCAGGTCGATATGCCTAAGTCACAACTCTATAATATGTTTAAACAGGCTTCTCTTAACATCACAAGGCAATCATCATATTTTGCCTGGTATTCCTCAGTCTTCCTTTACTGAACCCATTTTTGCTGACCATAGGAATCTGCACACTTAACTCTTGTTAACCAGCGGTTAGTAATGGCGCGCCGCTATTTGGAAAATTCATTTTGCTTGTATGTCCCTAGTAAATGGTAGCACATGTACCCAGGGCCTGTAAATTAAATGCTACTAATGGGCTTCAGCACTCATTTTGCCACCCATTAAATTAGCACTGTGAAACATGTTTCCAGGCTTATCATTGCAGCCAGGCTGTGTAGTTTTAACCCCTTCAGCACGGCGCGGATTTCCGCGCCACGCTGAAGGTTCCGTGCGCGGGCGGGGCCATGACGGAACGGTTCCGTCATAAGCACAGCCCAACCGATGTGCATGACGGAAACGTTCCGTCATGCGCGTCGAACGGGTTAAGCTGCCAATTCAATCTACCAAAATAAACCTTTTGCCAGACCTAGACCTTCCTTTTTAATACTTATAAGCCACTTCAAAGGAAAACCTAAATGGCACAGGGCAGTTTGCATGGTATTTAGAAAGTAGGGCCTATATGTTAAAGGTGTTACATATCCTGGCAGTTAAAAAACATTTTTGGTACTGGCATTGAACCCACCAACTAATGTAAAGCTATTCTCTTTTTGCCAATAATAATAACAGCAATATCACAATCAATGTGTGTGTCATTTTGGTTATATCTACTACGTAACCCAGTAGGACCACATTTGGGATTTTGAGGATAGTTAAGCCCACTATGCATAATTGTGAGGTCTTGAGGCTAGCTTATGTAGTTTCAACGGTGTGTAATAAAACCTGTGAAGAAAGTTGAAATGTATCAGCTTATGTCTACAATTCATAGATATATATTGTTGTCAACAGGGCAAAACATTAGGGACAATTTCACATTCCATATTGATCCCCGATTCCGTTTCCCTGTGCAGAATATTTTCAATCACTCAGGCATCATTTAACATAATGTAAAGCCAAGAATCCCAGCTATATCAGTACACTAACATGATCACCTTTGAGAAAAAGGTGAACTCTGTGGCTCTTGCAGAAGCATTAGTTAATGAGCCTTCACTGCCTGCTTTAACCAAAAATATATGAAATGTCGATTACATTGATGGGGCCCTTGCTTCAGAATTAAGTCAGTGTAACTAAGAGGCTATTTTCATAAAGGCGTCCACTGTGCCAAAGAATTTATAGAAAATGTGCTCTCATTTAAGCTTCTGGAACACTTTTCATAATAGGATCCCACGCACAACCATCACTCTCAGGCAAAAAAAGTCATTGTACACATGTAATCCTAAAATAATTTTCCCACAAAACTATAAACTATACTTGACTGTGGGCATGTGTCCCCCCTCCTCATGACCATTTCCAAGCACTGGGGCCCCATCCCCTGGCTCCCATCAATGAAAAGACAAAATAACAAAAAGAGAGGGGCATGCACCCCCTAAGCCTCATTGACAAGGGGCTATATCCCCTAAAGGATATGCATTAAACTGATAGAAGTGGGTGGGCAACCTCCTCCCCAAGCCATACTATGACCCTAGAGACCTCCTGTCCCAGGGAAGGCTCCATCATGGTGTCTTGAGGACCCTAGCCCCGGAGCACCATAGTTTCCTTGCCTGTGAAAGCACATGCAGGTAAGTCTTCTGTGCTCCCACCCAGCAGGAGTACAAAGCTGCATCTGCCGGGTTGGAACCACAAATAATAAATGTATCGCTGTGTTCTGCAGGACCCATGTGACTGTTTGCAGTGAGCCTGTGGCAATGGGGGCCATGGCGCTCCCCCTGTGGCATCCAACAAAATTTACAAATGTGAGTGTCACTGGTGGGCACTACGGCCCCCAAAACATTATAAAAAACATATTAAAGATTTATAAATGAGTGGCGGGAGACGCTCACTTATTATTCACTGCTATGGCATGGAGAACTCCATAATGTCCTGCAAGGGTTTCTTTAAATTTTATGGATCCTGATTGTGCCCCTAGAAGGGGCAAGGACAGCATCAATCACTATTTTAATGTTGTGGGGGCTGCAGGGACTGCAGCAGTGCCAAAGCAGCATTAAAAAAACAGAAAGTCTGCTGGGGTAGTTAATCAATGACCACTGGAAAGCGTACCATATCTTATTTAAAGCTTTACGAGCTGGAGCTTTATGCTCTTCAACCGGAGTTCAAAGCTCACTTGTGGTTGTTGTTTCCTCCCATTCTGTGGTCTGAAAAGTGTTAAAAGAAAGACCCAAATACATGTTGATTTTCTTCAATAAGATTTAATTTTAAAAAGTTTAACAATCACTTTTATTAAACATTGCAATGTATGAATTATTGAAATATACATTTGATTATAATTATAATTAATTTTAGATTTTTTGACAAAGACCATGAGTCTCATTTATATATGTTGCTATGCTTACCCCTTGACAAATACAATAGGTCACATTTATATTTGCGTGTTCTGACCCTTTGACAAAGAGAGTAAGGCTTCCTCACCCTTTATACTGTAACATCACATAGGTAAGCCTACAGAGGTTGTACTCAGGGCCTGGCTAAAGGTGCCAGCTGTGGGTTCCCTATCGCCCACTACGTAAGGCTGAAGGGGTAGGGCGCTTGCGGGAGCAGGGCAGGTGCATGAGTTATAGATACTTGAGATAGCTGTAACTGGTGAATGTCAGTGCTAATAATAATTTAAAATGGTGTGTTTTAGCTGAAATTCTCACCTAACAATGGCACCTCTTTAAACTATGGTTTTTGTAAGGGAATTTCTAAGGTTTAAAAAAACAAAAAGTGACGATCAAAATATATCTATCTGAAGGAAATTTAAATTAATATTAAATATATTTAATTAAATCAAATATTTTTTAACCGAATCATTTTTATTATGTTTAACAAGCATATCATATAATATCTGGTACCTGCTATAATAAATGCTCATTACTTCGCCACTATGCCAATTGTATTCTGACAAATTCTCTTTAAACCTTTTTTTTATAATTGAATTTCTAAGTTTAAAAAAAGTTATTTAACAAACTATTATTGATCCATAAAGTAATTATTTTAAAGCAATTACAATTTTTGTTGAAAATATATCTAATTAAATCAAATATTTTGCAACCAGACCCTTTTTATTATGTTTAACAAGCAAATCATATAATCTCTGATACCTGCTATAATAAATTATTTTGGCACTATGCAAATCGTATGCTGATAAACTCTTCTAGAGAAACATTTTAGGTGAGCAGCTTTAGAGTGTCAGTGATGTATTAGAGTGCTTCATATGAAGGAGCTTTACCTAACTTCAGAACTACCCAGGGTTTCCTACTTCCTTTTTTGAATAATTTTGGCAACACTCTAAGCCTGAAAGCAAATTGCTATGTTTTATAATGGATGCTCTATTTGTTTATCGACAAGCTATGTCTCTCTGAGGAGTTCTGATGAGTGCAAAACACGTGTCAGACATTGTTTGTATTCATTTCAGAATGCCTTGAATGGTATTATACTTATCCAAAGCTGTAATACTTTGCCTGGAATGGTCAAAGGTTGTTGCCACTTTCCTAGCTCTGCCTGGATTGCATGTTAACCCTGTGCTTAAAATTATGCTAGAAAGACAGGCATATGAGGTGAGCAGTGTTAGAGTGTTGGTGGTGTTATAGGGTACTTCATATGAAGGTACTGCCCTCCACCTAAAACATGGAAACTTCCCAGGATTCCCTACTTCAGTTTTGAATTATTTTTGCGGCACTCTAAGCCTGAAATGAGATCACATTTAACACATACAACAATGACATTGTATAAAGTCCCTGAATCTCTCCAGATGTTCTGTGTCACCTTCCAGTAAACCATAAAAAGAAATTAACATTTAAATAGAAGGGAGGTGATCATACAGAGCATACGAGGTATATGCAAAACACCGAGTTGTGACATTGCATTACAATTATGCTCAGATCTAACTTTGAAATCTTAATCCAGAAGTCTTGTTTCTTTCTCAAAAACAATCCCTCTGTAGGCCAATAGAGCACTTTGTGCAATATGGAGTTCAATAATGAAATATTGCTGGAAATAACCATCTCCTGCATGGTATTACCCTAGATTTTTGTCTTGATTTTGTTTTGTTACCCATAGAACTTTGTAGATTTTACCCTGCTAACAAGCTCCAACGTGCTTGTGCTCCCCTTTAAATGTGATGAAACTGGCATACACTATTCACACCTTTAACTTACCTGTAAGTCCTTAGCATATTGTACAAAGTGTACCAAAGCCAGTAAGTTAGATATCACCAGTGAGCTGCAACACACCATGTGACACCTAATGCAGTGACACAGCAAACCCAACATCAGGCCTGCTAAAGGAGCCTAGCAATGCAGTTTTTACACTGACAATTTGACCTGTTAAAATAAACCTCTTCAGATTATTGTGTCAAAAATATCAATGACCAAAATATGGAGATGGTAAGTGCAAATAGGGAAGTATAGATTCTTAACTCCACATCTACATTTCTTGAAGATATATATATTGTCATGGTACATATATGTGGAGTTATATATATAGTAACATTTTGCTTACCTATTGAAACTTACTTTCCTGATATTTTTGTCCTCGATATTGTTGACATGATATATAGCCCACACTATATTGTTTTCCTGATATTTTCTCTAAATCCCAATAAACATTTTTGAAGGCGTAAATGCTAATAAGTCACTCTAAAGTAGGCCTTATTGCCCATAAAAGCAGGGTGCATGGTATTTAAAAGGACATTCAACAGTTACATTTTTCATATGTTCTTCAAGTAAAAAAACCTAAAAGCTATTTTGACTGTGAAAATTATGACTGCTTCCATAGAAAAATACTGATTGTGTTTTAACACCCTATAATACTAAATTTGGTTTGGTAACAACAAAAAAGTATTTCAAGGGCTAATTTTAATAGACAAAATCCAATGTAATGGTAAAGTCGAATTCCTTCTAACCATTAAGGGAAAGGTATTATACAAAAATCACCTTTTCTCTGCTTAAAGCCTCTAATGTAGACACTGAGGAGGGAATTAATGGATCCTCTGGTGCAAGGACCGGAGGATTCCATTTTTTTTTTAAAAGGGCAGGGGATTTGAGGAATTATTTCTGTATTAGCCCTTATCCCTCTCCCACCAATCTGTGAAATCAGTGCACCGCAAGGTGTGCTGACGTGACAATTTTCCACTGGTAGCATTGAAGAAGAATGTTGAATTCTTGATAAACTGTCCTGTGGGGTTTGTGGGCTGAGATGCCTCCCCAGGTTGTAGGGAGGCATCATTAGAAATTGAAGAGTCTCCACTTTCCAACAATGCCTTTTTAGAAAGATTCCCTGGCTGTGGATTGTAGTGCAACTGCAATCCACAGCCATGAAAACCACTAAGGTGAATGTATTTTGGGGGCTGTCCCTCATGGTAATGGGCTGGCCCCCTCCCCGGGGGTACATATTTCTTATTTTTTTTTACGTTTTTTCCCTGCTGGTGCAAACCTGCCTCCAAGGGGTAATAAAATTGCATAGTTTTAAAAATATATGTATGAAATTGTCAGAGGGTTGACCCTACTGCCATAAGGGCTGACCCCTGTGGGTCCTAACTATTTGTTTTAGAAAACATGTGTTTTTCTTGGAGGGCATGGTGGAGTACTGATCGCGTCTCCATGGCTCACCACACATTTCCTAGAAAACAAAAATAAAAGAGTCAGGGTGCCCATTTGCTGTACAAAGATTTTTTATATATTTAAAAATGCAGATTATGCAGAGATTATAGATTATGTGGCATTTTTTTGGTATAAATGCTTTGGAGGGGGGCATAGTGCTCCCTTAGGAAAAACACACATTTATCAAATAAAAAAATGCCACATAATCTGTATTCTCTGCAGAATCTGCAGACTTACATAAAAAAAAGTGCTCAGCTCAAATGGAACAAGAGTGTGTACAAACGTGGCAACATGTTTGCAAGCAGTAGAAGGCCCCTGCACAATGGTTGACTAGTGAGCATTAGGCCTGGGTGGTAAATTCCGTTCCGCTCATGGAATTAGCAGAATTTGGGTAATTTTGCGTTCCGCGGAGAACGCGGAATTGCCTAAAAGTCTGCGTTCCGCTTAATTTTCTGCTTGTTCTCGTTCTCAAAATGCGTGTTTGCCTTCCGTCCCTTACACTTTGTAACGAAATTGCACTCTACTTTGAAAACAAGATTAAGAGCATTCAAAGGAATTTCGAGACTTATAGACCTCAGGACTTCTCTGATGGAAAGGTATTAGACATGCATTTCAAACTGCCTCATTAGCTCAACGAAAGAGGCGATATTAGCCTGTAAATCAGGTTCTCCACTGGACACATGTTCCCCGACTTTCTTACACCATATCATTGATGTTGTGAATCCGGTGATTAATAACATAGTGAATTCCTCACTAGCCTTGGGCACAGTACCAGACGAATGGAAATTTGCTATCGTGAAGCCCCTTAAGAAAAAACAGAATGTTGATCCATCTAATTTATCCAATTATAGGCCTATATCCCTGCTACCAATTTTGGGTAAGATCACAGAGAGAATAGTCTACAAACAACTCTCTAGTTTTTCTGAGTCTACATCTATTTTTCATCCCCGCCAATCTGGATTTCGTTCAAAACATTCAACAGAATCAGCATTACTCGAGATATCAGACACCCTAAAATTTGATACCATCTCGCATGATATCCTGCTAGCCAGATTGAGATCTTGTGGCATTTCTGACCTTGCACTGGCATGGATTACATCTTTCCTGTCAAATAGAAAGCAGGTTGTCTCTTTGGGCTCCTTTCTATCGTCAGAACGCACCGTTATTACGGGTGTCCCACAGGGGGCCTCTCTTAGTCCTCTTCTATTTAATAAGTATATGACCCCACTTATTTCATTGATCTCGACCTTTGGGATCGAAATTACATCCTATGCTGACGATACCCAACTGATTCTGTCATTGGAAGAGAAATATACGAAAGCCAAAGAAAACTTTGAGGCTTGTTTTACGGCAGTCATCAAATGGATGAAAAACAACCACCTCTGCTGTAATACTGATAAAACAGAAATCCTTCCAATTGGAAAAAAATCACTTTTTCCAACCTAAGGACTGGTGGCCAGATGACACCGCAGCCCCCCCTTCAACGGTAGAGGTTGCAAAAAATCTGGGAGTATGGTTTGACTCTTCTATTTCTTTTAAACCTCATGTTCTAAAGCTAACAGGGACTTGTTTTGGCCTCATTAAAACATTGAAAAACGTTCTCAATCTAATCCCGCTTGCCGCAAGGAAAACGGTAACAGTATCTCTTATACTATCGCGGCTAGACTAATGTAATAGGCTCCTGGCAGGGATGAATAAAGCTACCCTGAGGAAACGTAGTTCAGCATGCAGCGGCCAGATTGGTTCTAGGGCTTCCTTGTAGAGCATCTGCCTCTGCCGCTTTGAATACTTTGCATTGGCTTCCGATCCACATAAGAATTTTGTTCAAACTATTGTTGACAACTTTCAGAGCATTTCGCTGTTTGAGTCCTGCTTATCTTTCCACAAGATTCAAACCATATATTACAACAAGGACACTTAGATCTAGCGCTGCAAATCTACTTACAGTATCTGGTTTCAAATTGTCAACTAAAGGAGGGAAAGCAGCAACGGTCTTGGGTGCAAAGGCGTGGAATAGCCTGCCAAAGGAACTGAGAGAGATGGAACAGGAAGAGCTGTTTAGAAGGGCCCTAAGGACTTGAATCTTTGGAATATCAGATGTCTGCTCCTCGGCCCTGATTTAGTTTTTACATTGTTATAGCCGATCTTAGTTATCTGCAGCGCCAGGAGACTCCGTTAGGAGTGACAGTTGCTCTATATAAGCCACACTTTTCATTTCATTTAATTTCATATTTCATCCCGAGCACGCAAACAGCGTTTGCGAACAGGAAAAAAGCATTGCGCACAAGCAATTCCGCGTGTTCGTGGAATTTCTGCTTGCTCGCGGAGATTTTTTACCGTTTCACGGAGCTTTGCGTAGCGCGACTATGTAAATTCCACCCACCCCTAGTGAGCATGCAGTTGCATTGTTGTTATACAGATGCTATTTCAGTCAAATCTTTGCCCAGGCAAAAAAAGTGATGTAAAAAAAGTGCAACATTGTGGTGCATAACTTTTTTTTTTTTTTTGCTACATAATTTAGTCCATCCTGCTGCATCATTTGTTGCTCTTATGCCACATAATTCCAGTGACCCTGGCAATAGTATTGTGAATTTTTACAAGGAGCACATCTGCGCACAAAACTGCAGGGGCTACTGTGTGAATGTGCGCTTTTTGACAGCAAAGGTAGATTTTTGGTTTCAGGAAATTACTTTTAATTTTTGTAATGACCCAGGAGGTCCCCCAACAGATTCTATTTTGAAATATTCTTGCACGTATTGCTTACAGGACGCCTTATTGAAGGTCCCAAGATTCCACACTTTCTAGGGAACTTTTGTCAGATGACTTTTGAACTGATGAGACCTGAAGACTAGCTACAGGTCAAAACATTGACATCCCATCCCTAAATTGCTTTTAAAACGTATTATGAATTGCCAGGCTACACCATATATGAACAAACAGGATCTCTGTTTATGTTTGCTTGGAATAAAATCCTATGCAAACATGCACACACAGTACCTGAAACAGCTTTCCTAACGCCTGATCCACAGCTCTTTTCAAACTCCTGAAACACTCATTCAAAGTCTTACACAGCACTGGTTCAGCTTACCTCAATTCCACCTCAGATTTCAGACACCTTCCAGACCACTCTGCTCAGCATAGGCAGCACCAGAACAAGGAGAGTAGACTTCTCCTAATGGACTCCAAAAAGGCAGAATGACCTGTCTCTACACATATGCGCTATCTCTAGAATTAGTATATTCCGCACAAAGCTGAACACTTGTCTCTTCGACTAGGTTCCTTTATGGATCAGCCCTGACTGCTCTTGCATTGGCGAGAGGATACCCTCTCAGGTGATAGAACATTTTACAAAAAAATCATAACACTACAGAGAACTCTGTAACCAAATCTACAAACATGGGTAAAATGTTTGTCGTGCTTGCCATGTTCATCCTCCGTCAGAACTTAGTATAGGTTCAGTTTACAGTATGACAGGTGAATTCAGTCACAGCACTGCCCATAACAGTGGACGTGACATATGTTACGTTCTCACTGAGTGCCCTCTGTGTCAAAAACTACCTTTCTTAGTAGTTTATGACATTCTATTTAGGGAACGTCAGGCAGTACCCCCCAACATGTTTGTCTTAGTTTCAAAGGTAGATACTCTAACTCAGTTCAAGCAATGTAGGCCACAGAATGCATTCTTGGACACCCCCAACTTGCATCCACAAACTGGAAGGATTTGGATTTACCACAGTGAGTGCACTAAAGACGCATGTAAGACATGCCCTCATGAGCCTCATGTGTCTGTCATGGGAGACATTAGTAAATGTTCACTAGGCATGCATTTGTCAATGTTCAGAATGGAGGCGGTTACTTAATAGGTGGTGAAAATGTAGGCAAGCTGTTTTTTCATTTGTAAAAGTTGCGGATGCTTAGCATGTCAACATGTCTGGACATATGTGTTTATACAGGCTTGTCTGTGGTGTGTTTGTGTGCAATTTGGTTGATGACTGGATGAGAGGTTGTCTTGAATTGAGATTCTGCCCTGTGGTGTATGAATATGATGGGCCCTTGCATGGCAGTGATATGTTCATGTGAGTTCAATGATCTGTTGGATTAGGCGTGTGGCTGGAGGTATGAAAGTCTTGAGTGTGTGAATGGCGTGTGAATGGACCATAGAGTGTATAGTCCAACGGGATGGTTGTTGGCTCACCTTCAGTAGTCTTGATTTCAATATTAAGTTACTTTGATAAGTATTTGTGTTTTGAAGCTAGCATTTCTGGAGGTTCTAAAACCAATGAGTGTATGTGGTGGATTAACTTTAAAAAAATGTAGACCCGATTTATATCTGTGGCATTTAGGATACTCTGTCGCAATTGCAATAAAGAATCTTTACTATGAAGATAATGGTCTAGCCATCCAATATATATGTGGAAGGAGCATTGGTGTAACTGTGGGTAGACTACTTAATCTGCGGTATGGCTTTAATCTGTTCCATGTCCCAACTGAGTAAGGGCCATCATTGGCAGACCTCTATGTCAGCCCACCTAATTTAGATGTATAGACATGTAGGTTAGTTTTCACTGCCCATCACCACCTGGAAAACCATGGTGGTAAGTGGCAGTGATAACTGCCTAATGCTCCCTTTGCCATGGGTGATAACTTGCATGGTAAGAGGGACATTATTTTTATGAAAAAGAAAATCTGCCATTTGGATTTTGTTCTTAAAAATTAAAAAACAAAATTGATGGACAGCTCAGTCATGTTGATGGAGTAGTATATCAAACGTAAAAAGGAATTGACATGGGCCTCCATTTAGGTGGCTGAAGTCAATGTTTTTGAATTGGCTGCCACCTTGATGGTCATTTTTTAATTCGATGGATGAAGTAGTCTCCGCATGGCAGATATTAAATCCTTCACTAGTGACGACGGAGTCTTCTTTGTCTGCCAAAATGTAAATATGGCCCTATTATGTTCTATATAGGAACCACAATATTGGTTCAGGTAGTGAATACACCTTTCACCTACATTTCCCTGATATTACACTACATAACAGTTCTTAATACTGACCTTTTACCTAGTTACGGTAATGTCCAAAGATGACATGGGGTTTTCTCCGAAAAGCTTAAGCCTCATTTATTATGCATGAGGATTCTTGGAATCACAGCAGGAAACAGTAAGCCTGGGCAAAGCACTACGCTACCCTCGCGTAGTTTGCGAAGTTTGCGCTACTTCGCACTACGCAAATTGCACATAGCACAGTGCAAACATGCGTAGCGTAGTGCAGCGGTCATTTTTTGCTTGCTCACGGTCCTCAACATCAAGTTGCCGATCGCAAGCGTGGAAAATAAACATCCGGCGAGATTCTCAACGCGGGGAGGTCAGGTTTCTCATTGCGGGTGGCCGCGTATGCGGGCGATGAGAAACTACCAGTCCGCGTTGAGAAAGCTGCCACTCGAGTAAAAATCTACTTGAGCGGCAGAAAACTACAGCTCGTACTGTGCAAGATGCCGTTTTCAATGATTGCACAGTGCCGATGCTTGTCCGCACTGTGCAATCATTGAAAACGGCATCTTGCACAGGGCGAACAGCGTACTACGCAGTGCGCGAAGTGCTACGCGTAGCTCGCTTAGTGCGAAGTGCACTTTGCGTAGCTTCACGTAGTGCTACTTCGCGAACTACGCCCAGGGTTAGACAACAGGCCTACCATCTCCTGCTTAATAACTATGTATAAGGGTCATTCCTTCCATCATCCTAGTCCGACATGACACAGCAAGGTATATGCCCAGGGGGTACCACTTTGACTATATATACACTATATCTTGCTGAGGTAGTCAGAGGAGAAAAGGACTTCCATGCCGACACACTGACGCAAGACGCTGAGGCTCCTGCACGCAGACACTCCAGCTCGCAGTGGCCTGACATCCTAATTTTCATTTTTTTTTGCAAAGTGGTTGACAAGTTCAGAGGGTACCTAGACAGTTCTGCACATTTTTGAAAACTAGGCAACCAAGGTAGTCCAGTGGTGCATGGCTTGCGTGGCTCTCACCAGGAGATGTTAGCCAGTAGACCTTGCAAATGTCAAACTTCAGTAAAAAGCACATATTTTCCTCACATTTCTTTGATGGATAGATCTGGAATCTGGGAGGAGTCACAGGTCTCCTAACAACCTGAGTAACCACATATCTCCCATTAAGAATGGTACCCTACTTGTGTGGATGGGCCAAGAGAAAATGATGCAAAATGCCCTAAACTGCTATGGTGAGAGATAAGCAATAAGGGTAGGTTCTATATTTGGGGCCGTGCTGTAGAACCACCAATGCAAACCTACAAGCCACAGACAGTTTTTAAAACCAGACAACCAGGGGAGTCTGGGGTTATTTGCCGTGCATGGATCCTATAAGGTTTTCTTATCCTTAATGCTCTGCACACCCCAAACTCTGCCAGAAATCATGTATTTTCCTTACATTTATGTGATGGAAACTTCCAGAATCCAAAGGAATCAACAAAAAATCCTACAACTTTGTATTACCCCACTTGTGGCAATAAAAATGCAGCCCCACTTGTGTGGTTAGGCCAAGTGCCCACTACAGAAATGACCAAACCAAGGTCAATGGTAGCCCTTGCCAAGGGACTCCCATTGACCTTGGTCTCATCTGTTTCTGTTATCGGCATTAGGCCTAGCCACACAAGTGATGTAGCATTTTTACCGGGAGACTTGGTGGAATGACATGTGGATATAATTTTGTGGCTCTTCAAGGATTCCAGAACTTTCCATCATAGAAATATGAGGCAAATTTATGTTTTAGTCAATGTTTGTGGATTCTAAAGGATTCTGGGTAAAAATAACCTGGTGAGAGCCATGAAAGTCACCCCACCCTGGATACCCCTCTAGGTTAAGAAAATGTACAGGGGTCCTAGGTTTCCCTAGGTGCCAGCTGAGCTAGTTTCCAAAACCTACACCAACCCACATTGGAAAAAGGATCAGTTTTGAGTGGAAAAATGTGATACGTCCATGTTGCGTTCTAGCCAGTTTTTTGCCACGGGCACTAGGCCTACCCACACAAGTGAGGTGCCGTTTTTATTGGGAGACTTGTGTGAATGCTGCATGAATGGAAGTGTGTGGCTCTCCACAAATTCCAGAACTTTCCATCACAGAAATATATGGATAATGTGTTTCTTTAGTCAAAGTTTGAGGTTTGCAAGGGATTTTGGTTAAATAAAAACTTGGTGAGAGCCATGCATGTCACCCCACCCTGGATACGACTAGTTTAAAAATATGTGCAGATTTCCTTAGGTGCCGGCTGAGCTAATGTCCAAAATCTACAGCTGCCCACATTGGGAAAAAAGGCTAATTTTCAGTGGAAAAATATGATGGTTCCATGTAGTGTTTTGTGCCATTTCCTGATGTGGAAACTAGGCCACCCACTCAAGTGAGGTACCATTTCTATTGAGAGATGTGGGAGAACGCCTGGTGGGTGGAGGTTTGTGGCTCCCATAGATTCTAGATTTTTACATCACCGAAATGTGAGGAAAATGTGTTTATAGTCACAATTTGCGGTTTGCAAAGATTCTGAGTATAATACCTTGGTAAGAGCGACACAAGTCGCCCATCCTGGATTCCCCCAGGTGTCTAATTTTCCAAATGTGGAAGTTTGCTGGGTTTACCTGAGTTCTGGCTGATCTAGGTCCAAAATCTACAGCTTCCCACATTGGAAAAAAGGGCACGTTTTCAGTGGGAAAATATGATGCATTCATGTTGCATTTTTGGTTGTTTCCTATCATGGGCCCTAAGCCTACCCACATAGGTGAGGCACCCATTTATTTCAGCGAACTTGCGGAAATGTCAGGTGGATGGAAGTTTGAGGCTCCCCAAAGATTCCAGCATTTTGTTTCACAGAAAAATGAAGACAATTTGCTTTTTAGTACAATTTGAGTTTTCAATGGATTCTGGGTAACCAAAACCTGGTGAGGGCCATGCAAGTCAACCAACTCAGGATACCGCTAGGTGTCTAGTTTTATAACATGTGTACAGGGTTGCTGGGTTACCCTAGGTGCGAGCTGAGCTATGGTCCGAAATCCACACCTACCCACTTTGCAAAAAAAGAGTCTGTTTTCAGTGGAATAATGTGGTGTGTCTACTTTGTGTTTTTGGTCCGTTTCCTGTTGCAGGCACTAAACTCACCCACCCAACTGAGGTACCATTTTTATTGGAAGACATGTGAGAGCATAGAATAGTAGAACAGTTGTTATTACCAACTAGGTTCCTCTGCATTTGTGCCTTTTAAATGTAAGGCAGTGTATAAGAAAGAAGACATTTTGAAAAGTACTCTCTAAATCATACGTATGCTAGTACGGCTACCCACAAATTCAGAGATGTACAGATACCTACTACTCCTAAACTCCATATCTTGTGCTAATTTCACAATACAAAGGTTTCCTTGACACCCATTTTTTGCTCCACATATTTCACCATATGAATTGGTCTATACTCAGTATACGATGAAAAACCATTGTACAGTGCATCTCAGTTGTTGACTCTGGGAACCTTGGGTTCTTGGAGATCCTACAAACCCTTCATATACCCACAACCAATGGATCTAGCAAACGTAATGGTATACATTTTGGTAAACGTAATGGTATCATGACATAAAGTTACAGATGAAAACATTGTTTCTACTCATTTTCATTTGTTTTTTTATTTCAATATTTATTTACTTTGGCAAAACTATGGGAGATCCACACATAGGATCCCTTGCTGAATAGTGAACGTTGTCTACTTTTTAGAAATCTATAGCTTTTCATGATCACCCATGGTTGAGAGCACAAAAAAATAGGAAAATAGGCAACCTATTTGAAAAATGCCCAAACTGTGGTACAAATTTAGGATTTTTGATTCAGCTCTGCATGCTCCTAAAAGCTGGGAAGCTGGCGACTTTAGCACACCAAACTGTTTGTTGAAGCTTTTTTAAGGGGAAAAAACCTTTTTATCCGAAGCACTTTTTTCCTATCTTTCTCCAAAAACTCAATATTTTGCTTATTTTCTCAGTCCCCTCAATGTGAATCAACAAAACCTGGGCACCTTTAGAATCCCTAGAATGTTGTAAAAAAAGGACACACATTTAGCATGGATCCTTATGCAAAAAAATGTTAAAGAGCCCTAAGCGCAAACTACCCTTAATAACAAAAAAGGGCTCAGCATGGAGAGGGGTTGGGCGGGGTAGTCCTCATGCTAGGGCTCCCCATAGACCTTACTCCTTCCAAAGCTCTCCTCTTCCTCACAGGTCACACAGGTCTTGGCGATCAGACTGGTGCTAGTGCTCCAGGATCCAGGGTAGGTGATCTTGGTTTCCCTGGGTGATGTCCCCTCACCCAACAGGGAGACCAGCAAACCTGTGCCCCCAGTCCTGGTCACACATAGAAGTCTTCCCGAGCTTCTTCTCCTCACACAGTCCATCTAGCTGCATGGCAGATGACAAAGTTTGAGGTCTCAAACTTTGCAACTTACAGTCCTTTTCGGGACACAAAGGGCAGGGGTACAAGTCTCTTACCTTGCAGATGACTTTTCCATTCCAACACCAATGTTAACATGTTTATAAAAGACTGCACAAGAACTTTATCTCTGGTTGATTTCTACTGGCAACAAAAATGGGTTCAGAATCTAGGGCAATACCACCCCAAAATTGTCTTTTCCAACAACCAGTCTCATATCATCTGGATCAACAAAAATCCTCCTCTATAGAGATGGCATTTTGTTGATGCTATCAAAATGGACACACACAGTTCCCAAAACAATGGCCCAAATTTAGGTGTTCTCTCAATTATCTGGGTCCTGGATGAGGACAAACAGCAAAGTCCAACAAATGTCCAGGGCAATGACCATCACAATCATGAGGACTCATTAATTACCATAGCACTTTCCGTTGCAAAACTCTACATCTTATGACTAAGGAAATCCTCTGCAGTACCTATGCACATAAACTGGTATCCAAGAAGTCATGAACGTGGCTGTCCATGACTGAGTGAAGGGGATCATCTATGGACTCAGTGACCAGAGCAACATATTCAGATCAGTATGAGGACATGTTGTAAAGCATTCATAACCAGACTTTGACAGCTCCTCAGAATTTCAATTACCCTGGTGTCCCCCTCCCCCATGAGTTACATCTCAAGTGATTCTCTCTCTCTTCATATATATATATATATATATATATATATATATATATATTCACTGAAAAAACCATAGGTTTCACACATGTTATAGTTAGTGGAAATTTTACTGATAAAAAACCAATGAAATTGCCCCGTTATAGTTAGCGCAGGCAACTATAACTCACGCGACCGCAATCCTCTGCTGATGCTAATACTATATTTAGACACTTATTTGCCCATGTCTTCTTCCATACATTTTTAGCTATACATATATTACAAATATTTTTTTTTCATAAAGACACATATGTCATCAGCAGAGGATTGCGGTCGCGTGAGTTATAGTTGCCTGCGCTAACTATAACGGGGCAATTTCATTGGTTTTTTATCAGTAAAATTTCCACTAACTATAACATGTGTGAAACCTATGGTTTTTTCAGTGAATTTGCAAGGTTTTTTAAATGCTAATTCCTAACTATAACGTGTGTGAAACCTATGGTTTTTTTCAGTGAATTAGTACGGTTTTTTAAATGCTAAGTTTTTTTCCCTTATAATAAGCCCTGTACATTTGGTGGCCTACGGCCACCAAAAGCACAGGGGGTGGGGTAAGTGTGGATAGTGTTTTTTTCCATTGTAATAAGCCCAGCACATTTGGTGGCCTTCGGCCACCAAAAGCACAGGGGGTGGGGTAAGTGTGGATAGTGTTTTTTTTATTTTTATTTTTTTACCGTACGCTTACCGTAAGCGTACGGTAAGCGTACCCCGCGAAATTGCCGGAAAAAAAATAAAACCGTTTTTGCACTTGGGGGATGTTTGGGGACTCCCTCCACATGACTATGTGGGAGGGAGTTGTCAAAACAGCCCCTTTACATGTTTTTGGGCTTCCGATTTTAAAAATCTCTCTCAGTGCGAGAGACAAAATGGCGGCCGCCGCTTCCTGGTTTCGGCCGATTCGAATGTTTACTAAGATCTAAGAGCCAATCAGAATCGCGCTCGCGCACGCCACCGTACGCTTACCGTAAGCGTACGGTAAGCGTACCGTAAGCTGGCTCAGATATATATATTGATTTAAAGGCTATTTTCTCAGAATCTACTGAACAGATTTACACCAAACCTACAAAAGGCACTTCCTTGACCTAGGGACTACCTCTCTGCCAAATTTTGAGTAATTCTGTTCAGCCATTCGGGCTGTAGCTCGTTCTAATGGTCCTATGGAAAAATGCATGGGAAAAACGCGTTTTGGGACCCCCCTTTTATCTCTGCCCCCGCTTGACGAATCCCCCCGAGACTTTCAGGGTAGGAGCGGAGCGTAGCGCCCCACCTATTTTGAGAAATTCGCGAGGATTCGTCGACCGGCGCCAAAGTTATTCAAAATAGAATGTTGAGGTTTTCCTATGGAAACGTGGTCCTAACTATAACTACCTACTGGCTATCGCCAGTAGGTAATATATATATATATATATATATATATATATATATATATATATATATATATACCCTTACGCTTGCCCTCCGGATAAGGAGCACTCGAACATGAGTTTAAGCTTCAAGCTTTATTCCAGGTATGCGCACATTCAAAATGTCAATTGCAAATACAGCTCCGCCGTGATGAGTGCCTGACGCGTTTCAGAGTGAATTCCACCCCTTCCTCAGAGGCTCGGCAGTTCCCTGGATGTGAAGTGACACTCCCCTATATTTAAATGCCAAATTGCACGTCCTGATTGGACTTCTCAGTTACATCCTGACGCTGAGAATTATGGGCAATGTAGTGTCGCCATCTCTTCATAATTGATCGAAAACGGGAAATATTGCTGGCAAAATTTTAAGCCTACAATGGGCCTTGGCATGAGGATGTGCGCTCATCCTCAACTCGTGTTCCACAAACATAGCGCCGATGCATATCAGTTCTACGTGGCCCCCTGTTCAAGGGGTGGTGCTCCTCGGCGGCTGGGCTGCCGCCTAAATATAGTCCCTTACGCTTGCCCTCCGGATAAGGAGCACTCGAACATGAGTTTAAGCTTCAAGCTTTATTCCAGGTATGCGCACATTCAAAATGTCATTTGCAAATACAGCTCCGCCGTGATGAGTGCCTGACGAGTTTCAGAGTGAGTTCCATAAGGTAGGCATGAACCTACGGGTAGTGCTGCCCTACAGACACCTGTTGAGGGCGGTTCTGTGGAAGGGTTGGGGTGCATCACCCTGAGTGTGCACGTGCCAAAAAGAGATGTTGCTGTGGGTAATGATGTGATCTCTGACCTCATTCATTCACATCGGTCTAATTTTAAAGAACTGCTGGACCGTACTGTAGGCCTGAGCCAGCAGGCAGCGCTGCCCTACAGACACGTGGTGTTGGGTTTTAGGACACTGTAGTGAGCTCCTTACTAAGTGTACATGCACACAGGCTCCCGCCACTGCATTACACGCGCACATTATGCCTCTAGCATGCGCTCTGTTCCTTTGTATGTGAACGTTGGCATAACATATTATTATTTAACCTTTTGTATTCTCGTGCACTGCAACTCCTCTTTGAACCACGATTACCACTAACAGTTGATTGATCGTACTTCAAAAACGAAGGATGCACTCAACTCCTATTTTCTATCAAGCTTGAAATAAACCTTCATTTACCTCCAGACGTTTCCACCATTAAATTATTTCTCCCTTTTCAGACATTCCATTTATTGCCACAAGAAGGGCAGAGTGGGAGCTGACCCCGCAATGATGCCCTGACATTCTGACACCTTCCATCGTGGTATCAAGACACCGTCCCCAACCGGAGACCTGGTCTACCGTACAAACATATCCCAGACTAGGAGCTTGCACCAACATGTTGTGGGACACACCAGTGGTGGCAGGTGAGCCTCGGTGTGCAAGACCTACAATTGAGCACAGTGCGGGGAAAGGGGTTGGGGTGCAGCACCCTGGGTGCACAGGTGCATGCAAGCAATGTTCCCGTAGCTAATAATGTAGGACTATATTATCAAACAACAGCGATAACATTATCATCACTTTAGCGACAGGAAACTGCCGCTAAAGCGACGATAAGGGATTGATAATATGCCCTTGTAAATTCCCATAGAAGCCCAGGTTCACACCAGAACCTGGGCTTCTAAGGGAATTCACAAGGGCATATTATCAACCCCTTATCACCGCTTTCCTGCCGCTAAAGCAGCAATAATGTTATTTCCCTTCCTTCATAATATGGCCCATAATTTCTGGTCTCATGTATTTAATTTTAAGGACTTGCTAAACCACACTCTTTCTTGCAGACCCCAGCGTCCTAGACAAACGGGTGACGGAGGGTAAACACTAAGGGCTGGGTGCAATAGGCCGACGCTCTGTCTCCTCCTCCCTCTCTTCTTTTGACTCTCCCTCCCCTTCTCCCTTCCACCCACTCCCCCTCCCTTCCATTCTCACTATGGTCCTTTCATTCGGACTACCTTTCTTTACCTCTTCCACATAGCACACATACTTATGTTTCATTTTGGTCTTGCAGGTTTCCTACACTGCTTCCACTGGAGTCCAACCCACGTTTTGTTTATTATACTGTTCTATTAAAGTTACATTTCTATTTATTTCTGTTTAAATAAAGGTTAATTATTTTTTTCAAATAAATACCTGAGTGTATAAGTCTTCATTTTCTGACGACACTTGTCTATTGTTTTTTGTGAAAATCATCTGTTTATAGGAGATTTTAAGGACAACATTATTTAATATTAGAGTGCACCTACCAAACATAATCTAACTGACTATTAGACAAATGAAGCCTGGGTAATTGTACAACTGCAAGAGTTCTATGAGTGTATCACTTTATAACACCATAAGTACTGCCCGTGTGATTACAGAACAAATAAGGCACTGCCTAGGACCACCGAGGCTTCAGGGACTGCCGAGGCCCACCCTGCATATTTAAATAAAGACCCGGAGTGTGGCGATCCCCGAACTTCAGTTGGCCTCGAACCCCCCGAACAATTAGTAAATAATACCCGGGAAGGTGGCGCTCCCCTAGGCTGCAAAACGTCTCTGTGCCCTTCCACACCTAATTTACATGTGACATTAAGATCCCCAGTCCTACAGAGACCACGCAATATAATAATTGGATTGGCCACGGAACGTTACCCACCCACCAGGGGCCTCATTTAAAAGAACGGGTGAAACCCTGCTTTTTTTTGTTGTTGTTGTTGTTGTTGTTTTCTCTCCATTTTTACCATCCGCATCCCCTCTGTTACAGCGATACGAGGCTTTGCTCCTCTCGCTTCAAGTAGTCGAACAAGTATTTGCTATCACAGGGTGGAGCCATGCACCACCCTCTAATAGCAAACACAAATGGCCAGCGAATGCACACCCCGGGACATTGTATGAACTGCGCCTGAGACGTCGCACTCCCTACTACCATGATGCATTTGTCAGTATAAACGCATACTAACGCTACTTACACACGTGTAGTACAGCGACCAGAATGTAGTGAAGAAGCAGAGGAAGCACAAAATCTAAAAATATAAATCCTACCTGAAGTCGGATGATAGTTCAATGATCCGACGACCCTGGCATGAGTAGAAACAGCTACTCGAACAAAATGTGTCTTCAGCACAACGCAAGCAATTTTGAAATATTGCCGAGTGGTGCCTTCATTTTGCATTCTCCCACTCGTTGCCAAATTTATGTAGTGAAGAGGCAGACAGCAGTGAATCCAATAAGTAGATTTATTACAAGAAAACAAGACACCTGAAACAACCACCAACAAGAGCAGATAGCAAAGCAACTGTCTAATCCAGCACCGTGTACAAACTCCGCAAGGTTCCCCTCATGACAGCTTTACATTCTAACATTACATACTGAGAGCCATATTATCAAGGAAAGGCGTTAAAATTATCACTGCATTAGCGGCAGGAAACTGCCGCTAAAACGGCAATAATGGGCTTGATAATATGCCATAGACAATTCCAATAGAAGCCCATGTTCTCGTGTTAACATGGGCTTCTATTTGAATTCTCTACGGCATATTATCAAGCCCATTATCGGCATTTCAGCGTCAGTTTCCTGCCCCTAAAGCGGCGATAGTTTTAACGCCGTTCCTTGATAATATGCCCCTTAGATTCTAGTAGAATTACATACTAACATTCTACTATGACTTACAATGGAATACTACACAGAGCACATGACTTTACAGCAATGAGCTCATAGTTTCATCCACGAGTCTTGACACCGGTAGGGGTAAGACTTTCACTTCCCACTCCCTATATTGTATAAACGTAAACTAACACTTCTTCCACAAGTATGCTACAGCGCCCAGAGCACATCACTTTACAGCAATGAGCTCACAATTTAGGCTCACGGTTTAATCCCTGAGTCTTCACACCAGTAGGGATGAGTAGTTTGCTTCCCACTCCCTATATACTATAAACACATACTAACACTACTTATGCACTTATACTACAGCGGCTAGTATCCTACACCACCCAGAGCCCATCACTTTACAGCAATCAGCTAGGTTTCATCCACAAGTCTTCACACCGGTAGGCGTAACTACTTCGCTTCTCGCTTCCGGTATACTATCAACACACAGTAGCGGTCAGTAGTTCACTTCCCACTCCCTGTATGGTATAAACGCCTACTAACACTACTTGCACACGTATGCTACAAACACCAGACCACATCACTTTACAGCAATAATCTCACGGTTTAGACTCTCGGTTTTATACCCGAGTGTAGCACCATATCATATCACCACCATGCCACTCTGAGCAACACCGCACTTTCAGACCGTTAACCCCTTGTATGCCCATGACGAGCTGGACTCGTAATGGAGCACAGTTGCGCTGTGCCCATGACGAGTCCAGCTCGTCATGAGGCATTCCCTAGGGAATCCCTCTGGTGCGGGCACCAGAGGGATTCCCTTTCTGCCAAAATAGCCTCGGGAGCTGGGGAAGAGCTTCCCCAGCTCCCGAGGCTCCCCCCCTTTCACTGTAATGATGATCGGTGCGCACGTCGCGCCGACGTCATTACAGTGAAAGTGAAACTGAAATGAGTCAAGAGGCTCATTTCAGTTTCACTTTCTACGTGCTCAGGGGGCTCTCTCAGCCCCCTGAGCACGTAGAAAGACGAGAGAGGTATCGTTGGAAAGGGGAGAATCTCCCCTTTCCAATGGTACCCCTCCCCAGTGGATCACTGCTTGGGGATTGCCACAGGAGGGCGATGCCCAAGCAGGGATCCGCCCACTAGACACCAGGGAGGGGGGAGCGGCCCCTTGGGCAAGGGCCTTTGCTCCGCCCAGTTTATTTTGGGCATTATTTAGTCTTTTTGCCCCCCCTGGGGGGCAGATGGGGGCAGTAGCCCCCAATCTGCCCCCCCAGGGGGCAAAAAGCCCACTAGACACCAGGGAAATTTATAAAAATCAACAATAGGGGTGGGGGCTGCCCAAAACAGGCAGGCCCATGCCCCCACCCCACCCCCCAATAATCACAGTCTTTCTGCCCCCCTGGGTGGCAGATGGGGCATTGGCCCCTAATCTGCCCCTTCGGGGGGGGGGCGGGGCAAAAAGCCCACTAGACACCAGGGATTTCTTTTCTGTTTTGTTAGGGTGGGGGCTGCCCGAAACCGGCACACCAATGCCCCCACCCACCCACCACCATTACAGCCTTTCTGCCCCCCCCGGGGGGCAGATGGGGGCAGTAGCCCCCAATCAGTCCCCCCGGGGGGGCAAAAAGCCAACTAGACACCAGGGAAATTTATAAAAATCAACAATAGGGGTGGGGGCTGCCCAAAACGAGCAGGCCCATGCCCCCACCCCACCCCCCAATTATTACAGTCTTCCTGCCCTCCCCGGGGGCCAGATGGGGCATTGGCCCCTAATCTGCACCTTCGGGGGGGCAGAAAACCCACTAAACACCAGGGATTTTTTTTGCACGCCAATGCCCCCACTCTCCCCCCCACAAAAATGACAGTCTTTCTGCCCCCCAGGAGGCAGATGGGAGCTGTAGCCCCCAATCTGGCCCCCCGTTGGGGCGCAGAATGCCCACTAGAAACCATGGATTTTTTAATTTTATTAGTGTAGGGGTAGGGGCTCCCCAAAATGGGCATGACAATACCCCACCCCACCCCCAGAGAAATTCCAGTCTTTCTGCCCCCCCCCCCGGAGGGCAGATGGTGGCAGTGGCCCCTGATCTGCCCCCTGGGGGGGCAGAAAGCCCAGTAGGCGCCAGCGAGTACACAGGCTTTTATTATGCGTGGGGGTGGGGTCTGACCAAAATGGTCATACCAATGCCCCCACCCCCACAAAAAATAGCCACAGTCTTTCTGCCCCTTTAGGGGCATATCAGGATGAAACCCCCTTCCCCGATTCCCCCCCAGGGCGGCAGAAAGCCCACTGGGCTCCGATTTATTTTTAGCAATGTGCATACCTGTGGATTTTGGACCCTAGCGCAGTTGGCACGTAGGCAAACCTAGCAAACCTGTACATTCTTTAAAACTAGACACCGAGGAGAATCCTGGATGGGGTGACTTCACTGGCTCTCACCAGGTTCTGTTACCCAGAATCCATTGCAAACCTAAAAATGTGTTCAAAATAACAAATTTTCCTCACATTTCTTTGTCGGAAAGTTCTGGAATCTGCGTGGGTCCACAAAATTCCACCCACCCTGCGTTCCCCAAAGTCTTCAGAGAAAAATGGTACCTCACTTGCGTGGGTAGGCCTAGTGCCCGCGTCAGGCAAGGGCCCAAAACCTATTGAGGAGACATCAAAATTACCTTTCACAAAACAACCTGGTTTTGCAAAGGGGGTCCTATGAGTTTTTGGCCCCGGGCTTGGCGGCCACCTAGGGAAACCTACCAAACCCACACATTTCTGAAAACTAGACACCCGGGGGATTCCAGGGAGGTATGGCTTGCGTGGATCCCCCAACGTTTCCTTACCCAGAATGCCCTGCAAACCTCAAATTTAGCTGAAAAAATCACCTTTTTCACACATTTTTGTGTGGGAAAGTTGTGGCATCACCGGGCTGACACAAATTTCCTACCACCCAGCATTCCCCCGGGTCTCCCGATAAAAACGGTGCCTCACTCGTGTGGGAGGCCCAAGTACCCGCGACAGGCAAGGGCCCACAACGTATTGAGGCGACATGAAAATTACCTACCTCAAAACGAACTGGTTTTGCAAGTGGGGTCACCTGGATTTTTGGCCCGGTGCTCGGTGGCCAGCAAGGGAAACCTACCAAACCCACACATTTCTGAAAACTAGACACCCGGAGGATTCCAGGGAGGTATGGCTTGTGTGGATCCCCCAACGTTTCCTTACCCAGAATGCCCTGCAAACCTGAAATTTAGCTGAAAAAATCAGCTTTTTCACACATTTTTGTGTGGGAAAGTTGTGGCATCACCGGGCTGACACAAATTTCCTACCACCCAGCGTTCCCCCGGGTCTCCCGATAAAATCGGTGCCTCACTCGTGTGGGAGGCCCAGGTACCCGCGACAGGCAAGGGTCCAAAACGTAGTGAGGCGCACTACGTTTAGGACCCTTGCCTGTTGAGGTGCACTACGTGCAAATTGAGGTTTGCAGGGGATTCTGGGTAAGGAAATGTTGGGGGATCCACGCAAGCCATGCCGCCCTGGAAGCACACGGGTGTCTAGTTTTCAAAAATGTATAGGTTTGCTAGGTTCCCCAAGGTGCCCGCAGAGCTAGGGTTCAAAAACTACAGCTAGACATTTTGCCAAAAAAAGAGTCATTTTTCACTGCGAAATTGAGGTGTGACCACGTTGCGTTTTGCGCCATTTCCTGTTGCGGGTGATGGAGCAGGGTTTTTACTTTAAAACCGAATACCTGTTTCATTTTCGCATGTTATAACTAAAAGTACTACTGATTAATCATTAAGTATTAAAAGTTTGTTGAATGTCATCTAATCAACCTTATTAACAAGAGAATTACACGTGGGAATGCGATTGCATGGCTAAAATAAAAAGTGGACTAAATTGGTGAGTAAACTGACAGAAATGGATGTTGCTTATGTGATGTTATTATGTTTTGCGCTTATAATTAATATGCATTAATGGATTTAAATGTCGCAAAGGGCTAGATAAATACATACACATAAGGGTATTAGCAGGGGAATAACACTGTATAATCATTTCCGTGAAGTAATTCTGTTTTATGTCTACTTTTGCTTAAGTTGCCCATTGTAGCTTGTCGCAAAATGGCCACCACCCGCAGCCTGCATTGGAGTTGCTGGAAATTTACAAAAAGGCTTCGCTCTGCCTGTGACCTTGCACCTCCGTTGAACTGAAAAGCCATAAGCATGATGACAAGTCTGGGACATCTGCCAAAAGACCCTGGAAGAGGGAAAAGTTGCAAATCGCCAGAATATTGACTACATAAAACTTGTGATGAACCCAATATTGAAACAAATTTGTCTAGTAGAGACATCCGTTAAAGTAACGAATTAGTCATGGACGTTCAATTCTGTTATTCATTATTTGGAACAATCTAGGTGTGGGAAAATCTCACACAATATCAAAATGTGCCAGGATGACATTATTTCTGCTAAATCATCCGTTCTGAATAAAGAAATGTAACTTTTAGAATGTAAATTTCAGTATAAATATTAGTAGACTAGAGAGGTCTAGTGCCACTTCTTCCCGAGCTGATGATGCGAGGTCCCTATGCTGATGGAGAGGACGGAGACTCTACGTGACTGCAGGAAACTCTGTTTCTCCTACTGAGGACCGGTTCTGACTTAGGATCTGACATTTAGACAGAATAGGTAATTATGAGAGAAATGAATTTGCATTTAATTGGCTTTTCTTACAAAATTAGATAAATGAACAATTTGTTTGAATTCCTGTCTCGGGTGGTTATTTCTTGTCATGTTTATTGAATTTATTGTGTATTCTTTGAAATGTATTTTGCTAGATTCACAAGCAACTAAGCTGGTCGCATTGACCTCAAAGTACAGGCAGATTGGATAAGTGTATGTTGAAAGTGTTTCTCCTTTACAAGGCACGGATAGAGTGATTTAGGGTGAATGTTGGTGTTATGGGCCCCACCAGCGTGTGATGTGTGTATGTGTGTGTGACTGCGGAATCATTCCGTCCGTAGAAGTAGAGGGGATTTGGAAGCTCTTATCTGCACCAGTTTCTTGGTAGCAGAATGATGGTTAGCTATTGTCTTGGTCTAGCGAAATTGCGTGTATATAGGCTTGTTGATTATTGATTGATATTTGTACTAACACTTTATGTTGAAGTCGTGTTGAGTTTTATGTATTGTGAACGGCTTCTGGGATGTAGGAAGTCAGTGACAGTTCCGTAGTAGAGCAGAGGGAGTGTTGCTCTCGGAAAAAGGCGGGATTGTTGGCCCTGTATGCAGACAGGGGAAAACGTGTGACAATTGAAGTTGCGCGTCGCATTGTCTGGGTTCGATGAGGTAGCATCGCCGTGTGTTGCCATTAGAGACATTTTCTGTGTGAAAGAAGTATGTGTGATAGCAAAAGGTTATCTGTGAAACTCTGGTCTTAGGTCCCAGGGGTCTGTAAGGGATTCCGTTAAAGCTTACCGCTAGAGAAGTAATAGGTATTCTCTGAGCTTGTTAGAAGGACAGGGCAGAGGTAAGCGCTGCTTTGTTAACGTGTGATATAATTCTGTAGTAGGACAGACTGTTCGCTGTTCTCGGGAAAGACAGAATTCTGTGTGAATGTACTACATTTTTCCTGGTATAAAAGTGCGTGAATGAGAAGGCATTTTGGTTAATTGTGAGACTCTTAGGAACTTTCCGGAGGGAAACAGTTAATTGATGCTTGATAGAAGGGTAAAGTAGAGGGATGTGCTACTTTATCAACGGAAGTAACGATTCTGTAGTAGGGCAGAGGTAAGTGCTGTTCTCGGGAAAGGCAGAATTCTCGTGAGAAAGGTCTTTTGCTGTTCTGTGGTTAGCGAAGCAGACAATGAAGATGTTTGTATGTTGTAACTAATAGACTCGTAGAAGTTGAAACAAAGTCTACTAAGTAGTCTTGTAAAGGAGGGGTAGACGAGAAGCAGGAGACAAGAGCAGAAGCGACTGCAGCGACTGCTGATGTCAGGGAGACCGCGCTGTGATTGGACAGTGGGTTAGAACGGTGGAAGCACGGTGATTGGTGTACTAGTGAACGCCGCGCTAGGATTGGGAGACATACAGGGTGACGTAGACGCTCCAGGATTGGTGCGTTGGTGTGAGTCGCGCTAGGATTCGCGGACTAAAAGGTGACGTAAACGCTCCAGATTGGTGCGTTAGTGTGTGTCGCGCTGCAATTGGATAAGACATCGTACAGTTGTAGAACAGACTAAGAGTTACGGAAAACAGGAAAATGTATTACCATAATGGAGAGAAGAAAAAGAAGTCCTTATTCAGTAAAGTAAAGACCTGGTTTGACAAGGATAAGGATATTATAACTAGGGAAGGAGAGTTACTTCCTCCGACCAGAACCCCTGCATCCTTTATGGTTGCAAAATATGGGTACCATACCTGTATTTGGTTGGACAACTCGGCGAAGTATACTAGAGAGGATGGAGTTTTGGCTTTCCCAGAACATGGCTCATTTAATCTGGCTGTGTTAAGAAATTTGCGGAAAAAGATGATGATTCTAGAGCCTCGGCCTAGGCCAACGCAATTCGAGGCATTGGTGGAATGGGAAGATGAAGTACATGAGCGAGAAAAGCAGAGGAGTGGGGGTAACTACAGGTACATGTTTGGGCGAAAGTATGATCGCGAAACCCATCATGACCGGATGAGAAGGTGGCGTGATGCCAGTAAGACTGAGCGATTATATCCTGTAAGAGCAGTAGAGTAATCAGGAGGAAGAAAGTGTACAGAGAAAGAACATAATGTAGAGACCAGGAGATATGGGGCAAATGAGTCTGATGATGATGTCATAGAAGACATGCTTTACAAAAGACCACCCCCGTATAGACGAGAACCGGAGGTAGGAACAGCAGTTACTCCAATGAGAAACACCCTGCGGATTATAAAGACAGAGGCTACAGCCCCTGAGTTGAAAGGCAGTTGTTCTCTGGCAGAAAGAGAGAGAGAGAAAGATAGAGAGAGAGAAAGAGAGAAAGAAAGAGAAAGAGAGAGAGAAAGAGAGAGAGAGGGAAAGGGAAAGGCAGAGAGAAAAAGAGAGGGAAAGAGAGAGAGAAATAGAAAGAGAGAATGAACTTGAGGATGAAAAGACCAGAGAACTAGCCAGAACTACCTTTGAACTGACAGAGAAAATTAGAGAACTGACTAAAAATCTTGAGGCGGTTACAGTGCCTGTGACAATAGGCCCAGTTATGCCAATTTTTGACAAGCAGAGGACGGGTGAGAATGGATTGACGGTACCATATGTGGGCAATAGATTGATTGTTCCTCCGGAGCAGGCAGAAATGAGAGCCGGAGAAACACAGTGGAGAATAGGAGAAAATCATTGGAGACATACCATATGTGGAGGAGAATCGAGTGTGCAGACTAACTCAATTTTGAATTCTGGATGTATGGAAGGGAACACAGGATCAATTTTAGAACCGCAAAGAGTGACAGAACCAGGGGGTGCAGAAAAATCTGTGATAACTGCTGAAGATTTGAATGATTGGCTGAAAACTTTACAGAAAAAGGAGAAAGAGTCACAGGGAATTGATGTAGCTAGGCTACGTACGGAAATGGAAGAGATGATAGTAGGTACAATACCTATAGAAACACTGAAGGATTATCGAGAAGGGAAGATCCTTTTCCTGTCTAAAAGTGTCACATGGAGAGCAAAGAATATACATGACAGGTTAAAAGGAATAGCCAGTGAATTGGGAATTGACATGGATAAGGTGAAAGCTTTACAAAAGACTTACCGAGTGGATTTTTCAGATAAGGATATTGAAAATCTGAACAATACAGGCCGAACAGGACAGATTAAGGAAATGATTGCCTTGCTGAAGAAATGGGGAGATGTAGAAAGATGGAAAGACAGATGGTACCGAAAGCGAGAGGATGGGCCAGATAGAACTTACTCAGCATTTCCTCTGAAAGAAAAAGAAAAGGCAGTGACAGCTTACCCCATGAGAGAGATTCCAGGAGGTGGGTACGTACATGTCCCATGGACCAGACAGGATATTTTATCATTTACGAATGATTTCCCGCGTTTAAGGGAAAAGCCTGTTGAGTGGTACTGACAGGTCGACAGATTTGTAAAACTGTCAAAAGTACTGTGGATTGACCTGAATAGTCTGTTTGATATAATTGTACCAGCAGACCTGTGGGCAGAATGTAAAATAGTCATAGACTGGCCCACTAAGGAATACCCGAGAGACCCAAAAACAGGAGCTCCGGACCCGGAGGTCATGAAGAAGTATGAGCAGGTTATGGCCTTCCTGAAAAATAAAGTACCCCCCAAGGAAACAGACTGGGTTAAAATAGACCGAACACAGCAAGAATTGAAAGAATCAGTTCATGCTTACTATGAAAGACTGATACTAGCTTTTAAGCAGTTCAGTGGAGATGAACACCTGGGAGATAAGGATCTGAGCCATTTTGTATATAAATTTATATATGGCTTGCGACCTGAAATCAGTGAAATGATAAGGGAGCATACAGTTGACTGGCAGAGCAAAAAGATTGATGAGATTCTGAGGCATGCAAAATACTTCAGTGATGAGATTGAGGCAAAGCAGAGAAAGCTAAAAGAAAAGGCGATGTGGGCACAGGTGAAAGTTGCAGAAAGACAGGAAGCTCAGTTGGTTGAACAGGCAAATAACCAAGGAAATAAGCCCAGGTTTGGTCCGGGAAAAGGAAAGGGGAATATAGAGGAAGCCAAGAAAAGGTTTCCCTGCCACAAACTGTGGAAAATTGGGGCACTGGAAATCCGAGTGTAAGAATCCACCGTCCACTAACGATGATAATTCATCATTGAATTCGCAGGTGCAGAGTGAAGGGTGTGGTCAGCATCGACAACAGCAGAAGGCTGATAAGCAGCAGAATCAGGTGCCAAAACCACCCTTGCCACAGAGAAAAGGATCCCAGAAGTACAGCCAAGAATCGGGGTTCTACGGTGAAGAACAGGCAATCAAACCAAAACGCGCAAGCGCAGTTTCTCAGTACTGGCTGAAGAATGAGGGAAGTGACTCCGAGGGAGACTTCTGACGGTGCCGAAGAGAGGAAGAAGAGTGCGTACTTGGCGCAACTCTAGAAATAGACCAGGCAGGGCCTTTTGTAGATGGAAAAATTAATGGTGAAGGTGTCACTTTTCTAGTTGACAGAGGGGCCACAAGATCAACTGTTAGGTCAGCTGATATAAAGAATCTTCCTCTCTCGGACGAAGCAATCCAAGTGGTTGGTGTGTCCAACACACAGATTAAGACTTTACTGACTGAACCAGTAAGGGTTAGAATAGGGACATTTTCAGACATGCACCGATTTGTGGTGTGTGACACAAGTCCTGTGAACTTGCTAGGCAGGGATCTGCTGTGCAAGATGAATTGCACTATTTTCTGTACTCCAGATGGAATAACCTTTGAAACACCTGATGAGGATGTTCTATACAGAATGACCATGGATAACAGAGAATGTGAGGCTTTGGGAACATATGCAATATTTAATCCTGATGCATTACCCCCAGAGTTGAAACAGACAGTGAAAGCAGCAGTTTGGGATTTTACTGGAGAAGATGTGGGTCTGATGAGAAATGTAGATCCAGTAAAGATTACTGTGAAAGAGGGAGTGATTTACCCAAATATACCGCAATACAGATTGACACCTGAAATAATTGAAGGAATAACGCCCTTAATTGAGAAGATGATCCAGCAAGGGGTGTTAAGGGAAATATTGAGCAGCCCATGTAATTCACCGATAATGGGACTGAAGAAACCTAATGGAAAGTTCAGAATAGTACAGGATTTGAGAAAGATTAACAAGATTGTTGTGCCATGTTGTCCAATTGTGCCAAATCCATCAGTGATTTTGTATCAGATTCCTCATGATGCAGAATGGTACACGGTAATTGATTTGTGTCATGCTTTCTTTTCAATCCCATTGCATCATGACAGCCAGCCAATATTTTGCTTTAGATTTGGAGAGCGGATTTTGGCATGGTGCCGAATTCCACAGGGGTATACAGAGAGCCCCTCAATATTTAATCAATTGCTAAAGAAATCTCTGGAAAGTCTGACAATGCCTGAAAATTCAGTTTTGGTCCAATATATTGATGACCTACTTGTGGCATCAAAAACATGTGACGCTTGTGAAGTAGATACCATTGCATTACTGAATCATTTGGCAGATGGAGGGTTAAAGGTATCTCTAGCCAAATTGCAGTTCTGTAAGTCCAGTATCTGGGACACAATATTGAGAAAGGCCTGAGAAAAGTGACTATTGACAGAATCAAAATAATTAGGGGAATGAGAGCCCCAATGACACTAAGAGAGGTAAGAATGTTCCTGGGAATGGTGGGTTACTGTCGTCAGTGGATAAGTAACTTTTCCCTGATTGCCAAACCATTGATTAAATTGACTAAAAGTGAGGTAAAAGACGCATTGGAATTAAACCCAGAAGAAATGGCTGCATTCAGAGAGCTAAAAGACAGACTTTGTGAAGCTCCTGCCTTGGGAATGCCTGATTATGAAAAGGAATTTGAACTGTACTGTAGTGAGAGAAATGGATGTGCACTGTCAGTGTTAATCCAGAAACATGGACTTTTGAGGAGGCCAATTGCCTATTTCTCAGCAACTCTTGACCCAGTAGCTTTGGGTTTGCCAGGTTGCCAGAAAGCAGTAGCTGCTACCTGCAAAAGTCTGGAACAAAGTGAGGGAATCATAATGGGATACCCTGTACGGGTATTCATACCTCATGATGTGGCAATCCTTTTAACAAGGAGCCGGACACAGTTCATGTCTCATAGTCGGCTGACTAAATATGAGAAGGTCATTCTTGGTGCAACCAATGTAAGCCTGGAGAGATGTGTGAATGTTAATCCAGCGACACTGTTACCTGATGCTGAATGTGTGGGAGTGAGAAATGATGTTGATCATGATTGCCTGGATGTACTTGATTACTGCACAAAACCAAGGCCAGACATCAGAGATCTGCCACTGCCTGAAAGTGATCATGTGTTGTTTGTGGATGGATCTTGTCTGAGAACAGAGGAAGGAGTGTTGAGTGCTGCATATGCTGTGTGCAAAGTCTCAGAAGTTGTGGAAGCATCACCCTTGAAAGGAGTTAAATCTGCCCAATGGCAGAACTGGTGGCACTGACAAAGGCATGCAAGATTGGGAGGAGTGTGAGAGTGACTGTGATGATTGACAGCCAGTATGGCTTCGGAGTTGTCCATGATTTTGGCCAACTATGGCTACAGAGAGGTTTCCTGACCTCAAGTGGAACTCCCATAAAGAATGCTGAAGTGGTTGGAAAACTGCTAGAGGCGATACAGCTGCCTAAAGAACTAGCAGTTGTAAAATGTGCTGCTCATGGTCCTGGTGACGATTTTTTAACAGTTGGTAACAAGTTTGCCAATGACATAGCACAATATTGTGCAAGGAACAATCACTCAATTAACAGGAGCAAAGAAAGGGAAATGTCTTCTTGTTCATTAATGTTTACTAATGAAGTGGGGACATGGGAGGAAGTAAAACAGCTGCAAGATGAGGCAGAAGATGATGAAATGAGAGATTGGGTGAAGGCAGGTTGTGCACCTAGAGAAAAGGATCATGTGTGGGTCTACAGGGATGGAAGACCAGTCATGCCAAACAGCATGCTGTCAACAATGGCAAGGATGTATCATGGCCAAGGACACCTGGGGAGGGATGCTATGATAAGAGACTTTAAGAAAACCTGGTACAGTCCAAAGTTCAGACTGATAGCAGAAAGCCTTTGCCAGAGATGTCTGATATGTCAGCAATTCAATCCTGGAAAGAAAACAGTGGTGAGCCTAGGAACAATAGGCAGGGAGGGAGGACCCTTCACAAGAATGCAGATAGACTTCATTGAAATGCCCCCAGTCAACAGGTTGAGATATGTCCTGGTGATAGTCTGTTTGTTTTCAAGGTGGGTGGAGGCGTTCCCAACAAGAAGAAATGATGGGATAACAGTGGCAAAATTACTGTTAAGAGAGTTCATCCAAAGGTACGGGTTCCCAGTAACAATTGAATCAGACAGAGGAGGACATTTTTATAATGAAATCATGAGTCTAATTTGTGAAGCATTGAGTGTAGAGCAGAAGTTGCATTGTGCCTACCGACCAGAGGCTTCTGGGGTTGTTGAGCAGATGAACGGTACTATCAAAACAGAATTGGCAAAATGTGCTTAGCCACAGGAATGAAATGGCCCGATGTCTTGCCTCTAGTCTTGATGACCATTAGGTCTTTTCCAGACAGAACAACAGGTTTGAGTCCACATGAAATTATCATGGGACGTGCTATGAGGCATGCATATGTACCAGTGAACAAGCTGATGACAATAACTGATGACATGATTTTGGATTACTGCAAAGGCCTGGCTGACGCAGTTCATTCTGTGTTTCACCAGGTTGGAGAAGACGCCACCACACTTGAAAAGAAACCAGCCCATGATCTGAGCCCAGGGGACTGGGTAAGGATAAAAGTCCACAGAAGAAGGAATTGCCTGGTTCCAAGGTGGGGAAGGCCAAGACAAGTCATCTTGACCACAACGACTGCTGTGAAGTGCGCTGGTGTGAAGAATTGGATACATGCAAGCCACACACTGAGAGTTCCAAATCCAAGAGATGGTACGGGAAAAGAATACTTTGAAGAGTCAGACTCCAGTGATGATGCAGACACTGAGACAGTAAGAAGGAAAAAGAATCCTGAAAGTGGGGAAAGTGAGTCAAGGGAAATTTTCATCCCATCAGAAGAGGTTCTGAAGAGAACATTGCAAACTGCAGAAGCGAGTTCAGATTCTGAAGAAGTACCTGAGGTTCCAATTGACAGTGACCAACACAAAAGGAAAGAAAGAAAAGAAAAGAACATTCCAACAGAAAAGACACCTGAATCACATGAGGAAGTTGGACAAGTTCCACCTGAGATAAATATTGAAGGAAAAGGGATAGATAAAGACAGTGAGGGACAGATTGCGGAAAAACCCCGAGGAGGTGTAGGGAACAGCACCAACAAGCTAGGTGAAGGGACAAGTAGACAGCAAGAAGATTGCATGTCGGAGACCCGAGGAGGGACAGAAATAGGGAAATCTCAATTGGTGGAAAAAGAAACTGTTGGAGAAAAAGAGACTGTTGGAGAAAAGAAAGCTGTTAGCGAACCAGTAGCAACTGAAACAGAGTCTGAAGAAAGTGACAATGAAATACATGGAGGACGAGTTCTGAGAAAGAGAACTTGGCTTGGAGAAAGAAATAATAAAGAAGGAAAGCAAAAGAGAAATGCTAAAGGAGATCTTTGGCCAAATAAGATAAAGAGACTGAGGTACAGACTGACACGAGTTAACTCGTCAAGAGCTGAGCAGGTGAACGAAGTGTCAAGTCAAAACCCAACCAAAGAAGAAGAAACAAAGATACCTGAAAGAGCAAAAAGAATAAGAAAACCAAACCAGAGGTATAAGTCACCGGAATGGACGTATGTGGCACTGCCTGAACAAGGAGAAGAGGCAGACAGTCAAGGAAGTCCAGAGGAGGCTTTACTGAAGGAAGTTGCTGAAGAAGAAGCTGTGGGAATCCTGAGAGTTATTTTTTTTTGACAATTGTTTAGGTTTGCAAGGGATTCTGGGTAACAGACCCTGGTGGAAGGCAGTCAAGTCACCCCATCCTGGATTCCCCTGGGTGTCTAGTTTTCAAAAATGTATAGGTTTGCTAGGTTTCCCAAGGTGCCCGCAGAGCTAGGGTTCAAAAACTAGAGCTAGGCACTTTGCCAAAAGAGGGTATATTTTCACTGCGAAATTGAGTTGTGACCACGTTGCGTTTTGCGCCGTTTCCTGTCGCGGGCACTATGCCTACCCACACAAGTGAGGTACCATTTTTATCGGGAGACTTAGGGTAATTCAGATTTGTAAAGGAACTGTTATTATCTATTGACTTTCGATGCATTTCTGCCTTCCAAAAGAAAGACATTGTGTAAAAAAGAAGTCATTCTAAAAAATGACTGATAATTCTCATGCTAGTATGAGTATTCCCAATTTCAGAGATGTGCAAATATCTACTGTTTCTAAACTCTATATTTTGTTCCCATTTCAGAAATACATAGGTGTCCTTCATACCAATTTTTCCATGTACACATTTTTACAGAATAATTACTATATACCCGGTACATAATAAAAACCATTGCAAGTTGCTGCTCAGTTTTTGGCTCTGGGTTCGTCGGGTTCTTGGTGAACCTACAAGTCCTATATATCCCCACAACCAGTAATGTCCAGCGGATGTAATGGTATATTGCTTTCAAAGAGCTGTCATAATTAGAAGAAGTTACAGGTGAAAACGTTGACACAAAAGGCTGTTTTTTTCAACTAATTTTCAATTTATCCTATATTTAACTGTTAGTTTCTATAAAAAAACCTTGATGGATCTACACAAATGACCCCTTACTGAACTCAGAATTTTCTCTTCTTCTCGAAAATGTATAGCTTTCCAGGATCCAATATTGCTTTTGTACCCATTTCTGCCATTAACTGGAAGGAGGTCAAAAGCTCAAAAAATAGCAAAATTAGGCTATGTCCCAGAAAAATGCCAAAACTGTGTAAAAAATGTTGGGTTTCTGACAAAAGTCTGGTATCCCCGAAAAGCTGGGAAAATGGTGATTTCAACCCCACAAACCCTTTTTTGATAACATTTGCAGGGAAAAACCCAGATGCTTTCATTTGCAGCCCGTTTTTCCAATTTTTCCGAAAAAAAACAAAATGTTGCTGTATTTTGGCTCATTTCTGTGACCCCTCTAGGAGAATCCACAAACCCTGAGTACCTTTAGAATCCCCATGATGTTGGAAGAAAAGGACGCAAATTTGCCTTGGATACCTTATGTGGTCAAAAAGTTACAGGGGCCTCAGCGCGCACTACCCCAAATAGCCAAAAAAAGGGCGTGGCACAGGAGGGGATAAGGCTTGGCAGCGAAGGGGTTAACAGTGATAACTACCTACTGCCGACCGCCAGTAGGTAATCAAGAACAAATTACAATCGTTCCTTGATTCTTTTAGCTTTCAAAAATTCTCTCTATTACTGTCTTTCTACTTTTCCATATAACTAGTTTTTTAATATTCAAGTACACATCGAAGTCAGAAATGCAACGTATTCTATCAACACACTTTCTAGAACATTCTACAACTCGTGGAGGTTAAAAGTTCATGATTGTTTTAAGTTCGAACAGTGCCTTCCAAATGCAAGTAGCAGGTGTGGTTGAGTTAAGCACATTTTATCCTATAATATGTATGTGCAAACTGCTTTTTCTTAACCAATCACAAACATACTTTTCCACAAAACGAATGTGCACCCTACTTTTAAAAAACAATGCTTTTCATCTCCCAATCAGGTACCGTTTTGTATGCGAAAAGAAACTAGTTGCCCATCTTTAAACATATCTCTTATTCTACCAAGGAACTGCATGAGCTACAGACATCTTTCCATACCTTCCAGCCATACCTTCAGAATGCTAGAGTGGATCGTAGGACATAGCTATATTTTCTGGCGCAAGAGGTATGCAGAACAGAGACGTATTGACTTAGACCTAGGTTTACAAAATATGGACATTAAGGGGTCAATTCCAATCCTGGAAAAAGGCTGTACGAATCGTTGTACGGAGCGTTTTCTCCGTACGACTCGTACCCGGTAAACTTTCCGTACAACCTAGGAAGTACGATTCGTACAGAAAGCCTATTTCCGTACGTTTCGTACAAAAGACCGTACAGGTAAAAAAAAACAACGATTCTGATCTGGAACAGCTTGTGCGCGACGACTGGACGTATTCAAGCAGCGGTTTCCGGCCCAGCAAGTACGATTCGTCCCTACGTCACTCCGTACGGCTCTTTTTTTACAGGAGCCAAACACAGCCGGAAAAGCAGAGTCCTACGCGAACTGCTACACAACAGATCTCCGATACGCGATGTACACGCCATGAACCCCATCGTACGTGTCATCCCGGTCCTCCTAGCCTACGACCTGGTGCACCGGACCCGACGCACACGCCGCAGATGGTGACCCAGGGGCCAGGGTGGGTGTGAGGGGCAGGAAACATACCCCATACCCAAATCCAAACCTATAATATGGAGCCCATACATTACCACTAGGGTCTGGTCACTTGGGGGGGCGTGTCCAGCAACCCCTGCGTACCGCAACAACGGAAGTGGACATGTACGGTGCGTTGCACACGTACCCCTACAGCACCAGTAGAATAGTGATACGGACCGTACACACGCAATGAATGTGTGGGTACGGTGCGTTTCACACGTACCCGTACGGCACCAGTAGAATAGTGATACGGACCGTACACACGCAATGAATGCATGGGTACGGTGCGTTTCACACGTACCCGTACGGCAACAGTAGAATAGTGATACGGACCGTACACACGCAATGAATGCGTGGGTACGGTGCGTTTCACTCGTACCCGTACGGTACCAGTACAATAGTGATATGGACCGTACACACGCAATGAATGCATGGGTACGGTGCGTTTCACACGTACCCCTATGGCACCAGTACAATAGTGATACGGACCGTACACAGGCAATGAATGCGTGGGTACGGTGCGTTTCACACGTACCCGTACGGCACCAGTAGAACAGTGATACGGACCGTACACACGCAATGAATGCGGGGGTACGGTACGTTTCACACGTACCCCTACAGCACCAGTAGAACAGTGATACGGACCGTACACACGCAATGAATGCGTGGGTACGGTGCGTTTCACACGTACCCCTACGGCACCAGTACAATAGTGATACAATGCGTACACACGCAATAAATGCGGGGGTACGGTGCGTTTCACCTGTAACCCTGCGGCACCCGTACATTTGGTATACGAGGCGTACACATGCCACGAATGTGGGGTTACGGTATGGCCCTGCATGTTACCTTCATATTGGTGTGTGTGTAGGTCCAGGCCAGCAGTGCACTGCTCCAAGGGGGTGGGTGGGTGTCTGCAGAGGATTCCCAGCAGCGGCCAGCCCTATGGGGGTGGCTGCAGATCAATACCAGCAGTGTCCAGACATGTAGGGGTGGCTGTAGAGGACTCCCAGCAGTGGTCAGCCATATAGGGGTTGCTGTAGATGAATACCTGCAGTGTCCAGCCATATGGGGGTGGCTGCATATGAATACCAGCAGTGAACAAACATATAGGGGTGGGTGCACAGGACTCCCAGCAGTGGACAGAGACATGGGGGTGGGTGCATATGACAAACAGCAGTGGCCTGCAAAATGAGGGGTGGGTGCAGAGGACTCCCAGCAGTGGACAGAGACATGGGGGTGGGTGCAGAGGACTCCCAGCAGTGGACAGAGATATGGGGGTGGGTGCAGAGGACTACCAGCAGTGGCCTGCAATATGAGGGGTGTATGCAGATGAATACCAGCAGTATCCAGACATAGGGGGGTGGGTGCACAGGACTCCCAGCAGTGGACAGAGACATGGGGGTGGGTGCAGAGGACTACCAGCAGTGGACAGAGACATGGGGATGGGTGCATATGACAAACAGCAGTGGCCTGCAATATGAGGGGAGGGTGCAGAGGACTCCCAGCAGTGGACAGAGACATGGGGGTGGGTGCAGAGGACTCCCAGCAGTGGACAGAGACATGGGGGTGGGTGCATATGACAACCAGCAGTGGCCTACAATATGAGGGGTGTGTGCAGATGAATACCAGTAGTGTCCAGACATATGGGGGTGGGTGCACAGGACTCCCAGCAGTGGACAGAGACATGGGGGTGGGTGCAGAGGACTCCCAGCAGTGGACAGAGACATGGGGGTGGGTGCATATGACAAACAGCAGTGGCCTGCAATATGAGGGGTGGGTGCAGAGGACTCCCAGCAGTGGACAGAGACATGGGGGTGGGTGCAGAGGACTCCCAGCAGTGGACAGAGATATGGGGGTGGGTGCAGAGGACTACCAGCAGTGGCCTGCAATATGAGGGGTGTATGCAGATGAATACCAGCAGTATCCAGACATATGGGGGTGGGTGCACAGGACTCCCAGCAGTGGACAGAGACATGGGGGTGGGTGCAGAGGACTACCAGCAGTGGACAGAGACATGGGGATGGGTGCATATGACAAACAGCAGTGGCCTGCAATATGAGGGGAGGGTGCAGAGGACTCCCAGCAGTGGACAGAGACATGGGGGTGGGTGCAGAGGACTCCCAGCAGTGGACAGAGACATGGGGGTGGGTGCATATGACAACCAGCAGTGGCCTACAATATGAGGGGTGTGTGCAGATGAATACCAGTAGTGTCCAGACATATGGGGGTGGGTGCACAGGACTCCCAGCAGTGGACAGAGACATGGGGGTGGGTGCAGAGGACTGCCAGCAGTGGACCGAGACAAGTGGGTGGGTGCATATGACAACCAGCAGTGGCCTACAATATGAGGGTTGGGTGCAGAGGACTCCCAGCAGTGGACAGAGACATGGGGGTGGGTGCAGAGGACTCCCAGCAGTGGACAGAGATATGAGGGTGGGTGCAGAGGACTCCCAGCAGTGGACAGAGACATGGGGGTGGGTGCAGAGGACTACCAGCAGTGGCCTGCAATATGAGGGGTGTGTGCAGATGAATACCAGCAGTGTCCAGACATATGGGGGTGGGTGCACAGGACTCCCAGCAGTGGACAGAGACATGGGGGTGGGTGCACAGGACTCCCAGCAGTGGACAGAGACATGGGGGTGGGTGCAGAGGACTCCCAGCAGTGGACAGAGACATGGGGGGTGTACATCATTATCAGATGACCACACCTGCATGGTGGTATGTACGCATCCCTAACTTTGGACTTTGATGACAGTGCTATAACAACACATTACTGACAGCAGTGTCCCACTCCCAGGAGGATGGATGTCTTTCACCCACTGCATGACACACCACATGTGGGTGTGAGGACAAATAACACATGTATACCCACCCATGGCGGATGCAGCACAATACACACCCTGGTATCATGCCACAAGACTGTATAGTCATGTAACTGCCTACAAAACTAAGATAGCCAAAGGGAACACACACTGTCACGCACATCCCAGGACTGATAGGAATGTCCAGGTGCTGGTCCAGCCACCAAGATGTTGTCTCTCATGGAAGGAATAGGTTGGAATTCCCATAGATACAATGCCCACAATTGTGAGTCAGGTGCTCAAATACCCTGCATAACAAGTACCATTTGTGTGGTAGGCTGTGATTACACACATGCATAGTGCTGAAAAGGGTGAATTTGTCCCTGAAGGCATTTCGACATACTCAAAACACAAGTACAGTGACTAGCAAGGATGGCACAGATGATTCAGCAGGAGACATCGGTGAGCAGGGATGGCCATTGTTGAAGGGATCCGTCACCAACAAAGAAAATGTTGACACAGGTCAGCACAAAAATTGTGCAACTGTTTGCAGGGAAGATGTCAGGTGCCACAGAGGAAGGAACAATCCTTGGGACAATGTCTCAAAACAAAATGAACACACACTACCAATGATTCTTTGCAGAGACATTGTGATGGCACACAGATACCATGGTCCACCTCATGACCATCATACAAAAACATTTCTCAGAACCCTAACACATTACCAGAACACCAACTCCAGGAGCCTCATCACCAACATCAAGTACCCGAAATGCAATAGTGTTGAAAGTAAAAATAAAGGCTTTATTCAGCACAAAAAAAATATCAAAAAAATTGACTATTTACACAGGCTAATGGCCAGTCCATACGTAAAGTCCAAGGGGGGACGTAGGGGACCGCGTCTACCCCTAGCTTGCCTGCACAAATGAACCTCCAGGTTTGTTGAACGGGGGGGGCATCATCTGTGGCAGTACCAGGTACCGCAGGGACAGGAGGGGGAATGGTAGATGTGGTGGGTGCAGGGGTGGACGTCTCCACCACAGGGGGTGGGGAAGCGCCGAAGGTGGAGGCGAGATCGGCGCTGCACACCGCTGCTAGTACGTCCATCCGAACCTCTGCACCTGACAATTCCCCAGGGTCAATGGAGGGTGTGGTGGGCGAGGGATGGGGAGCAGCGCTCCTGGGGGAGGGGGTTGATGTGGTGGGGGACTCAACTCCCGTGCCCTGGGACTTCCTCGCCCGCTTGTGGGGTGGTGGCTCAGCGGGGGTAAGGTCCAGCCCACCCAGAAAGAGCTGCTTGGGTGAGCGTTTGGCAGGGGAGCCAAGGGGAGTGGTTTTGGAGGGACAGGGTTGTGAGGACTGCGGACTGCGACTGTGGCTGCGTGTATGCTGTCTGTCCCCAGACCCTGTGGGTGTGCCTACATCCCCCTGAGTGTGCGTGCCAGGAGGTGTGCGCTTCGCCTTACTTGGGGGTGTGATACCTGTGTCTGGTGGGGTACGTGATCGTGACTGTCTGGGTGTGCGTTGGACAGGTATGATGGGTCCGGGGTAGGGGGTGGGACGAAGCGCTCCAGGAGAGTAACTGCTGCCATCAGGGAAGAGACCATGGACCGCAAAATCTTGCATTGGTCACACATCGTTGCTGACATTCCCTCCATGAACGATGCCATCTGTGTGAGCAGTTTAGTGTGGCCATGGAGGACATTCAGCACCGATGCCTGCCCAACCTGCAACTGCCGCAGTATGTCCACAGACTCTTCACTGAGGGCAGCAGGGGTAACAGGAGCAGGGGGTGCGGTGCCTGGGCCGAAGGAGACATGGTGGGCCTCTGCATGGACAGAAGGGTGTCAGAGCTCACCTTCAGCTTCTCGCTGATTACTGTTGTCTTGCACAGGAACAGAAGTCGCTAGCTTCCCGACTCCACCTACCAACCACTCGGCCCCAAGATATGCTTTGGCGCCAACTGATTAGTGAGGGGGAAGGGGGAAAGTGGATAAAATAATAAACAATAAGAAGAGACTGGTTCTGGACCTTCTGGTTTCCTATCTGGAATTCTTCTTCTGCTTTCGGTCTGCTACTGAAGACTCCTAAAGGTAACGAAACACACAACAATTTATTATTTCTCCCTCTCTACTCTATCGTATCTTTTTCCTTTCTTTTCTCTTGTGTTCGCTACCTACCCAGAATCCTGAACTCTGTGCTGCTCTTCCTGTCAGACTCTGACTTCTTCTTTTCTTGTTATTGCTGTTGCTACTTATCTGGAAAACATGTATTTATTAGTCAACCTTTTCAATCTTTTATGTGTTATGCTTCTACTCTTTCTCTTTTAAAAAACCAACCAGTAGTTTTAATTTAGTGGTAGCGTTCTCTTTCTTCTCGTAGTTTTTTCTTTATTCTGCTTTTTCTTTTATATACTAAGCTGTCGTCTTTTTGATAATCTCTTCCTGTGTTTTCTCTCCTCAGGTTATCACTGTGTTGGGTTAACTCAGGTGAGTCTATCTCGTTTCTTCTCTAGTTTACTTTTCTTTGTCTGTTTGTTGTCTTTTCATCTCTCTAGGCCTTTTCACAATATTCATAAATGTTCTCTTTTTCTCTTACAGGACTCTGAACGCTTATCGCTGCTCATGACAGTAAGTCTTTAATTATTATTAGCAGTTCTTCATCACTAAACATTATTTGACATTAATGTGCCTGTAAATTCTTCCTATAATTCACTTAGCTTTCTACTTGTTCTTTTTCAGGGCGCGGCTGAAGTCTTCACTCGTTTTCTGAAGAGACGAGGTGACTCCGTACTCGACTTCCGTAAGCAGTCCTTCTCGGATTCCAAGCGTCTTCCTTTCTTCTTCGGTAAGTATCGGATTCTTGTCTAAGAATGATTCACCAAGGGTTGCTCTCAAGAAAAACTTCTACTCTAAAAGAATTCACTTCAAACTGGGAAAACTCGCGGAACCTGACTTCTCTGAGGGAATGTCTTAGTGAAGTGCGCAATACTTCAGGCGTGCGCACGTCACACAGTCTCTCTGAATTTCGTAACAACTAGACCGCAGACCCCAGCGCCTTAGCGGCCATCTTGGAATTGCGGGCATGCCACCAACTCGACCATTGAAGCTTATTCCACACCGAAGCGCCTCTTGAACTTAATCCCTTGCGCTTCATCTTGGAACTCACGTTAGGGACCCTGACAAAGGGACGGGAGCAACTGGGAGGGTGGAGATGGTAACGGAGGAGGCGGGACAGATGTGGGGATGCTGCCAGGTGGTGTATCAGCCTCCGGCTCCTCGAGGAAGTCAGCGTCGGACCCGTAGGCGTCGTAGGTGGTATCGCCTCCAGACAGGTCCTCGGACTGACTCCCCTCACCCTCCGTGCTACTGGCTCCCTCGGACTCGCCAGCAATGGTGGCACTGTCGCTGGGTCCCTCCTCCAGGTCCGTGCAGGTGTCTCCTTCTGTTGCGGATGATGATGCTGTGGGCAAGGAGAAGAAACAGAAATGCATCAGTCACCTGTATACATCTGACACATGAGCACAAAAACAATAGGTCACAGTGCATATCAGGCAATGCATCATGAGTAACAGCTAGATTACTCCACACATATGTAAGCCCTGTACTGCCCAGTTGGTAGACCCACTATGCCACTTGGACACAAGGAAAAAAAGAACACACCAGGCCACAACTTGAATAAGAAATACACTGAGAAGCTAGTGTCTGTGAACAGGTGAGCACAGCAATACAATGAAGTCATGCCACCTCTTGTTTACCCTGAAAGAAACAGTAGTGGTGCACCCAAGGTAAACTAACACACCTCACTACTCAAGGTGTCACCACACTCAGAGACCTGTAAGTACTTTGGAACACAAAACGAAAAAATGTTGTTACCTTGGGACTCACAACACTTTACACAATCGACATGTATTGAATGTGGCCATTTTGAGAAAAGAACACTCATGTGCCTGCATGAAAGATGTCTCCCAAGGAAGTGCACACACAACTACATTTACACTGTCATTGAAGCAGCTGGCACCTTTTTCAAACAAGCCACTGTTCGAAATAAATGGTGTTGCAGAAAGTACATATACATGGGCCCACGGAGGTCTTGATGTGTTGAGACACTTTAATTTGTATCACCAACAAAAAAGGAGTTTCACAAAATCAAGACCACTGTGGGAACATGTATACGGAGAATCTGCAACACCATTTAATTCTAACAGTGGCTTCTTTGAAAAGGTGCCAGCGTGTTCCATGAAAGTGGAAATGTTGTTTGGTGTGCACTTCCTTGGGAGACATCTTTCATGCAGGCACATTAGTGTTCTTAACACAAATCATCAAATTACCACATTTAAAACATGAAGAACTCTCTACAAGTGCTGTGAGTGCTAAGGTACAAACATGTTTGACTAACAACTTGAATTATGTCAGTTGTCACATGGCCATCCGTTACCTAATGACACAGTTGGCTACACATATGACCCACTGCCTGTCATGTAGAGTGGCACACATGTCCAAACCCAGGACAATGCATAAGCTAATGGGCCTGCAATTGTGTTGTAAAAAAACATAGCTGTACTGTGGAGACACCCTCATGGCAAGCCAGAATGTCCACACAGATGTCAGCACACAAAGACCAAACTGCGTTGCATCTGAACCTCACACATGTGCCAAAAATGTATGAGCAGTAATCATGTATTTAAAAAAAATGACACAGGCAGCAAAGCACGAACATTAAGCACTGGCCACCATCACAGGGGCACTGCACGGTGATTCTTTGTACAGGCAATTCTCACACACAGGTCAGACCTGGCAAGGAGAAATCAGGGGTGCCCATGTAGGCCTCTCCCGCACAACTCCCCCCATACCTGAGTCAATGTGATTGATACAGATCAAGAAGTGACACCTCTTAATCAGGGTTTCAAAAACTGTGCAGCAACAATTGCTAAATTGACACAACATCACCTCGTGGGGCTGGCAACACATATTTGTGACAAACAACCATCAACAGATTGTTGTGAATAGCCACACAGGCACTGCCCAGTGTGAGTATGCACAAGCCAAATGGTGTATCCCTGTCCAGTGGACCCATGTAGCACACATTGGAAAAATACAAACTAGGCCAGGGAACAATGCCACAGAGGCAGACCTATGCTGAACCCACAGAGAATGTGCACAGTGTTGGATGACACACATGATTAGGAGGCCAGGGTGTCTCAGGGGATTGTAGTGGGCACACTGCTCCGTGTTCCTGGAATGAGCTGACTGTACCATGAGCAACCGTCATGGCACTATGCATATCTCCCACTCATGCACATCATGTCTGAGGCCACAACATTGGAGATGCATGGTGCAAGGGTGTTCAGTTGAAACCTCACACTCCTATGTTGAGAATCATCATCAGTGCCAACAAATATGGACCCCCAACATAGTGAACAGGTCATGGCACAGGCAAGGTACCAACACATGTCACAGACCACCCTCCCACATGATGCAGAAAGCAATGTGCACTTTGATTTTCTGGCACCCTAGATGACCATGTGCAAATGTGATTACACACAGATCAGGGGACACATGTCGAGGAGTGGAAGGGATGAAAAAGAGCACCAGGTGACATTGGGGAACAGAAAATGCACTGCACATATAAACTCTGGGAGTGTATCCAGGCTACATAGCACTTCCAAAAGCTGGTGACACATAACACAACAAACAGCCATGTACCTACCCCCTCCTTGCTGCAGTCTCTCCTGTAACTGCCTATCGAGGTCAGGGAAGACCACCGCCAGGACACGGGTCATGTGGGCGGTCAGGCGTCGGCGCCCGCCATGGGGGCGAGGAGGGTCCATCCCCAGCTGGACCCGGGCGATCCTCCGGGTCCAGCACCGGATATCCTGCCACCATTTTCTGACCTATGGTAGGCGCCGACTTCGATCCCCCGCCGATCTCATGGCCCTGACGATGTCCTGCCAGATCCCAATCTTCTCGTAGGCAGTTACCTGTCAGGATGACAAAGTGAGACAACATCACTACACCCGCTCCATGTCCCAGAGACACACATTTGAACATCTTTGATATGTTGAACAGGGCATAGGATGCTGACGGGAATTGCATAATTTTCAATGAGAAATTGGCCTGTGTGCAAGCCCCAATGCACTACATGGCATTGAAAGACAACAGGTGGCATAAGGGGTGCGACACACTCACTGATCATGGCACACACTGTGCAGCACATGCAACAGCAGGCTGATGGACAGCACGTGCCAAGCAGTCACATGTCCCACTCCACTGACGCACCCTCAGCAGACTAGACTGACACACCCAGGCACAGATCACTCGCCTGTCAGTCACAACAGCGGATACAACCCTCACTCTGCACATGTGCCACTTGCCTGTGGGGTGTCACAGGTGTGGGGCTAGCTCTGCAAATCAGACACACAGCACGGCTTACTTGTCACATCAGATGGGTAGAGCTGTTCCCTTCTCCATGCAGCTGTGGTGCAACACTTCACATAGACACTCACCCACATGACAAGGAACATTCACACACATCAATGTCCATGAGGTCATACACATCATTTGGACACTCTCACCACAGGTCCACTCAACTCATACACATCTGTGGGTACAGTCACCTGTCACACCGGGGGGACCAATGAATCACCTCAGGACAATATGAAAAAAAGCCACCAAGGATTTGCCAGGCTGAATGTGTCATGCACTATGCAGTGAATGTCACAGTAAGCGCAATGCAAGTGAGGAGTGCACACAGGAAATACCTCATGCTCTGCATGAGAGACATAAGCATGTCCCCCCCCTGGGACCCACTCTAAACAACATTGCATGTCTGTCCCACCTGGACACAATATTGACAGTCACACAACAGGTGCATAGGGAAAGGTAGTGGAGTCAGCACTCACCTGCTCCCCTGGTCTCGCATACAGCTTGGGGTACTGTGGGAGGAGGCAGTCCAGCAACTCCTCATTCTCCTCTAGGGTGAATGTCTGGGCCCTCTCCACAGTACGCAACATGGTCCAGAGGAAGCAGAGACAGCAGCAGTGTGGTCGACTGGAAAGTTGTGCAGGCAAGTGCCCTCTCATGGGTTCTGGCTGCCTTATATCTGTCTTGCTGAGGGGCATTCATTTAGAGGAGTACATAGTGATTGGTCAGACTCATTTGCATCATACGTTTACTCCAATCCCTTTAAACATACACCAATGACACTGTTGGACTTGGCCCTTCTGGCAGGTTCACCCCCAAAACTTTTTGCATTATCCTAGCTTTTTCCCTATGGAGTGTTAGTGGTTTTAGACCCCTAGGCACTTTGACACTGTGTCCCAGTGTAAAGTGCGTGCACTCTGTGTTACATTTAGTGAGACTGGCCTGCCCTCCCATAGGAATGCATGGGGGATATGTATGTCCATGGTAGTTCCTGAGGCGTGGGGAGTGCAGGGTCGAGTTTGGTATGTGTGAACTCGTGAGATTGAATGCTGCGTGATGATGTGTGCGGCATTACTGTGTCTAGTGTAGAAGTGCCACTTCTAGAAGCTGGCATGTCTGTGTGATAAATGTGAAGTGAGTGTCTGGCTTGTGATTGGCCGGTGTGCCGGGCTCCAGGAGTCAGGATGGGTATGCCCCGGTGGTGAATGGAGAGATCTGCATGCTGATGGCAGGGAGGAGTACACCTGAGACCAGAACAATGCTGGCTCTGCCCCCTGTGGTGCAACTGATGTCCCTAGCCTGCCCAGTGAATGGGGAGAGGGAATTTGCACAACAGAGTGCTTCAAAACCAGTTGCATCTGGTTTTTCCTTAACCCTGCAGCCTGAGACAAAGGAAATGTGTATATAAAAAGGGGCTGTGACCCCGTGGAAAATGTTCTGCTGATCCTAACTGGAGGGGTCTGCTGCTGCTGCTGGGCGCCAGGAGGACCGCCACTGGCGACTGCCTCCCTGCCTGGAGGGCCCTGTGAGCTGGCCCCTGGGCCCAGCCCTTTCCCCCCTGCCTTCCTAAGGATTTTGTTCCTGGACCTTGCCCTCAAGCGCCTGGGAAGTGCTATACCTTTATTGCATGGGGAGCACTCTGGTTTCTCTCCAGGAGGAGCAGCGTTTCTGTCTCTTGCTGCAGCACAGAGCTGTGATCATTTTGAAGAGGGAATCCCCGGTGTGGGGATCCCTCCTGCCTCTGTGCCCTCCGAGCGGGAGCCCACCCCGCTGATTGCGCTGGTAATCGCGGGTGCCCACCCCGCTTATTGCTGTTGAGGATAGCGGGTGCCCACCCAGCTTTTCGTTTGTATTCAAGGGTGGGCACCCACCCCGCAATTGCCTGTGTACTACGCGGGAGCCTACCCCGCTTATTTAATTATTTTGTTGCGCGGGTGCCCACCCCGCGACCTCGCCCGTAATTAACGCTTTTGTATATTTAATTAGAGGGAGCCTACCCTAGTTGCCGCCAAGAGAAGACCCCCTGCCGCTGTGATCCACGGCCCGCCTGGTTGTGGGTGGGGCTGGTGGACGGAAGCGGAAGAGGCCAGGAGAGTGAGAGTTCATAGAAAACCCCGGCGGGAGCCTACCCCGCGCCGGGACGTACGGAGGAGGACGGGAGCCTACCCCGCCTCCACGCGCTCCAGTGAGAAAGTCCCGGGTCCCAGGAGGGGGCCCGGGAGAAGAGGCGATGTGGAGAAAGGACAGTGCCTGCCTGCGCGGGGCCCTCGTGGCCGGAGGAGAGCCCCGCATGCCTGCAAAAGTCCCGGGACCCTAGGAGAGGGTCCGGGTGAAGCGGGACCGGGTGAAGAGGAGCCTTCACCCCCAGCGCCAGTGAGTGAGGGCTCCAAGGGGGTCCGGGCCACATTTCGCTCCCTCCGAGGAGGGAGCCGATAACTGTTTTAAGTGCCAGTGAATGCACTGTGTGTAGAGTTCTTGGGCGGCCCCATCTGATAGCGGGCCGCTCCAGTGGGGGCATTATTCTTCTAGAGCCCAGAGGGGCTCCACCGAAGGGGGCATTTTTCTTTGAGGGAGAAAGTCCCAGAGTGGGACTCCTGGGGGCATTTCTTCAGTGGCATAGTCAGTGCCAGCGTTCTTGGGCGCAATATTTGTTTCAGAGCCCCGTGTGGCCCCAACGGGGGTCATAGTTGGTTAAAGGGCCATTGAGAGCCCATGCCTCATATTTAACCTCCACAGCTGCGCAGCACTTAGTGCCAGCTGCAGCGTTTAGGCTCTGTTCTTGTCCCCAGCTGCCCAGCAAGTAGTGGGCAGCTGCTACGTTTAGGTTCTGGCGCAACCTGGACCCTAATGTGATTGAAGTACTTTTGTGTTTTAATGCTTTGGGTGTTAGGAAATGTACCGTGTGTACTATGTTTTGCGCACCCTGTGTTTTATAACTCTAGATATGATTTGTGCATAGGAGGTTGTTTTAATGCTTTGGGTGTTAGGAAATGTACTGTGTGCAGTATGTTTTGCGCACCCTGTGTTTTATACCTCTAGATATGATTTCTGCATAGGAGGTTGTTTTACCTGTTTAGGTTGATGTTAGGGAGATTATACTTCCCTGTGTGATGTACGCCCCTAGTGTAATTATACCTAGGAGGTAGGGTCTAATGCGTTAGACTGGTGAGAGATTGCATAATGTGTTTATGCCCCTGTGATGTATACAGGATAGGTTTCATACCTGATTCTATTGTGATAATGCTGAGGTCATTATTGCGCCAGTAGTTACTGGTTGTGCTCTACAGTTATAATTTGTGTTACAGTTGGTATATGTTCTACATTTACAATTGGTGATTTGTGCTAATTCTGACAGTGGTCCATGTGGCCCTGTCTTGTGTAAATAGTCCCCTGTAAAATTCTGCCCAGTGCCAGTTGGCACAATGTAAATAATGTGATTATGATCTAATGTGTTTATTATAATACAAAGGCTATTTTTATATATATCCTTGTGTGGAGTTCCTTTTGTGGTGGGCCTAGGGTGTTGTTGCTGTGTGCGCGCGCAAACGCTTCACACATTGCCTCCGGGATAAGCCTGTCTGCTCGTGCCAAGCTACCAAGGGGGTGAGCAGTGGTTATCTTTGGCGTGTAACTCCCCAGCCCTGACTTGGAGTGGTGGTTTCTGCCTGGCTTTGGCGCAAGCCTTAGCCAACCAGAAATCCCATTTCTAACAGACACGCATTCGCATCGTTCAAATTTTGAGCATCATGTCAAGTCAACACCACTTTGCAACATTGTATTATTTGGACAACTGACTGTTCCAGGACACCTGATGGACACATTGCAAATGAAAGCTCTGTATCCATGACAACCAGCATGCATTTTGGGCCTAATACTTGTCCCCTATGTGTCCCCTATGTAATTTTGAAATCCACACACATGTACGGTGCGTTTCACATGTACCCGTACGGCACCAGTAGAACAGTGATACGGACCGTACACACGCAATGAATGCGGGGGTACGGTGCGTTTCACATGTACCCCTACGGTACCAGTACAATAGTGATATGGACCGTACACTCGCAATGAATGCGTAGGTACGGTGCATTTCACACGTACCCGTACGGCACCAGTAGAATAGTGATATGGACCGTACACATGCAATGAATGCGGGGGTATGGTGCATTTCACATGTACCCGTACAGCACCAGTAGAACAGTGATACGGACCGTACACACACAATGAATGCGGGTGTACGGTGTGTTTCACATGTACCCCTACGGCATCAGTAGAATAGTGATACGGACCGTACACACGCAATGAATGCGGGGGTACGGTGCGTTTCACACGTACCCCTACGGCACCAGTACAATAGTGATACGGACCGTACACATGCAATGAATGCGTGGGTACGGTGCGTTTCACACGTACCCGTACGGCACCAGTAGAACAGTGATACGGACCGTACACACGCAATGAATGCGTGGGTAAGGTGTGTTTCACACGTACCCCTACGGCACCAGTACAATAGTGATACGAACTGTACACACACAATGAATGTGTGGGTATGGTGCATTTCACACGTACCCCTACGGCACCAGTACAATAGTGATACGGACCGTACACACGCAATGAATGTGGGGGCACGGTGCATTTCACACGTACCCGTACGGCACCAGTAGAACAGTGATATGGACCGTACACATGCAATGAATGCGGGGGTACGGTGCGTTTCACACATACCCGTAAGGCACCAGTACAATAGTGATATGAACCATACACACGCAATGAATGTGGGGGTACGGTGCGTTTCACACGTACCCGTACGGCACCAGTAGAACAGTGATACGGACCATACACACGCAATGAATGCGTGGGTACGGTGCGTTTCACACGTACCCCTACGGCACCAGTACAATAGTGATACAAACCGTACACACGCAATTAATGCAAGGGTACGGTGCATTTCACACGTACCCGTACGGCACCAGTAGAACAGTGATACGGACCGTACACACGCAATGAATGCGGGTGTACGGTGCGTTTCACATGTACCCCTACGGCACCAGTACAATAGTGATACGAACCATACACACACAATGAATGCGAGGGTACGGTGCGTTTCACACGTACCTGTACGGCACCAGTACAATAGTGATACAAACCGTACACACGCAATGAATGCGGGGGTAAGGTGCGTTTCACACGTACCCGTATGGCACCAGTAGAACAGTGATATGGACTGTACACACGCAATGAATGCGGGGGTACGGTGCATTTCACATGTACCCCTACGGCACCAGTACAATAGTGATACGAACCGCACACCCGCCAGGAATGGAGGACTACGAGTCGCACAAGGATGTCCATCAAGTACTTGTCATTGCATACTTTCATGTGCAGGCCCTAGGTGAATCAGCCAGTGATATTGCACATCTCATCTAGTTGCACAATTGATGTGTGATGACCTGTGTACACATGTCATGTGTGATGGGGCACTATGTGGCACACATCACCTTGACACTTGCCACATGTGTGTCTGTAGTTCAACTGTGTCATGCACAGCAGCAGTGGGATGGCACAGTCATCACCACCCGCACCTGTCTCTTGATGCCAGGGACAGGGACACTCTATCAACTGTCATGTCACGATCAGTGTGCCCCTATGTGACTATGTCAGGTGTGTGTCATGTGTTCCCATGAGCTTGCTGTTAGTGTTCCATCAACTGCATCTGCTGTTGGTGCATCCAACATGGGTCTGTGTGGAGATGGGCATGGCACACATCTACGCACACCATGCCACATGTGGATTCCCACGGCTGTAGGGTCTGTGTGCATCGGACATCATATTTTCCCAGGCATACATGTCTGCGTCGTCTCAATGGCTGTGTTTTATTGTTGTCACGTGCACCCCTTCATCGCAATGTGTTTCATATGTACATTTGACATTCCATGTGACCTGTGCGTGTGCCTTGCAGTCAACTGTCTGGATGAGATGACATCCTTCCAATGCAGCTATGTGGATGTGTTTCACTCCGGTGATATTTCTGGCTGTTCACTCAGACTTGCCCCCAGCTCATTTCAGAGCATGTCATGTAGACTTGACAATCAACAGGTGTATCTGGCTTTTCGTAGGAGTGCCAGCAAGCTGGCATATGTGTCCTGGATGTATTGCACACACCAGACTCCATAGTCACCTGATGTTTAGTAGCAGTTTAGCATGTGCTATGTTAATTGACATTGATGTTGGCAGAATCTCAATCTTCATTATTCCTAACAATGTCCTGCAGGGCACCGCCTGTCCCTAGACCAATGCCAGACTTGGCTGCCATGAGGGAAAGTGCCTGCATCCGACGTTACAGATTCACTCAACAGTTGATTGAGGACTGGACCAACAAGCTGGCACCACACCTCCAACCGCGACACAGGGATCCTACTGCGCTGACCCCCAAGATGAAGGTGATGGCAGCCCTACATTTTTGCCACAGGTACGTTTCAATTGACCATAGCTGATGTTGGTGGGATGTCACAGACAATAATCAGCCGTGTCCTGCGTGATGTGTTGGCAGTCATGTTGGAGCACCTTGATGAATTTGTCAAATTTCCTACTCCTGAGGAGTTGACAGATGTCAAGGGTAATTTCTGTGCCCTGGGAGGGATGCCCCATGTCATTGGGTCCATTGATGGGACACATGTGGCTTTGGTACCACCACAGGCACAGGAGCAAGCCTATCGCAACCGTAAACATTACCGCTCAATAAATGCCCTTGTGGTGTGTCTTGCTAACACGCTTATTTCCCATGTCTGTGCACTTTTTCCAGGATCCGCACACTATGCCTACATCATGGGGTGTAGCAGGGTGCCACAAATGATGCTGTGGCTGCACAACGAACGAGCATGTCTTGTTGGTGGGTATACTCTGTTTGTCCTGTGTGTTGCGGTATCTCCTGACCCACTTATTTACATGATGTTTCCATGTAGGGGACTCTGGATATCCCAACATGCCATGGCTAATGACACCTCTCCGCAACCCAAGAACAGCTGCAGATCACCGGTACAACAATGCACACGGGCAGACCAGGCGAGTGATTGAGAGGACGTTTGGCCTCCTGAAGAGCCGATTCCGGTGCCTTGACAAGACAGGCGGGTCCCTCCCATATGCACCGGAGAAGGTCTGCAAAATCTTCATTGTGTGCTGCATACTGCACAACATGGCCGTTGAGAAGGCAGTGCCACTCATCCTTGATCCTGATGAGCAGCAACATCCACCCGTGGAGGATCAAGGGCTTGGTCACGAGGCAAGTGATGAGGAGGAGGAGTATGATATCCAGAGTCAGCTCATACGCAACTTCTTCTCATAATGGTGAGTCACTGGGTATGAGTGTGCAAGCTTGTAGCATTGAGTGGCATGTGTTGCAATGTGTGTGTCCAGCTGACTGAATGCGAAGTGACTTTGATGTGTGTACTGATGTGTCACTCGAGTGATGATGTCCTGCCACACAGTTTTGCGGAGAGACTTTCTTTGAAATTTGCATGTGTCCAACATTGTTCATGTTTTGTAACTGACCATGTGTGTGGCGAGATTTGTTTTAGGTGACTTCTTGTGTGACTGTAATTCCCAGGTTTTTGCACCTGTTGTCTGCTCGTGTCATCTTTGTCCTCCTGTTATTCCTCATGAGGATTGCAACATGTGCTGAATCAGCGTTCGATGCACAGACATATGGAAATGTCAGTTTGGATAAGGATTGCAGCAAGGCTTTTTGGTGGTGGTATGGGTTGGGAATGTGTGGGGACTGCTTCTGTGCACGTTGTGGTACCATGCATACATGCCTCTGAAACATTGCGGATGCTACGGGTGGACATAGTGTGGGACATCACAACAACAGGCTCTATGGTGAATTGCATCCTCTCCGTGTGCAGCAGGATGTGTTTGGCTCATCCCCTTAACTTGTGTGCCAGTTCATTGGGATTTACAATATCCGTGTTGTGAAGAGGGGGTCCAGCGTATGTCCCACATGTTCTGTCAACTGACCTGTGAGTCTGTTCATATGGATGCATTTCCCTTTGTGTGAGTTTGTGTAATAAAGGTGTTCAGCACAATCCAAAGTGCCTCATCTCTGTCACTGCAGATCTCTTGCCAGTTTGCATGCGTCATCTATGGCATAATTTGTCAAAGATTGAGCATATGAGTGTATGTGTACTTCGGCAACATGCATGCAGTTCTTCATGGCTAATAATCTTTATTGTGCATGAAGTACCTGGTTGTGTATGTATTTGTGCAGGTTGCTCCCCACAACGGGACGTCAACGCCTGCTGACGGTGTGTCTCCTGTGCGCAGCTCCGCATTTTGTTGCCTGATCCTGTGGCCGTCATTTTTGGTGATTGTTCATACATTTTCTCAGAGTGACCCATGAGTAACCTGACACTCCTTCCTTTACATATACCTGTTGCACTGTGCCTTTCTGACCTCCTTGTCTTTGTGTGCTACTTTTTGCCTAGTTTCTCACCCCTTCCACCTGCTGCTGCCTCACCTGCGGCACCGCCCCACCGAGTGCCCTAATTCTGCAACCCACACGCCTCCAAAATGCTCCTCCCTTCCCCCCTCCACCCATTCTTAATGCAGGCAGCAGCTTGTCTGTGCCACTGTTGCGCCAACGCCGTGCCAAAGGCAGGACCGTCTGCGCCTGCAACGTGCACAGTGCACGACCCTTTGGTCCTTGCATGACCCACGTCACACAACAGGCTCATGCTGCAGCCACCCTCCAAGCAATGTCCACCAGACATGCAACCGCCTGCTATCAGGCAACCCCTAAGCACACACACAACACCTTTGCACGCTGAGTGTGCAATTCCAACTGCCTACACAGCACTGCCCCGCCTACCAGAGCCTGTCAGAACAACCAGGTCATGTGCCTCCTACTCCACACCCGCTCCATCCACCAGCACGCCATTGGACTCTGTTACCTCCTCAACACAACAGCACCACACATCACCTTCATGACAGTAACCTGGATAAAAGCATCCTCAGCACACAACTTCTTCATTGCCATCTCTGACGGATACAAGATCACCCGCAGGGATGGCACCAACAATCCCGGAGGATGAATTGCAATTTATTCACAAGTACACCCTCAGAGTCACAAATCCGGTTTTGCACCAACCCCCTGGCAACCCTCAGAGTAACACTTATCTACATATCTCCAGGCCTACATCCACAATTCTGCAAAGCCATCAACACGTACATCTGCACGCAGGCCCTCACCTCCACAGGCTACATGTGGCTGGGGGCCAGTAACTTCTTGCTGGAGGAGAACCACACCACCATCCATCATTGGTCCATCAACATTTGCATCCACGTCTCCGACAAGCAACACACTACCCCACTCCCTGCTACCGATCCCCCAAACATGCTTGATGTAAGTCACCACAGACAAGCTGTGTGGGACACTCGAACCAACACCCCCGCCACACCCTGCAACCTCACACACTGGATCAGCAACTGATCCTACAATCTTGCCACATTGAAGGACTTTCCTGTGAAGCACAACAACAGTTAAGCCACCTGGGACAAGGCAGACCTCCTGGACTCATACAGATCTAGCCGGACTCTTGTGCAAACCTTGCAACACAAAGAACCATCAGTTACCTTACAGCCCTGGAAAACGCCACACACAGCCATCACTATATCATCAGCAAGGACAAGTGGAGATTCTTCAGATAGGGCAGAGGCACCAAAACACACAACATAAAGGAGCTCATCAGCATTGTGAGTGAACTGACAGTAGCTCTCCATCCAAAAGACACCCCACCCTTGCAAGACAAACACCTTCAGTCAATTCCAGCTGACCCCCCAAAACTGGGCAAAATACCAACGCCATGCCTTCAGTATGCAGATGATATAGTACTACTAGCACAAACACCAGCTGACCTGCAGAAACTGATCACGGGACTAGGAGCCTATACCAACTCCAACCAACTTACGATCAATCATCAAAAGACAAAAGTAATGCATTTTTCAAAACATAACAAAATCTCGTCCATGTACTCCTTTTCCTGGAAATTGGGCGAACAACGTTTGGTCTGCGTAACTTCCTATAAATACTTAGGCTTTCTGCTCGATAGCAAGTTAAACTTTAAACAACACATGGAACAAGGAAGCATAAAAGCAAAACAACTGCTGTTCGCCTTTAAAGTTTTGAAAAAAAAGCTCACAGGTTGTTCTACTAGCCACCTACTTCAAGTGATCGCTGCAAAATTTTTGCCATCCATCTCGTACGGTTCAGAAATCCTGAATACCAAAGATGCAACTACCCTAAATACAGCACAATCCGTATTCTTCAAAAGACTGTTTACAATTCCGCTACACATCTCACAAGACCAAATCCGTCTAGAATTTGGATTAAAAAACCAGATCATGGCCAGACAAGGTGCTTTAGTGAAGTACTATTGGAGGATGAGGGAGGCAGAAGATAACACCCTAGCCCATCGTTGTTGGGTTGAGATCGAAAGTCAAGCTAGACATGCCAACTCAACGACGAGAATACTGCAGGAATCCTTGTCGGCGTTACAGCTAGAGGAGGTCTGGTCAACACCAGTAACGTATCCTGGATTTAAAAACGCGGCAAATTCCGCAATCAAGAGGAACTCCCTATTAACTGACAAAAAGTCTTTTTCTAAAAAACATCACGCCTGGGCCGTGATTAAGACATACCAGAGGCTAAAACCGCAACGGTATCTGACTGAACATATTTCTTACTATAAAAAGCATTACTTGATGTTACTAAGACTGGGTTCATTCCCCTCAAAAGATTTAACCCCGCAATGGAAATACGTATGGCCATCGAAGGAATGTTGCCTTTGCTGTCAAGGGGAGGAGTCATTATTACACTTATTATGCATATGCCCCATTTTATTGAAAACACGTAAATCCATTCTTCGGGAGATCTTAAAGAAAGAACAGATCAGAACATGTAGAGTTGCGGTCATCAGGTGTCTTGGATGGCTCTCAACTCCACTCTCCTGCAGTGCTATAAAATTTTGGAAAGTAGCAGCAAAAGAATTGGACAAAATTTCTTCATGACAAGCAAACATTTAACTTTTTGATGGACTTTCTACTGTGATCATGGCTCCCTTTTCCAATGATTTCTTCCAGATCAATGTTTCAAAACGATACCTAAAAAAATAAATTAAAAAAAACCAAATAATAATAATAATAACAACGTTTTACATAATTATATCTTTTATATACATATGTGTACATAATGTTTAGAACTAGAATTTTATGATGGTTTGCCATCCTTTTATGATTTTTAAAGAATTAATAAAAGTATTTTTGACTTGACTTGACACCCTTGCAAGGCAGATCAAATCCCTTGCAACTTTCTACCACTGCATGCTCATGGACATACACGACAGCCTTGGCACACACAGGCAGACAGCACTATTATTCGTGGGACAAACCCCCCTCAGGTTCTGGACTCCCGTCAGCAGCAAATACACCACCTGGCTCATGTGCACCATCCACTCTGGCTCTCCATCAGGCCCCCTCCCACACAACATCTCAACCACATCATTCCCCATCCTTGAAGCCCAAGTCCAGCACGTCATGAATGTCTCCTTTGAGTTTGCCACATTCCATGGGAGCTGGAGGCATGCAGAGACCCAGGCCCTTCTTAAACAACGGACGGCAGTACCGCAGGATCTCCTGGAACATCACCCTGCTTCCCTACCCAGCAAATGTCATCAGAAAGACACTCAAGGAGCAACTGACAAACTTCCTCCACGCAAACAGCTCCAGGCAACCGGCACCAGACCATCTTCCACAGTAATCACACCACGGCAACCGTCATAATTGCCACCACCAACGTCAACTTTGCCCTGCTCAACAATTGTGAGACCACCCCCCTTGACCTCTCAATGGCATTCTACGCCATGTGCTACCACACTGTCAGCTCACACATATCCAACACTGGTATACAGAGGAGGGCCCAAGATTAAATCACCAAGTAGCTCACCAGCAAGGCCCAGGGAGTCGGCCTCCACCCTTCAGCATGTGGTACACTGGGGTCATCTGGCCCATGCCCCAGGGCTCATCTGTCAGCGCGACGATCTTCTATGTCTCCATGACCCCCCTCTCCACCATCACATGCGCCCACGTCCTCATCATCATCTCGTATGCCATTGACACCCAGCTGCTGCTCAACCTCACCAGAGACCCAGCCATTGCCAGATCCAACCTTCAAGAAGGCAAGAGATCCGTTGACGAATGGCTGAACATCAGCCACCTGAGGCTGGACTTGGAGAGGACTGATGTCATCATCGGAGGATTGTCCCCTTACGGCTGGGTCAACTCCTTGTGTCCCACCGGCCTGGGCACCGCACCAGCACCCAGTGGCCACGCACGCAAGCTGATGTTCATCATGGACTCATCGCTCACAATTACCATGCAACTCAACACCGTCTGTACCTCATGCTGCAACACCCTCTGCATGCTGCAAATGATCCACAGATAGATCCACTCCAAGGCAAGACAGACCGTCCCCTTGGTCCACGACACCAGCCGGGTCAACTTCAGCAACGCCCTCTACGGAGGAATAAGAGCAAAACTGCAGGAGAACTTGTCCACATCCAGGGTGCATCCGCACACCTCATCTTCAACATCCCCCGCCCCAGCCACATCACCGTCCACCTGAGATAGCTACAATGGCTCACTGTCTGCTGCAGGATCACCTTCAGACTCCTCACCCATACTCAGGAGGCAGTCCACAACCCCAGACCCAAAACCGACCTTGGACGTCTGTCATCCAACACCCCGTTGGCCCAACTCCGTGCAGCCAACCTTGCCCTGGCCACCATTCATCACATCCACAGAACAACTGCATGCAGGATATAGTTCTCCCAACTCGCTAAACAGACCTGGGACTCCCTCCCCGGGCACCTCCACATGACCCATGACCTCTACGCCTTCATGATACTCTTCCAAATTGGTCTGTCCGAGCAGTATTGCAAGCCCCCCCTCAGCAGCTTGAGGCCATCACGGGTGAGTATTGGGCTCCATGTCTGTATTTGATGATACATTGTGACCCATGTGTGTCCTTGACCGGACTCAGATCCCAGTGTATGGATGGCTGGAGTTAATTCTACACTCAGGCATACTTTGACATATCCCCACAGGTATGTTGTGGACTCATGCGAAATAACTGCAACATCAAATTTAATTTTTGTTTTTTTTATTATAGGTCTGGGGCGTGATTTGTGCAAGAAAAAGGTGCAATACGGGGACCATAGAATCCAAAGTTCCCGGGGGAGATGGGATCCTTGGCATTTGCAAACAGCAGAGTCCAGACCACAGTGTTTGGCATCATTGGTCAGACTGTCACCAACAAGTCCATGTGGCAGAGAATGTCAGTCAATAAGGTGATGCTGTTGCACATGAAGGCCAGGTGCCAGGCCAGGTGACCTAGGAGATGTGGATAGGCCACTGCCTCTCACGGTCTTTTCTGTGGATGACCCACCTTCCTCAGGGGACCCTCTGATGCAGATGCAGATGCTTGGGACGCTCCGTCAGACAAATACTCCTCCTCCTCCCTCCCTGTGGCTGGTGATGGTCTTCGCCTGGTGGCACAGGGAGGGTTGCCCATGTTGTCTGCGATCCGACAGAGTAAATGGCTTATGTCCCTTTGCACCGCCAGGAGCTCAGCCAGTCTTGCCTCCATCCGTCCTTGGTGTTCTTGTTGACTGGCGTGTTGCTCGACCTGCTGGTTCCTCATCTCTGTGATGGTCCCCTTTATCTCTGTGAGTGTCCCAACTACCTGGCTGATCTCCCTGGTGTCACGCCGGCATGCCTCCATGATGTTGTGTATGTGTGACAGACCGGCCTCTTCAGCTGGCTGGTTAGGTTCTCACCTCCGCCTGCCTCCACTCCAACAACCCCTGCCCACACGAGCCTGGCCTGCCATTGTGGGCACATCAGGTCTACGGGACCCCTGAGGGATGGCAGTGGTGGTGTTGTCTGCCTCCTCCTGGTTGCCCGGCGAACCTTGTCCCTCCTGGTCAGACTGGCTCAGTTGTTCACTGTGGGCAGGGCTCCTTGGTGTCTCCTGGGATGTGGCAGGAATGGGGGTGGTGGTTGGCACAAATGTTCCTGAACCAGGTGCTGCAGCGCTTGGACAGCAGAGGGTCCAGGTCGGTCGGGGTCATCCGCGGAGTGTTGAGAGGCGTCGCTGCCGGTGGGATCAGGTTCCTCCCGAGCCTGGGACTGTGATTCTTCACCCCCATTGTTGGGGGGAGATTCATCACGTTGCCCTGTGTGTGAGAGACAGACAATGTTAATGCGGTTTCATGCAACATCCATGTTTCATACACATTCTAGTTTGCACTGTTCCTCCAGGTAGTTGTATGTGCCTAGCATTCTCCTCAATGTTCACTTGTGGATGGGTATGTTGTGGGGGACAGATTGATATGTGTTCCTGAGTCTTTGACTTTTTGATTTTTGGTTTGGATGCTTCTTCGGCTATGTATTGGTCTTGTTGTGTTACATGTCCATTGTGACAGTGGGTAAACCATTGCCCGTTCCAGGGGTGTCTGCTTGTGTAAGGGGTGTGTGTGACAGGGCCTGCTGGTGGGTGTAATGTGATTTGGCACTGGGGCTCCCAGGTGATGTAGCTGTCCCCCCATGGAGCACGCTGCCATGACAGTGAGTGTGAGTTCCTGTCCTAGATATCTGACCTTGTTGTCTTGGTGTTTGTGTTTGCACTGGTCACAGGAGGGCCTTGTGCTGCCTACACCAGGGCCCAATGTCAGCTATCTTGTCAGTACTTTCACAGTCCCTGTGCATTGAGCATGGTGCATGGGTATGTACCTGGGTCATATGGGATGAGGGCAATTGTGTCTGATTTGGAGTTTAACAATGCGTTTTGTGACACCCACCCTCCCAGCATACCAGACATCCATTCTTGGGTTAGTGCTTCGTGTAGCATGGGACATAGCATGGCCTTGCTTTCTCAATGGGGCATACACATGTTAGTGGCATTAGCATTGTTTTTTACTGTGGTTCTGGCCAGTGAGTGTTTGGAGGTAGTTGCATGCATTTTGTGTAGTTGGGGTGTGGATGCCATTACCCCCATGTTACATAAGTTGTTTGTGTACTCACCAGGCTCAAGAACTCCTTGAAGTCCATGTACTCCCACCGGCGGAAGCAGGGCCATCACCTTCTCCTCCCAGGGATGGAAATGTACTGGTCTGCGGGGCCCACCACCTCCAGTGATGTTGCTCTGGGCGTAGTCGTCATTCATTTTTCGCTTGACTGACCTCCGCAGATCGTACCACCTGGCTTGGCATTCAGTCCTGGTCCTTCTGATGGGTGCAAGAGCCTTCACCCTATCGACGATCCTCTGCCACAGCCGTGATTTTTCGGCTCTGCTGGTCTGTCTGACCAATGTTCCAAACAGCTGTGGCTCGACTCTTAGATGACTTCATTGACAAGGATCTCCAGCTCCTCCCTTGTGAACTTGGGATTCTTGTTTGTGGGCATGGTGTGGGGTGAGGGTGTGGATGGTTGTGGGTGTGTGGGTGTGAATGTGAAGTTGTGGGTCTGAATGTGAAGAGGGGGTATGTGTGAAGGAGGTTGTGTGAAGGTGTATATGTTAAGGTGGATGGGTGCAGTTGTTGGTGTGTGCTCTCTAGCTGCAGTGAGTCTGTTGCAAAGGCTCATGGTTTGTGTGTGTGGGCCCTTTTGATTGGTCCATTTGTGGGCGGGCCTCATTTTGAGTTTATGGTGGATGTGTTATAAGGGGTGGTTGTGAGTTTGTCCCGCTGTTTGCCTGTTTGGATGTGGCCAGGTCAGTCATTTCCATGTTTTGTGCACTGTAGACGTGTTTTGTGGTGTTGTGCGAGTCGAATAGATCCTCCTTGTGCTGTTTTACATTGCCTATGTACGGTGCATAGATACGCGATGTTGTTGTGAGGTGCGTACATACACGATGTTGGGGAACGCACCGTACATACGCGATGTTGTTGTAAGGTACGTACATATGCAATGTTGGCGTACGCACCGTACATTCGCGATGTTGGGGTATGCACCGTACATACGCGATGTTGTTGTAAGGTGCGTACATACATGATGTTGGCGGACGCACGGTACATACACGATGTTGGCGTATGCACCATACATGCGCCATGTTGATGTAAGGTGCATACATACGTGATGTTGGCGTAGCACCGTACATGTGCGATGGTGTTGTAAGGTGCGTACATACACGATGTTGTTGTAAGGTGCGTACATACGTGATGTTGTGGTACGCACCGTACATACGCGATGTTGTTGTAAGGTGCGTACATATGCATGGGGGGGCCTGTACGACTCGTTCCCCTGTACGACTCGCACCCCGGGAACAACTTTTCCCGGGATACGAGTCGTACAAAGTTTGCTTCGTAGCGGGTAAAGTCATTCCCCGTGTACGGGACGTTTTCCGTACGAATCCTAAATCGGAAAGCCGGTCCGGATCGTACTTGTACGGTCGGACTGTATTTTTAGGATTCGTACGGAAAAGTGTCCGGGTCCGTCTCGTACAACTTTTCCCGATCCAATTCGGATGGATCGGGCCGATCCGTATGTATTTTTCCCGTACGAATCGTACTTCACGGGAGGGACGGGACTTGTACAATTCGTACGGGAAAAATTACGGATACGAGTCGTACGGAAAAAAAAAATACCGGATCGGAATCGACCTCTAAATGGTTTGGACAGAGAGGATTGAAGTGGCACCAATTGTTGCCTTTGGTTAAAACCTGTTTGCATCTCCAACACCCTGACCTCATGATTGTGCACTGTGGTGGAAACGACCTAGGCACATTGACTGGGGTAGATTTTGAAATGCTTATGAAGGACACCTTTGGACAATTGATGTTACTTTTGCCTCAAACTGTCTTTGTATATTCTAATATATGCCAAAGACAGAAGTGGAAATGGTCCAAACAATTTTGTCCTCAGATTTAAAAATCTCGGAAAAAAGTCAACAAAGCTGTCTCTGCATACTTCAGAGACCACAAAATGGGGTCCATATACAACAACAACATACGTTTTGATATGAGGATATATACAGAAGTGATGGAGTACACTTCACAGATCAGGGAAACCGAGTTCTCCTGAATAACTGGAAGCTGTGCATCCACACTTATATGTAGCTCCAGCTAATGAGCACAAGGGCTCTTTTTAGAGCCACCCTATAACTTACAACTTAGGCCCCCTATTTTAGGGCCATATAACACCAACTCCTGCACCCTCGCCAAAATGTATTCTCCACACAGCTGTGGCACAGCGACCAGACCATCTCACTTTGCAGCACAGACCTCTCGCTTTGAGCCCCAGCTCTACTCACCCACAGGGGTGAGTAGTTTGCGCTCTACAAATACCATATTGATTTACCTTTGCACTCCCTATACAACACCACCTAAGCACCATACACAAGCTACAATGTTCTAAATAAAAGTTCATCCAAGTACCTATATCTACATGCTGACACTACTTGCACAGATGTGGCACAGCGGCCAGAGCACATGACTTCACAGCATATGACACACAGTTTGGGCTCACACTTTAATCCCCGACTCCGGCAGCAGCTCAGCTTAGCAACATGAGACTCTAGACAATACCTCACATATATTCCATACCCCAGGACTTTCATACCAGTACGGGTCAGTAGTTCGTCCTAGTAGTTATAAACACATCCGGACACTAGTTACACAACTGTAGTGCAGCGGCCACGGCACATGACTTCACAGCATAAGACACACAATTTGGGCTCACGCTTTAATCTCCGAGTCCCGCACCAGCTCACCTTACCCGCATCAGACTCTACCCAATACCTCACTTAATTTCAACCACTTACACACTGGTAGGGGTAAATACTTTGCTTCACACCCCCTCTATAGCACACCCTAAACACCGCACAGAGGTTACAGTGCTCCTACCATCCTATTTCCCCCTTTTTCCCCTTACTCGCTTCAATGGAATCACAAAATGGTGGCCAACACTTCCTAGTTGCAACCACTCGCAGCCAATCAGCAACAAGCTCATGCTCGTGACGCCTCAGCCAATCGGATGGCAGAATTCCCAAATATCGATGTCTGTAAATTTCGATATTTCTCAAAAACGACTGAACAGATTTACACCAAATAAACAAAAGTGTGCTTTCTAGGCCAAGACCCTTCTCCCTGCCAAATTTGGGGTAATTCCATTCACCTGTTCGACCTGTAGCCTTGTCTAAAGTTTTCTATGGAAATTAACATTGAAAAATCACGTTTTGGGACCCCCTTTTTTCTCGGCCTCCCCTCCACGAATCACCCCCAAACATTCAACATAGGAGCTGATCTGAACAAAGAATTAGTTTTGAAAATGTCACGAAGATTCGTCAATCGGCGCCAAAGTTATTGGGAATAGAATGTTGCCATTTTCCTATGGTAACTAGGTCCTAACTATAACTACCCACTGGCGACTGCCAGTAGGTAATATATATATATATATATATATATATATATATATATATATATATATATATATAAATATATATATTGATTGACAATGACCACCTAATGGAATCCCAGCTGCCAAATTCGGTCTCGTGCCTACAGAGCCCTGCTTAGTACACTATACATAGATGTTTAGTAAAATGAAAATCTCTTGGCTAAAACCAGACCTAAACAATCATTGACAATGCCAATCAGTCTTTTGGCTTGTCAAAGTTTGTTTTGCTTTTTTATGTCGTTTATAAAACATTGCGAGAGTTGCCTAGCCCTCACCAACATTTAAAAAACTTAAAAGAAAGGAAAAATACACAAAATCCAAAATCAAACACTGCCTGGCACTGAAGGTATATTCTTTGTGTGTAGATGTGCTTGTTGTGAAAGAGCAGAGAAGCTAATAATTGGATGAAGTGAACTGACCCACTCTCCCAGGCTCTTTGCTGTAGGGGTGAGAAAAAAATGGGACTGATGCAAAAACAGACCAATGGAAGAAGGCTGAGTGAAAGAGCACATAAAACCTATATATATATATATATATATATATTCACTGAAAAAAACATAGGTTTCACACATGTTATAGTTAGCTGGACATTTCACTTGTAAAAAACCAATGAAATTCCCCCGTTATAGTTAGTTCAGCTAACTATAACTCGCGCGCTGATGACGTCACATATTACATCACTCATGACATTGTCAGTGACATCACTCATGACATCACTGATGACATCTCAAATGACATCACTGATGACATCATCCATTGAGTATGTGTTTCTGAAGAATTTTAATATGTTTAATATATATGGGGAAAGGCCTGTTGAAGAATGAGTGGGTGTACAAGTGTGTAAATGGATGATTTTCTGTGGTGCGTAACTGACTCTATAAGTGAGTCATTAAATGTATCTTACTGCAGACTAGTGACTAAACTGGTTAAATGTTTGTATGTGTCTGTATGTTGGTGTATAAGTGGCGGCGTGGTTTTGTGAATACCTATATAAGTGTCTATATGAGTTATTGATTGCTTGTCTCAGTATCTGTATGGGTTCCTGAGTGTTTGTGGGTAGGGTGTGTGTGACTCTATGCATAGATGTGTGAGTGGGTGATTCTATGGGTGCATGGTTTTAAGAGTGCATCTGTGATGGACTGTATGGTTGAGTGAGTGTATGTATGGGTGTGTTAGGGATTGAATGTATATCTCAGTGGTACATTTGTGACTAACTACATATGTGAAAGGCAGTATATATCCGTGTAAGAGTATATAAGTGGGTAGATGTGAGAGTGTGTGATTGTGAGAGTGACTGTATGGATGAGTGTGTGCTTGTATCAATGAATCTATAAGAGCGCAAGAATGTGATACTATTTTTATGAGTGAGTGAACTTGAGTGTGTATAACCGCATAGGTGAGTAAATGGGAGTGTGATTATTTGCATGACTGAGTAGGTGTGAGAGTACCTCTATGGATCATTGGTAGTGTGTGAGTGTCTATATAGGTGTATAAATTAGGGGTGGGCGGAATTTGCGAAATTAACTTTCGCAAATTATCGCGAAAATGTTTAAAAGTATCGCAAACAAGCGGAAATATTGCAAGATGCGGAAGTTTTTTTCCGGCATGTTCGTGAGATTTTCTGCATGGTTGCGGGTCGCCAACTTACCCATGTGGTTGCTTGCGGGCGCGGCCATCTTGTTTTGAGTTGTCTCGCGGTGCATGATCGCGAGAAGAGAGACGTGATCGTGCGACGCATGACGTCACTGCGGGCGCGAACTGTCGCGAGACAGCGCAAATGGCTAAAAACAATACAACATCTCATGGAGAACGCGACAGGATCAAGAAAACTTGTCGGCGAACGCAGGGATTCAGGTAAGGCGATCGAGTGCGCGCGAGAATGTATTATTTTACAGCGCGAGCAAGAAACAAATTATCGCCAAGCTGCGGAAACCGGAATTTTTGACATTTTCGCTCTCTCCGCGGAACGCGAAAATGTCAAATTATCGCAATTTCCGTGAACGGAATGAAATTTTCGCCCAGGCCTAGTATAAATGCATATGATAGTTTTGTATGGAGTGACTGTAAGTATGAGTGACTGTACAGGTGAATGAGTGGAGGTGTATGTAGACCTAAGAGTTAATAAGTGGGTATGTACTTATTGGTATTGCAGTATGTATGGTTTTGGAATTTCAATGGTTTTTTATGATTAAAATTTCCGCTAACTATAACATGTGTGAAACCTATGGTTTTTTCAGTGAATTTGCAAGGTTTTTTAAATGCTAATTCCTAACTATAACGTGTGTAAAACCCATGGTTTTTTCAGTGAATTTGTACGGTTCTTTAAATGCAAATTTTTTTTTTGTGATTTTTTTTAAATCTATGTTTAAAATAATATATGTACTATATCCTGCATTATAGAAAGGTTTTTTTTTTTTTTGCATTTTTTTCCGTGCGCGTACGGTAAGATGACGGTACGCGCTCTGTACGTCATAAGTACGGTGCGCGTACGTAATAGGATACGCGTACGGTAAGCTGACGCTACGTGCTCCGCACGTCATAAGTACAGCGCGCTTACGTGATATGTGCGCGACGTACGCGTACACGCGGAAGCAACGTCGCGGTTACGCAGGGGCGTGTAATGCGCATGCGCGAGTGCATCTTACGTACGCGCTCCGTAAGCGTCACGTTTGCGCATGCGTACTTGTTTACGAGCGCGTACCGTAAGTTTACGGAGCGCGCACGGTAGGTCATGTGATCCACAAAGAACACTTTTCATTGGTTGAAATTACTTTCAGTTCCAGAAACTTCCCACAACACACCCATTCCCCTCATTACTGCTTGAAAGAACACTTTTCATTGGTTGAAACTACTTTCAGTTCCAGAAACCTCCCACAACACACCCATTCCCCTCATTACTGCTTGAAAGAACACTTTTCATTGGTTGAAACTACTTTCAGTTCCAGAAACTTCCCACACCACACCCATTCCCCTCATTACTGCTTGTGATTCTCTAGGAGCAGGAGCTGAATTGTCTTTGGGATACAATGGCAGAACAGCAGACCTCTTCTGAGAGTGAGGCTAGCAGCACCACCATCATCCAGAGAAGGAGGAAACAGAAGAATTCTTTTATATGGGAGTATTTTACTTTTCCAGAGGGGGAGAAAAAGGTCAATGCTCCACTGGTCACTTGCACACTTTGTGACCGTGTTTTATCAAGAGGAAATCCTAGGAAAAAGTTTTCCTTTGGAAATCACTCTATGATGAGACACCTTAGGGATAGACATCCCAGGACCTTTGCTCGACATACTGGAGAAAACTCTTCAGTAAGTCACCAGAGCCCAGCCTCAGAAGCTCAGCCGAGTACATCATCGGCAGCTCAGCTGAGCCCTTCCTCTGAGGTGGGAGCATCACCTTCTTCTGCTCCTCTGGATATTAACCCTCGATTTGGGAGGGTTGTAATGAGGTGTATAACATGTTCTGGTCTTATTGTTTTTGGGGAGACCAGTGTTCCCCTTATTAACAATAAGATAGACCAGCACGTTTGTAGACGCTCATAATATTCCCATTCTTTCTTTCCTCCATCCCTCTATGAACCCAACGGCTCTTTTAAGAGCCAACCTTACCTCACAATTTTTTTTTTTTTTTAAGCTTTCCTTTTTTAAAAATTTTTTTTACCGTTACGCGTAATTTCGCGAACTTCGTGGAATTTCTCCGTTTACGCCGTGTGCGTATGCTGCGCGCATTCGGCGGTTTTTAAAAAAAAATTAAATTCATTTTTGGCCCTTGGGGGTCCTTCTAAGACCCCCTGGCAAAGGCTAGGGGGTCAGAAACTGTCCAGCCTGCCCCCTTTTCACGTTATCCACCTTTGTTTTACACCCCCTCAGACTGCGAGAGACAAAATGGCGGCCGACACTTCCTGATTTCGACCGATTCAAATGTTTACTAAGATCTGACAACCAATCAGAATCGCGCTCGCGCACGGCACAGTGCGCGTACGGTAAGCTTACGGTAAGCGCACGGAGAGCGCCTACAGATATATATATTGATTTAAATGCTATTTTCTCAGGAACTACTGAACAGATTTACACCAGACCTACAAAAGGCACTTCCTTGACCTGAGGACTACCTCTCTGCCAAATTTCAAGTAATTCTATTCAGCCATTCGGGCTGTAGCTGTGTCTAAAGGTCCTATGGAAAAATGCATGGGAAAAACGCGTTTTGGGACCCCCCTTTTTTCTCAGCCCCCGCTTGACGAATCCCCCCGAGACTTTCAGGGTAGGAGCGGAGCGTAGCGCCCCACCTATTTTGAAAATTTCGCAGGATTCGTCGACCGGCTCCAAAGTTATTCCAAATAGAATGTTGCGGATTTCCTATGGAAACAGGGTCCTAACTATAACTACCTACTGGCGACCGCCAGTAGGTATATATATATATATATATATATATATATATATATATATATATATATATATATATATATATATATATATATATTATCTACTGGCGGTCGCCAGTAGATAGTTATAGTTAGGACCGTGTTTCCATAGGAAATCCGCAACATTCTATTTGGAATAACTTTGGCGCCGGTCGACGAATACTCGCAAAATTTTCAAAATAGGTGGGGCGCTCCGCTCCGCTCCTACCCTGAAAGTCTCGGGAGGATTCGTGAAGCAGGGGCTGAGAAAAATCGTGTTTTCCCCATGCAATTTTCCATAGGGACCTTTAGTCCAAGGTACAGCCCGAACAGCTGAACAGAATTACTTGAAATTTGGCAGAGAGGTAGTCCTCAGCTCAGGGAAGTGCCTTTTGCAGGTCTGGTGTCAATCTGTTCAGTAGTTCCTGAGAAAATCAAAAGTAAAATCATATATATATATGTGGGCGGAGCCTAACCACACATCTCATCGTGAGATCTGATTGGCTGTGTGCAGCGCAAGTCTGTGACTGTTGGGTTTCCCTCGGATGAAGGAGCAGGAGCTCCGAAACGCGTAAGGGACAATATTATCGGAATGAGAAAGCTGGTTTGAATAATAAAATGTTCGGTTGAACTTACCTCCGTGGAGTGCGTCTTCAATGCTTCAGGGCATCTTTGTTGTATATTTCTAGCGCGGCAGCCTGGCCGTGGAGGATCGCACCGCCATGAAACCCCAGAGGTCTGCAAGGTTGAACTTTTCACTCCTGTTTGCAGCACGAAGGTAATTACAAGGCAAACTGGCATGAATTTCTGAGGCCCACCGGAGGGCTTGTAAAATGATGTCAAATTAATCTGGCTGTTCACGGAATCCACTACGGAGAAAATTGGCGCTGCATCACATGAGGGACTACAAACCCCAGAAGGCAAGACTGACTTGCGAGACCCACTGAAGGGTATTAATTGGTGAAATGTGTGCAGCGCAAGTCTGTGACTGTTGGGTTTCCCTCGGATGAAGGAGCAGGAGCTCCGAAACGCGTAAGGGACAATATTATCGGAATGAGAAAGCTGGTTTGAATAATAAAATGTTCGGTTGAACTTACCTCCGTGGAGTGCGTCTTCAATGCTTCAGGGCATCTTTGTTGTATATTTCTAGCGCGGCAGCCTGGCCGTGGAGGATCGCACCGCCATGAAACCCCAGAGGTCTGCAAGGTTGAACTTTTCACTCCTGTTTGCAGCACGAAGGTAATTACAAGGCAAACTGGCATGAATTTCTGAGGCCCACCGGAGGGCTTGTAAAATGATGTCAAATTAATCTGGCTGTTCACGGAATCCACTACGGAGAAAATTGGCGCTGCATCACATGAGGGACTACAAACCCCAGAAGGCAAGACTGACTTGCGAGACCCACTGAAGGGTATTAATTGGTGAAATGTGTGCAGCGCAAGTCTGTGACTGTTGGGTTTCCCTCGGATGAAGGAGCAGGAGCTCCGAAACGCGTAAGGGACAATATTATCGGAATGAGAAAGCTGGTTTGAATAATAAAATGTTCGGTTGAACTTACCTCCGTGGAGTGCGTCTTCAATGCTTCAGGGCATCTTTGTTGTATATATATATATATATATATATATATATATATATATATATATATATATATATATATATATATATATTATCTACTGGCGGTCGCCAGTAGATAGTTATAGTTAGGACCGTGTTTCCATAGGAAATCCGCAACATTCTATTTGGAATAACTTTGGCGCCGGTCGACGAATACTCGCAAAATTTTCAAAATAGGTGGGGCGCTCCGCTCCGCTCCTACCCTGAAAGTCTCGGGAGGATTCGTGAAGCAGGGGCTGAGAAAAATCGTGTTTTCCCCATGCAATTTTCCATAGGGACCTTTAGTCCAAGGTACAGCCCGAACAGCTGAACAGAATTACTTGAAATTTGGCAGAGAGGTAGTCCTCAGCTCAGGGAAGTGCCTTTTGCAGGTCTGGTGTCAATCTGTTCAGTAGTTCCTGAGAAAATCAAAAGTAAAATCATATATATATATGTGGGCGGAGCCTAACCACACATCTCATCGTGAGATCTGATTGGCTGTCAGCACTTCATCCAAGAAGTGTTGGCAGCCATCTTGGGACCAATATACATGATAGCACCTCATTAAAAAGCATTGCAGTTAATAGAAGGTTTTAAGACTTTAGTTACATTATAAATCATTTGTTGATGGCACCATACTCATTTTAGGAATTGTGGTATGTTCTAAGGTGATTTCACCATGTGAAAAAGCCTTCTGCTGGGATATCATGATTGAGAGAAAAATATTTTCTCATGCTTTTCCCACAGAGGTTTGGAAGGTGATCTATAAGCTAAACTGAGAGCTTATTTTCTGTAAATTCACATTATCTTTCTCAGTCATGTGAGAATGAAGTCTGGCATTCTCAGTAAAACATGTACATGAAACAAGGGCAGAGACTGTCAGTTGATTCCTTTGTGTTCTACTGCAGCTTCCCAGAGTGTTCCAAAGAACAACTAGAGCGCTAACATTCCTACTTATGATAAACGTATGGCACACCTGAAGCCATCTTGCTTGGATTAAAGTGGTAACTCTTAAAACATTTAATTTAAAAAGGAACAACATGAGGGGGTTGATTTTTCCATAACAAGTATGATTAGTGCTGCAGAAAGAAAAACTAGGGCACATTTTGACTTCTGAAATCCTCTTTTATTTCATTAAAAAATTCTGACATGCAGACTGAAACATGCACTTTCAATACCAGCAGCAGTTTTCCCTAGGCCTGGGCCAAAATTCCGTTCCGTTCGCGGAAATTGCGATATTTTGACATTTTCGCGTTCCGCGGAAAGCGCGAAAATGTCAAAATTTCCGCATTCCGCAGCTTAGCGATAATTTTTTTCTTGCTCGCGCTGTAAAACAATACATTCTCGCGCGCGCGCGATCGCCTTACCTGAATCCCTGCGTTCTCCGAAAAGTTTTCTTGACCCGGTCGCGTTCTCCACGAGATGTTGGATTTTGGTAGCCATTTTGCGCTGTCTCGCGAGAGTTCGCGGCCGCATTCAAGTCATTTTTCACGCGATCACGTCATTTGTCGCGCGATCACGTCTTTCTTCTCGCGATCATGCACCGCTCGAGTATGAGAAGATTGAGATCTCGAACATGTCATTCTACATCGCGAGCCAGAGAATGAGGACGCGGGCACATGAAATCGAACGCGAACAGGAGAAAGAGACCGCAAACACGTCATATCCAACGCGACAGGGACAAAGAAGAGAACGCGATCATATCGTTTTCGACACGCCGGCGGAAGTAATGTAAAGCTCGAGAACTCAACAACGTAAAATTTACAATTTGGAGAGGAATATCGGCTCTAGCAGCATGAAACCATCTGCAAATACTGATTTTGGATGAAAAGAACTCCTTACATTCACATTTGGGTTTCCTTTTTTGTGCAAGGAGTCATTTTTTTACAAGGTGGAGAGAGAGAGGAAGTGACACAGATTCTCCAACTTCCTGTTCCTCCCAGTGCTTTGTCCATCTCCTGCTCATTCTGCCTTTGGATTTGGAGCTGGAAAGATCACTCTTTTTGTCTGCTGCATCATTGCAATTGGATTTCAGGATTTTTGGAATAGGATATTTTACAAGTAAGTGGTTGTTGTGTTTGATTGTGGGCATTGCAGTTGTTGTGTAACTACAATTTATTTTTGATAATTAATTATCATCATTCCTTTTTTTTTTTTTTTTTTTTTAATTTTGTGGGTTGTAGTAGTAGGCCCGAGCTAGCCATGGGCATGGCCTCATGGGTGTGTGTGTGCATGATGAAGCAACTGTTCCTTTTGTTTTTTGAATATATTTCATTTTCAATCACATTTAGGGCATGGATGGCATTGGATTGAGTTGGGGAAGTGTGTTTTTTGGGGTGGCCTTGCTGATGTTGTTGGGCCTGGCCATGTGGCTGGTGGCCATTTTGAGGCCTAGGCCTGCAAGCTTGCCTGGCCTTGTCTGCCAACAGGCCTGCTTTCATCCACTGCTACCAGAGCAGGTAGCCACAGCTTTAGTAATCTACTGTTTTCTGTGTGCTCTGTTGAATTTAGACATCATTTAGGGCATGGATGGCATTGGATTGAGTTGGGGAAGTGTGTTTTTTGGGGTGGCCTTGCTGATGTTGTTGGGCCTGGCCATGTGGCTGGTGGCCATTTTGAGGCCTAGGCCTGCAAGCTTGCCTGGCCTTGTCTGCCAACAGGCCTGCTTTCATCCACTGCTACCAGAGCAGGTAGCCACAGCTTTAGTAATCTACTGTTTTCTGTGTGCTCTGTTGAATTTAGACATCATTTAGGGCATGGATGGCATTGGATTGAGTTGGGGAAGTGTGTTTTTTGGGGTGGCCTTGCTGATGTTGTTGGGCCTGGCCATGTGGCTGGTGGCCATTTTGAGGCCTAGGCCTGCAAGCTTGCCTGGCCTTGTCTGCCAACAGGCCTGCTTTCATCCACTGCTACCAGAGCAGGTAGCCACAGCTTTAGTAATCTACTGTTTTCTGTGTGCTCTGTTGAATTTAGACATCATTTAGGGCATGGATGGCATTGGATTGAGTTGGGGAAGTGTGTTTTTTGGGGTGGCCTTGCTGATGTTGTTGGGCCTGGCCATGTGGCTGGTGGCCATTTTGAGGCCTAGGCCTGCAAGCTTGCCTGGCCTTGTCTGCCAACAGGCCTGCTTTCATCCACTGCTACCAGAGCAGGTAGCCACAGCTTTAGTAATCTACTGTTTTCTGTTTGCTCTGTTGAATTTAGACATCATTTAGGGCGTGGATGGCATTGGATTGAGTTGGGGAAGTGTGTTTTTTGGGGTGGCCTTGCTGATGTTGTTGGGCCTGGCCATGTGGCTGGTGGCCATTTTGAGGCCTAGGCCTGCAAGCTTGCCTGGCCTTGTCTGCCAACAGGCCTGCTTTCATCCACTGCTACCAGAGCAGGTAGCCACAGCTTTAGTAATCTACTGTTTTCTGTTTGCTCTGGTGAATTTAGACATCATTTAGGGCATGGATGGCATTGGATTGAGTTGGGGAAGTGTGTTTTTTGGGCTGGCCTTGCTGATGTTGTTGGGCCTGGCCATGTGGCTGGTGGCCATTTTGAGGCCTAGGCCTGCAAGCTTGCCTGGCCTTGTCTGCCAACAGGCCTGCTGTCATCCACTGCTACCAGAGCAGGTAGCCACAGCTTTAGTAATCTACTGTTTTCTGTTTGCTCTGGTGAATTTAGACATCATTTAGGGCATGGATGGCATTGGATTGAGTTGGGGAAGTGTGTTTTTTGGGATGGCCTTGCTGATGTTGTTGGGCCTGGCCATGTGGCTGGTGGCCATTTTGAGGCCTAGGCCTGCAAGCTTGCCTGGCCTTGTCTGCCAACAGGCCTGCTTTCATCCACTGCTACCAGAGCAGGTAGCCACAGCTTTAGTAATCTACTGTTTTCTGTTTGCTCTGGTGAATTTAGACATCATTTAGGGCATGGATGGCATTGGATTGAGTTGGGGAAGTGTGTTTTTTGGGCTGGCCTTGCTGATGTTGTTGGGCCTGGCCATGTGGCTGGTGGCCATTTTGAGGCCTAGGCCTGCAAGCTTGCCTGGCCTTGTCTGCCAACAGGCCTGCTTTTTCATCCACTAGGATCAGAGCAGGTAGCCACAGCTTTATTGATCAAGTGTTTTCTATGTGATCTGTTGAATTTTTAGACATCACCTTCCTGAGAGTGTAGTGTGTGGCTGTACACAGTACTAGTAGTATACCATAGCTCTAGTTAAAACAAAGTCATAAATGGCTAGACTATCTTTTGTTTGCACTAGTACAGTACTAAGTAACTGAACCACAAAAACAAATGCAACATTTCACTGATGTTCTTCTCCTGTCTTCTTTGCTTTTAGGTGCACAAAAGACAGAGTAGGAGGTGTCATCGGCATCACCTGGCTACCCGTTGTACTGCCAGCCAGCCAGAAGTCCTGCTGCGCATCACGCCCACGTGTGACCAGAACTTGTTGTGCATCTGCCTCCTGCCTGACATCGGAATAAGATGGCCCCAAAGAAAGGTACCAGGTCCAGTAACAAGAAAGTTGCTGGTGAGAAGAAGGAACAGAAAAAGGAAGTGCCATTAACCACGACTGGTGGTGTGCCGGCCAAGGTTTTTTTTGGCACCAAAGCGTTGTCCGGGAACCAAGCTGGGACCAGCACAGCGGTCCAGCAACCCCACCAACTTAGGCCCAAGGGCTTTACTGTCGCAGAGGTAGCCAGTCTACTAACGGGCAACGATGTTGAAGAAATGTCATTACCGCAAAGTAGTACACAATCAAGTTCAACGCAGGCGCAAACTCAGCATATCAGTGTCAAGCCGCCGCAACCAGAACAGCAGCAGCCGCCGCAACCAGAACAGCAGCAGCCGCCGCAACCAGAACAGCAGCAGCCGCCGCAACCAGAACAGCAGCAGCTGCCGCAACCAGAACAGCAGCAGCCGCCACAACCAGAACAGCAGCAGCCTCCGCAACCAGAACAGCAGCAGCCTCCGCAACCAGAACAGCAGCAGCCGCCGCAACCAGAACAGCAGCAGCCGCCGCAACCAGAACAGCAGCAGCCGCCGCAACAGCCCACCATAGTAGTTGTTGCTCCTGACGTAGGGGCATTTCAGGAAATCGAGCTTCCTGCAGACAAAGCGGAGCGAAGTCAAACCACTGTTTCAGAACATCTATTGTCTTCCAGACCACCAGCAAGGAAAAGGAGGCTTAGTCCATCATCTTCTTCTTCAAGCCCCGCTTCTGATGATCGTGATGACACTTGGGTCCCACCAGCTCGGTCTGAGAGTGAAGTACGCCACAAGACATTGCTTCTGAAAAGAAAGGTCCCAGAAAAACTTAGAGTTATGGAGGTAGATGTAGAAGAGGGGGGTGATGATGTTGATGAAGATGAGCCAGTCATCACGCACATTACTCCCGCCCCAAAGGGATTGGAGACCGACATTCTCACCCTATCCAGAAAGGCTGCTACTGAGCGGGATGTAGCACGGATCTCACCAACACAGGTTACACCACCACTACCTCCAGCTGCCATATTTTCCAAGGCCCGGCAGGGACCTACATCCAGCTCAACCATCTCAGTAGGAAGTGGTAGTAAAAGTCACAGTGTAGGTGGACAGGGTCACATATTTTCAAGCACCCCCTCAAGTTCATCTGGTGTTGAAAGTGGCACATCCAGCAGTGCCAGAAAGTTCTCCTCTCCAGTTTGGGACTTCTTTTCTGTTAGCGCCAAGGAGGAGAACGTTGCTATATGCGCAATTTGTCAGCAAGGTGTTCGGCGTGGTAAGCTTGGTACAAACTATGGTACCGGAGAACAAGCAAGTCATCTCAGAATACACCACACTATTGTGTGGGAGGATCACCTACGTAATTTAAAAGAAAGTAGGAAAACTAAACCCTTTGAAGTTGGTCAGGAATCAGGGAGCGATATTATTGTGGTGGCAGGTGAAGAACAAGGAGGCATTTCTAGCCCTGTCTCCAGTAGTGCAGTCACTGCAGTGGTAACGCCCACATCCTCCTCAGTAACATCAGAGTGGCACCGCAGTAAGAGCCATACTCAGAGTGTGGGTGAGACACCAAGGCGACCGGCGAGTGCCTCAATGAGACAATCTGTGTCGTTGAGCCTTAGTGGGTTAATGGCACCACTAAGGAAAGTAAGCCAGCCTACCATTGACAGCATGTTTAGGTTGGAGGGGCAGTTCCAACGCAACCACCCAACGGCACGATTGTACAATGCGAAGCTGGCTAAAATGTTAGCGCTGGACCTTCTTCCTTTTTCATTTGTGGAAGGGGTGGGTTTCCTTGAATTTGTGTCTGCCATCTGCCCGAAATGGAAAGTTCCCAGCCGGTCCTATTTCGCAAGAATTGCTGTTCCGGCACTACATCATGATGTGCTGGAATTGGTTGGTCACGGTTTGCAGCAGAGTGCTGTGCACAATATCCACCTGACAACAGACATGTGGACCAGTTGCCAAGCCACAGATTACATGTGCATCACTGCACACTGGATCTCTTTTGTGGGGGTTAAAGATCAACTATCTGCACGAGGTGTTGTTGACACAGCTGCGATTTTTGAAGGTACTCGGAAACATGCAACTGTAGCCATGTTCGCCATGGAGAAATCTCATACGTCTGAAAACATTTTAGAAGAGTTTCGCACCAAGGTTTTGGAATGGCTGCGGCCCAGAGGGCTTGGTATTGGTTTTGTTGCCACAGACAATGGCAGTAATGTACTTAAGGCCATGGAACTTGGTTCCTATTTCAGGGTTCCGTGTTTGGCACACTGCATAAACATTATAGTGCAAGACTTTCTGAAAAAAGAACCCATAGTAAGCAATTTACTGTCCATCTGCCGAAGAATATGCACTCATTTCAGCCATTCTTTTAAAGCTCGGAAGCAGCTGAGGATCCTCCAACGTGAGCGTAGGATGCCAGTCAAGGCCTCATCCAGGAGGTGGCAACACGTTGGAACTCAACGTATTACATGCTTGATCGTCTGTACGAACAGCAGAGGTCACTCAATGAATATGTCTGGTACAGAAGCAGTGATGCTAGTGTTAAAGGCATGACCCTTCAGATGGAGCAATGGACCCTAATTCAATGCCTGACTGAGATGCTATCTCTTTTTGAGGTCTTCACACGTGAAGTCAGCAAGGAGGACTGTACAATGGGCCAAGCTATCCCATTGTTGCAAATGCTAGAGCATGAGCTGAATAATGTGTCTGAATCCTACAAAGGTGTAGAGGACAGAAGGCAAGCCCATGACTTGGTGGAGAGCTTATCCAGGCGCTTATCAGAAAATGTAAGGATACAAAATAAAATTTTGTCACAAGAACATTACATTTGTGCCACAATTCTGGATCCACGTGCAAAATTAGGACTATTCCTTTCTTTTTCCGACACTGATGTTGCCCGCTACAATAGTTGTATAGCTGAAGCAGCCATCAAGTTTGAAAACGAAGGGCTGCTAATTAAAAGCCCGCCACATCAACCCACAACAAGTACTGATACTGAAGCAGGCCATGCAGAATCAAGTGCAACTTCGTCGGCTGAGGGCAGTGCGGTTGGCTCACAATCGCAACACTCACCATCACCATCGACTACAAAAACAATAACTGGATCATTCGGCCGAGTACAATCATTATCAGATTGGTATGTAAAGATGGGCCGTAAGCACAGTGCTGATGCACAGAAAAAACAGCACAAAAGCTTACCAGCAGCAACCCTGAACATTGAGCGGATGGTCCAGGCCTATCTGGACGACCCAACAGAGGTGTACGTTGATCAAAACCCAGTGCAGTATTGGTATAGGAAAAGGTCTGAATGGCCACAGCTCAGCAGGCTGGCGATAAGCTATCTGGCTTGCCCTGTCGCAAGTGTCTCTTCCGAACGTGTTTTCAGTGCTGCTGGTTCCATTGTAACCTTGAGAAGGACCAGTCTATCTCCCAAAAACGTGGAGAGGTTAACAATGATCAAAATGAATCAGCACTTCATACCACCAAATTACACAATGCATGAATCAACAGAGGAAGATGAGGACAGCGGCTCAGGTGACGGAAGTATTGTGTCAGATGATTACCTACTACTGGAAGATCCCCCAGAGTTTGAGGACGAGCTATACTTCCCTGACAATTAGGCTCGCACTTACTGTCTTCCTCCCTTTTTTCCCCCTTTGTTTGTGTCTGTTGTTCCGGTTATAAACTTGTGAATCGCAACCAATGCATTATCACCGTCTTCTAATCTTCTAATTTAAGATACAAGTTTCAGGTGTCTGCCATTTGACACTACAGTCCTCAGAATCCAGCTCCTCCGCTCGATCATACTGCATCTCCTGGTCAATTCCATTTCCCTCATGAATGATGATTGGATGATGGTAACAACAAATTCAAACTTTCCTCGTCCTTCCAAAACAAGTGGACCATGAATCTGATGACTTCTATAGCTATCCTCCTTCAGAGCCGAGAGAGACTGGCCATTAACTGAAAATAAGATGCAACAGGTAATGATTGATGCCATGCATTGGCCGCAGAATAGCAGACTGAATGATGTAGATTTTGTTGTGTGTGTTGCGCATGAATGAATTGATGTAATTGTGCACTGCCACTAATCAACATTCTACAGAACACACTAATTTTCCCCTTCTGGCAAACAAGAAATGTGTACTTCTCATGCATCTTGGTGATACATTGCTTTTAATTCAATACAGGAAGGGGACTCACTCAATCTGCGCAATGCAAATGACTGTGACTTAACAGCACCGTCCATCATGATGATGGCGAAAGAGACGGCCTGCAGCGTTAACGAGATGAGATGCAACAGGTAATGATTGATGCCATGCATTGGCCACAGAATGGCAGACTGAATGATGTAGATTTTGTGGTGTGTGTTGCGCATGAATTGATGTAATTGTGCACTGCCACTAATCAACTTTCTACAGAACACACTAGTAATTACTAATTTTCCCCTTCTGGCAAATAAGAAATGTGTACTTCTCCTGCATCTTGGTGATACATTGCTTTTAATTCAATACAGGAAGGGGACTCACTCAATCTGCGCAATGCAAATGACTGTGACTTAACAGCACCGTCCATCATGATGATGGCGAAAGAGACGGCCCGTTAACTTAAGATGAGAAGGAACAGGTAATAAATGATGATAATTAATGGCATGCATTGGACACCTGACTCTGAGCTATTGGTCTTTGTGTTTGCGTTGTTTGTTGTGCACAAAGTGATGTCAAAGTGTGCTAGTGGTAATCTATCTTTCTGTACACAATAAAGAATGACTCAAGTCAGTAATATTTATATTTCTACTCTTGTTGTGTTATAAAAATTACACTTGTACTGCAGGCCGATCTTCAGTCAGTAGAAGTATCAGAGCTGATGATGAAGTCAGGAGGATGTTTCATGAGTGGCATAAAACGGAAAAGCCTAAAGGTAAACACGTGAACAACAACCACAGCACACCCAAATGTCTGTGTAGAAGTTGAATAGAGTGTAGCGGTGGGATGACTGCAGTGCATTGATTTTACTAACTTTAACTGTAAAATGCTATGTCTGGAATGGATAATGTGCTTTGGGTTTGTCCAACTCTTTGAGAGAAAAAAAAAGGACTCTAAAGTGTTAACGTAGGATGTGCTAATGGTAAGCACTGTGGGCCTGATCTCTCCTGTTACTGTTGAAGGTCTATGCTGGAAACAGACTACAGTAGAGATGATGCATATGCATACATGCCACCTCGGAAAGTGTTCTTGTTGCACTACACCATCACTTGTGCATTTGTTTTCACTTTCTTTCTGAATATCCCCTTTGGTTTTCAATCTAAAATTACAGGCCGGGCCTTGTCCAAAACTTTGTAAAACATTACAATGCATATTAATTACCTTACCAATCAATCACCTTTTTATTCCAGCCGGGCAGTGGCGAGTGGTGAGGCGACACACCCAAGATTGATGGACGAGAGGAGCAAGAGGAATGCCGAGATGCAAAAAACCAGTCCACATTTTTGACCAGGATAAGACAGTAACAGTATCCACTTTTCACTTCTTTTAAATAATTTGATTAATATCTTGTATACATTCTTTACAACAGTGTGTTCTTGGAGTTGTTATTATCAATCATCATTACGTTTGCTCTGTGTTTACGATTCTTCACTACCAATATTTAAAATTTCTATTTGCTATCTGTTAAAGTATTAAGGCCGGAACAGAACAAGAAATAGAAGTGTATGTAATCCGGGTCTCATCATGCATGCATTTCCTTTTTCTACCTTAACATATGGAATGGATAAGGTATGGTAGTCTTCAATGATTGTCGTTTGTTTGTCTATGTATGCATACTGTTTTTCTATGTCAAACCTTTCCCAAAATCCCCCTTCCCATCCAATCAACGGACCCTAACCCTCTTCCCCCGGGCTGTGTGACTTATTGTCGAGGTGTAACTAAATTAAATGTACACCAATACTTAATCACACACTTGCTGGGGCGGATGTGGTGAAAGCAACACTACTTCAATTTCAATGCAGAGCGATGATCTTCTTCTGCTTGCCCACCCATGAGTAGGATATTTCAGAGGTTATTTTATTTAACAAAGGAACATATACCTCAGCATGAATTGCCGGCATTGATTGGATTTGTTTGTTGTCATTCCTCATATACAGCACTAACTGTTAGACTGTAGGCATAGTCAAGTCGACAAAACTATAGTTTGTAACTCTGTCTAGTAGGCTATCCTCATAATAACCAGCATTCAGTTTTTTTGTCAAATATTTGAGCATATAATTGTTGCTCGGTAAATTCTGTGATGTACTTCATTCAACTACTCCTCTAACAGTCTCTCAAAGGAGATTGACTATCTCCTTTTCTTTTTTTGGAAATGCTGCCACCTTGCCAGTGTATACTACTACTACTATACTACCACCACCACCCCAATCATGGCATGTATGAAAAAGGAAACCATCTTCACCATGCAGCCAGTGCTGTGCCACAGTTGGACATAAACATCAAGCACCGGTAAGAGAGAAGTTTGGGGGAGGCAGAATCAATAATGGACATGTTGTCAATGATTTCAGTTTCAAACACCACTCCAAAGAATGCATAGTAGGACCAGTCAATGAGTGAGGTGTGTCGCATCTTTGTCCGCCCGCCATCCGACTGCTAAAAAGGGTGGGGGTCCCGTGGGGACAATTAATTAGGATGATGCGCCCGGCACAGTGGCGGGCACACCCTGTTTTTTTAAATTTAAATTCTGGTTGGCTTTGCTGAAAGCAATGCTAAAATGTTGTGCTGCTTTTCCAAGCACAACATGACGGGCCTCGCACGGAGCCTGTCACGTTTTGCTTTGAAAGTCGGGGGGGTACCATAGCATCGGTAGGTACCCTCCATGGGGGCCCCCAAGCATACTCTGCAATGTGTGCATGCCTTTCCGTGGCGGACGGCAATACCGCCATGCAAAGGCATTCCAAAATGCATATTATATGGCTGCTGGTGTGGTGAGAGAGACACCACCGCCATATTGAACCCTTTTCCGCCTGGACATGTCTGAATATTTTCTACAGGGATGGCGGGAGGTTTGCCCCTGCGGTGACGGCAGTGAATTCCAGCCAGCCCGGCGGGGGCAATACGCCCACCATCCTAATGGGGCCCTAATTCACAACTGTACAGTATACATATACATACAGTACACCTTTGCAGTGAGTGTGCTGTCAAGTTCAACAATAGTTAAAGATTATGAATCTAACTTACCACCGCCTGCCACTGGTGCTGCCACTCCCCCTCCGTTGATATCTGCAACTGCCGCATCCTCGCCCTCGGCGTCGCCTTCGCTGGCCCCAGCAATGGTGGTCGGTAGTGCGCCTAGAAAACATTACACATTTATTAGGCGACATATACACCTCCCCCCTATTGATCAGTAGCAAGGTTGAAAAATGAGTTAATACTAACATACATCACTAGTACAAATCAGGTAGTAGTAGAGTAGACACTAAGTTATATGATCATTGTAGCATTTGCTTGATTAGCCCTAGCCATGCACATGTGACGTTACCTTTACCTTGCAGCTTCTTAAGACACCTTTGAGCCCACATGACCTGCCTCACACTGCTACTGTCTAGTCTACGCGCTGCGTACAAGCGGTCAACAAACATTAACAAGCCACTTTTTTAGGAAGAACTGGTGTACTACTCTTACTGTTAGTTCATATTGCTTATCCATAGATGCTACACTTTTTGGCACGGCTGAGAAATGCTTGCAAGTTGCAATATACTAACGCACACCATTTCTTTTTTCGCATTACAGACGCAAGATTCCCTTCTACGAACCAGAGCTTCTGAACGATGCACCAACTACCAGTACTAGGTTCTTCTGAGGTGAGGGGTCCCTTCACTCACATCTTCATTTATAAATGTATATAAACTAAATTGCTATGGGATGGTGGTGCTGCCTTCCACCACTTCAGTTATCATGATTTAATTCCCAACTGTATAAGTGTAACAATGTATATTGTTTTAATGTTATTGATTTGCCGGTTGGTGCTGCTAAGAAAACAGTGTACAGACCTTCTCAAATTGAAATAAACATTTTAAACTTACATAGACTTCGTGGTATTTGGTGTGGAGTGGACTAACTTACACGAGTGAGCAAATTAAAGTAAGGGTGTGCATGTGAATTGCTTCCACGACAGAGGTTGGGTGTGTTATGGTCTGGGTTGTCTACTTGTTGGTTATCTTGGGGGGAGGGTTCCGAGACCTAATAGGTATGACAAGACAGTACTATAGTCAAGTAGTGGAATTGTGGTGGGTGCGGAATTTCTGATTGAGGTGTGCAAGGAAGGTCCAACCTACCATCACCAACATCCTATTTTCTGGTGCAAATGTATGTGCAAGATCCCTACAACAGTGGTATGTCCTATAGGGTATCATATCAAAATATTAAGAAATCTGGTAGGGCTGTTGTTGCTGTGAATTTTCAAAGCCTCAACATCAATAAGAGTAAAAAGTAGTACAAGACAACGACCCAACGGATTGTACGAGCTACTGGTGAATATGAGTTTTATATTACAACCTTTCACAAAGAGTGGCACTGGCCAACTGGGCAAGACTAGCTACTACAGTACAGACAGACAGACTGATAGTATGTAGTAGTACTCAGTCATCATAGCGGAGGCAGGGATAAGCTTTTTAAAACCGTACAGATCGAAGGATAATTGGTGGTAAAAAAATAGGATTTGGAAACACACTATAGTTCGGGAGAAATGGGGCAGTAAAAGTTATGGAATAAGAAATATTATTAAAAACAAGAAGACTTACTGGGGCCAGCAGAGGAGCCCTCAGCGGTGTCCTCCTTGTGGTGTTCCTGTCCCGCCGACTGCCCAGTCCCTGCCCGTCTGCCCCTGGGTGCTGATGAACAGGAAAGATATAAGAAAGAGACAAACATTGATGGATGGTGTCAAACAAATACAATATTTTTCAACAACGGTCAAAAAACACTTATGTAAACAATTGCAATAACTACATTGACCGATCTCATCTGGTCAACATGTAATATCGGGGGATTCGCAGTTCGACTACTTAAGTTACTATTTATCAACAGTAATCCATTCTTCCATTCTGATTCCATAAAACTAAGTTACAAGTAAGCCTAAGTATTAGTACAACGTACCACCCAACCTAGCCCACCTATTCCAGGCATGCCAATTGTACATTAAGTATGCATTTCCACTGTATTCCTCAACAATGTGTATGATCCAATCATGGAGGACACATGAACATGACTACATTTTTTGTATACACCAAATTTTGGTTTGATTGATGCTGATCTGCTACTGCTAAGTAACTGCAAAGCCTACCTCCACTCATTGAACAAACTAGAAAGGTTCTAAAGACTGCCGTACTAGCAGCACGTCACGTAACTGAGTGAGGGGGGGCATCACGCATACCACTAACCAATTAGAAGCTTATACAAAGTACCTAAACCTATGTATCAATCCGCCCCTATATATTAGTGACAGGACAAAGTAAGGAGTGGACGTGAGTCACTGTAGCATTACGTAACTTAATTTCTCTAAAATAAACTCGTAAAGAATCACGCTAAGCAAGCGCAAACGCAAAGCTGCAAACAAGTAAGATTAGTAGTAGCGCAGAAGAGCACCTGTGTCATAATCACAGAAGACTTTTAAACGTTATTAACCTGGAATGTATTGCAAGCAGCAACATTCTAGCTGGTTGGAAGGAAAAAAAGATATTCGCAATATATAACATAGAGCAGAAGAACAGACACAAAGTTGTAATAATTAAATAGGTACTCACCAAGCCCCGGGACCTCCACTCCTAGCAGGTCCAGCAGGTCCTGCTCACGGTCCAGGATGTCGGACCACCGGTGCGTCAGCTGTGCCTGGGTGCGCCGGACCCCAGAGATGCGCGACACTGCCCGGCGCACCTTCCCCCACCGCTGCCGACGCTCCCGGAGGCCGTACCCGGACCCAGGCCTGCCACCTGCTGCCAGGGTTGAGGGGAGGTGGCGCTGCACAAAGAAAATTAGTGCAGCCAACTCCGCCTCCCCAAATAAGGCCCGTGCATGCACCCCTTGTGGGCGCCGCCTTCCGCAAGGAAGGCGGTCGCGGCTCTGGCTGTGCCGGCGAACAGCCCTGCCCTTGGACATGGTTCTGGGGACGGGGCGGGAAAGAAAAGGTAAAATAAATAAAGGAGTAAAGGAAATAAATAGCGGGCAATACAAAGAGAAAAAGTAGCTAAAAAACAAAAAAAAAGTAGACAAAAACCAAAAATATAGAGGCAGGAAAATAGTTAGAGAAATAATAAGTAATAAAGATCCAAAAAAAGTGGCTATAAACAAAGGATTGAAAAGATTTAGGGAGGATTGAAAATCAGGCCCCAGAACCATGCAATAGAGTGGAAAACAAGATGGCCGCGCCCATTGCGACCACGTGCGCAAGTTCGCGCGATATTTTCTCCCTGAGCAAGCAAAAAGCAACGCGATCAAGTAAAAGCGATCGCGAACAGGAAATATCGACCGCGAACATGCATTGCGCGACCCGGAACAGGAAGTAAACAACGCCAGAGGGCGGGACAAGTGAAAACAAGATGGCCGCGCCCGTGAGCAACCGCATGGGTAAGTTGGCGACCCGCGAACACGCAAAAAATACCGCGAACAGGCGGCAAAAAAACTTCCGCGTCTTCGCGATATTTCCGGCGTGTTTGCGGAGATTTTCTGCATTCTCGCGATAATTTGCGGAAGTTAATTCCGCAAATTCCGCCCACCCCTAGTTTTCCCTGGTGAGCAGTAGCTTTACTACAGTGATCTAATGTGCAAAAAGAGTGCTAACATTCTGAATTTATGGCAAATGTGTGACACATCTGAATGCCTTCTTGATGGAATCAAAGTAAAAAACTGAAAGTATTTCCTACTGAGGAGACTGCAGTAAATGAGGAAATTAGGAAACTTCATAACAAATGTAAATGTAAATGTATGAGTTTTGTAAAGCGCACTGCTGCCCTGAGGCGTCGTGGCGCTGTAGACCGCTGGGGAACCCGTCCTGGCTATCCCTGTAAGATGGTCCCTCCTGGGTATCTCCAAGGTGAAACCAGGCATCCCCGGCGAATGTGGGGGGCCGTTGTGGAGATGGGGCAAGCTAATGCCCAGAGTTGCCGAGTGTGATCCCTGGTTAGAGTGGGCACCGAGGCGAGAATTATCAAGTCCGCTGGCCCTGGCCCACAACCCTGCCGCGTCGGGAATTGAACCCTGGTCCCAGGCCGTTCTCTGCTTCCGGGTCTGCTGCCTCTAACCAGTGAGCCACACCACTCCACACCAAATAAGTCTCCCAAGATGGCCACCAGAGACAAAAGAGCCCAAATGTAGCCCAAATATCACCCAAATGTAGCCCAAGTATAGCCCAATGATAGAATGTCCCAGAGTGTTCTTAAAAACAACTAGAGCGCTTACTGTCTTCATTATGACAAAAGTATGGCACACCTGAAGCCATCTTGATTGGAATAAACTGGTAACACTTAAAACATTTAATTTAAAAAGGAACACAATGAGGGGGTTCATTTTGCCATAGAAATTATGATTAATGCTGAAGAAAGAAAATGAGGGCACATTTTGAGTGACTTCTCAAATCCTCTTCTATTTCATTAAAAAATTCTGACATGCAGACTGAAACAAGCACTTTTAATACCAGGAGCAGACTTCCATGGTGAACAGTAGTTTTACTACAGTGATCTAATGAGCAACTAGAGTGCTAACTTTCAGAATGTATGGCAAATGTGTGACATATCTGAATACCTTCATGATGGAATCAAAGTAAAAAACTGAAAGCATTTCCTACTGAGGAGACTGCAGTACATGAGGAAATTAGGAAACTTCATAACAAATAAATCTCCCAAGATGGCCACCGGAGACAAAAGAGCCCAAATGTAGCCCAAAATCACCCAGATGTAGCCCAAATATAGCCCAATGACAGAAGTGTGCAAAACACTTATTATTTTGTGTTTTTGCAGTGTTATATAGTGCAGACTTGTCAGGTATTGGAGTGCTTTACATGAGCATTGGTTACATCACACAAGAACAAATTCATTTTGGTTGTAGACATGGGGAGACTAAGTCATTTGACCAGAATCACAGAATGTCGAGCTGAAGCAGAAACTCCAACCTGGTTCCCCAGTTGCAAAGTCTGCAGTTCTGGAAGTAACACCACATCCTCTCCCCTAAGTGCAACATTTAATCAAGTGGTCAACTGGATAAAAAAACATAAAGATAACAAATAATTTAAAAGTGCTTTGTCGCTATTTGAAAACTCAGAAAAGATGTCCTTATTTTAGTCTTTTAGAGCACTAACCATAATTTTGATGCCAATAAGACCCTCTCATATATGTAATTTCTAAAGGAAATGCTCTAGGTATTACAGTTTTGATTACATCAAGATGACGTCAGGCGTTCCACACTTTTGTAATAAATATAGAATGTTAACAATCCAGTTGTTCATTAGGATACTGTTGAGAGGCAGAGGCCAGGGGCACGGACTCTGAAAATTGAAGGCAGGTAGGAGGGTGCAAAGGCAACAATTTAACCACACTGAGCAGGCAGGAAGGGCCGTGTCAGCACAACAGACTATGGAGGGGAGTGGAAAGGGGGGCAGGGGCAACAAACCAACAATACAGGACTTGCAAGAGAGGCTGTGGCAATGTAATAGACCATTGTGGGCAGAAGGAAGAGGCAATGGTACTACAACCATACATGCCAACAGACCCGATTCAGCCAGGAAACATCCAATGTTTTTAAGCTCAAATGGGCTTTATTTGATCTGTCTCCTGTCTACAATCTCCTCTTTTTCAATGTAACTCAAAGGGGAAAATCAATACCCCAGTTTTTTTCAAAATCTCCCTCTTACCAAGTTCAAAATGTTTGCAAGTATGGTACATTGGATCATGGAAGGAAATGGGGTAGGGACATGGACTTGGATAACAGAGGACAGGAGGGACATGGAGAGGTGCACCAAACTGACCCTGCAGGGCAGGCATCAGGGTTTGCAGCAGCACAATACACCACACAGGGCATGCGGGACGGGAGTGCAGCACAACAATCCATAGAAAGCAAGAGGGAGGGGACAGGACCATGCACATGGACAACAGAGAACAGAGGGGCAAGAGGCAATGGTAGCTAGCTGACCATAATGGACAGACAGGAGAGAAAGCTGCAGCATAACAGACCATAAAGGGCAGGAGGGAAGGATCAGGGGCATTACAATGGAACAGACAAGCCAGGAGGGAGGGAGTAGGGGTCTGCACATGTAAACAGAGGGCTGGGGGCAAGGGGGCAGGGCAGGAGCAGCAAGATAGCCATGGAGGTCAGGCAGGATGGGCACTAGAAGCAAGACACACCATGAAGAGCAACAGTGAGACTGTGATGGCATACACACAGACCATGGAGGGAAGGTGGGAGGGGGTCAGGGGCAGCTAACTGACCACACAGGGAAGGTGGGAGGGGCCATGGCAGCACAGAAGACCATGCATGGCAAGTGAGAGGGTTAGTGGCAGCACAATGGCTATGATGGGCAAGAAGGAGGGTGCAGGACCTGTGCACAGACAAGAAAGTTCAGGGGAAGGGGCCTCACAACAGACCGCATGGGGCAGGCAGGAGGAGCAGTTGCAGCACAACAGACCAGGGAGGGCAGAAGGGTGTGGCAGTACAATGGACCATGTAGGACAGGAGGAAGAGGATAGGGGCATGGCATGTGGACAGGCAGGGTGGAGGTGGCAGGGACAGGTTACAGTCATCTGACAATGCTAGGCAGGTGGGAGGGGAGTGGCAGCTCAACAGAACACTTAGAGTAGATAGGAGTGGCAGGTCCATGGAACATGGTGGGCAAAAAGGATGGAGCAGGGGCATGCACAAAGACATCAGAGGGCAGGGGGAAGGAGAATAGGGGCAGCAAGCTAAGCACAGAGTTTAAGCAGGAGGTCAATGATGGGGCATAGAATTGGGCAATGGAGGGCAGGAGGAGGGGACTGGTACATCATACTAAATTGAGGGCAGTGGCAGCACATCAGACCATGCATGGCAGGAGGGAGGAGGCTAGTCCATGGATTCACACAACAGAGGATAGGGAGTAGGGGGATGGGGCAGCAAGCTAACTGTTCAGAGAAGGTGGGTATTAGGATCTTTATTGTTTTTAAAACGTGTGTCTGTGCGAACTACTTAAAATGTGAACAAGTATGCAGCATAATCTCACTTTTATTCAGAAAGAAGAGGACGTTTGTGACTGTGACTCCGGGCTCACTTGGCAGAAACACCCCCTGGCCCTCTACCCCTTATCGCAAAATGTAATGCCCGTGAAAAGGGTAGGTGAACACAGTGTTATATGGAACATAGTCCTGAGAGCACGATTGAAAATGAAAACTAGATATAGTGTATGGTATAAACTATGCACCAAAAAGTGTGATATAAGATGAACCGGGCGTGAAATATAATATGCAATACATTGTGCGCAATGACAGATTCATTGGAGAGCGCGAGATAGCACAGGCACTAGCGCGTGCTATGCGATGTGCGCCTTGGAGTGTAATATGCACAGGGCAGTGTTGTGTAACCTAACTAGTCTCTAAAGTTGTAATATAAAATATGTGCTGGGGAGTGTAACGTTGCATATGCACTGTGACAAAGATATGGATCCCAGATTGTAATATGTATGGCATAGCACTGTGCGTTATAACATAGGCATCGAGGAAGGCACGTTAGATGGGGCAATATAACCCGTGCGAAGACAAGTGTGGCATGACATATTCACGGGGTGGTGTTACAGTGCACATGGGCTAGAGAGTGTCATAGCATATGCACTAGCTGGTGGAATACAACACAGAGGTGTGTGGCACTCGGCAGGCAATGGTGGGTGTAACACAGCATTGGGCTCTGTCAGGAGCGCGCTGTGACTCTCAAGTGATGTTCGTCCCCTTTCCAGAGAGTAAAATAAAAAGTATTACACATCCGGCAGTGGATGTGTGTTTTATTAACCGTGAGGGGGGTTTCTTGCATAGTTTTGGTCGAATTTTTGTCGAATCCCCTTTGAATGGCTTGGTGTGCATGTGTATTAAATGTGCCCGTCAATAGCTACCCATGTTTGTATAAATAAACGACAAGGGTGTCTACCGGGATTAGGCACGGTAGGGCATCAGACATGTCAGAGCTTCACTAGTGGTGTAAATACATTCCACGTGGATTCATTGTATGCATAGGCGCCTTTTAATGAATATCACTCAAATAGTCATGGTGATAGGTACGTACGGTTTGTCCAGCATGTCCTAGGTGTGTCTATAAATATATATTTTTTTAAAATAATAAAAAACAGTGGCCGGCCCTGGGGATTGGGGTCAAAAAAATATAATTAGGAGACAGGCCCTGGGGGATGGGGTCATCAGGGTCAATAAATTAGAATAAGAAGGGGAACCACACAGCCCCCCTTCTTAAAAAATTAAAATAAATAAAAAACTGGCATCGTACCGGAGGCCACGCCCCCTCCTTGCAGCACTCTGCAAACGCACCCCCTGGCGAGTTGTAAGTTGGGGAATTAATTCCTCTTCAATACTGAGGGTCCCTGAGGGCCAACTAGCCCAACAGGCATCTCCAGTATGCACCAGGGAGCTGCGCTGCAGACAGGTGTTCTGAGGCCAAGCCCCTTTTTACACCTCTCTGAAACGCAGCTCTGTGGCGCTTACTGGAGGTACCTAGTGGTCTAGTTTGACCCTAGGGACCCTTAGGATTCAAGGGGACTTAATCTCTCAACTTAGAACAGCCACAGGGCGCGTTTACACAGTGGTGAAGGGAGGGGACGGGGCCTGAGGTGACGTGTGCAAACACGCACTATGGCACATTTTAAATTGGGGATATAATTTCCCTTCAATACTGAGGGCCCCTGGGGGCTAACTAGCCCACCAAGTACTTCCAGTAAGCGCCACTGAGCTGCATTGCAGAGAGGTGGTCCAGGCTGTGCCACTTTTTACACCTCTCTGCAACGCAGCTCTGTGGCTCTTACTGGAGGTACCTAGTGGGCTAGTTGGACCCTAGGGACCCTCAGGATCCAAATGAACTTAATCTCCCAACTAAAAACGGACACAGGGCGTGTTTACACAGTGGTGAAGGGAGGGGACGGGGCCTGAGTTAACGTGTGCAAAAACGCCCTGTGGCCTGTTTTAAGAGGTAGTTTTAATCCCCCTGCCCTATTATATACTAGGGGCTTACAGAGGAGGTCATGCTAATCACAGGGGGACCCCAACGCATAATGTTCCCTAGTGTATGTAGATGTTTTCACTGTATTCTAAGTGTCTTTTAACATAGCACTGGCTCTAGGACTGGTTAGTCAGACTCAGTTACCACCAGTATCCATCTGAAAAAGTTGAGGGTACAGGATGATTTTGCAACAAGGATTCTTTCTGCTCCTCTTTTTGTTCTTTCTGCACGTTATCCTTCTTCCTGCACTTTTCTTCGTCTTTGAGGACTTCTGTTGCTTCTTTCTGCACTTCTTTTTTTTCTTTCTGTGCATTTTTTCTTCTTTCTTCACATGTCCTATCTCTGTAGGCATAGTTAGAAATTAGCATTTAAAAAACCTTTGAAATTCACAGAAAAAACCATAGGTTTCAGGCACATTATAGTTAGGAATTAGCATTTAAAAAACCTCAGAAATTCACTGAAAAAACCATAGGTTTCAGGGGTGTTATAGTTAGCTGGACTTTTCACTTGTACAAAACCATTGAAATTTCCCTGTTATAGTTAGTTCAGCTAACTATAACTCGCGCGCTCGCAATGCACTGCTGATGACATCACATATTACATCACTCATGAAATGGTCAGTGACATCACTCATGACATCACTGATGACATCTCAAATGACATCACTGATGACATCACTGATGACATCATCCTTGTGATAGAGTGGCAGACCTCCTCTCACCCTAATATAACCTTTGATACACACATTCAAAGATAGAGACTAACATTTTCAAAACAATGGACATACCAATACCAGTTACAACAACCTCTTCAGTAATTCTAAGATCCACATACACATCCACTCATTCACCAACAGTCCTATACAGTCACTCATACATGTACTCACTCATCATATGTACTCATACACCTATACATCCTGTTACACAATGCCACTCATCCATAGAGTTACTCACACACATAGTCACTCATGCTAATAAAGAATCAAACATACATTTACTTGCATATACAGTTATACACACACCACCACACTTACTTCTACGGAAACTTACACATACTTAGTCTTTTAAACAATCACTAATAGAAACACATACTTATTCATACAGGAACTCTTTCAATCTCTCACTCTCACATATACTCACTTATATACACCAATAGTCACATATACTAGTTTAAAACATATGTAGTTACTCATAAAGACACTATTGAGACAGTCATTCACTCACTAACACACCCATACACACACTCACCCACCCATACAGTCCTGCACACATGCTGTCTTCAACACATACAAACAGTGAGTCACTCATTCATGCCCCTATGCACTACGTAATACCCCCCACCGAACCATGCAGACACTCAGACTGATACTCAAAAAACCAACTAATAACCTATATAGACACCCATGTAGCTACTCACCAACCCATGCAGCCACTTATACACAAAGTGAGAGACTGATACAGATATTTACATATTTAAACATTACTCACTAAGCCATGTATTCACTATGATACACTTAATCAGTCAGTTACACAATCAATTTTTCAAAAACAAATCATCCATTTAGACACTTATATACCCATTTATTCTTCCATCGACCTTGAGATATACATATATAAAACATATTTAATTTTCAGAAAAACAGACATTCACTGGATGATGTCATCAGTGATGTCATCAGTGATGTCATTTGAGATGTCATCAGTGATGTCATGAGTGATGTCACTGACCATGTCATGAGTGATGTAATATGTGACGTCATCAGCAGTGCATTGCGGGCGCGCGAGTTATAGTTAGCTGAACTAACTATAACGGGGGAATTTCAATGGTTTTGTACAAGTGAAAAGTCCAGCTAACTATAACACCCCTGAAACCTATGATTTTTTCAGTGAATTTCTGAGGTTTTTTAAATGCTAATTCCTAACTATAACGTGCCTGAAACCTATGGTTTTTTCTGTGAATATATATATATATATATATTACCTACTGGCAGTCACCAGTAGGTAGTTATAGTTGGGACCTATTATCCATAGGAAATCAGCAACATTCTATTTGGAATAACTTTAGCGCCGGTTGACGAATCTTTGCGAAATTTTCAAAACTCGTGGCCCGCCCTGGTACGCTCCTATCCTGAAGGTCTCGGGGTGATTCATCAAGCAGGGGCCGAGAAAAAAGGGGGGTCCCAAAACGTGTTTTCCCCATGCAATTTTCCGTAGGGACCTTTAGTCGCAGCTACATCCCGAACTGCTGAACGGAATTACACCAAATTTTGCAGAAAGGTAGACCTTGGTTCAGAGTCATGCCTTTTGCTTAAATGGTGTAAATCCGTTCCGTAGTTCAAATCAAAATCACATATATATCTGGGCGGAGCCTAACCACACATCTCATTGTGAGATCTGATTGGCTGTCAGCACTTCATGCAAGAAGTGTTGGCAGCCATCTTGGGACCAATATACATGATAGCTCTTCATTAAAAAGCATTGCAGTTACTAAAAGGTTTTAAGACTTTAGTTTCATTATAAATCATTTGTTGATGGTGCCATACTCATTTTAGGAATTGTGGTGTGTTCTAAGGTGAATTTACCATGTGAAAAAGCCTTCTGCAGGGATATCATGAATCATGTTTGAGAGAAAACTATTTTCTCATGCTTTTCCCACAGAGCTTTGGAAGGTGATCTATAAGCTAAACTGAGAGCATATTTTCTGTAAATTCACATTATCTTTCCCAGTCATGTGAGAATAAAGTCTGACATTCTCAGTAAAACATGTACTTCCAACAAGGGCAGAGACTGTCAGTTGATTCCTTTGTGTTCTACTGCAGCTTCCCAGAGTGTTCTAAAGAACAACTAGAGCGCTAACAGTCCTACTTATGACCAACGTATGGCACATCTGAAGCCATCTTGATTGGAATAAAGTGGTACCTCTTAAAACAATTAATTTAAAAAGGAACAAAATTAGGGGTTCATTTTTCTATAGAAAGTATGATTAGTGCTGCAGAAAGAAAAAATAGTGCACATTTTGAGTGACTTCTCAAATCCTCTTCTACTTCATTAGAAAATTCTGACATGCAGACTGAAACATGCACTTTCAATACCAGCAGCAGACTTCCCTGGCGAGCAGTAGCTTTACTACAGTGATCTAATGAGCAACTAGAGTGCTAACATTCTGAATTTATGGCAAATGTGTGACACATCTGAATGCCTTCTTGATGGAACCAAAGTAAAAAACTGAAAGTATTCCTACTGAGGAGACTGTAGTAAATGAGGAAATTAGGAAACTTCATAAAAAATAAGTCTCCCAAAATGGCCACCAGAGACAAAAGAGCCCAAATGTAGCACAAATATCACCGAGATGTAGCCCAAGTATAGCCCAATGACAGAATGTCCCAGAGTGTTCTAAAGAACAACTAGAGCGCTAACAGTCTTACTTATTACAAAAGTATGGCACACCTGAAGCCATCTTGATTGGAATAAAGTGGTAACACTTAAAACTTTTAATTTGCAAAGGAACAAAATGAGGGGGTTCATTTTGCCATAGAAATTATGATTATTGCTGCAGAAAGAAAAATTAGGGCACATTTTGACTTCTCAAATCCTCTTCTATTTCATGAAAAAATTCTGACATGCAGACTGAAACATGCACTTTGAATACCGGCAGCAGACTTCCCTGGTGAGCAGTAGGTTTACTACAGTGATCTAATGAGCAACTACAGTGCTAACATTCAGAATTCATGGCAAATGTGTGACACATCTGAATGGCTTCTTGATGGAACCAAAGTAAACAAGCATTGAAAATGCAATAGGTCTCGCCCTCGTTTAAGTTAAAGCAATTCTGTTTGTAATTAGGTGGCTTTTTTGCTTTGCTTTTATTAGTGTTTTTCAACCTTTCGTGTACATAAGATGCATATGTATGCATATATGTATATGTATGCATGCATTTATATTTGTATTTATATAGATATGCAGATTATATATATGTCTATATATGTATGTATATATACACATACATATATAAATGCATATGCATATATATGCATATATATATGTGCATATGTGTGTGTGTAGAGAGAGGTAGAGAGGTGGAGAGGTAGAGGTGTAGAGATAGAGAGGTAGAAGTAGAGGGGTAGAGGTAGAGAGGTAGAGAGGTAGAGAGAGGTATAGAGTTAGAGAGTAGAGAATGAGTAATAGAGAGTAGAGAGAGAGTAGTAGAGAGTAGGAGAGAGAGTAGCAGAGAGTGAGTAGTAGAGAGTAGTAGAGTGAGTAGTAGAGAGTGAGTAGTAGAGAGTAGTAGAGAGTAAGTAGTTGAGAGTAGTAGAGAGTGGGTAGTAGAGAGTGAGTAGTAGAGAGGAGTAGAGAGTAGTAGAGAGTGAGTAGTAGAGTGAGTAGTAGAGAGTAGTAGAGAGTGAGTAGTAGAGAGTGAGTAGTAGAGAGTGAGTAGCTGAGAGAGAGTAGTAGAGAGTAGTAGAGAGTGAGTAGTAGAGTGAGTAGCAGAGTAGTAGAGAGAGTAGTAGAGAGTGAGTAGTAGAGAGTAGTAGAGAGTAAGTAGTATGAGGGAGTAGCAGAGTAGTAGAGAGAGTAGTAGAGAGTGAGTAGTAGAGAGTAGTAGAGAGTGAGTAGTGGAGAATGAGTAGTAGAGAGTGAGTAGTAGAGAGAGAGTAGTAGAGAGTGAGTAGTAGAGAGTGAGTAGTAGTCGGTAGTGGAGTAGTGGAGAGGGAGTAGTACAGAGTAGTAGAGAGTGAGTGGTAGAGGGAGTAGTAGAGAGTGAGTAGTAGAGAGAGAGTAGTAGGGAGTAGTAGAGATTGAGTAGTAGAGGGCAGTGGAGTGCTGGAGAGTGAGTAGTAGAGAGTAGTAGCGAGTGAGTAGTAGGGAGTAGTAGAGAGTGAGTAGTAGAGTGAGTAGTAGAGAGTAGTAGAGAGCGAGTAGTAGAGAGCAAGTAGTAGAGAGTATGTAGTAGAGAGTGAGTAGTAGAGAGTAGTAGAGAGTGAGTAGTAGAGAGAGTAGTAGAGATTAGTAGAGTAGTAGAGATTGAGTAGTAGAGTGAGTAGTAGAGAGTAGTAGAGAGCGAGTAGTAGAGACTGAGTAGTAGAGAGTGAGTAGTAGAGAGCGAGTAGTAGAGAGTGAGTAGTAGAGAGTAATAGAGAGTGAGTAGTAGAGAGAGAGAGAGTAGTAGAGAGTGAGTAGTAGAGAGTAGTAGAGTGAGTAGTAGAGAGTGAGTAGTAGAGAGAGAGTAGTAGAAAGTAGTAGAGAATGAGTAGTAGAGAATGAGTAGCTAAGAGAGAGTAGTAGAGAGTGAGTAGTAGAGTGAGTAGCAGAGTAGTAGAGAGAGTAGTAGAGAGTGAGTAGTAGAGAGTAGTAGAGAGTGAGTAGTAGAGAATGAGTAGTAGAGAGTGAGTAGTAGAGAGAGAGTAGTAGAGAGTGAGTAGTAGAGAGTGAGTAGTAGTCGGTAGTGGAGTAGTGGAGAGTGAGTAGTAGAGAGTAGTAGAGAGTGAGTAGTAGAGGGAGTAGTAGAGAGTGAGTAGTAGAGAGAGAGTAGTAGGGAGTAGTAGAGATTGAGTAGTAGAGGGTAGTGGAGTAGTGGAGAGTGAGTAGTAGAGAGCAGTAGCAAGTGAATAGTAGGGAGTAGTAGAGAGTGAGTAGTAGAGTGTGTAGTAGAGAGAAGTAGAGAGCGAGTAGTAGAGAGCAAGTAGTAGAGAGTATGTAGTAGACAGTGAGTAGCAGAGAGTAGTAGAGAGTGATTAGTAGAGAGAGTAGTAGAGATTAGTAGAGTGGTAGAGAGTGAGAAGTAGAGTGAGTAGTAGAGAGTAGTAAGAGCGAGTAGTAGAGACTGAGTAGTGCAGAGTGAGTAGTAGAGAGCAATTAGTAGAGAGTGAGTAGTAGAGAGTAATAGAGAGTGAGTAGTAGAGAGAGAGTGAGTAGTAGAGAGTAGTAGAGTGAGTAGTAGAGAGTGAGTAGTACAGAGAGAGTAGTAGAAAGTAGTAGAGAATGAGTAGTAGAGTAGTAGAGAGTGAGTGGTAGAGAGTAGTAGAGAGTAGTAGAGTGAGTAGTAGAGAGTAGTAGAGAGTGAGTAGTAGAGAGAGTAGTATAGAGCAGTAGAGTTTGAGTAGTAGAGAGTAGTAGAATAGTAGAGAGTGAGTAGTAGAGAGTGAGTAGTAGAGAGTAGGAGAGAGAGTAGCAGAGAGTGAGTAGTAGAGAGTAGTAGAGTGAGTAGTAGAGAGTGAGTAGTAGAGAGTAGTAGAGAGTAAGTAGTAGAGAGTAGTAGAGAGTGGGTAGTAGAGAGTGAGTAGTAGAGAGGAGTAGAGAGTAGTAGAGAGTGAGTAGTAGAGTGAGTAGTAGAGAGTAGTAGAGAGTGAGTAGTAGAGAGTGAGTAGTAGAGAGTGAGTAGCTGAGAGAGAGTAGTAGAGAGTAGTAGAGAGTGAGTAGTAGAGTGAGTAGCAGAGTAGTAGAGAGAGTAGTAGAGAGTGAGTAGTAGAGAGTAGTAGAGAGTAAGTAGTATGAGGGAGTAGCAGAGTAGTAGAGAGAGTAGTAGAGAGTGAGTAGTAGAGAGTAGTAGAGAGTGAGTAGTGGAGAATGAGTAGTAGAGAGTGAGTAGTAGAGAGAGAGTAGTAGAGAGTGAGTAGTAGAGAGTGAGTAGTAGTCGGTAGTGGAGTAGTGGAGAGGGAGTAGTACAGAGTAGTAGAGAGTGAGTGGTAGAGGGAGTAGTAGAGAGTGAGTAGTAGAGAGAGAGTAGTAGGGAGTAGTAGAGATTGAGTAGTAGAGGGCAGTGGAGTGCTGGAGAGTGAGTAGTAGAGAGTAGTAGCGAGTGAGTAGTAGGGAGTAGTAGAGAGTGAGTAGTAGAGTGAGTAGTAGAGAGTAGTAGAGAGCGAGTAGTAGAGAGCAAGTAGTAGAGAGTATGTAGTAGAGAGTGAGTAGTAGAGAGTAGTAGAGAGTGAGTAGTAGAGAGAGTAGTAGAGATTAGTAGAGTAGTAGAGATTGAGTAGTAGAGTGAGTAGTAGAGAGTAGTAGAGAGCGAGTAGTAGAGACTGAGTAGTAGAGAGTGAGTAGTAGAGAGCGAGTAGTAGAGAGTGAGTAGTAGAGAGTAATAGAGAGTGAGTAGTAGAGAGAGAGAGAGTAGTAGAGAGTGAGTAGTAGAGAGTAGTAGAGTGAGTAGTAGAGAGTGAGTAGTAGAGAGAGAGTAGTAGAAAGTAGTAGAGAATGAGTAGTAGAGAGTGAGTAGCTAAGAGAGAGTAGTAGAGAGTGAGTAGTAGAGTGAGTAGCAGAGTAGTAGAGAGAGTAGTAGAGAGTGAGTAGTAGAGAGTAGTAGAGAGTGAGTAGTAGAGAATGAGTAGTAGAGAGTGAGTAGTAGAGAGAGAGTAGTAGAGAGTGAGTAGTAGAGAGTGAGTAGTAGTCGGTAGTGGAGTAGTGGAGAGTGAGTAGTAGAGAGTAGTAGAGAGTGAGTAGTAGAGGGAGTAGTAGAGAGTGAGTAGTAGAGAGAGAGAGTAGTAGGGAGTAGTAGAGATTGAGTAGTAGAGGGTAGTGGAGTAGTGGAGAGTGAGTAGTAGAGAGCAGTAGCAAGTGAATAGTAGGGAGTAGTAGAGAGTGAGTAGTAGAGTGTGTAGTAGAGAGAAGTAGAGAGCGAGTAGTAGAGAGCAAGTAGTAGAGAGTATGTAGTAGACAGTGAGTAGCAGAGAGTAGTAGAGAGTGAGTAGTAGAGAGAGTAGTAGAGATTAGTAGAGTGGTAGAGAGTGAGAAGTAGAGTGAGTAGTAGAGAGTAGTAAGAGCGAGTAGTAGAGACTGAGTAGTGCAGAGTGAGTAGTAGAGAGCAATTAGTAGAGAGTGAGTAGTAGAGAGTAATAGAGAGTGAGTAGTAGAGAGAGAGTGAGTAGTAGAGAGTAGTAGAGTGAGTAGTAGAGAGTGAGTAGTACAGAGAGAGTAGTAGAAAGTAGTAGAGAATGAGTAGTAGAGTAGTAGAGAGTGAGTGGTAGAGAGTAGTAGAGAGTAGTAGAGTGAGTAGTAGAGTAGTAGAGAGTGAGTAGTAGAGAGAGTAGTATAGAGCAGTAGAGTTTGAGTAGTAGAGAGTAGTAGAATAGTAGAGAGTGAGTAGTAGAGAGTGAGTAGTAGAGAGTAGTAGAGAGCGAGTAGTAGAGAGTGAGTAGTGGAGAGTGAGTAGTAGAGAGTGAGTAGTAGAGAGTGAATAGTAGAGAGACAGTAGTAGAGAGTGAGTAGTAGAGAGTAGTAGAGTGAGTAGTAGAGAGGGAGTAGTAGAGAGAGAGAGTACTAGAGAGTGAGTAGTACTTAAAAAAGATACATTAGGGCACATTTTGATTGACTTCTCAAATCCTCTTCTATTTCATTAACAAATTCTGACATGCAGACTGAAACATGCACTTTCACTACCAGCAGCAGACTTCCCTGGTGAGCAGTAGCTTTACTACACAGTGATCTAATAAGCAACTAGAGTGCTAACATTCCGAATTTATGGCAAATGTGTGACACATCTGAATGCCTTCTTGATGGAATCAAAGTAAAAAACTGAAAGTATTTCCTACTGAGGAGACTGTAGTAAATGAGGAAATTAGGAAACTTCATAACAAATAAGATTCCCAAGATGGCCACCAGAGACAAAAGAGCCCAAATGTAGCACAAATATCACCCAGATGTAGCCCAAGTATAGCCCAAAGACAGAATGTCCAAGAGTGTTCTAAAGAACAACTAGAGCGTTAACAGTCTTACTTATGACAAAAGTATGTCACACGTGAAGCCATCTTGATTGGAATAAAGTGGTAACACTTAAAACATTTAATTTGCAAAGGAACAAAATGAGGTGGTTCATTTTGCCATAGAAATTATGATTAATGCTGCAGAAAGAAAAATTAGGGCACATTTTGACTTCTCAAATCCTCTTCTATTTCATAAAAAAAGTCTGACATGCAGACAGAAACATGCACTTTGAATACCAGCCGCAGACTTCCCTGGTGACAAGTAGCTTTACTACAGTGATCTAATGAGCAACTAGAGTGCTAACATTCAGAATTTATGGCAAATGTGTTACACATCTGAATACCTTCTTGATGGAATCAAAGTAAAAAACTGAAAGTATTCCCACTGAGGAGACTGTAGTAAATTAGGAAATTAGGAAACTTCATAACAGATAAGTCTCACAAGATGGCCACCAGGGACAAAAGAGCCCAAATGTAGCACGTCTTGATTGGAATAAAGTGGTAACACTAAAAACATTTAATTTACAAAGGAACAAAATGAGGGGTTTCATTTTGCCATAGAAATTATGATTAATGCTGCAGAAAGAAAAATTAGGGCCCATTTTGACTTCTCAAATCCTCTTCTATTTCATAAAAAAATTCTCACTTCCCTGGTGATAAGTAGCTTTACTACAGTGATCTAAGGAGCAACTAGAGTGCTACCATTCAGAATTTATGGCAAATGTGTGATACATCTGAATGCCTTCTTGAGGGAACCAAAGTAAACAAGCATTGACAATGCAGTAGGTCTCGCCCTCGTTAAAGTTAAAGCAATTCTGTTTGTAATTAGGTGGCTTTTTAGCTTTGCTTATATTAGTGTTTTTCAAACTTTCATGTACATAACATGCATATGTATGCATATATGTATATGTATATGTATGCATGCATTTATATTTGTATTTATATAGATATGCAGATTATATATATGTTTATATATGTATGTATAGTAACCCTGGGCGTAGTTCGCGAAGTAGCACTTCGCGAAGCTACGCAAAGTGCAGTTCGCACTACGCGAGCTACGCGTAGCACTTCGCGAACTACGTAGTACCTTGTTCGCACTGTGCCAGATGTCGCTTTCAATGATTGCACAGTGCGGACAAGCAACCGGCACTGTGCAATCATTGAAAATGGCATCTTGCACAGTGCGAGCTGTAGTTTTCTGCTGCTCGAGTAGATTTTTACTCGAGCGGCAGCTTTCTCAACGCGAACTGGTAGTTTCTCATCGTGAGCGGTCGCGAGCATTCGCGACCACTCGCAATGAGAAACCTGACCTCCTCGCGTTGGGAATCTCGCCAGGAGGTTTATTTTCCATGCTCGCGATCGACAACTTGATGTTGCTGATCGCGAACAAGGAAAAAGTCTCGCCGGGATGTCATTTTGCTTGCTCGCGGTCACCAACTTGACGTTGAGGACCGCGAGCAAGCAAAAAATGACTGCAGCACTACGCAACACTACGCTACGCGTGTTCGCACCGTGCTACGTGCAATTTCCGTAGTGCGAAGTAGCGCGAACTTCGAAAACTACGTGAGCGTAGCGTAGTGCTTTGCCCAGGCTTAATGTATAGATATATTCACAGAAAAAAACATAGGTTTCAGGGGTATTATAGTTAGCTGGCCATTTCACTCGTACAAAACCATAGAAATTCCTCCGTTATAGTTAGTTTTGCTAACTATAACTCGCACGCCTGCAATGAACTGCTGATGATGTCACATATTGCATAATTCATTACATGGTCAGGGACATCACTGATGACATCACTGATTACATCTCAAATCACATCACTGATGACATCACTGATGACATCATCCAGTGAATCTAGTTTAGTTGAAAGTTTAAATATGTATTATATATATACCAATCTGTAGTGAAGATTGAGTGGATATATAACTGTCTGGATGGAGGATTTAGTAGCTGTCTGACTGTCTGTTTAAGTGAGTAATTAAAAGTGTCTCACTTAATACATGGATTAGTAACTAAACTATGTGTATGTGTGCATCACTGTCTCTGTTGTTGTATAACATGCTGCATCAGTTGGTCTCTAACTACATGAGTGTGTATATTAGTTATTGATTAGTTGGGTGAGTATTTGTATGGGACACTGAGTTTGTGTGTGGTTGGATGGGGTGTGTGTAACTCTATGCATAGATGTGTGAATGGTTGATTGACTAGGTGTATAGGTTTAAGAGTGCATGTGGAAACAGTTGTTTGAGTGACTGAGTGTATTTATTTGTGTGTTGGTGAGCGAATATATGTTGTAGTTGTACATCTTCAACAAAGTTAAAAAATAAAAGGCATTGTATGTGAGAGTTGGTGTATATAAATAAGTATGTGTAAGAGTCAGTGATTGTGAGAGTAACTATATGAATGAGTGTATAATTGTAATGGTGATTCTTTGACATATTAACTATGAGTTACTATGTGTTTTTGTATAAATGAGGTGTTGTTGGATAATTGTGTAAGTGAGTAAATGTAAGAGTGATTAATTTTTTTCATGAGTGAGTAGGATGACTGCATAACCGACTAAGATGACTGCTGATGTGTCAATGTCTATATATGTGTATAAGTGCATTTGATAGTGTTCAATTAATTAGTGAATGCATGTATAAATGATTCTGTTGTTGAATGGGTAGTTGTATGTGTAGACTTAGGAATCAGTGAGTGGATATGTGTAACTGGTGTTGGTGTGTCAATGGTTTCAAATATGGTACTCTGTATTTTAGAGTGAGTGATGAAAGGTTATACTAGTGTATGATGAGGTGTATCAGATTGTCACGTGGATGATGTCATCAGTGATTTCACTTGAGATGTCATCAGTGATGTCATCAGTGATGTTACTGACCATGTCATGAATGGTGCAATATGTGACATCATCAGCAGTGCATTGCAGGCGCGCGAGTTATAGTTAGCAGAACTAACTATAATGGAGGAATTTCTATGGTTTTGTACGAGTGAAATGGCCAGCTAACTATAACACCCCTGAAACCTATGTTTTTTTCTGTGAATTTCTAAGGTTTTTTAAATGCTAATTTCTAACTATAACATCTCTGAAACCTATGTTTTTTTCAGTTAATATATATATATATATATACTAAGCCTGGGCAAAGCACTACGCTACGCTTGCGTAGTTTGCGAAGTTCGCGCTACTTCGCACTACGCGAACTGCATGTAGCACAGTGCGAACACCCGTAGCATAGTGTTGCGTAGTGCAGCGGTCATTTTTTGCTTGCTCGCGGTCCTCAACGTCAAGTTGGCGACTGCGAGCAAGCAAAATGACATCCCGGCGAGACTTTTTCCTTGTTCGCGATCAGCAACATCAAGTTGGCGATCGCGAGCATGGAAAATAAACCTCCCGGCGAGATTCCCAACGCGAGGAGGTCAGGTTTCTCATTACGAGTGGTTGCGTATGCTCGCAACCGCTCGCGATGAGAAACTACCAGTTCGCGTTGAGAAAGCTGCCGCTCGAGTAAAAATCTACTCGAGCAGCAGAAAACTTCAGCTTGCACTGTGCAAGATGCCATTTTCAATGATTGCACAGTGCCGGTTGCTTGTCCGCACTGTGCAATCATTGAAAACGACATCTGGCACAGTGCGAACAAGGTACTACGCAGTTCGCGAAGTGCTACGCGTAGCTCGCGTAGTGCGAACTTCACTTTGCGTAGCTTCGCGAAGTGCTATTTCGCGAAGTACGCCCAGGGTTAATATATACTACCTACTGGCCAGTAGGTAGTTATAGTTAGGACCTATTTTCCATAGGAAATCCGCAACATTCTATTCCCAATAAGTCTGGCGCCGGTTAACGAATCTTCGCGAAAGTTTCCAAACTTTTGGCCAGCTCTGGTCCGCTCCTATCCTGAAACTTTCGTGATGATTCGTCAAGCGGGGGCTGAGAAAAAAGGCGGTCCCAAAACACGTTTTCCCCATGCAATTTCCCATAGGACCTGTTGACGCAGCTACAGACCGAACTGCTGAACGGAATTACACCAAATTTGGCAAAGAGGTAGTCCTCAGTTCAGACCCGTGCCTTTTACATAAATGGTATAGATCCGTTCAGTAGTTCCTGAGAAAAATAGAGTAAAAAAGAAAGATACATCTATGGCCTTGGAGGATCTGCGCACCCTATGCGCACCCTAAGCGCACCCTCTGCGAACCGAGTGCGCACCCTCCCGATCACGCGCTGAATGCTAATTGGCTGTCGATTGTCTGTCTGGATTCGAAACCAGGAACTGTTGGCAGCCATTTTGTGCCTCGGTAGAAGCGAAGCTGATTAAGTAAGGAAAATAAGTGTGTGAAAGATGTAAAGGGGGCAAGGTAGACATACTCTGACCCTCTAGTGTTGCTTAAGGGGTCCCAGAAGGACCCCCTGGGGCTCCCTTTTTATTTTATTTTAAACGGCGAAATGCGCGCAGGGTGCGTGGATCCGTCCGGAAAAAAAACAACCCGAAGCGCGGGCTTCCGCGCTTTGTTAATAATTAGCCCCCGGGTGGGCCAAATCCTGGGGCAAAATGTTTGTAACTTAATAGGGGGAGGGGGGCTGCATGGCCCCCCCTCCTGGAGACCTCGAGGGCCCTGGGGACCACCACCCCCCAAGGCCGGCTCCTACAGTGTCCTGGGGTGCCCACCCCCAGGACACTGTTGTTTGCTATGAGAGGGCAGGAGTCTCCCGCCCTCCCATAGCAAACTTTGTTAGGATTTTGAAAGAGAGAGCAGGGAAACCTGCTCTCTCTTTCAAAATCCAAACGATATTGCTGTTCTACACGGGGAGCTGCATGTCAGCAGCTCCCCATGTGGAAAAGCAATGCCGGCTCCCGAAGAATGCGGGGAGCCAGCTGGGACCGTGTGGGCATTGGGGCTTCTCCAACTTTTTTTTATAAGCCCCGGGGGATGGGGTCCCCGGGGATAATAAAAATTAGTGATAGGGTTTTTTCTTTTTTTTACGGTAAAATTAGGAGTCGCGCATCCTAACGCGTTGGGTGCACGGTTTCTCTCGCGTTGGGTGCGCGGTTCCTAACCCGTTGGGTGCGCGGATCCAAGGAAAAAAAACTGACATTTTTGGGAGATAAACATCAAGCTTACGTGTTTTGTTCTTGAGTGGCTCTAAAAAGAGCCGTTGTGTTCATTGAGAGTTTTTGGTACTTATAAGTAAGTACCTATACAGAGTCTAAAGTTGTTGAGGAAATCTCTGTTTCCTTCATCAGTAAAGTGTACTCCATCTCTCCTATACATCTCTTGCATATGAAAGCGCAGATTGTTATTGTAAATGGACCCCATTCTATAGTCTCGGAGAAAAGCAGAAACAGATGTATTCACATGTTTCCTAGCTTTCTCAATTTGTGGACAAAAATGATTGGACCAGTTCCATTTCTGCCTTTGGCATATGTTAGAATACACAAAGGCAGTGTTGGGAAAAAGTGAAATCAGTTCTGCAAAGGTGTCCTTCATAAACATTTCCAGACCTACCCCAGTCAAAATGCCTAGGTCATTGTCACCACAGTGCACTATTATGAGGTCAGGGTGTTGGATATGCATAAAGGATTTTACCAATGGCATCAATTGGTGAATGAATGAATGAATGAAATAGAATTTATCATCGCGCTACTAAGCCCGAAGGCATCAAGGCGCCTAACCAAAAAAAAAGTTCAAAAGTAGACTGATCAGAACTAGGGGTAGGCCCTGGCAAATAGCCACGTTTTAAGAGCCTTCCTAAAGGCTTGCATGGAGGGAAGAGATTTGATTTCAAATGGCAGCATATTCCACAGCCTGGGGGCTAAAGATGAAAAAGCTCTGCCCCCCCATTTGGCTTTACGGACTCGGGGAACAGATAGCAGAAGTTTGTTGGCAGAGCGGAGATTTCTAGAGGGTGTATAGGGGGTCAGCAAGTCCCTCAAGCCTCCAGCCCTATTGGAGGCCAGAGCCCCATATGTCAAGCTCAGGGATTTAAAAGTAATCCTTGCCTCAATTGGGAGCCAATGCAAGGACCTTCTGGCAGCCTGGGCCGAAGCCCGTATGGGCAAATCCAGAACAAACCTGGCCGCAGCATTCTGCACCATTTGTAGTCGTGTTAGCAGGCCCTTGTTAAAGTAAAGGGCATTACAATAGTCCAATCTGGAGCCTATCATTGCCAAGACGATCTGTTTTCTGGCTTGAGGAGACAGATAATGTCTAATCCTCCGTAGGATATTTATTAGGCCCCAGCAAGTGGAGATAGTTCTCCTAACTTGTTGGTCCATCCCCAAGGTCGGGTCAATCATGACTCCTAGGTTTCTAGCCAGGGTCGTAGGGGTCGGGCACAGCCCCAACGAGGTCGGCCACCACTCAGCCGACCAGAAATCCTCCTTTCCTCCAAACACCAGAATCTCTGTCTTTTCGCCGTTGAGCTTCAAGGAATTACAAGTCATCCATTGAGCAATGGCTTCCATGCAATTTCTAAGATTGGAAGCCACAAGAGTGTCGGGTTGGGCGAAAGACAGAAGAATCTGTGTGTCGTCGGCATAGGAGATTGTCTCCATCCCATACGATCTAATAAGCCTGGCAAGTGGGGTCATATAGATGTTAAAAAGGGTCGGACTTAAAGCCGACCCCTGAGGAACCCCACATATCACAGGATGGGATGGAGACAAAAACTCCCCCAACTTTACTCTCTGCTCCCTCTGGTTGAGAAAAGAGGCCAGCAAACTAAGTGCGGGCCCCTCAACCCCTATCTCTCTCAGCCTAGATGTTAAGACTGAGGGAGACAGGGTGTCAAACGCAGCCGAGAGATCCAGCAGGATAAGTAGAGTAGTCTGACCCCTGTCTACTCTAGTGCGGATGTTATCAAGCACAATAGTCAGGGCAGACTCCGTACTATGTTCTCTCCTAAAACCGTGCTGCGAGTGATCTAACCGACCAGAGGTTTCCAGAAAAGCAGCAAGATGATGGTTGAGATGGATTTCCAACATCTTTGCAGGAGCTGGGAGCAGCGAGATGGGGCGGAAGTTTTTAAGAACCCCAGGGTCAAGCGTGGCCTTCTTTAACAGAGGTTTTACTACCGCTTTTTTCCATTGAGGGGGGAAAACCCCTTCCCTCATTGCCCTATTCATAATGTCTAGTAAGGGGGGAAGAAAACACTCCTTACATTGTTTCAGAAGTGTCAAAGGGCAAGGGTCTAATGGAGACCCCGACCTGATCTTAGTCAAAAGGACTTCAAGTTCCTGTAAGGAGAGGGGAGGAAAGCTGGACAGGCCCCCTAAAGATATTTCCTCTGGTAATGTTGCCGAAATAACAGAGGTACCCAGGGGGGTAGATAGCGTTAGCCTTTGAAGCTCTAATGAAGAATGTATGTCCACAATCTTAGAATTAAAGAATTGTGCAACATCATTGCAGAGCTGCTGTGAACTAACCACAGGGTCCGGCGTCTTCAGTGAGATGAGAGTATCCACAATCTTAAAAAGATCTTTCGGAGAGGAGAGAGAGATGGTAAGAGAGGTGAAATACTCTTGTTTAGTTTTTATAACCTCCTTCTTGTAGTTCTTTAGGAGAGCTTTATGCTCTTCCCTCTCACGCAAGTCCCAACTGGTCCTCCAGAGACGTTCCTGTCTCTGTAGTCCCTGCCTAAGAAGTCTCAGTGGTTCAGAAAACCATGGGGCGGAGGGACTTTTTCTAGCAGAATAACGTAGGGTAGCTGGTGCCAGTTCATCAAGAGCAGTCTTAATGACATTGTCCATCCTGTCAACTGCAGATCTTACATCTTCCTCCTGAGAAGTCGTAAGGCTCAACAGCTTAGGGGCAAGCAGATTATTGGTAACCTTTTTAAGATTACGTCTCCATACCATCTTACTGGGCACATTGCCCTTTCTACTGTTCAAGGTAGTTGTAAAAACCAAAGGGATCGCATAGTGGTCGGACCAAGAGAGAGGGATAGGAGCCTCGGTTTCCAACCGAATATCATTGGAGAATACCCCATCAAGCATATGCCCAGCTTGATGGGTGGGACCTTTGACTAACTGTCTCAGCCCACAACCAGAGAACATATCCAATAAGGATGAAGTTTCAATTGACTCTGAGTTCTCCAAATGAAAATTTACATCCCCAAGAACAGTGATGTGCTCACAGCCAAACTGTGACTCTAGAATATTAAGCACTTGAGTGCCGAAATCCGTTTTGGTTCCAGGGGGTCTGTAGATAAGAAAACCCATAAACGGTACGGCATAGGGTCCATAAATAGAGAACTGAATGGCCTCAAAAGAGTCCTGAAGGTCCTCCAGGGGAGTGATATTACAGGTCAGATGGTCCCTATGAAGGATACCAAGCCCCCCTCCCTTTCGACCCACTCTATCCTTCCTCACAAGAGAATAGCCCTCTGGTACCACCTCAACCAAGTCAGGGCCCGAGGAATCTTTTGCCCAGGTTTCTGTTATAAAAACCCAGGCGGGTTCTCTGGCCAATACAAAGTCCTTGAAAGCGAGATTATTTTTGATCAATGACCTCGCATTGACGAGGAAACCCTTATCGGTCCTCAGGTTAGGACCTGGCATAGAGTTCGACGATAGAGATGAACTTACGGTAACAGGAATCTGCTCGGAGGGAGAAGACCGAAAACAATCACAACTAAAGGGGGTCAGGAACCCTTCCGGCACGTACCGATGATGACAAGGGAGCGTGGGCGGTTTCAGAGTCATAAAGTCCTGCCTCGTGTAGCCGGTCCCGATGGTCCCCCGGTCAATCCGACATGTCTCCCCGCTGTCCCGCCCGTCCTTAGCGCGGACGGGCGCAGACGGGCTGGACTCTGGCGTGACTCCGGCGTTACTGCGGCACACACGCCGCGCGCACACGCTGCGCGCCTGCATGAGGGCTCTATATAGGGCACAAGCAGCCCACCTGATCCCTAACAGCTGTAGCGCTACGTCGCCTGGCGCCCAAACAGCTTTCCCTATCCAAGATGTCGCCCAAGAATTCCGGGAAGGGCGCTAAACGCGCTATGGAGGACCCGCCAAACAGCGGTGAGGACCCAATTTATAGTGCGTGTAAGGGGGACGTTTAAAAGCAGGGAAAAATATTAAAACGAATGTTTAAAGCAAATACAGCCAAAAAAGGTAATTTTTAAAATCAGTAGCGCACCTAGCTGACACAGCGCCGCCCTAAGAATGAGCAGCCTTACCTGCAAGCAACACTGGCAGGGTAGCTTAAATAGATTCCTGGTGATTGCCACAAGCAGCCCACCTGATCCCTAACAGCTGTAGCGCTACGTCGCCTGGCGCCCAAACAGCTTTCCCTATCCAAGATGTCGCCCAAGAATTCCGGGAAGGGCGCTAAACGCGCTATGGAGGACCCGCCAAACAGCGGTGAGGACCCAATTTATAGTGCGTGTAAGGGGGACGTTTAAAAGCAGGGAAAAATATTAAAACGAATGTTTAAAGCAAATACAGCCAAAAAAGGTAATTTTTAAAATCAGTAGCGCACCTAGCTGACACAGCGCCGCCCTAAGAATGAGCAGCCTTACCTGCAAGCAACACTGGCAGGGTAGCTTAAATAGATTCCTGGTGATTGCCACAAGCAGCCCACCTGATCCCTAACAGCTGTAGCGCTACGTCGCCTGGCGCCCAAACAGCTTTCCCTATCCAAGATGTCGCCCAAGAATTCCGGGAAGGGCGCTAAACGCGCTATGGAGGACCCGCCAAACAGCGGTGAGGACCCAATTTATAGTGCGTGTAAGGGGGACGTTTAAAAGCAGGGAAAAATATTAAAACGAATGTTTAAAGCAAATACAGCCAAAAAAGGTAATTTTTAAAATCAGTAGCGCACCTAGCTGACACAGCACCGCCCTAAGAATGAGCAGCCTTACCTGCAAGCAACACTGGCAGGGTAGCTTAAATAGATTCCTGGTGATTGCCACAAGCAGCCCACCTGATCCCTAGGTGCCACTTTAACCCTCTCTGTCCAATCCATTTAATGTCTACATTTGGCAAACCTAGGTCTTTGTGAATGCCTTTGTTTTCTGCATACCTTTGGCTCCAGAAAATATAGCTGTGTCCCACAATCCACACTCTAAGCATCTTGAAGGGAGGTCTAGATGCACTCAGATGGTCTCTGTAAATGAAATGGCAGTTTGAAAAGTAAGATTTTTCTAAAATGGTGGCTAAGATGCAGTTTTGAAAAAAGACAAGAAATCATTGGTTGTTTGACAACCTTCTACACTGAAAGGTAGGGTGCATGTTTCTGTTTTTTAAACACATGATTCTTATTCGTTAACAAAAACTGATTGAAAGGAACATTATATATGATAAGCTGATATGTTGAAAAGTCAAGCACACTTGCTGTTTTGATTAGCAACATTGTGTGCTGAAATTGTGACCTGTGTGCTCAGTTCAGTGTTCCATGACCTGTTTCTATGGTAACAGGCAGAAGGCAGATTGGGGGTAGGGTTCAAATTTATGTCATTTGGAAAGGGTTGAAATGTTTAACCAATAGAAATGTGTGTTTGCTTTTGAATTTATGTGGGAAGGAATGTGATTTGATGTTTACATGTATATGTGTGGAAAATGAGAGGGAAAGTTTGCCATTTTTTGGTTTTGCTGACAGGTGCACAGTGCAGAGATTCTGTATAAGAAAATCTGGTGTGTGACTGATATACTTCTTAATCTACAAAACAACTTGAAAGGTGTGTTATTTAATTGTGAGGGGATGTATGTGGTCTATTTTGATTTTAATCAGACTAATGTATTTCTCCTGCTAAAGTGCAGGGAGTACTTTTTTTGTCTACAATCTTATTGACAGTGTGTGTGCATGTAGAAATCATTCTGTAATAAGCATTTGTGTTTTCATGTGTTTGCAGACAGATAACTGTGCTGTTTTTATGTTTTGGTGCAATTAGAAATCAGTCATTGTTTATGAATTTGCAAAATGAGTCATGTTTCTACACTAAAATGTAGTATTCGTAGATTAAGAAATGTGTTTTGGTATAGTGCAAGGGATAGTGTTGTTTGTCTAGAATCATACAGTGAGTCTGTGTGCTTTTAGGAATCATTTTGAGAGAAACATTTTGGTACTAATCTGTAGTAGTAGATTTTCTACGATGTGTGCAGTCACCTTAGATCTAGTAGACTAGTAAATGTATTTTGTACAAGGGATAGTTGTTTGTCTACAATCACAGTTTGAGTCTGTATGTATTTGGGTAAGCATTGTGAGAGAAGCATTTGGTAAAATTATGTAATTGCTTGCAGATAATTGTTTTAAAACCTGTCATGTTGTCAAGTTTTAGTAGCATTAGAAAGCAGTCCTTGCTTATGCATTGATAAAATGAGTCAGGCTTTGACACTAAAGTGCAGTACTTAAATATGTAGATTGTGTGCAGTACCCTTACCCCTCCCAGACTAGTGAATGAGTTTTGGTAAACTCCTAGGAAAGTGTTGCTTGCCTAAAATCATACTGTGAGTCTGTGTGCATTTGGGTAAGGATTGTGAGAAAAGCATTTGGTACCATCGTGTATTTGCTGACAGACAACTGTTTTAAAACCTGTCATGTTGTCAAGTTTTAGTAGCATTAAAAGCCAGTCTTTGCTTATGCATTGATAAAATGAGTTAGGTATGGACACTAAAGTGCAGTACTTAAATATGTAGATTGTGTGCAGTCCCCTTACCCCTTCCACAGTAGTGAATGAGTTTTGGTAAACTCCTGGTGATAGTGTTGCTTGTCTAGAATCACACTGTGAGTCTGTGTGCATTTGGGAACCACTGTGGGAGAAGCATTTGGTAACATCATGTATTTGCTGACAGATAACTGTTTTAAAACCGGTCATGTTGTCAAGTTTTAGTAGCATTAGAAGCCAGTCTTTTCTTATTCATTGATAAAATGAGTCAGGCTTTGACACTAAAGTTTAGTACTGAAATATGTAGATTGTGTGCAGTTCCCTTACCCCTTCCACAGTAGTGAATGAGTTTTGGTAAACTCCTAGGGATAGTGTTGCTTGTCTTGAATCACACTGTGAGTCTGTGTGCATTTGGGAACCACTGTGAGAGAAGCATTTGGGTACTTCATATCTTTGAATACGCATAACTGCTTAAAAACTTTCCTGTTCTCAAGTTTTGGTGGAATTAAAAGGCAGTCATTGCTTATGTATTCACCCAGGAACTGTCCTTGCTATACTGTAAACATTAGGCCTGGGATAACATTTCGTTCCGTTCGCGGAAATTGCGATAATTTGACATTTTCGCGTACCGCGGAGAGCGCGAAAATGTCAAAATTTCCACTTTCCGCAGCTTGGCGATAATTTGTTTCTTGCTCGCGCTGTAAAATAATACATTCTGGTGCGCGCGCGATCGCCTTACCTGAATCCCTGCGTTCGCCGACAAGTTTTCTTGATCCGGTCGCGTTCTCCATGAGATGTTGTATTGTTTTTAGCCATTTGCGCTGTCTCGCGACAGTTCCCGCCCGCAGTGACGTCATGCGTCCCGCGATCACGTCTTTCTTCTCGCGATCATGCACCGCGAGACAACTCAAAACAAGATGGCCGCGCCCGCGAGCAACCAGATGGGTAAGTTGGCGACCCGCAACCATGCAGAAAATCTCGCGAACATGCGGGAAAAATACTTCCGCATCTTCGCGATATTTCCGCTTGTTTGCGATAATTTTAAACATTATCGCGATAATTTGCGAAAGTGGATTTCGCAAATTCCGCCCACCCCTAGTAAACATTCAGTTAATATTCAAGTAGTAACGGAGTGAGGCAGGCCTTAGCACATGCATTGATTCAAATGCTTATCCACTATGCATGCAGTTCTCTAACCATCTACACAGTTCTCTTTCACACCTTTAATTCCAGTCAGTATCCATACACTTCAAGCAAACACCCTGTCACTCCCCATGTACTCCTCTAGTGACCCATTCAGCACCATGTACTAATCCATTCACTGAGCCAAAACCCAAACACTTATAAATTCACCCAGGCACTCTCTTTTCAGTACTCTAATCATTCAGTCAGTATCCAAGTACTCATGCAGCGAGCCAGGCCTTACAACATGGACTGCTTCAAACCCCTGTACAGTATGCATACAGGCTTCTAGTCACCTACACACTTGTCTTTCACTTCTTTAATTAACTAGTCAGTATCTATATACTTCAATAAACATCCTGTCACTCATCTTGCATTCATCCAGTGACTGATCCAGTACCATGTACTAATCTCTTCACTGCGCCAAAACTGAAAAACTTAAAAGTTTTACCCAGGCACTCTCCTAGCAGTAGTCTAATGATTCAGTCAGTTTCCAGGTACTCATGTAGTGAACCATGCATTACCACATAGACTGCTTCAAATGTCTATGCAGTATGCATGCAGTCTTCTAACATACTATACACTTGTCTTTAACAGCTTCAATTCCCCAGTCAGTATCCATGTACTTCCAGCAAACATTCTGTCACTCCCCTTGCACTGTTCCAGTGACTTATTCAGCACCATTTAGTAATGCATTCACTGCGCCAAAACTGAAACACTTATAAATTCACCCAGGTACGCTTCTTGCAATAGTCTAATCATTCAGTCAGTACCTAAGTACTAATGGAGTGAGGCAGGCCTTAGCACATGGATTGATTCAAACGTGTTTCCACTATGCATGGAGGCCTCTAACTACCAACACAATTGCCTTTCAGACCTTCAATTTCTCTGTCAGTATCCATAAACTCCAATAAACACTCTGTCACTTTAATTGCACACCTCCACTGACTCATTTGGCAGTAAGTACTAATCTATTCACTGCACTAGAATCCAAAATCTTAAAAAGATTCACCCAGTCACTCTTTTTGTAGTACTCAATTGATTCAGTCAGTACTCAGGTAGTTTTGCAGTGATCCAAGTGTTACTATATGGACTGTTTCAAACGTCTATCCACTATGCATGTAGGTCTCTAGCCACCTACATACTTGCCTTTCACACCTTCAATATCCCAGACAGTATTCATATAGTTCCCGCAAACATTCTGTCACTCTCCTTATACTTCTCCAGTGGCCCATTCAGCACCATGTACTAATCCATTCACTGCGCCAAAAGCCAACCACTTATAAATTCACCCAGGCACTCTCCTTGCAGTACTCTAATCATTCAATCAGTACCCAAGTACTCATGCAGTGAGCCAGGCCTTAGCACATGGGCTGCTTCAAACGCCTATCCAGTATGCATGCAGTCCTCTAACCACCTACACACTTGTCTTTCACACCTTCAATTCCCCAGTCAGTATTCATACACTTTTAGCAAAAACCCTGTCACTCCCCTTGCAGTCCTCTAGTGACCCATTTAGCAGTATTCATACACTTCCAGGTAGTTTTGCAGTGATCCAAGTGTTCCTCTATGGACTGTTTCAAACATCTATCCAGTATGCATGTAGGTCTCTAGCCACCTACACACTTGTCTTTCACACCTTCAATATTTCAGACAGTATTCATACAGTTCCCCCAAACACTCTGTCACTCCCCTTATACTTCTCCAGTGACTTATTCAGCACCATGTACTAATGTATTTACTGCACCAAAATACAAATACTTATATATTCATCCTGGCACTCTCCTTGCAATATTCAAAACATTCAGTCAGTATCCAAGTACTATTGGACTGAGACAGCCTTTAACATATGGATGGATTCAAACACGTGTCCACTATGCATGTAGGTCTCTAATCACCTACACACTTGTCTTTCACACCATCAATATCCATGTCAGTATTCATACACTTCTAGCAAACACCCTGTCACTCACCCAGTGTGTCTCCTTATAGTAATGTAATCATTCAGTTAGTTAGCATGTAGTCTTTTAGTGAGGTAGGCTTTAGGGCATGAACTGCTTCAAAGTAGTATGCACTATGCATGTAGTGTTTTAACCATCGTCACACTTGTGCTTCAGGGCTATAGTTTCTTAGTCAGTTTTTATATAAAATGTGTTTCTACAGTAATAGAATAGTATAAATTTGAAAGTTATTAATATACATTTATTTGTGATTCTTTTTTACAGATACTGTTTTTCAACGTTAAAATAGAGAAATCATGCCAGAAAAAAAAAGAAAAAGAAAAGAACAGAGACAGGAGAATTACTTGAAGAAATATCAACCACAAGTATTGAATGTACAAGATAATGTGGCTAAAAAGAAAAAAATCTTCTGGTAAGATCACAAAGCAATTTATTAAAAATGTTTGTAGGACCAAACAGAATGTACAGAATGCTGAAACTACTGAGAATGCTTCAACTAGAAAAACAATTCAAAATAAGAGGAAAAGCAAATAAGCAAATGGTCAGTCTAAGGAGACAAAGTATGGTAAAAGAAGGCAAAATCAGTATAAGGAATTACATCCACTTCATTCCAAAGAGGTGATGAGGAATACGATTGTGTTGTTTCAAATGAAAAAAGCAACAGGAAGTCCCATGAGTGTATGGGAAGAGAGCTTGGAAGCTCGTTGTTTCCCGCAGTTGTTTCCAACAGGAAAAGGTGGACGATATAATGAACGTCCTGTGCAGATTCCTGCATCTGAATATCGGACAACAAGATTATATGCAGAAGATCCAAGATTTCGACAATGTATCCCTTATATGTTTCATCTTCTGTTTGAAAGTGACTTGTCTGGACTTTCATATGCAGTAAATCACATTTTAAAAACTGGAATGCATCTGCAAAATGTAACTGCAAAGTATTTTATGGATAAAGTGCATCAGAGAGATGATCATTTAGAATCTCAGTTGATTAATCTGATGGCATAGCAGCGTGGGACTAATGAATATTGATACCGTCGTCATGGAGAACTGAAATGTATGCTACGGAACTTGGGAACTCCTACATGGTTTGTTACACTAAGCTGTGCTGAGTATGCTTGGGATGATTTACTTGAATTTCTTCAAGAGGCAAATTCCAATATAAAAAATATTGAATACAAGACACTTGGAGAATTGTGCTCTTTTGATCCTGTTAATGTATGCAGATATTTCAATCATAGATTTGAAACTATGATGTCTTTCATCTGCTATAAAAAGAATCCGCCTCTTGGAGAAGTTGTGGATTTCTTTTGGAGAAAGGAGTATCAAGCAAGAGGTGTTCCTCATATACATATGTTGTTATGGATCAAGGACACCCCAAATTTGGAACATATTCAGATGAAACTGTTTTGTCTTTCATTGAAGATTATGCCACATGTGCTGTACCCAATAGCAGAGAAGATAAAAACTTAAAACAACAAGTCTTACGATTCCAAAGCCATAGGTGTGGAAAATACTGTTGACGAAAGTACAAGTCAAAGGATAAGTTCTATACCAAATGTCGTTTTGCATTTCCACGTCCTGTATTATCCAAAGGAAGAGTGAACAGTTTTATGTCAGCTATGCGACATACCATCACAAGAAAGTCTCCGAAAAATACCTGCAACTTAAGAAGAAGCGAAGAATTGAAATACATAAATGACTACTATCCAGTTATTTTATCCATGTGGAACGCTAACATGGATATTCAGTATGTTGCAGACAATTCCATTGCTGTTGCTTGATATGTAACGTCCTACATTACTAAATCAGAAAAGACTGAATTGAAAGAAATGTGGGAAGAGATTTCTCACGAGAAGACTCTAAGTAAGAAATTTTACAGTTTCAGTTTGAAGATGTTATCGCATCGTGAAATTGGAGCATATGAATGTTCAGATCGGTTATCATCTGCAAGTCTATAATCCAAAAGTAGAAGAATAATTTGGGTGAGTCTAGGTCTTGCAGGAATGTGAAATCGGGTACTGAAATCTGTTCAAGAAATGGAATATTTAGCAGAGAAAGAACCAGAAAGTACAGATATTTTGAAAACGAATATGTTGGACACTTATTACCCAAATAGAAGTCATCATCTTGAGAACATGTGTCTCTATGAAGTGCTGCAAAACTACACTTTTAAATGGAATACTACAGAGAACATCAGTGATGGAAAATATGCAGTGATTGGTTCCGAAGGATGTCTGGTGAAACAAAGGAAAGGAAATTTAATTAATCACAGGAAACTGAGTTGCACTGCTGATAAAAGGGAATTTTACTATTTAGCCCTTTTGCAAATGTCCAAACCATGGCATTCAGAACTGGAATTACTTGGAGATTTTCAGAGCTATAAAGATTCATTTAATGCTTGTAAAGATAGCATACAATGCAGTGCTTTGGAAATTATGTGAAAATGTTGAATGATGAAATTGATCAAGAAGCTACAATTGCAGCTGAGATTGCTAGAGACAGTTCTCAAGAGAGTCAAAGTTCTGCTGTACTGAGTCAAGATCCACTTGGACAACCAATTGTTGAACATGAAGCAGAAACTGCCATGAATGAGGTGGAAACAGCAATGTATCAAGCTTAAGAAGATATAATACAGTTAGGAAACTTGGAAGAACAACTAAATGTTGAACAGAAACAAATATATCAACAAGTGAAAGAGCAGATTGACCATAGATTACTTCATGAAAAGAAAGGGTGCTCATGTACATCATTTCAACCTATCCAAATATATGTGAGTGGTCAAGCTGGAGCTGGAAAAAGTTTCTTAATTCAAGTAATTACAAGTTATCTGCAGAAAACAACTGAGTCACATTTGTCTTGTGTTGTCACTGCTCCAACTGGGATGGCAGCACATAACATTAAAGGAATTACTTTACATCATTTACTAATGCTACCAGTAGAGCATGAGAAAAAATTGGAATACCACAAGCTATGTGGAGAAGCTTGTTGTGAAGTTTCAAGAGTCCTGAAGAAAATAAGACTTCTCATTATTGATGAGGTGAGCATTGCCACAAACTTGATGCTTGCCTTTGTGCATTTAAGAATGCAGCAACTTCTTAAAACAGAGTATGACGTGTTATTTGGAGGAAAACACGTCATAGTTTTTGGAGATCTTCTGAAATTTACTCCGGCAAAAGGACAACCGGTATTTAAAACACTTGCCCATGAAGATACCAGAAAGTCTCTTGGTAGTGTTGGTAATGTGAACATTTGGACTAATTTTGAATACAAAGAACTGACAACAAATATGCGACAGGCAAATGATGCTGAACATGGAAGTATTCTTCAAGATATAAGAATTGGAATTCTTACAAAACATGGCAAATAAGCTTTGGAGAATCGATTACTTTGCAATGTGTTTCCAAATGAAAATGTAGTTCCTGCAAAAGTGTACATGAAAATTGCTGAAAATAAATCAGTGATCTGCTTAATGCCAACACTGCGCGAGTGTTCCATATTCAACAAAGAACTATTGAAACTGGAAAATGAAGAAATTATAAAAATGGAAGCCATCGATAAAATAGAGCATGAAGGAAACACTATTATTTTGACGGGAAAGTTGAAAACAAAACTGGATTCTTTAGGAAAAAAATATCTAAAACAGCTGGTTTAGAAAAGACACTACGGTGCCAATTACGATCCTGTAAAAAATGTCCCCGTCCGACTCGTATCCGGTCTTTTTACCGTACGAATCGTACAAGTGCCGTACAAACTGCCAAGTACGATTCGCACGGGAAAAAGTCCGTACGAATCACATTGGGAATAATTCCCCACACGTCCTCGGGTCGGAAAAAGTGTCCGACACATCCCCGGACGATTTACCGTACAAATGTGAAAAGTGAAGTCCGAGCGCGCAAGTACGATCCGTCCCGTGCGTCCGATGTTACAACCGTATGGAAAATGCACCGTACGGACCGAACTCCCATAGCAACCATGGAGACATGTGCCCGCAGACGCGCCCAACACCCCCCAGCCCCCGTATGTACGTGCCGACCTCCCCCAGCCCCCGTGAGTACGCGCCGACCCCCCTGTGTACGTACGAGTCGTACCCCCGTGTATGTATGGAGCGTACCCCCCGTGTATGTATGGAGCGTACCCCCATGTATGTACGGTGCGTACCCCCGTGTATGTATGGAGCGTACCCCCATGTATGTATGGAGCATACCACCCGTGTATGTACGGTGCGTACCCCCCGTGTATGTACGGTGCGTACCCCCATGTATGTACGGTGCGTACCCCCCGTGTATGTACGGTGCGTACCCCCGTGTATGTATGGAGCGTACGCATAGCGCTGGGGGTACGCACCGTACATACACGGGGGGTACGCACCGTACATACACGGGGTACGCTCCATACATACACGGGGGTACGACTCGTACATACACGGGGGGGTCGGCGCGTACTCACGGGGACTGGGGGGGTACGGCGCGTACTCACGGGGGCTGGGGGGGTACGGTGCATACTCACGGGGGCTGGGGGGGGTACGGCGCATACCGGGCCCCCAATTCCACTCGCATCGCGGCGTACTTCGCTTTTCCGGCACTTTTTGGGTGCCGTAAAAATATTGCCGTCCGAACCGCTGTCGGTTCGAATCGTACTTCCTGGTTCGTGAAACGCTGCCTGAGAGCGTCCCGACGTCACGTCGGCACTTTCCCCGGATCACATTTGTATGTATCTTTTCGTCGGTCGGTGTTTTGTACAACTCGTACGGAAATGGTGTTTCCGTGCGAATCGTACTTGCATGTATGTAAAGTTTTATGCCCGGGTACGAGTCGGACGGAAAAAAGCCTCCGTCCGATGGTTCGTACCCGGTTTTTACAGAATCGTAATTGGCACCTATATGCGTGTGTAAACTGTCGGGTAATTTTAAGGCGTAATTTGGATGTAGAAAAAGGGTTAGTTAATGGCGCAATGGGTAAAGTGGTGGATTTTGTTAATTATCAGAAAAAAGAAGGAATTGAATTTTTTTAAATTAAATCTGATCAGATTGATGAAGTTAAAGAAATTGGTCGTTGTTCAGTTCATTTTTTGCTTGTTAAAGATTTATATGTCCGTAGGAAATAATTTCCATTTTCTCTGGCATATGCAGTGACTATTCATGAATCTCAAGGATTAAGTGTAGACAGTGCATTGGTGAACATTGGATCTACTGTATTTAAACAGGTTATGGCATATGTTGCTTTGTCACGAGTCAGAACATTATCTGGTTTGTTTTGATTGATTTTGATGAGACAAAGGTTACTGCAGATGCAAACTGTGTAAAAGAGTATAATAGGTTAAGAAGGGTGTATGCTCCAAATTTAGGTCAATATCCTGTATTTGAAAAGCGTGTGGTTGGTCGAAAAAGAAGGTTTGAGAATATCTGTTCTGAAGGTGTCGAGAAGGGAAAAGAACAAGATAATATTGTGATTGCAAGTAAAAAGAAATTGGACACTGTTGAAGAGATTGTTGGTTATCAATTTGAAAATGGTCATGTGACAACTGCTATGCAAATGTAGTGGTCAATGTTGTTTTTTATCTTGAAGGTTTGCAAGAACAAATTATGCAGAATCGGCAAAAAAGATTTTGTTCTCTGTTGCATTCTGTTTATGAAAAATTGACAACAGATACAAGTAAAATACATTCTGTTTCAGATGTTCTTAATCTTTTGGATGTGTGTTCTGGTTCTACACAATTTACACAAAATATCCAACAAGATGCTCAGGAATTTTTAATGTATATGCTTACCATTTTTGAAAATGAAGGTGTAGAAATAGAAATATTTTTTGGCCTTTCTTAGAAAGGGGAACATCATTGTGAAAATTGCATGTATACATATTAAAGGTGCAAATCAAAACATGGAGTGTAGCCAATGTAAATCAGAAATGTTATCCACATTATTTAAAAAAAAATATGGACAATACATAATTTTAATGATGCAACGTTGTACAGCTGATGGAAGAAAATTGAATACTTTAATAAAGCAATTTGTTGCAACACAACTATCAACATCAGGAAGGATTTTTGTAGCAATTGCAATAATTTTCCATGATGGTCCTTCCACCACATCTGGACATTACACTGCCTATCTAAAATGTGACAAAGGCTGGACACTTTGTAATGATTCCCAGTTGGTTTTCAAACAACGTTTGCCTAGGGAATTACCAAATTCCTACCTAATATTTTTAAAGTCAAAGTTTTAGGAAGATAATTCACTTTCTGAGGAATTTATTATTATAATTTAATAGGACTACCATTGGACAACTTACATAAAAAGGAGTGCAAAAATACCATTTGGCCTCAAGGAAATGTATATGTTTGAATTATGGACTTTTTTGTGCTCATTGACTCGGTGAATATTTTTAAGCGACAACATTTACAGTTTTTAAAAGTTAAAGTTATACAATTTTGTTAGCCATAAGCATTTCATATATGTGTGATTTGTATTTTGTGGTATTTTACGGAGAATAGCATGTTGTTTTTTTTTTAAACAATCTTTTTTGCCCGCTGTTAAGTGATGAGTACGATTGAAATCACTATTTCTAGTGAAATTCAATATATTCTGAGAACAGCAAAAAAGGCAAACAAATTACTTTGTTGAAATTATGCTGTGTTGTAAAAAATATATTATTACATGTTATAACTATTTTTTCTTTTCTTTCACAGATCCTAATTTTAAAATAAGCACTTTACATCAATTTACATTGCAAAACAAATCTGAAAAAAATGTATATCATTTTTAATTTCTATTACTGTGAAGGTAAGTTTAACTAAGTATTAATATGCAGAATGGGGAGATCTGCAAGAAGCTACAAAGTTTGAACACGTTTTTAAAAACAAAAGTCCGATTGGCCGCACTCTGCTCATCCTACCAGCGTGTTACCCCAAGGCATTGTGGTCCATGAAGTAGCGTCGGCGAATACGCCTGCGCCAAAGTTTTAAGTGAAAGTAAGTGTCGCGTTAGCCATCCCTGGACACGTGTTCGTTTCTTATCTCTACTGAAGACGGATAATATCCAGAAACACATGTGTCTAGAGATTCACAGCACTAACCTGCACCAACTTTGGTGAACCACTACAGCTAAAATTAAAGTAAGAAATCACTGTGAACTGCATTTACCACAATGCTAAGGGGCGAACTGTGCTGGGAGGTGAGGCAGTGTGCTCCCATCCCCCATTTGTTTGAAAAGGCTCCCTTGAGCCACTGAGCTGACGAGCTCTTGGCGATGCACCTGTGCGCCAGAGAGAGGTACTGAGACCTGAGAGACTATGGCAGCCTTTCCAGCAACCCCAGAAGGAATTTTTGTTTTTTATCTCTACTGAAGACGGATAATATCCAGAAACACATGTTTCTAGAGATTCACAGCACTAACCTGCACCAACTTTGGTGAACCACTACAGCTAAAATTAAAGTAAGAAATAACTGTGAACTGCATTTACCACAATGCTAAGGGGCGAACTGTGCTGGGAGGTGAGGCAGTGTGCTCCCATCCCCCATTTGTTTGAAAAGGCTCCCTTGAGCCACTGAGCTGACGAGCTCTTGGCGATTCACCTGTGCGCCAGAGAGAGGTACTGAGACCTGAGAGACTTTGGCAGCCTTTCCAGCAACCCCAGACGGAATTTTCGTTTTTTATCTCTACTGAAGACGGATAATATCCAGAAACACATGTGTCTAGAGATTCACAGCACTAACCTGCACCAACTTTGGTGAACCACTACAGCTAAAATTAAAGTAAGAAATCACTGTGAACTGCATTTACCACAATGCTAAGGGGCGAACTGTGCTGGGAGGTGAGGCAGTGTGCTCCCATCCCCCATTTGTTTGAAAAGGCTCCCTTGAGCCACTGAGCTGACGAGCTCTTGGCGATGCACCTGTGCGCCAGAGAGAGGTACTGAGACCTGAGAGACTATGGCAGCCTTTCCAGCAACCCCAAAAGGAATTTTTGTTTTTTATCTCTACTGAAGACGGATAATATCCAGAAACACATGTGTCTAGAGATTCACAGCACTAACCTGCACCAACTTTGGTGAACCACTACAGCTAAAATTAAAGTAAGAAATCACTGTGAACTGCATTTACCACAATGCTAAGGGGCGAACTGTGCTGGGAGGTGAGGCAGTGTGCTCCCATCCCCCATTTGTTTGAAAAGGCTCCCTTGAGCCACTGAGCTGACGAGCTCTTGGCGATGCACCTGTGCGCCAGAGAGAGGTACTGAGACCTGAGAGACTATGGCAGCCTTTCCAGCAACCCCAGAAGGAATTTTTGTTTTTTATCTCTACTGAAGACGGATAATATCCAGAAACACATGTGTCTAGAGATTCACAGCACTAACCTGCGCCAACTTTGGTGAACCACTACAGCTAAAATTAAAGTAAGAAATCACTGTGAACTGCATTTACCACAATGCTAAGGGGCGAACTGTGCTGGGAGGTGAGGCAGTGTGCTCCCATCCCCCATTTGTTTGAAAAGGCTCCCTTGAGCCACTGAGCTGACGAGCTCTTGGCGATGCACCTGTGCGCCAGAGAGAGGTACTGAGACCTGAGAGACTATGGCAGCCTTTCCAGCAACCCCAGAAGGAATTTTTGTTTTTTATCTCTACTGAAGACGGATAATATCCAGAAACACATGTGTCTAGAGATTCACAGCACTAACCTGCACCAACTTTGGTGAACCACTACAGCTAAAATTAAAGTAAGAAATCACTGTGAACTGCATTTACCACAATGCTAAGGGGCGAACTGTGCTGGGAGGTGAGGCAGTGTGCTCCCATCCCCCATACGTTTTTGAAAACACTCTGTTTATACCTATGTAGTTTTGAAACCTCTCGGTTATCGGATATCATGTGACCTTCAAAAAAACAGATTTGAGTGGTTCATAATATTTCCCATTGTACCTATGGAAGGACCGCAATCATTTCAATCACTCTTATTTGAGCATCTTTGCAGACAAAACTCTGTGCTTACCTTCTATCATTCGCAAGCAATTTTCAAAAACTGAAATATGTCACTTTTTGTAACATAGTTATTGCACAAGACACTCTTTCATATTTACAAAGAGAGGAAAAGGCACTCTGTGTACTTTTTCTACTCCATGTAAATACAACCTCATCATACACACCACTTTGCTTTGAAAGGGTGTTCTATAAGTGTTGTTGTGCATGATTGCACTGAATACTCATAGAACAAGACACATCTCCAGATTTGTCAGAAATCATAAATCTCGATATGTGTGTGAATGCTGCACCATTCCCCAATTGGTGTACAAAAGCACAAGGAGAATTGTTTTCATTTCTCCTCATTTTTAAATCTTCAATGCATGCTAAAATGTTCAGCATACATTGAAGGAGAAAAATGCGTTTTCTGATTGTTTTTGTGCAGGAAGGTGTGTCTTCCTGCACAAAAACAAACAGCACATGACACAGATATCCTTGCACTATGGTGCAAGGGTGCCTGTGTCACCACATGGCTACAATTTAAGCAGCAGTGCAGAGAGAAGCATAGATTTGCAACATATTTATGTACATATGTTGCATCCCTGTGCTTCGGAAGTACTACAGCACACTGCAGTTAAAGAGGTTACTGTGTGATGCTGCAGCACTTCCTCATAGTTCTGCACTTATACATTCACCATACGCTACTAATGCATTCATTCAGTCAATTACATACTACACATACATTCATCTAAACTTTCACACACTAACAAACAAATATAGCTCTTTTTTTAAACCAGGAAAGTTAGTTCTTAGAAGAACTTTTTTTTTTCTTCTTTTTTCTTTTATATTTTTTGGGGGGTGGTTTCAACGATTTTGTGTTTTTTTTTTTTAAACAAAAACGGGAACATGAAGAACAAAAAAGTGAACTTTAGGAAAAAAAAAAAAATTAAAGTGATGGTTTCTCTGCGCCCTGCAGATAAGCTCAACGGACTGTTCACCATAGCACAGCAGTTTGTTGCATTTAATGCAACTAATTTTAAGTTGTCCAAATTCGGGACGTATGTCCGGGTGAACAATAGTTGGCGGTGCTGTAGATGTACTTGCCACTGCTGGCGGAGGGTTGTGACGCATTCTTCTGCATTCTTCCCTTGCCAGGTTGATGGGGTGGAGAGTCCTGAGGTGTTTCATCATGTTTGCGGTCCCGCATGAGTATTTTTTAGTTGGATCTCCCCACGATAGGACTCTTTGGCAAATTTTACACGTCACCTTTGTTGCATTTGTCTTTGTTTCTCCATCAGGAAAGGTACAAAATTTCCATACCACTGAACTATAGAATAAAAAGAATGGTAGCTGTGGAAATCTCCCCCAAAAAGTTCTTCTCTGCAGAGAGATGCTGCTCCAATGAGGGTCAAAGAAGAATGATTGAATGGGTGGGGTCTTACAATAGTTAGAATAGGAAGTGTAGTGAACCAATCAAATCTCTTTTTTTCAGGTCACATGGGATCCGCGCACCGTGCGCTTACGCAGCACGCACCCAGCGCGCATCCGCGAAATTGAATTTAAAAGGAATATAGGATTAGAAGTAAAAATATATTACTTTTATGGGTAGTTTAGAGTTTGTCTTCAATTAATATTCACATGAAATACATATATATATGTTTTTTTAAATGTCAAATATTTAGCGGGATTCGCGCACCCACCGCGTCATACACGCATATGACGTATCGCGAAAGCGCGCAAGCGTCGCGTAACGTGCATCGTACATGTCGCGTATAGGCTTGGAGTCGCGTACCGGTCGCTTTGCAATCGCGCACCAAACATGAACCCAACATATACCGTACGTGGATACTTTCGCGCAGGGATCGAGAACGGTGCGCATAGGGTGCGTGAATCCCGCAAAAAAATGAAAAAATAAATAAAAAATAAAGTTTTGAAAATATAGTTTAAAAAATATTTTAAAAGCAATATTTTACTTTTTTTTTACAATTTTTTTTTAATAAAAACAAATAATATTTTTTAATTTTTAAAAGAATTAATTGAAAAAAATAAGTTAGAAAAATGGTGATAAAAAATATTTAAAAAAAACATAATTAAAGGAATTGACACACTGAATAAAAAAATGTAGAAATCGAATGAAAATCCTTAAACATCATAGCTTTAGAGATAAGTTATAGATAGGAATTAGCATTTAAAAAACCTTCACTGAAAAAACCATAGGTTTCATGCACGTTATAGTTATGAATTGGCATTTAAAAAAACCTTAGAAATTCACTAAAAAAAACATAGGTTTCATGGGCGTTATAGTTAGCTGGACATTTCCCTCGTACAAAACCCTAGAAATTCCCCCGTTATAGTTAGTTCAGCTAACTATAACTCGCGCCCCCGCAATGCACTGCTGATGACGTAACATATTACATCACTCATGACTAGGCCTGGGCTAAATTTCCGTTCCGCTCACGTAAATTGCGATAATTTGACATTTTCGCGTTCCGCGGAGAGCGCGAAAATGTCAAAATTTCCGCATTCCGCAGCTTAGCGATAATTTGGTTCTTGCTCGCGCTGTAAAATAATACATTCTCGCGCGCGATCGCCTTACCTGAATCCCCGCGTTCGCCGACAAGTTTTCCCGATCTGGTCGAGTTCTCCACAAGATGTTGGATTGTTGGTAGCCATTTGCGCTGTCTCGCGACAGTTCGCGCCCGCAGTAATGTCATTGGTCGCGCGATCACGTCTTTCTTCTCGCGATCATGCACCGCGAGAAGAGTGAAAACAAGATGGCCGCGCCCGCAAGCAACCGCATGGGTAAGTTGGCGAGCCACTTTCGCAAATTCCACCCACCCCTACTCATGAAATGGTCAGTGACATCACTGATGACATAACTGATGACATCTCAAATGACATCACTGATGACATCACTGATGACGTCATCCATGTGATAAATTAGTGCATCTTCTCACAGCCTAATATAAACTTTGATACACCGACTCAAAATTTCAGACGGCCATTCTCAAAACCATAGATACTCCAATACCAATAACTACATACCCACTCATTGACTCTTAGGGCTACACACACATCCACTCACCCACCTGTACAGTCACTCATACTTACAGTCACTTAGTACAGGACTATTATATGCATTTATACACCTATATAGACACTCACAAACCGCTAATCATCCATAGAGGTACTCACACACCTAGTCAGTCATGCAAATAATTAATCACACTCCCATTTACTCACCTATACAAGTATACACACACAAGTTCACTTACTCATAAAAATAGTACCACATTCTTATACAATTACTGATGCAAGCACACACTCATCCATACAGCCACTCTCACAATCACACACTCTCACATATAGCCAGTTATATACTCTTACACACATATATACTGCCTTTCACATATGTAGTTACTCACACATGTACCACTGAGATATACATTCAATCACTAACACACCCATACATACACTCACCCAACCATACAGTCCATTACAGATGCACTCTTAAAACCATGCACCCATAGAATCACCCATCACACATCTATGCACAGAGTCACACACAACCCACCCACACAAACACTCAGGCACCCATACAGATACTCAGACAATCAATCAATAACCCATATAGACACTCATATAGCTATTCACAAAACCATGCAGCCACTTATACACCAACAAACAGACAGATACAGACATTCACACAGTTTAGTCACTAGTCTGCAGTAAGATACGTTTAATGACTCACTTATAGAGTCAGTCACCTACAAAATCATCCATTCACACACTTATACACCCACTCATTCTTCCATAGGCCTTTCCCTATATATATTAAACATATTTAAACTTTACAGAAACACAGACTCACTGGATGCCGTCATCAGTGATGTCATCAGTGATGCAATATGTGATGTCATCAGTAGTGCATTGTGGGGGCGCGAGTTATAGTTAGCTGTACTAACTATAACAGGGGAATTTCTAGGGTTTTGTACGAGGGAAATGTCCAGCTAACTATAATGCCCCTGAAACCTATTGGTTTTTTAGTGAATTTCTAAGGTTTTTTAAATGCCAGTTCCTAACTATAACGTGCATGAAACCAAAGAGTTTTTCAGTGAATTTCAAAGGTTTTTTAAATGCCAATTCCTAACTATAACGTGCATGAAACCTATGTTTTTCAGTGAAAATATATATATATATATATATACATACATATATTTTTAAATCTATCTATATCTATCTCTCTCTCTCTATAGATAGATAGATAGATAGATAGATAGATAGATAGATAGACAGACAGACAGACAGACAGATAGATAGATAGATAGATAGATAGATAGATAGATAGATAGATAGATAGATAGATAGATAGATAGATAGATAGATAGATAGATAGATAGATAGATAGATAGATAGATAGATAGATAGATAGATAGATAGATAGATAGATAGATAGATAGATAGATAGATAGATAGATAGATAGATAGATAGATAGATAGATAGATAGATAGATAGATAGATAGATAGATAGATGGGATCCCCGGGGCAAAAAAAAAACCCATGGTGGGGGGTAAATGTTTTGTTTTCCTTATAAAATTGCTAAACCTTGGAGGATGGGGTCCCCGAAGCAGAGTTTGAGTAATGAGAATGAGGGTCATTTTTTTTTGCGTGTTTGGAGTCGCGACCTGGTGTAACTGCTATGAGTTTGCAATAGGCCTGGGCGGCAAATTCCGTTCCGTTCGCGGAATTTGCGGAATTTGGGTAATTTCGCGTTCTGCGGAGAACGCAAAATTGCCCAGAATACCGCTTTCCGCGACTTCGCGAAATTTTTGCTTGTTCGCGTTCTCAAAATGCGTGTTCGCGAGATATTTTTCCCTGAGCACGCAAACAGCGATTGTGAACAGGAAAAAAGCATCGCGAACAAGCAGTTCCGTATGTTCGCGGAATTTCTGCGTGTTCGCGGAGATTTTTTACCGTTTCGCGGAGATTTGCGTAACGCGATTACGCAAATTCCGCCCACCCCTAGTTTGCAACTCCAGGCAAAATGAAGAAAAAGAATATGTATATTTTTTTAAAAGTAACATTGACGGTTGGGTTACAGGGTGGCTCTAAAAAGAGCCCTTGTTTTTATTATGAGTTTGTTGTAGCTACATGTAAGTGCTAATACACAGCTTTAGGGTGTTGAGAAAGACTCTGTTCCCTTGATCTGTGAAGTGTACTCCATCACTTCTACAGATGTCGCCCATATCAAAACGTAGATTGTTGTTAAAGATGGAGCCCATCCTATGATCTATGAGGTATGTAGAAACAGCTTTATTGGCATTCCTCCTAGCTTTCTCAAGCTGTGGACAAAATTGATGTGACCAGTTCCATTTCTGTCTTTGGCATATATTACAGTATACAAAGAACATTTGAGGCAAAAGCAACATCAAATTGTGCAAAGGCATCCTTCATTAGCATTTCGAGACCTACCCAAGTCAATGTGCGTAGGCCATTGTCACCAAAGTGCACAATCATGAGGTCAGGGGGTTGGAGATGCAAAAAGGTTTTAACCAAAGGCAACAATTGGTGCCACTTTAATCCTCTTTGTGCAATCCCTTTAATGTCCACATTTTCTAAACTTAGGTCTTTGGCAATACCTCTGCGTTCAGCATATCTTTTGCACCAAGATTGTTTGCTGTGCGCTACAATCCACACTGTGAGCATCTTAAAGTGATGTCTGGAAGGAATTAAAAGGTGTCTGTAGCTGAGGTAGTCAGTTGGTAGAATGAGAGGTATCTAAAATGGTGGAGAACATTGCATTTTAATAAATTGATAAGTGATTGGCTGTACATCAAGATTGTGCACTCAAAAATAGGATGCATGTTACTTTGCTGAGGTTTCATGTTTGTGATTCGTTATTAGAAAGTGTTTGAAAGGTACAGTATACATCATAAGGTAATGTTTTGCAAAAGTCAACCACACCTTCTGTTTGCATTAGTAAGTTTGCGTGCTGAACTTGAAACTATGGTGAACTTGTGACATGCTAGTACAGTTGAATGTTCCATGAACTGTTACTAAGGATACTGGCATTAAGTAGAATGGGGGGAGGGTGCAAAATTAACTGTGGACTTAAACTGTGAAATTTATACCTAAACATAAGTGAAAAGTTAGTAAATTAAGGTTTTCCAAGACAGTAGTATGTGAACGAGTAGTGTTGCTGAAAAACTATACTAGTATTATTAAAAATAGGTTTTTAAACTCCCATGTGGATACGCGGCTTCACCGTGGTCGATTCGCTGCTTCAGAAAAATACAGAAGCAGTTTGGGCACCATTTGAAGACAGTTAGAAAGGGTTAATATGTCTAACCATTAGAAATGTGTTTTACAATTTGAAATAATGATGGAAGCAATGTGATTTGATACTTACATTCATTTGAGTGCAAAAAGAGAGGGAAAGTTTGCCATTTTTGGTTCCACCTTTCTGAGAGAGAGGTGCAATACATTTCTTGTGTGGAAAAGAAAATCTTTTAAGAGTTTCTGATATTTGGTATTCTGCAATACTACCTGAAACATGAGTAATCAATTTGTAAGGTGTACTATGCCTTATTCAGCACTGCTTTATTGTTTGTGGTGATATTTTTACTTTGAAAAAACAATTGTGGAAATTGTTAGACAAATGTGATGTATGAAATATGTTACGAAATGTACAGCTCTCTATTGTAGTTTGCATTATTGTAATGAAAAGATTTTTGAAATAGTTTGTAGATAGTAACATGCTTTTTTGAATTACCAAACTTTTCACTGAGGCAGTACTGATCCAGTCATGGATTCTCTCAGGCACTACCCACTACATATCTATTTGTATGTTTCTTTGATATCTGATGACTATTTTAAAAGGTAGAGACACATGTATGCATGCTTTCTTGAATATTGTGAATTGTGAATATTGTGAGACTTTTAACACATAGATTTAAAAAGTTGCTGCTTTGTATGTGGCTAGGCCCAAGACTCTGAGCAATTGCTGAATAGTGAAGCTGCAGCCCAAAGGTGAGGTTGAAGACATGTTGGTAGAGGGATTAGTAATTAGGTTAGCTTGGGTTTGTCTGTGAAGATGTATACATGAAGTATGCCACATAAGTTTATGTGTCTCTTTGAAATTGGAAGTGCAGTCTCTCAAGTTTAAGGCACTTTTTAGTGTTATGACTGAGGTATGTATCTGTGTGAACATGTACTCTCACGTGTTATGACTAAATAGATGGTAAAGATGTAAAAGTCTGGTACACATGTTTTGTATGTTTCTTTTACATATAATGCCACTAGGAAAGTTCACAGACACATGCATGTTATGGAATCCTTCAGACATTAATCACTGATTTATGCAATCATCCAGGCACTACTATCCCACTCAAAGATTCAGGCACTACCCATGCTCTCATCTACTCACTGAGGTAGTACTGATGCACTGATAGAATGTCTCAAGCATTACCTTTGCACTCATAATGTTCTCATGTACTCATACAGTCATACAATCATCCAGTTACTATTGCTGCAGTCATAAAATCACTCAGTCAGTACCCATGCACTTTTTTCATTCATTCAAGCACTACTCATACACTTTTGTTTTCAAGCATGTGTTAGCCTTGCACTTATCGTTTGTCTAAGGTATTTTCCCTGCACTGTTATAATCACCCATTCGGTACTGCTGCTCTCATGCAATCTCCCAGGTAGTACTCTTACACTGAACTATTCCCTCAGGCACTACCCATCCACTTATCCATTCTTTCTCACACAACCCACCCACTACCAATGTATTTGTGTGTTTCTTTGATATATGATGCCACTTTTAAAAGGTACAGACACTTGAATGCATGATTTCTGGAATATGGTGAGACTTTTAACAGAGACATTGAAAAAGTTGCTGCTTTGCATTTGGCTAAACCCATCACTGTGAGTAGTTGCTGAATAGTGAAGACGCAGCCCAAGAGTGAGGTTTAAGACATGTTGGCAGAGGGATTAGTGATTAAGTTGGTTCCTATTGGTCTATAATTGTAGGTGGCTCTTTAAAATGGGAAGTGCAGTCTGTCAAGTTTAAGGGACTTTTTAGTCTTATGAGAGAGGTAAGTGTCTGGGTGGGGATGTATTCTGTCACGTGTTATGTTTAAACAGATGGTAGAGGTATAAAACTTTGGTATACATGTATCTGTATATTTGTTTTATATTTGATGCCTTTAGGTAAAGGCACAGACATGCATGCCATGTAATCCCGCAGACATTAACCATAGATTTGTGCAATCACCTAGACACTACTATCCCACTCAAAGATTTAGTCAGGTGCTACCTATGCTCTCATCCACTCACTCTGATACTACTGATACAGTCATAGAATGGTCCAAGCATTACTCTTACACTCATATTGTTTCTCTGGTGCTTCTCATACAGTCATACAATCATGCAGTTGCTACTGCTGCAGTCATAGAATGCACTTTTTTTGTTCTTTCAAGCACTACTCAAAGACGTTTGTCTTCAACCATGTGTTAGCCTTGCACTTATTGTTTGTCTAAGGTATTTTCCCTGCACTGTTCTAATCACCCATTCAGTACTGCTGCTCTAATGCAATCCCCCAGGCAGTACTCTTGCACTGAACTATTCACTCAGGCACCTACCATCCAGTCATTCATTCTTTCAGGCACTACCTACTACCCATGTATTTCTATGTTTCTTTGAAATATGATGCCACTTTTGAAAGGTATAGACACATGAATGCATGCTCTCTGGAATGTGGTAAGACTTTTAACAGAGACATTGAAAAAGTTACTGCTTTGCATTTGGCTAGGCCCAAAACTCTGAGTAGTTGCTGAATAGTGAAGCTGCAGACGTAAAGTGAGGTTTAAGACACGTTGGCAGAGGGATTAGTGATTAGGTTAGTTCGTATTGGTCTATGAAGATGTACACTTCAAGTATACCACTTTAGGTGTCTCGTTAAAATGGGAAGTGTGGTCTGTCAAGTTTAAGAGACCTTTTAGTCTTTTGAGTGAGGTATGTGTCTGCGTGCACTTGTATTCTCTCATGTGTTATGTCTAAACAGATGGTAGAGGTATAAAACCTTTGTATATAGGGAAAGGGACAGACACATGCATGGTATGTAATCTCTCAGAAATTAACCATAGATTTGTGCAATTACCCAGGCACTACTATCCCAGTTAAAGATTCAGTTAGGTACTACCCATGCTCTCATCTACTCACTCTGATACTACTGATGCACTCATAGAATGGT